>NC_135882.1:121018936-121682806 GCF_964194155.1 Cetorhinus maximus | reverse complement strand
TAAAGGCAGAGATGCTGCTGATTTAGAAGTCCCCTACAGAGTAGACAGCTTGCAGCTTAAAAAAAAGTGCACCCACCGAAACTCTCACAGTGCAGGGCATTCAAAATAAATAGGAAAAACTGCAGAATTAAAGTGAGAAAACTGCAGAGTTTAAAAAAAAACCTGCAGAGTTAAAAGAAGAAAGCACTGCAGAATTAATGGCCCCCAAGGTTCAAATTAAACTGGACCTGCAGAGTTCAATAAGAAGGTAAAGAGAGAAGGAAGTGCAGCAGTTTTAAAAGGTTTCTTACAAAATGAAACAGCTATGATCGCTGGAGAGCTCGCCAAAATCGAAACAAAACATGGGAAATTCACAACACAGAAGCTGACGGCCCGAGTGAAAAAAATATAGTTAATCCATTGACAGTCTTAAAGCAATAATGAAATTTAAAGTGGTAAATACAAGAAAAAATAGTCATGGACAGCAAATTAGAAGAGTCAGATGTATTTCTGCCATAGATAGGATTAAACCAGATCTTAAAGTGGAAGTCTTGGAGAAGACCATTTTTACTGTGCAGGGGAAATACAAGATTAAACAAAGAATCAGAAGCAGTACAAGTTGATCAGTCTTTTACACATTTTTGGTTCATTTGCAGGTGAAATACTCCACAGCCAACATATAGGTCAATATTCAACAACATTTGGTGAGATATTAAAAGGTTTTGTCAGATATTTCAAAATGGAGGTTGTGGAGAGTACAGACCCCAGGAAACAGTCTAGCAAACCCCCAATAAAGCATTGAGGGCAGCAAGAGACCCCAGAGACAGGACAACTCCCAATAAGCACTAAGGGCAACAGGGACCCCAGAAAGAGAGCAACAAAAAGCCAAAGAGGAAGGGCAGCAAAAGACCCCAGAGAAAGGGCAACAAAAGATCCCAAAGCAACAGAGCTACAAGACCCCAGAGCAAGGGAGACAAATGGCAGTGCAGTGTGCAGATGACTGTGAATGAAGAAAAGCTATCTGAAGTAACTCAAAAGAAGCAAAATATTCAAAAAGCAAATGAAGCTTTCGACAGGAAAGTGTTCACATTAGAGCTGAACTGGAAGATTTGAAGCACAAGATTCAAGCTGAGTGTATACCTCTGAAAATGCACGATAAACTGAAGTCTTCAGTAAACCAAGCTTTTTGAGATCAGAACAAATACATTTCAGAGACAACACAAAGGTATCAGGAGGAATTAATGACCCTCAATTCCACAGTTGGCAAATCAAAGCAAGAGTTGGGAAAACTCAACAAGATGTACAGACAGGCAAAATAGCAGGCAGAAAAGGCACACAAAGAATTTGTGACCCTGATGGAGTCCTTGAAGAATCAACATATAGCCATGAAAAAGCATGAGGAGCTCAAAAGGATATTGAATATTACTTCAGAAAACGCTGCATTGGAAATATCAATAGCAACAAAATGATGCACTGAAGCCCTGAGTGATTTGGTAAGAGGTCAACAAGAAACTAAACAGTTGAAAGGATAACAGATTGTCCTTCAAGATCAAATGCTAAAGGAATGCATAACCATTCAGCAACCTGAAGAAATATATACTGCATAAAACTG
Source organism: Cetorhinus maximus (assembly GCF_964194155.1). Classification (NCBI taxonomy): domain Eukaryota; kingdom Metazoa; phylum Chordata; class Chondrichthyes; order Lamniformes; family Cetorhinidae; genus Cetorhinus; species Cetorhinus maximus. The sequence continues at coordinate 121,681,215 of NC_135882.1, read as the reverse complement.
CATAATGGAGGGACAGCAGAAGAAACTCGAGGAGTCTCTACGAATTACAGGAAAATGCAAAATGAAGCAAGTGAGCTTCCCAAAGAAAAGGAAAACCTGTTGAAAGACCTTCACATGTTACAAGAATCCCTCAAAACAAAATTTATTCCTCTGGAACATTATGAAGAGAAGGAAAATGAATTTAACGTCACTATGAACAAAGTAAAGAACGAGTTGGCAGAAAAGGCTCAGCAAAGTTTAATATTCCAGGAGGAATCCAAAAGCTACAAGAAACAGGCTGAAGATCTGAAGCAACAGTTGAATGAAAAATAGGAGGCATTGAAAGGACGAGCCATAGAACTTTCACAACTGTGAGTGGATAATGAAGCCATAAGCTGCACAAATACAGAACTGAAACAAATTTAGACTTTGTCGGAGACAGACCTGGCCAACCGTGAAAACAAAATAAAGTACAAGGACATATGTCGCAGACATAAAACGTAAAGACATAAGTAAGATCAGAAAATGTAAATCCAACACTGGAGCACAAGACACCAGAAGAAGAAATAGCAGTGGATGTCTCAGATGTACTGAGAATCATTGAGCTGAATAAAAAGATTCAAATGCTTGCAAAATTATTTGAAAATGAAACAACAAACAAATGTTTGTTTGAAATTGTGAAACAAGTGAAAATGAATGCTCCATTTGCAAAGCGTATATGCCCAGCAAGAACATGGCGGACACCATGGAGAAAGAAAATTCAAGGTATGTCTAGGAATGAACGGAGCACATTTCCTTCGGAAGAAGTGGGACAAACCATGGTGTCTGACTAAAGCAGATGAGTTGTTAAGAATAGAGGAACACAACTCGAAGGAGCACAAAAAGCAAATCAAATGGAGGTAATCAAGATCCGGAAACATAGAGTATTACTGCCATTCCTCCAAATGTGACAGACCGAGATATGGAAGAACTGTCAAGCCTCAAGACCTTCTGAATTTATAAAGTCAGAGACTTGGGGTGGGTGTGAAGGGATAGCAAGTAAAGATTGTGTTGTAAATAGTTATACTCCATTGGAAGGGAGGATGTTTTTCTTTGGAGAAGAAATGGGGACGCTATAGCATTTTTCGTGTGCCAGCAGAGCAAGGGTTAATGCGGGACTGGAGAATAGCACTGTCCACAGTAGGATGTATAAAGTCACATGATAATAGACTGAGAGAACAGTCTAGAAGCAACTTACCTGTATGGCAACAGCACATACAAGACAGAAACCTGGATTCTGTACATACTTAAAGAGTGTCTATAAAGGGTTCGCATTTAAACATACAAGACCCTCTCATCTATGAGTCATAACAACCGTGCCCATAATACAACAATGAGGATAAACTAAATGTTTTCCTCACCATGATGGGACCAGATGCTTTTGACGTGTGCTAACCAATGTTCCCTGCAAGACCCCAGTATTATGTACCATACAGAAACTAATGAGACTTTGGACTCATATTTCAACCATCTTTAACTGAAATGAAGAGCGCAGGAGGGCATGCCAGGAGCAGCACCAGGCATACCTAAAAATGAGGTGTCAACCTGGTGAAGCTATAGAACAGGACTACTTGCATGCTAAACAGCAGGAGCAGTAAGTGATAGACAGAGCTAGGTGATCCCACAATCGAAGGATCAGGTTTCAGCTCTGCAGTCCTGTCACATCCATTCATGAATGGTGGTGGACAATTAAATGACTAACTGGTGGAGAAGGCTCCACAAATATCCATATCCTCAATGATGGGGGAGCCCAGCACATCAGTGCAAGAGACACGGCTGAAGCATTAGCAATCGTCTTCAGCCAGAAGTGCCAAGTGGATGATCTATTCCTGCCTCCTCCTGAGGTTCCCAGCATCACAGATACCAAGCTTCAGCCAATTCAATTCACTCCATGTGGTATCAAAATACAGCTGAAGGCACAGGGTACTGCAAAGGCTATGGGCCCTAATAACATTCTGCCAATAATGCTGAAGACTTGTGCTCCAGAACTTGCCATGCCCCTAGCCAAGCTTTTCCAGTACAGCTACAACACTGGCATCTACCCAGCTATGTGGGAAATTGCCCAGGTATGTCCTGTACACAAAAAGCAGGACAAATCCAACACGGCCAATTACTGGACCATCAATCTACTCTTGATCGTCAGAAAAGTAATGGAAGGAGTCATTGACAGTTAAGTGACACTTACTCAGCAATAACCTGCTCACCGACGCTCAGTTTAGGTTCTGTCGGGGCCAATCAATTCCTGACCTCTTTACAGTCTTGATCCAAACATGGACAAAAGAGCTGAACTGAAGAGGTGAGGTGAGAGTGACTGCCCTTGACATCAAGGCAACATTTGACGAAGTGTGGCATCATGGAACCCTAGCAAAACTGAAGTCAATGGGATCAGGGAGGATACTCTCCACTGGTTGGAGTCATACCTAGCACAAAGGAAGATGGTTGTGGTTGCTGGTGCTCAATTACCTCAGTCCCAAGACATTACTGCAGGAGTTCCTCAGGGTGATGTCCTAGGCCCAACCATCTTCACTTGCTTTATCAATGACCCTCCCTCCATCATAAAGTTAGAAATTGGAACATTCGCTGATGATTGCACAATGTTCAGCACCATTCACAACTCCTCAGATACTGAAGCTGTTCGCATCCATATGCAGCAAGACCTGGATAACATTCAAGTTTGGGCTGACAAGTGGCACATAACATTGGTGCCATACAAGTGCCAGGCAATGACCATCTCTAACATCTCTGACCATCTCCCCTTGACATTCAATGGCAACACCATTGCTGAATCTGCCACTATCAACATCCTATCAACAACCATTGACCAGAAACTGAACTGGACCAGCCATATAAAACTCTGGCTACAAGTGCAGGTCGGATGCTGGGAATTTTGCAGCAATAGCTCACCCCCGGACTCTGCAAAACCTGTCCACCATCTACAAGGCACAAGTCAGGAGTGTAATGGAATACTCTCCACTTGCCTCGATGAATGCAGCTCCAACAACACTCAAGAAGCTCAACACCATCCAAGCCAAAGCAGCCTGCTTGACTGACACCCCATCCACTACCTTAAACAATCCCTCCACCACTAACACACAGTGGCAACAGTGTGTACTATTTAAAAAGATGCACTGTAGCAACTCACCAAGGCTCCTGTGAACACACCTTCCAAACTTACAACCTCCACCACCTCGAACGACAAAGGCAGCAGAGGCATGGGAATGCCACCACTTTTAAGTTCCCCTCCATGCCACACACCACCATGACATGGAAATATATCGCTGCTCCTTCACTGTTGGTACTTCAAAACCCTTCCTAACAGCACAGTGGGTGTACCTACGCCACATGGACTGCAACGATTCAAGAATGCAGCTCACCACCGCCTTCTCAAGGGCTATTAGGGATAGGCAATAAATGCTGGCCCAGGCAGCGATGCCCACATCCCATAAAGGAATAAATAAAATGTACATTATTGCATGGCTAAGAATGAGATTGCACGAGAGTTGCAGCCTGTGAAAGGAGCAGTTTCCAAGTGAGGCTGTTGCAGGTTACATTTTCAAATTCAAGGAATTGTCGTGTCACTGCAGCCATGGCACAAACTTAGAAATGAACCTTAGAGATACTTTTGAGGAGGCCTAAAGAATGATAATGTCCAGGCCAAACTTTTGCACAAAATCAAAAAACTGACATGGAATGAAATCTGCGATGACAAGGGGCAAATGGAGTGCAGCTGAGGTAACTGAATGAAGACTTTGAGTTTGGTGAGAGGGGGAGTTGGGGAAGAAGGTGTTTGTTTCCTTTTCTATCTTTGTCACCCTGTAGGAATTGGTTCTTACTCTACTACAGGGAAAGGAACTAGCTGTTTGGTGAGTATCTGGTAAGTGGACAAGTTCTATTCTATTCCTAAGGTTTAAAATAGTACACCAATTTATGGTAAAGTTAATAAAATACATTAAAAAGCAACATGAATAAGTGATTAATGTAATTAAGTAATTATTTAAAACACATTAATGATGGTAGGGCTGGTAATGTGTCAAGGCTGGAGCATGTGGGAGCTCCTGGATAACATTGTGATCCAGGGCAAACACGTCTGCAGTATTTGCGGATTGAAGAACTTCAGCTCAGAGTCATTGAGCTGGAGGCTGAGCTGCAGACTCTGCAACACATCAGGGAGGGGGAAAGCAACCTGGACACTTCATACCAGGAGGCAGTCACACAACTTAGGATAGAGTCTCCTGATTTGTTCAGTGGTCAGGGACAGGAAAGTGTGACTGTGAGTAAGGCAGGTAAGGGGAACTTGAGGGCAGGAGTGCAGGAGTTTGAGCCATTACAATTGTCCAGTAGGTTTGAAGTTCTCTCAGCTTGTTTGGATGAGAGCAGAGCTGCAGTGTTGATGAGCAAACTAACCATGGCACCATGATGCAGGAAGCCATTCGAGTTGGGGGAGCAAAAAGGAACATAATAGAAGTAGGGGACAATATAGTGAAGGGGATTAACATTGTTCTCTATAACAAAGAGCGAGAGCCCAGATGACTATGTTACCTGCCCAGTGACATCTGTTCTTGGCTGGAGCGGAAACTGCTCTTTGGAGGAGGAGGATTCAGTTGCCATTGCCCATATAGGTACCAATGACATAGGCAGAACTAAGAAAGAGGTTCTGCGTAGAAAGTATGAGGAGCTAAGCACTAAATTGAAAAGCAGAACCTGAGCTGTATGAAAAATTTCATAGGGTGCATAAAATTAGAGTGAAGAATACGTGACTCAAAGACTGGTGTGGGAGAAGTGGGTTCCGGTTTGTGGGGCACTGGCACCATGGAGAGTGGGAATTGTACCATTGGGACAGTCTACACCTGAACCGGGCTGGGACCAATGTTCTTGCGAACTGCAGAACTAGGGAAGTAGAGAGGATTTTAAACTAAATAGAGGGGGCAAGGGATCAAATGTGGAAAGATGTGGTATATCAAAGAGCAGAGACAAGATAAGAGAGGAAAATCTAATGTGGGAAATGAGGATCGAAGAATGGCAGGAAGGGATAGAGAGAAAAAACCTAAAAATGCGCAAAAAAATCAAGACACCATGGTCCATCACCCCCAACTCCTCATCCCCTTCCCACGGCACCTTCCCATGCAATCACAGAAGGTGCAACACCAGCCCCTTTACATCCCCTCTCCTCACCGTCCAAGGGCCCAAACACTCCTTTCAGGTGAAGCAGCACTTCACTTGCACCTCCTTCAATTTGGTCTACGGTATTCACTGCTCCCAATGTGGTATCCTCTACACTGGAGAGACCAAACGCAGACTGGGTGACTGCTTTGTGAAACACCTTCGGTCTGTCCACAAGCATGACCCAGACCTCCCTGTCGTTTGCCATTTCAACACACCATCCTGCTCTCATGCCCACATGTCCATCCTTGGCCTGCTGGAATGTTCCAGTGAAGCCCAATGCAAACTGGAGGAACAGCACCTCATCCTCCGATTAGGCACTTTACAGCCTTCTGGACTTAACATTGAGTTCAACAACTTCAGACCATGAACTCTCTCCTCTGTCTACACCCTTTTCTATCCTTTTTTTCAAAATTCATTTTTATTTTTATCTACTTATTTTTATTTTTATTCATTTTTATTTTCATTCATTTATTCATTGTTTTATCCCCCTGTTTTATTCCGCCCCCCCTTCTTATCCCATTTTCAATCATCTGCTCCACCCCCCTAAAACAATATAAATTTAATCACATTTCTGCTTCTCTGTAGCTCTGAAGAAGGGTCATATGGACTCAAAATGTCAACTCTGTTTTTCTCTCCACAGATGCTGTCAGACCTGCTGAGTTTTTCCAGCATTTTCTGTTTTTGTTTCAGATTTCCAGCATCCGCTGTATTTTATCTTAGCTTTTATCTTAGGTGAAATTAGTATTTGGATGGAATATGATGATATATCCTATTACTTGCTATTGGTAGTAGTAACAGAGAACCAAGTCTTCTTAATGGGAAGGAATTGGCTTAAGAAGAAGTGGCTAAATTAGGCCGAATTATTTACAGTAAGGATCAGTAAGGGTATGTTTAACTTTGAGAAAATGCTAAGAGATCACAGTGTCTTTGAGCAAGGAGTACCAAATGATAAAATTAGGCCAAAAATTTTCCATCACAATGCCAAAGTTGAGATAAAAGACAATGTACAGCTGACATTTTCTAGGCCAGTGCCATATGGGCTGTTTCAGGTAGTAAGTAAAAAGCTGAATAGATTAGAAAGAACAGGAGTAATTAAGAAGGTGAAGAGCAGTGATTGGGCTGCACACATTGTAGTAGTTCAAAAAGCACACGGGTCCATTTGGGTTTGTGGAGATTTAAGGTAAACGGTAGATAAACGCTGAAGTCCATGTGATGTAAGTACTCTCACTGTGCTGTTATGGAGGGAGTTCCAGGATTTTGACCCAGTGACAATGAAGGAACGGCGATACGTTTCCAACTCAGGATGGTGAGTAGCTTGGAGACGAACTTCCAGGTGATGTTCCATGTATCTGGGAAGGTGCAAAGTAAGATAGATCTTTCAAATGCATATTTGCAATTGGAATTAACTGACAAGAACAAGGAACTGCTTACCATTCATACAGACAAAGGGTTGTACCAGCATGAAATGTTACCATCTGGGGTGTCTACTGCTCCCACAGTGTTCCAGAGCATCGTGGATCAGGTACTAAGTGGGATGGAAGCAGAATGCTGTTTCTTAGATGACATTCTAACTCGCAGTAAGACAACGACAGAGCATATTGTAAGGTTGAACAAAGTCCTAGATCGACTTCAAGAGTATGGGGTCAAAACTGAAAAGCACAAGTGTTGCTTTGTGGTGTCAAGTATAACATACCTAGGTCACCAAATAGATGGTGAAGGTATCCACTCAGTGCAGGAGAAAGTTGAGGGGATTTTGAAAGCAAAGAGACCAGAGATCAAAGAAGAACTTATAACATTCATCAGGATTGCTGTGTGTTATTCTAAGTTAAGCTCCGACTTAGCTAATACATTCACATCACTGTGTCAACTGTTCACAGGTGGGATAACTTGGTAGTGGTCTGTGGATTCTCAGAAAGTATTTGAGAAATTAAAGAAAGTACTATAGTGATGCCGTTTTAACTCACCAAGATCCAAAGAAGTAATTAATTTTAGCATGCAATGCCTCACCACAGAGGCCAGTTGTGATGTTACTTCACATTTTGGAGGAGCCTGTGTGCTTCACGTACTTTAACAAAGTTAGAGCAATACTACTCACAAGCTGAGAAAGTGGCATTAGCAATTATATATGGCACACAAGCTGAGAAAGTGGCATTAGCAATTATATGTGGCATGACTAAGTTCCACAAATACTTGGGCAATAGTGAGTTCACTTTGTTAACTGACCACCAAGCTCTTAGATCATACTTAGTTCAAAGAAGGGAGCACCATCCCTAGCAGCAGCATAGCTTCAGAGATGGGCATTGATTTTGATGGCCCATCGGTATGATGATAAATATCATGAGTCAGCAGAACATGCAAGTGCATTTGTTCTTTCAAGATTTCCTGTGTCAACGGATTCATTTCCAGCTACTGCGTTACCTGTGAATTACTTGGCATACACAAATTACACGCTAGTGTCTGCCAGAGAAATTAGTGAAGACACTCGCCAGGATTTGGTGCTCAGTAAAGTTTTCAATTATGTCAAGAATGGCTGTCCTAAAGAGATTGATGATAAGAAATTGCAGGAGTATTTCACATGTAGAAATGAACTGAGTGTAGGTCAAGGGTGTCTCCTATAAGTTTTAAGAGTCATTATTTTGCCAAGGTTTAGACAGAGGTTGTTAGAGGAACTTCATCAAGAGCACAAAGGGATAGTCCAAATGAAAGCAGTAGCAAGAAGGATAGATAAAGATATTGAAAAGTTGGTGAAAAATTGTGATGTGTGTCTCAGAATGAGGAATGTCCAACCAAGGTTCCTTTCATCCCATGGTCAAACACAAGAAAACTGTGGGAACTAGCACCTGTTCATTTCTTTGAAGTAGAAGGGAAAGAGTGCCCTGTTTTGGTCAACAGCTAAAGTAAGTGGATAAATGTTGAGTCTATGCCCAATAGCACAAGATTAAAGAAGTTGGTCTGCAATAATGGGTTGCCAGAGGTGTTGGTATCAGATAATGGTCCACAGTTTAGGTCAGAAGAGTTTGAAATATTTCTGAGTAAGAATGGAGTCAAACACACTCTAATAACATATCACCCAGCAGCAAATGGTGCTGCAGAAAGAAGTGTACAGATTGTGAAGAGGTTTTTGCAGAAGTACTTTCTAGGTGACAAGATAGGTAGAAACATTCAGTTTCCACGTTTCTCTTCAACACAGGCTGGACAGTTTTCTGTACACTTACAGAATAACCCTACAGTTTATAACAGGTTGCTTACCTTATGAGTTAATGTTTAAACATGTTCCTGGACAAGGTTTAGTTTGCTTAAGCCTGACACCATTGGCAATAAAGTGACAGAAAAATAAGACAGTTGAAGATGAGTCCATGATATACCAGGCATGAAACTTCTAGAGCTCAGCGCTGGTCATGAGATCATGGTGAAAAATCACCAGGTTATAAGAACTATGTGACTGGAGCTGTTATAAAGGGACTAAGTACATTCACAAATCTAGTGAAGATTGGAGAATCTGCCAGTGCCATGTACATCATTTGCTTGAAAGAGGAAATCTGACAAAGGGAGAGCATGATAAACTTTTTATAGTCCAAATTCCTCCTCCAGCCCAAAGTGAAAATCAGAAAGAAAGTGAAAGTCAAAAAGAAACTGAAAGTTTGCCGATATTACAGAATGCACAAGTAGAGCAAAGTGAGTCATGATCTTTGATTAAGACAAATCAATCAATGTCACAGTCCCAATCATTAAGTGAAGTTAGTAGTCAAAGTCAAAGTTCAGATTTGACACAGTCAGAGATGCTGAGAGGGCAAAGTCAACCAAATGGAAATGGAAGGAGATACCAGGAAAGAAAGCGAAAGAAACCAGATAGGTTAATTGAAAGTTTGAAGGAAGGAAGAAGAAAAAAGTTGTTCTTTTCATTATTTCTTGTCAAATGATGATATTTCTGTTAAACACATACTGGTGTTAAGATAAAATAGTTTTTTTTTTACATGTAAATCACTCTGGTAGTATCAGTCATACATGTGATTACAGTAAAAACAAGTATCCAACCCAACCTGCTAATTTTTCAGTTATTGTTCATGAAGATTTTTAGTCATATTGTATTCTGGAAACTTATGTACATGTACTATTTTGCATTTGAATATATAATTAAGTAGTATATTGCAAACTCTGAGCATTTTGTTTTATTGCCTTCTCTGCTGCCCTCTCTGTTGGGGAGGTATAAATAAAGTTAGTTCAATTATGGTTGCCTGCAGCATGCGCATATGTCAGTGTTACTCAGTATAATACACAACAATACCATTCTTGCTTCTTTGTTCTGGATGGAGCAACACCTGGAAGAAGAGGAACAGTAATAACCTCCTGTCTGAGCAAGTCACTTGGCTAAATTTGCTCCCCATCTGTGACTGATGAGCTGACTCTGTAGCTGTGACTGGCACCCACAGCTCGCTGGTAATAAATACTATGACCAGCAGACCATTTTGCCGCAGTCTGGCCACCAGCCTTTTTAGAATCATGCAATGCACGCAGCACTGATTTTGTACTCTGGATCAGGTCAGAACGTATTTGTGTTTGTAGATTGAAAGATCAAGAGTTGGAGGCGAATAGCATGAAGGATACTTTAAATCAGGAAACTGTACTCATTCAAGAAGTACTTTAATGGGAAAGATGGGTCTGCTATTCAGAAAGGGTGAAATTGAATGGGCTAAGCAGGTATATCTGCCATGCTTAAATAAGGTGTCTTATGATAAAATCCACAGTAATTATATTATGGCATTTTCTGGTTAACAAATGTTAATATTTCAATATGCACTGTTTTGAGAAGACCTACTGAAAAAACTATTTCAGGCACGAGATTGGACAGCTTAACAAGATTGTATTTGTTCTCGCAATGATAATACCAGAGTGAAAGGAAAAAGGCTATCAATTTGCATGGGGTTTCTGCTGCACTCTCACCACTGCCTGAAATATACCAGGTTCCGAACTTCACTAGGAGTTTCAAAGTGGAGTGAAAGCTCCACCCATGCAAAACATCGTCCCCAGCATTGTAGAGGGTAGGACAAGCTGTGAGCACTCCTTATTCCAATAGCACCAGTATCGAGAGTCGCTGGCTGGCTAGGTTCCAATATAACTGGCTGTGCAATTTCAGAGCCAATGGCCTCAATGTTTACAGGGAGATGCGAAGGGTATGGGAAGCCCAGTAATTGGCAACAAACACTGAAATGCCCAATACCTGGAGGTCCTGCTGTATTCTGCAGAGACCAGCCCACAGCCCAGCCAGATTGACTACCTGGCAGGCGGGAGGGATTGTGCAACTGGCAGCTCTCTCATTGCACGCTCACCTCCTGGCAAGTTAACTGTCTTGGAGTTGGTGAAATGGGAGCAGCTTTGGCAGCCCCCATTTCTCAGGAAGTTCCTCCCTTTAGTAAGCAGCCAATAAAACTTTTATAAACGACAGAAATCCAGTACAATCGGGTGTCTGCTGCTTTCCTGATGGTTCTGTCAGCTCTTTAATCACATAGCAGAACTTGTTTGCATAAAACCCTGTGTGGAACTCTGTAAGTAATTCATTCTGAGGACCACTTTGAGACATTTCAATGCAATCAAACATTATATAAGTGTGTGCATTAATTACAACAGCTGGGAGTTCACTTTGCCATGGTGAGCTTCATGCTTCCTTATGCTCTAACAGACCAGATTCAAACATATTGTCTTGTACTAAAATAACACCATTTAATCTCTACATACTAAAGTATCTTTTAAAATCAAACTCAGTGTCAGTCACTGTAGGTGAAGAAAAGTCACTTTTGCTATTTAATTTTGTACAGTCGGCAGTCATGAGTCCCACTGCCATAAATCTGTCATAAGCAAGCACTCTGAAGAATCACAATTAGAACCAATTGTGCAGAACTAAAAGGGTGAGAACTGCTTTTCTTTCACAGAGTGACAGACAAATTTGAAAATAGAATTCCATTTTGGAGTGTTGATATCACTTAAATAAAATCGCCATATTAAAGATTCATGCTCTTCCTGTGATACTTATGAGTTAAGAATTATTTCAAGCAAAACTAAAACTGCAAATATAATATTGGCTAAGGCGGTTTTTAAAATAGAGAGTAACAAAGTGAAAGAACCGCTCAGAGAATAAACAAGAAATATCCAACTTCACTCTATGTTAAACATTATTTGGATTTAAAAAAAAAGGAATGCCATCTGATCTCCTTTTATATTGTTCGCTGATATTTTGGGGTCATTGCTACAGTTGTGGGGGCTGGAGCCCTGGAGTTCCATACACTGTCCTTGCATAAGTGAAGCACAATTTCCAGCTTCCCAGATGCACTGGCACAGACCAATCCCAAATGCTAGGAGAAGGGACCTTCTGCGTGGTCTGGGTGCATTGTCAACATTTCAAGAATTGAAATGGCTCCATACAGTTGTGAGGGAAGAGGAGAGATCCCAGGTAGGGACCAACAAAACAGGTCAGTGTTTATTTACCAGCTCTTACTGCGCACAGTGACTCTTCTGTTGAAGATAACTTCCCTTTAGTTGGTAAGCCTTTGGGGTGTTTCAAAGGCCTAACTGGACATATGGCAGATGTGGGACTTGGACTGAGATCTTATAAAAGTGTCATCCATACAATTTTCAGGAGTTGCTCAAGAATAGGCCGAAATACCGATCCTCAGAATATGAGACTATGGAGGGAACTTCAAAACTCCAGATGGGGTGAAATCCGGGTTCCAGGACCAGGAGCCAGGTTTGAATACCACCACGCAGATGGTGAAATTTGAATTCAATAAAATAACTGGAATTAAAAGTCTAATAATGAAAATGAAACCATGTCAATTGTCATAAAAACCCATCTGGTTCATTAATGTCCTTTAGGGAAGGAAATCTGCTGTCCTTATCTGGTCTGGCCTACATGTGACTCCAGACCCATAGCAATGTGGTTGACTCTTACATGCCTTCTGAAATGGCCTAGCAAGCCACTCAGTTGTATCAAACTGCTAAAAGCAAGTCAATAAGGAGTGAAACCGGACAGATCACCAGCATCAACCAAGGCACCAGAAACGACAACGGCAAACTCAGCCCTGTCAACCCTGCAAAGTCCTCCTTACTAACATCTTGGAGGTTGTACCAAAATTGGGAGAGCTGTCTCACAGACTAGTTAAGCAACAGCCTAACACTGTCATACTCATGGAATCATATCTTACAGATAATTTCCCAGACACCATCATTACCATCCCTGGGTATATCCTGTCCCACTGGCAGGACAGATCCAGCAGAGGAAGCAGCACAATAGTACACAGTCGGGAGGGATTTGCCCTGGAAATCCTCAACATCGGCTCCAGACCCCATGAGGTCTCATAGTACCAGGTCAAACATGGGCAAGAAACCTCCTGCTGATCATTACATACAGTCCACCCGCAGCTGATGAATCAATGCTCTTCCATCTTGAACGCCACTTGGAGGACACACTGAGCATGGCAAGGGCATAGTTCTCCATCATCAAGAGTGGCTCGGTAGCACCACTGCATGTCTGAGCTGGCCAAGTCCTAAAGGACATAACTAAAACAAAATTACCTGGAAAAACTCAGCAGGTCTGGCAGCATCGGCGGAGAAGAAAAGAGTTGACGTTTCAAGTCCTCATGACCCTTCAGCAGAACAGTTCTGCTGAAGGGTCATGAGGACTCAAAACATCAACTCTTTTCCTCTCCACCGATGCTGCCAGACCTGCTGAGTTTTTTCAGGTAATTCTGTTTTTGTTTTGGATTTCCAGCATCTGCAGTAGTTTTTTGTTTTTATCCTAAAGGACATAGCTGCTGGACTGGGTCTGCGGCAGGTGGTGAGGGAACCAACAAGAGGGAAAAACATACTTGACCTCATCCTCATCAATCTGCCTGCTGCAGATGCATCTGTTCATGACAGTATCAGTAGGAGTGACCACCGCACAGTCCTTGTGGAGACAAGGATACCCTCCATCGTGTTATGTGGCACTACCACCATGCTAATTGGGATAGATTTCGAACAGATCTAGCAACTCAAAACTGGGCAACCACGATGTGCTGTGGGCCATCAGCAGCAGCAGAACTGTGCTCAGCCACAATCTGTAGCCTCATGGCCCGGCATATCCCCCACTCTACCATTACTACCAAGCCAGGGAGTCAACCCTGGTTCAATGAAAAGTGCAGAGGACATGCCAGGTACAGCACCAGGCATACCTAAAAGTGAGGTGTCAACCTGGTGAAGCTACAACACAGGACTACTTGTGTGCCAAACAGAATAAGCAGCAAGCATTAGACAGAGCTAAACGATTCCACAACCAATGGATCAGATCTAAGTTCTACAGTCCTGCCACATCCAGTTGTGAATGGCGGTGGACAATTAATCAGCTCACTGGAGGAGGCTCCACAAATATCTCCATTCTCAATGAGGGGGCCGCCCAGCACATCAGTGCAAAACATAAGGCTGAAGCATTTTCAAAAACCTTCAGCCAGTAGTGCCGAGTGGATGATCCAACTCGGCCTCCTTTGGAGGCCCCAGCATCACAGATGCCAGTCTTCAACCAATTTGATTCACTCCATGTGATATCAAGAAACAACTGAAGGCCCATCAGTCTACTTTCGATCATCAGAAATGTGATGGAAGGGGTCATGAGCAGTGCTATCAAGCAGTGCTTGCTTAGCAATAACCTGCTTACTTACGCACAGCTGGGGGTTCCGCCAGGGCCATTCAGCTCCTGACCTCATTACAGCCTTGGTTCAAACATGCATAAACAGCTGAACTGAAGAAGTGAGGTGAGAGCAACCGACCTTGGCGTCAAGGCAACATTTGGTTGAGAGTGGCATCAAGAAGCCCGAGCAAAGCTGGAGTCAATGGGAATCAGGGGGTAAACTCTCCATTGGTTGGAATCATACCTAGCACAAAGGAAGATGGTTGTGGTTGTTGGAGGTCAATCATCTCAACCCCAGGACATCACTGCAGGAGTTCCTCAGGGTAGTTTCCTAAGCCCAACCATTTTCGGATGCTTTATCAATGAGCTTCCTTCCATCATAAGGTCAGAAGTAGGGATGTTCGCTGATGATTGCGCAATGTTCAGCACCATTCGCAACTCCTCAGATACTGAAGTAGTCCATGTCCAAATACAGCAAGACCTGGAAATATCCAGGCCTGGGCTGACAAGTGGCAAGTAACATTCGCGCCACACTAGTGTCAGGCAATGACCAACTCCAACAAGAGAGAATCTAACCATCACCCCTTGACATTCAATGGCATTACCATCACTGAATCCCCCACTATCAACACCCTGGGGGTTACCATTGACCAGAAACTGAATTGGACCAGCCATATAAATTATGTGACTACAAGAGCAGGTCAGAGATAAGGAATTCTGCAGCAAGCTACTCACCCTCTGACTCCCCAAAGCCTGTCCACCATCTACAAGGCACAAGTCAGGAGTGTGATGGAATACCTTCCACTTGCCTGGATGAGTGTAGCTCCAACAACACTCAGGAAACTTAACACCATCCAGGACAAAGCAGCCTGCTTGATTGGCAGCCCATCCACAAACATTTGTTCCCTCCACAACCGACGCACAGTGGCAGCATTGTGTACCATCTACAAGGTGCACTGCAGAAACTCACCAAGGCTCCTTACACAGCACCTTCCAAACCACTAAGATAAAAGCAAAATACCGCAGATGCTGGAAATCTGAAGCAAAAACAAAAATAGCTGGAAAAATTCAGCAGGTCTGACAGCATCTGCGGAGAGGAACACAGTTAGCATCTCACCTTCCAAACGACTACCATCTAGAAGAACAAGGGCAGCAGACACAAGGGAACACGAGCACCTGGAAGTTCCCCTCCAAGCCACTCACCATCCTGACTTGGAAATATATCGCATTTCCTTCACTGTCACTGGATCCAAATTCTGAAACTCCCTTCCTAACTGCACTATGGGTGCACCTACACCACAGGAACTGCAGCGATTCAAGAAGGCAGTTCATCACCGCTTTCTCAAAGGGAACTAGGGATGAGCAACAAATACTGGCCCAGCCAGTGAAGCCCACATCCCATTAACGAATAAAAAACTCTGGTCTGTATGGTGATATGAGAATCTTCTTGAACAGTCACATGGCTGCAGCTGGATCAGAGTTGTGAAAATTGATTCTAGATGATTTTAAGAGACAACTTCAAGCATGAAATTTACCATTTAGTGCTGTTCTCTAGCTTTGAGACTTTGGAAAGTTCAGATCTGGGCATCAGATAATGAAAACTCAGGTGCTCCGTGGACTTAAAGCCGCAAGTCAAAGATATAAGTGGTATGTGTATCCATCAGGCTGTGCATCTGCCAATACCTTCAACTTCCCTTAATGATTACTCCATCATGGAAATACAGAAATTCCTATCAAATGGCTGATCATGCTTGTCCAATTTTTGTGGTCTGGGAAGAACACTACTGAGTTAGCATCTGATACAACAATGCCAGCTTAGCTCCATGATAGCACCCTTGCCTCTCAGTCAGCAGGTCACGAGTCGAAGTCCTACTGTAAGATTGAGACTTCAGTGCAGTACTGTGGAATGCTGCATTATCAGAAGTGATGGGTCTGCATGTTCAACTTCCTGATACTGTTCAAAGAACAGCAGGAAAGTGCTTTTGGTGTCCTGTCCTGCAATTATCCCTTTGCCAACACCACCAAAACAGATGAAGTGACCATTTATCTCATTGTCGTTAATGGGACTTTGCCACATGGAAACTGGCTCCCCCATTTGTTGATTTAACAATGACTAGGCTTCACAATTAACTCATTGGGTGAAAGTACTTTGGGACATCCTGAGAAGTTGAAAGGTGCTAGAAACTACACATTTTTCCTTGTTTTTTCAATAGGCAGTTGCAAACATCCATTTTCACAGTGATGCTTTGGTACTGCAAGTCTCTACTTCTCATACTCCTCTATAAAAATGTAAAAGAAACAAATACGTTGGAATCCCCAGAACATTTTGTGCAGCACATTTTCAATTGGCATCAATATAATGCAGCAGTCCCTGGTGACTTTTCTATTGTAGAGAAACATAAGTGAAAGGAACATTCTTTGAGGGAAGAGCTAGAGAGAAGAATGGTTACTCAGCTGCAGGTTCTGATTTTCCTATTGTAAGTACTTGTCAAAACCACTTCATCCCACCACTGCTGACGTTAACTCAGTAGCGGGCGGGGGTGGGTCACCAAGTGGGGAACGGGACAAGTAAACCTGTTGGAGTTGCTTACGAACATACAAATTAGGAGCAGGAATAGGCCACTTTTCCCTTTGACCCTGCTCCGCCATTCAATAAGATCATGGATGATCTGATTGTAACATCCCACCTACCCCCAATAACCTTTCACCGCCTTCCTTATCAAGAACCTAGCTATGTCTGCCTTGAAAATATTCAAAGACTCAATTTTCACTGCCTTTTGAGGAAGGGAATTCCAAAGACTCAATACCATCTGGGAGAAAAAATTCCTTCTCGTTATTGTTTTAAATGGGTGACCCCTTATTTTTAAACAGTGAACCCCTAGTTCTAGATTCTCCCACAAGAGGAAACATCCTCTCCATATCCACCCTGTCAAGACCCCTCAGGATCTTATATGTTTCAAACAAGCCATCTCTTACTCTTCTAAATTCCAGTAGATACAAGCCTAGCCTGTCCAGCCTTTCCTCATCAGACAACCCACCCATTCCAGGTATTAGTTCAGTAAACTATCTCTGAACTGCTTCCAATGCATTTACATCATTCCTTAGATAAGGACACCAATACTGTACACAGTATTCCATATGTAGCCTCACCAGTGTCCTGTACAACTTCCCTACTTTTATATTCAATTCCCCTCGCAATAAACAATACCATTCTATTTGCTTTCCTAACTACTTGCTGTACCTGCATACTAGCCTTTTGTGAGTCATGCACTAGGAATCCCAGATCACTCTGGATCTCAAAGCTCTGCAATCTCTCACCATTTAGATAGTATGCTTCTTTTAATTCTTCCTGCCAAAATAGACAATTTCACATTTTACCACATTATGCTCCATTAGCCAGATCTCTGCCCAGTCATTTAACCTATCTATGTCCCATTTTAGTCTCCTTATGTCCCCTTCACAATTTACTTTCCTGCATATCTATGTATCATCAGCAAATTTAGCAACCATACCTACTGTCCCTTCATCCAAGTCATTTATATAAATTGTAAAAAGTTGAGGCCCCAGCACTGATCCCTGTGTCACACCTCTTGTTGTATCCCACCAACCAGAAAAAGGCCCATTTATGGCTACCCTCTGTTTCCTGTTAGCTAGCCAATCTTCTACCAATGCCAATACATTACCCACTACACCATGAGTTTTTATTTTTCGCAATAAACTTTGATGTGGCACATTATCAAATGACTTCTGGAAATCCAACTACAGCACACTAGCTTGTGGGCTAGCAGGGGTCTCCATCAAAGGCAGTGTCCGTTTGAGGGACCTGGCATTGGGAAAGAGGAGCCCACTGAGAGTCACCTCCCTGACCTTTCTGCTGAAACCCCCATTGCCTTCACAAATATTGTCCATTGTGACTTTCAAAGAATGTTCAACAAAGTGCCACATGTAGTGTAAAAGGTTAATGTTAAATATGTAAATAAGCAGTCTCATCGTCGGTGATGTAAGATCACATGACAACAGAGCATGCTGAGAGATGGTTCCAGGTGCAGCCTCATGCAGTTAACAAGGTAGGCAGAAGAGACAAAGCAAAATTTTGTATTTATTCAATGCAGCAAGGAGGCTTCACAGAGAAAAACAATTGATGCAGTGCAGTTTATAGGACATAGAAGTAGCAGTGCACCTACTCATAAACAGGGAAAGAGCGAAGGAGGTAGTGTAGCCACCATTAGTCAGTGTTCCCGCTGTGGTGGGAAAAGACTGCACCAGCACGAAGATTGCCCAGCTATTTTAAAGCCATATGCCGCAGCAAAGAGCTGCTAACACAGAAGTTTAAGGAGAAACCAATTAAAACATAACATTCAAGAAATTGGTGGTATAGTGGTAATGTCACTGAGGTAGTAATCCAAAGGCCCAGGCGAATGCTCTGGGGATATGAGTTAAAATCTCACTATGGCAGCTGGTGGAATTTAAATTCAATTAATAAACCTGGAATATAAAGTTAGTCTCAGTAATGGTAACCATGACAACTGTCATCAATTTTCATTTAAAAAAACCCATCTGCTTTACTAATGCCCTTTAGGGAAGGAAATTTGCCATCCTTACCTGGCCTGGTCTACATGTGACTCCAGGCCTACAGCAATATGGTTGAATCTTAACTGCCCTCTGAAATAGCCTAGCAAGCCATTCAGTTCAAAGGTAATTAGGGATGGGCAACAAATGCTGCCTTGCCGGCAATGCCCACATCACATGGAAGAATAAAGAAAAATTAAGATGAAGAAGACAATGCAGTGCCATTCTTGGGAGAAATTACAGGATCTAACAGGAACTATAGAAGCACAGATATGATGGTCAACGGACATAAAACATACTTCAAATTTGGCACTGGAGCAGGAGTTTCAGTTCTTTTGGGCACAGAACAATGACTAAACCAAAACAGCCATCAACCGTACAACTCCATGGTCCAGGAGGAATTCCACTGAATGTCAAGGAACAGTTGATTGTTGTTCTTCAGTACAAAGGAAGGGAAATCACAGAAACATTGTATGTGATCTGTTATAAATTTGAGTTCCCAGACAGGTTTTCCATAAGAAACAGTGAACTTTATTTGTGGTAAAAGTAGGGAAACTTCCAAGATATTCTATAAGTATATAAATGGGAAGAGGATAACCAGGGAAAGAGTAGGGCCCATTAGGGACCAAGGGGGCAATCTATGGGTGGAGCCAGAGGACATCGGTAGAGTGTTGAACGAATACTTCACATCCGTCTTCACCCAAGAGGATGAGGATGAAGGTATTGAACTCGGGGAGAGAAACTGTAAGGTTCTTGAGCAAATTGATATAGGGAGTGACAAGGCATTGGAGGTGTTGGCAGGCTTAAAAGTGGACAAATCTCCAGGTCTAGGTGATTTATGTCCCAGACTGCTGAGGGAGGCAAGGGAGGAGATCGCGGGGGCTCTGACCCAAATTTTTTATTCCTCTCTGGCAACGGGGGAGGTGCCAGAGGACTGGAGAACAGCTAATGTGGTTCCACTATTTAAGAAGTGTTTTAGAGATAAGCCAGGAAACTACAGGCCAGTGAGTCTCACATCAGTGGTAGGGAAACTATTGGAGAAAATTCTGAAGGAGAGAATCTATCTCCACTTGGAGAGGCAAGGTTTGATCAGGGATAGCCAGCATGGCTTTGTCAGAGGGAGGTCATACCTAACAAATTGGATTGAATTTTTTGAGGAGGTGACCAGGTATGTAGATGAGGGTAGTGCAGTTGATGTAGTTTATATGGATTTCAGCAAAGCCTTTAACAAGATCGCACATGGGAGACTTATAAAGAAGGCAAATGCACATGGGATACAGGGTAATTTGATAAGGTGGATTCAAAATTGGCTTAGTTGTAGGAGACAGAGGGTGATGACAGAAGGATGCTTTAGTGAGTGGAAACCAGAGTCCAGTGATTGACTCCGTTTCCCCTACTTTCACATTAAATAGAGAATAAACATCAGAATTAGTGGTTTCTGGTTCTTCCAAGTTATGTGCTTCGTTCAGTTTAGTTTGCTACCTAAGAGTCTGCCTCAACCTTGCTTGACATTGCTTTAGTATGTGCCCTCATTTATTACAATAATGGCACTCCATTTCGTTAAAACAGCAAGTTTCAGGGATATGGGGCAAAATTTTCCGAGCCCACTGGCGGTGGGCGTGATAGGTGGTGTGCACAAAAATTATGGCGCAACCTGCTTCACAACGATGTGAAAGCAGGTCGCGATCATCTGCTCAGCCCACTGACAGCGGGCTACATTTCTCACCATCTTTCAGCGGGGAGCTAATTGTAATACATCAGCATATAATTAAAAGGCCATCCTGCCAGGGGCTTGGAACTCGGGAAAGCACACCGATGTGTTTCACAACAGCATGTAGGCGACGTGCACTTGGCGGCCTTCACGTTGGGGAACTGAGTTGAGTGAGCAGCAACGTTCTCCGCAGCTCGCCTGTTTTCTACAGGCCTCAGGGGCACCGGGTTGGGGGGGAACAACTGATGCCTGGCCCCAGAGGCAACCGCTGAGGTGGGAGGGGGAAAGTGCTGGCCAGCCTTGGAGGTGACCGTTGTCAGTGGATGAGTGGGGAGGTGGGGGGCGGGGGCTCAAGTTCTGCCCTGGCGCTGCATCCTGCGCACAGGCAATCGAGGTGGGGGGCAGGGTACGCAAGGGAAGCGACCACGCAGAGGGACACCCGTATAAACTGACCATGCCTCTGCAACTAAGACAGATCGGGCGCAGCCACAGTGATATGATTGGGGTGGGGCTCCTAACCCGCCCGCCCATGTAAGCATCACGGAGGCACCAAAGGTCCACCAAACGCTCCATACATTCCCCCCCCCCGCCGATCCCCCGACCTCCCCAGTACAAACTTCAAGTCCACCACCACTTTATTGGACCGCGGAGCAGTTAGAATGCACACATTGTACAATCTACTTGCCAATGCTGACCATGTAGCAGTCACTGCTGGAGGTGCTCACAGCCCCTTGCAATCTCAGCATCCCGGTTTGGACCAGTGTCCCCCCTGTTGCAGGTTGACAGGGCAGCCATGCAGCGCACACATCTCTGGACACCTGAGGGGTGACCAGCACTCTCTGGGAAGCATTAAGGGGCAGCCACACAGGACCAGGAAAGGTGCTAAGTACGGCCATGATAACCATGTCTCTCTGTCTCTTTCATGCTGCAGGAGGACCACATCAGGATCGTGGATCCTGGTCGCTCACATCTGCCACTTACTGCAGGACTTGGCGCCAAGTGGACATGGAGGGCATCCACTGCCAGTGGCTGTGAGAGTGACCGCGGCACTCAATTTATACGGCAGTGGCTCCTTTCAGGGCTCCACAGGTGACCTCTGTGGGATTTCACAATCTGCCACCCGCAAATGCATCCATGAGGTCAAGGATGTCATCTTCTCGAGGGCACACAACTTTGTGCATTTCGCCCGGGACTGGGACAGCCAGGATGCAAGGGCCATTGGATTCGTCCTGATCTCGGGATTCCCACAGGTGCAGGGTGCGATTGACTACACTCATGTGGTGCTCAGATCTCCATCGCTACACTCAGTGGACTTCATCAACTGCAAGGGCTTCCACTCACTGAACATGCAGCTGGTATGCAACCACCAGAAACGCATCCTGCAAGTGTGCGCTTGGTTTCCAGGGAGTGTGCATGACACCTACATCCTGAGTCACTCGCAGATCCCTGCAGTATTCCAGGGTCCACACAGGCTGCAGGGTTGGCTCTTTGGGGACAAGGGCTACCCACAGAGGCCGTGGCTGATGACACCTGTGCGGTGGCCTCAGACTGCAGCAGAGCGACGCTATAATGAGGCTCATGCAGCAGCTCACAACTTGGTGAAGCAGATCATCGGGATGCTGAAGATGGGGTTCTGGTGCCTGGAACGGTCTGGTGGAGCCCTGCAATACAGTCCGCAGAGCGTGTCACGCATCAGTTTCGTCTGCTGCACCCTTTACAACCTGGTGCTGCAATGGGAAGAGGAGCTGGCTGAGGAGGAGATGGAGGACTCCTCCGATGAGGAGAACACTGACGGGGATGAGGGTGAGGGGGTCCTCGATGGTGATGATGACGGGGATGAGGCACTCGCACTGGCTAGATGAGGCAGGCGCACTCAGGAGGCCTACATAGCTGCCAGATTTGTGGAAGATGATGATGACATGCAGTGAGGTGTCCCCTTAGATCCTCACATCACAGTTGTGAATGTTTGACTCCAGTCTGGCTTATCGCAGTGGCAATACCCTCTGTGAGAATGCTCCTGTCATGGAGATGCAGTGGAGGCCAAAATAGTCGCTCGATCGCAGGAGGATGATGACAACATGCAGTGGGGACACTCCATAGGTCTTCACATAGCCTCTGAGAACATCTGACTCCTGTCTGGCCGAGGGCAGCTCGCTTGCGCTCCATGATCAGGGCCAACTCAGTGAAGCAGCCATGAAACTTTAGATGCATCTGATGCTGTGTCTGCCTTCAGCACCTCAGCCCTTCAGGAGCTGGTGCACAGCACCACTGGTCGCAGATGCTGGTGTGATGGCGGCCAGCCCCACCTTAAAGGTGCTGAGAGCACACAGAGAGAATGAGAGAACTCTATGGCATCTGCCCACTATAATCTGGCAGCAATGACCAGCACCACCAAGGTGCAGGCAACAGTAATGTTTCCAGAGAGTGTGAGGCTGGACCATCACTGTGGTCTGAAGGCTGCACAAAGCACAGGGAAGAGGCCCTGGACTGGGACACCTGCCTTTTATCTTGTGCAGAAAGGTTTCACATCTGAGTGACAAGAACACTGCTCATCAGAACAAGGAGCCACAGGCAGGGAGACATTCTTGGGAGTTTATTGACATTAGTGAACAACATGTACAAGTGATCAACACCCATGTCCAGGCTGGGCAACTATTTTTACCTAACTTTCCTAATCCTGCAGCTACGTCTTGGTGTTCCCCGGACATCCACAGCAGAGGTGGAGGTAGCCTGCTGAGTGTGACATTCTGTCTGTGGTAACTTTGGTGGGCATCCACTGGAGTGCTGAGACATAGTGGGCCCCGGCCTGTTTTGGTGTTCTGCTGTGTGGCAGTGGCACCGTCCTCTGCCTGTGAAGCTGAAGCTGTGGAGGTCACAGGAAGAGGGGATTCGGAAGGGCCGGTCACTCCCAGAGTCATCTGGGTGGAAGGCCCTGGAGTGTGCACCTGCTGATCCTCCTCCCTATGGGTGCCCGAGGGCCCCTGGCTGACTCCGTGAGCAGAAGGGATAGCTGGAGTGAGATCAAGCTGCGCAGCACCCCTTTCATGTTGGAGACCAATTGTGGCATCAGCAATGGAGTTAATACCGTGCAGCAGTGCAGGAGCGACACCCTGGACCAAGATCTCCATGGCGATGGCATTCTGCCAGTGTTGACCTGGGTGTGCTGCAATGCCGATGCTATCACCTCAGCCTGAAGACGGACAGACTCCTCCATCGTGCCTTGCAATCTGAGGAGTGCAGCAGACATCCCTTCCTGATGTTCCTTAGCTTGCCTTTGCAACTCCAGCAACTGTGACATGACCGAGTCCAGAGGCTCATCGTCTGACTTGGACTCAGCAATATTCTGGCCTCCAGCAGTCCTCCAAGTGCCTGGGACCTGGGAAGTCCCTGCCTCCGCCTGCTGTGGATCAGACAGTGCGATGTGCTCACCAGATTGTGATCCCCAGGCTACTCTAAAGCTAGGTCCCACCAAGGTGTGTGACTTCGGGCTGGTGTAGGGTGTGGGTGAGCGCTATGATGGGTCTTCAGGGAGGGTGCCTTTAGATTCCACTTCAGAGATTTCTTCAGGGCTTTATTGGAGGCCCTGGATCATGGGCTCTGTCGGCTGTTTCCCAGATGTGCCTCCGAAAGCGAGGGGTGATAATTAGTGCATGGTAGTGCCCTGTGAAAGAGGACACATCATTCATGGCATGGTTGTCTGATGGATGTTGCACTGCTGGATCCTCACTTGGTAGAGCAGCGCCGACCTCAACATCAGAACAGGACCAGTCCTGGTCATCACCAGCCAGCTGGACGTCTCTGTTTTCAAATTCTGTCAGAACTTTGATTTCTGGTATCCTTCCACCTGTCTGTGGCCTTTCCCTCCTATTGTGAGCCAGTTTTTCCCGCATGAATAGAGATGGGGGGAGTGTATCAGGACACCTGCCAGGCCAGATGATAAGTATGCATGGCCTGTGTGGGTGGTGAGTGGTCCCATGGTTGGGATGAGGACAATGACGGTGTGTGTGAAAGAGTGAATGATGATGTCCCTTGCACTGGCAGTGAGTGAGGGCCCTGTGGATGTGTGATGGGTTTGTGGGTGTGGGTTGGGAGTGATGGAAAGAGTGACTTACCCTGGTGGAATGGAGGAGATCATTCATCCTTTTGCGGCACTGGGTGGCTGTCCTCTTCTGCAGGGCATTTGCGCTGACCACCACTGCCACCGCCTCCCAAGCCAGGTTAGTGACTTTGCTGCCATCCTGCAGCCAGAGGAGGGATAGAGCACATCCGGGTGGGCCTCCACGGCATCTAGCAGTCGCTTGAGGGACCCGTCATTGAAGCGGGGGGCTGCAGTCTGTTTTTTTCCTTTGCTGGCCATGTCTCCCGGGCAGCGGTGGTGAGCCGGTGGTGATGGGCGTTTTGCTGGTGGCTGCCTTTTAAAGATGGCGGCCAGCATGATGCAACAGTGGGGTGATGGCGGGTGGGTGAATGAGAGCCCACCCTCCATGGAAACGGCCTGTTTCACTGGAGTAAATAAACAATGAGGTGGGCTCGGGACGATACAGCGTGAAAACCCACCATTTCATCGGCGGTTAGGACTCCATTTTACCCGCCCGGTGCCACAATTCTGGGAAAATTCCACCCATGGTTACTTCCATATCGGTAGCAATTTATTTTCAGATCTGCTGCTGAGCTGTCTCCTGTATATTTTTTTAATTTTCGGGTAGCATGGATTGTCTCCCGCTTTGTGGCTGACTCCCTGGTTTTCGCACCACGCCTGGTGGTCTGTTCCCGCACCAACTGGAAAACAGTACCATTTTGTACACCCCTCTTGACCCTTTCCATTGCAATTGCTATTTCCAATGCTCTTTTAAAATTAATATTTACTTCAGCTAATAACTGTCGTTCAACGGCATCATCACGCACATCACAGACCAAACAATCCCTAAACATGTCGTTTAGGGTCTCCCCAAAGTCTCAATGTTCAGTGAGCTATTTCAACTTCATTATGTATGTTGCTATGGTCTCCCCCAGAGCTCTTACTCTCGAATTCAACTTGAACCACTGCATGGTTACAGAGGGTTTGGGTTGAAAGTGGCCCTAGGCGAGGTCCACCAATTCGCTGAAGGTCTTCAGATTAGGAGCATTCAGGGCCGTCAAGCTACAGATTAAATTATAAATCTTACTCCCACAGACGCTTAGGAGAATTGCTTTCCTTTTGTCCTCAACCGTTATTTTGTTCCCTGGAAAAAGAAACCGAGGCATTCTATATATTGACTTCAGTCATCTGTGGATGAGTTGAAGGGGGTCGATCCTGCCAAAAAGTGGCAAACCTGGTTAATATATTTTCCCTTTCTCCTGTTTTAAACAAGATACTGCCATTCACTGGGTGAGGGACAGGGCCGGAACCAATTTATTCTCATCACCAGTTGTTATAGACTTGATTTTCCAGACAGGTTTCTCATAAGAAACAGTGAACTTTATTTACAGGGCTTCAGCAGCAGCTACATGTTTCCATCAAGAACCACAACTAGACACAAACTTCACGCTTAAGGTTCACCGCGCTTTGAGCTGCTTTGTTCACACTGCCATGTGATCCTACACAGTACAATAAGGCTTAAAGCTACAGTCACTGCATCCCTTAAAGCTACAGTTACTACATGATCAAACAGCAAGAGTTTTCACTGTTAAGTCGAAAAGCTTGCACAGGTCTACAACTCATTTATAAAATAGAAGAATTGGGAAGCCAAAACAAACCAAAAGAATTCAGGACAGAATTTCCAAGCTTATTTAGAAGCCTGGGGAATCTGAAAACAGTTTATCACATCATATTGAAAACAGATAAAAAAAACCAGTGTGCTTGTTCACCCCAAGGAAAGTTCCACACTCACTTTTACAAAAGGTGAAACAAGAAATTGAGTCAATCTTGCACCAGGGAGTCACCTCACCTGTAACCAAACCTACAAGTTGGTGTTCAGGCACGGTTCCAGTACCAAAACCAAATGGCTCATTACAAACCTGTGTTGACCTCACACAGTTAAACAAAGCAGTGGAAAAGGAGATCCACGTAGTGGCATCTGTGGATGAGAGTCTCGCAAAGCTAGCAAAAAATACAACTTTTACAAAACTGGATGCAATCACATCATTTGGGAGATATTGCTTCAATTGACTACACTTTGGAATTGCATCAGCATCAGAGATTTTTCAGAGAATGATGGCAGGCATTTTAGAAGGATTAGAAGGGGTCACCTGCCATTTGGGTGACATCCTGATCCACGGGTCCACCAGACTGGAGCATGAAGCAAGAGGGAGAGGGGTGCTGCATTACTTGCAACAAGCAGGACCAATCCTTAATAATAAATGTGAGCTATCACAACCAACTATTACAGTTCTAGGACACATTATTTAAGCATCAGACATCAAGGCCTATCTCGAAAAGACCAAGGCAATCACAGATTTCCCACAGCCTCGCAATGTTACGGAGCTTCAGCGCTTCATGGGAATGGTCAATCATGGGAAAGTTCTTACCTAATCTTGCACATATAAATAAACCCTTACGACAATTGCTTAGGCAACGTTAAGCATGGTGTTGGGAAGAACATCGACAAAATTCATTCCCAAGGTTAAAAGAGATGCTGTTTTCACCAGACATATTGGCTCACTATGATCTGGTACTGCCTTCACTTGTTGTTGCAGATGCATCATCAACTGGCCTAGAAGCAGTAGTTTTTCAGACTGAGTGAGATGCCAAACACAGACTAGTGTACTACACACCTCAATTATTGACTGAAATGGAACAAAGATACTCTGTAATTGAAAAAGGCTCATGAGCAGTTTTATGAGCTTGTGAGAAGTTTGTGGACTACGTCTTAGGCCGAAAGTTTACTTTTGATACAGACTGCAAACCACTGATCACCTTATTAAATAATAAGAATTAGCAAAAATGCCGCCAAGAGTCCAGAGATTTTGGTTAAGACTAATGAGATTCGATTCCACAACCAAATATGTCCCAGGAAAACAACAAACTACAGCGGAGACATTGTCACGCATACCTGTTGAAAAGCCTGAACCAGAGGACATAAATTTCATCAACGATTTGGAGTCCTATATCTCATTGGCTGCACAATTTCTACCAGCAACAACAGAGAAGCGGAGGAGATTCGAAAAGTGCAAAACACAGATGAAAATTCAGGAATACTGCCTCAAAGGATGACCAGAATAGGTTCCAAATAATCTCAACCTGAAGTAATACTTCAAGCAATGAAGGCATCTCAGTGTCACGGGTGACTTGCTGACTTATGAGGGACTGGTCATACTGTGAGTCCTCAGACTCAACTTCTTTCAGAGAATACACCAGGGATGCCTTGACATTACAAAGTGTTGTGCTAAAGCGTGAAATTCTGTTCGGTGGCCAATGATCTCATTCATTAGAGGAAATGATTTTGAGCTGCATCACCCGCGCGATCTTTTGCAAGGAGCAAAAGTAACAATGATGGTATCTGCATTTCCGTTCAGGCCGTGGTAACATGTTGGAATGGAGCTTTTCAAATTTGAGGGGAAAACATTCCTCATAGTTGGTCACTATTATCCCAGGTGGATTGAGGTTAAACGTCTTCATGGTCCCACCTCAGAAGCTGTCATTAAATTTCTAAAAGAAATTTTTACCAAACATGGCATTCCAGATCTAGTCATTTCAGACAATGGCCTAAAGTTTGCAAACAAATGTTTTAAGCAGTTCACAGAAGCCTATGGATTGGTTCAAATTACTCATTCATCCAGATACCCACAAGAGAATGGAGAGGCTGAAAGAGGAGTAAGGACAGTAAAGTTGAAGAAAAATTATGATATCAAATCGGCACTATTGAACCACCATTCCACACCATGCAGAATGGTTTGGCCCTGTCACGAAAGTATAATAATTCTCATATTATTGTGATTTATTGTAAAAATAGGTTGAAGTGGGGTGTGGGGTGGTGATTTACCTAAATTGGAGACAATTGGTCTGGAAGCTTTGACTCATCAAAAGAAACTAGGTTTGAAATGCTAAAAACATGGCTGAAGTTTTAGAATGTGAGGTGAGGAGAATTTGTATTTTTAGATAATTCAAGGTAGTTTGAATTTCAAAGAGATGGTAGGATGTTACACCTAGCCACAGAAACTAGGCCAACCAGTGTGTTTATTTTTCCAAAAGGTTACTGATAATGTTAGCACCATTAAATGATTTATGTTATGAGAAAGGCAAAGTTCGAAAGACATATGGGAACAATGGGATTTAATTAAAAGGGAGAAACATGTACAAACAAGAAGAGGCTATGTGTCAGCGAAGGCATTGTAAGATCTAACTCAAGTGTGAGAAGCCTCAGTATTTGTGCATTTGTCTACCGAAGCTGAAGCTGGGAAAAGCCATTTTGAATTCTACTGTTCAGGGTATTGTGGTAACTAGCTGGCATCTGTTTAAAATCTTTTTTTTACCATTGACTTAAAAGGGGTGTAACTGGAATCCAGATTAATTAGCGGTTTAAGGAGTGATTGTAGTAGTCATTTGTAGACCTATATATGTGCTTGAAATATTTTCTTTTGTTAATAAATGTTTAATTTAGTTTTCTAAAAAATCTTTGAAGCATGCATGGACTTATTACTACTGAATTCAGGGCATGCATCATGAAATAAATATAAATTGCAAAACCATTGTGACCTTGTGAAAAAGTTTCCCTTGTGGATTTGATCCGCCTGGCACACACATCATCTGCCTCATCATAACAAATTGGGGGCTCTTTGCAGGATATTTGAAATTCCTTTATTGGTTTGGAGTTGGTGAACCTTAAGGTTACAAGTACAAGAAGCATTTTGAATTCGGAAGTTGGCGTGAGAGATGTGTAAAGTGGTGAGTCCGCAAAAATGGCTGTATCCATGGCTAAAACCTTTTTGGAAGTAGAAGATACAACTCGGAAAGGGTTACAAAAATTATCTAAGGATAAGTTAATCGAGTTGGCAGGTAGGTTGCAGTTGAGGTTACCTGTAGGGGCAAAGAAAGCAAACATAGTTGAAGTGATAGCACAGCATTTAAAGTTGGAAGTGATACCCGACACTAGTGAGTCACAGCTGGATATGGTGAGACTTCAGTTAGAAATGAAGAGGCTTGAATTCGAACAAGCAAAAGAACTGAGAAAACTTGAACTGGAGGCAAAAGAAAAGGAAAAAGAATTTGAAATGAAAACTGGAACTAGAGGCAGCAGCAAAGGAAAGGGAAAAAGAGACATTATTTCAAAAAGAAATGGAAATGCGAAAACTTGATCTCCAGAGGGAAAAGTTAGCATTGGAGGAGAGAGAGAAGAAAAGGGACAGAGTACTGACTTAAAAAGCTGGATTTTAAAAAAGAGACATCAGGTGCTGAGGAAAGTTCTAATGATGAAAGAACCGGTAACCTAAAACCCAGTGGGGAGATATTTAAATTTGTGCAAGCTCTTCCAAAGTTTGAAGAAAGAGATACGAAGGAATTCTTCATTTCATTTGAGAAGATAACTAAACAGATGAAATGACCACAAGAAAATTGGACATTGTTGTTACAATCTAGGTTAGTGGGTAGAGGACATAAGGTTTATGCTTCACTGACAGAAGAGAAGTCAATGGATTGCGATGTGGTTTAAAAAAAAGGCTATTTTGGGTGCATATGAGTTGGTTCTGAGGCATACAGAAAGAAAGTTAGGAATATAGGGAAACAGCCTGGTCAAACTTATATTGAGTTTGAGAGAGTAAAACAAAGTAATTTTGACCGGTGGATACGGGCATTAAAAATAGAGACAACATATGCAGCTCTTAGAGAAGTAATTCTTTTGGAAAAATTTAAACATTCAATTCCTTCAGTTGTGAGAACTCATGTGGAGGAACAAATGGTTAAAACGGTAAGACAAGCCGCAGAGATAGCTGATGATTATGAATTAGTTCATAGATCTAAACCTTTCTTTCATCACCCTTTTAAATCAGTAAAGGATAGAAAGTAGGAAGCTGGAAAGAAGGTGGGTAGTCAGAGAAGAAGAGGAGTAGCTGGAAATTCCCAGGAAGTTTTTTCTCAGACTAAAAAGGGAGGTGCTGAGGGTAGAAGCGACACTTGAAAATTGAGGTGTTTTAATTATAATAAAGTTGGGCACACAAAGTCAGTGTGTTGGAAATTGTAGGGAAAATCTTTGGACTTATTTGGATGCAGAAAAGTTGTGTGGGTTCTGAGGTTCAGGCACAGGAAAAACCAGTGGTTTGTGTATAAGTAAAACAGGAAGAATCAGTGATAGGTAAAAATTTCTGCGCTCTTTCGTGTGCATGCGCGTAAGAGCGCAGGCCCCGACTCTCCCTCCTCCCCCCACCTGCACAGGTAGCGCTGAGCGCTAACGGGCATGTGTCACGCTGGGTGGGCATTAATTGGCCCGCCCATGTAAAATAGCGGCATGGAGCTGATCGTGGGCGGTGATTGGCTCTGCGCCCAGTCCCAACCAGCCCGCCCAATGGAGAGAAAATTGTCCCCCATAACCTTGCAGTCTGTGCTGGAGGGTGGTGTGGGTGGGTGGTGTGGGTGGTGTGGGTGGTGGCACTTTGCATTGCTTGAGTGGGCAGATGAGCTAGGAGCCCGACTACAATCATATTAATGTGGCTGCGCCTGAACTGTCTCAGTTACAGAGGAACGGTCACTTTCTACAGGTTTCCCTAATGTGTGGCCAACTCCCTCGTTCACCCTACCCCCCACCCTGAATGCTTATGCACTATATTCAACAGCTGGGCTGCCCTTTCCCCCTCACAGGTCACCACAACAGCTGGATGCCCTTAAACCACCCCCCCCCCCCCCACCCGCCCCCCCACCACAAGTCACCTCAATGGCAGGGCTGTTCATAACCTCCAGCCCCGCCCCCACCCCCCCCAACAAGTCGCCTCAACAGTAGAGGGCCGTCCTTAACCCCAACACCACCCCAGTGCCCCTGAAACTTGAAATCCAACAGGTGACCCTGGCAAGTGTTGCACAACATTACTGTGTACTCACCTCTGAGTCCACCTCAAAGTGCAGGCCGCCAAGTGCACATCGCTTATGTGCTGCTGCAAAACATGTCAGCATGCTTTCCTGACGACGTGGACGGATGATCCAGCGGGGCTGGCCTGATAATGATATGCTGATGTATTACAATGAGGTTCCCCACATCTGATGGTGGGAAACGCGGCACACCATTGGCGGGCTGAGCAGACAATCATGAACTTAATTAAAATTTAAAACTGAAGGATATCTTAAATTAGTTGGCGTTTTCAATTGTGCTTGTTGGTTCCCCTGGTGGTGCAATACTTAGTGTAGCATTCAGCTGGTGATCAAGCAGGTGAGTAATTTAATTCCCTGTTGTATATATTTCTTCACATCCCTTCCAAGGACACAGTTGAGAGTAGCTGTGGCTATGGATCCTTAAGTATGCTTTTTTCCTGCCATCGTAAAACCCATCGAGCCTTATTATTCGCTTATGCCATCGATCATGCCCGAAGCTGGCGGGCACAGAAAATTCCTCCCAATATTGTGGTATATTTTCTTCTTTTCTATCGCAATGAGTCCTGGGGCCAGAACATCTGAGGAGTGGCAATCCCAGTCAGACTGCCACTCCGCTGCTTTTTACTTACTTCAGTCAGGAGCTTCAAACTTAGCCTGCCCAACCGGACCTGCTCAGAATTGTGCAGCGATCCAGCTCCTGGGACTCTTATGTGCAGGGCAGCAGTGTTGGGGGATGTGAAGCCACACCCCATTTTTACAGCATTAGCTGCCATAAACTGGCAAGCTTAAAGATCCCACCCACTTTGAGAAGCCAGAGAGAGAAGGTAAGTGTTTAAGTTAAGTTGGTGAGGGGTTATGTTGAAGGGTGTTTAGGATGGGTCGAGGGGGTGTTGGATGAGTCAGGCTGGTCAGGTGGTCAGTCAGTGGAGTGGCCGGTTTAATCAGAGGATTGGGAGTGTAGTCAGGGGGCTAGGGGGTAGTCAGGGTGGTCAGGAGGGTAGTCGGAGGAGGGGGTTAGTTTGGGGGGGAGTGAAGGGGGGTGGGAGAGGGTGTAGTCATGGGGTGATGGTGTGGCCAGGGGTGGGGAGTGTAGTCAAGTGGTGGGGGTGTGATCAGGAGGGTAGTCGGATGTAGGGGGTAACTGTGGATTAGTCGGGGGGTGGGGAGGGTAATTGGGTGGGTGGGGTGTAGTTGGGGATCAGGGGGTAGTCGGGGATGTGGAAGATATTGTCGGGAGGTGGGGTGGTAGTCATGGAGGGTGGGGGGATAGCTGGGGGGTTGGGGGAGATTGAGGAGTACTCGGGGAGTCTAGTGGGGGGGTCACGGGGGTGGGGGGGTGGTCAGTACTACAGTTACCCAGAAGTTAGGAGAAATTTTAATCCTCCTAACCTTTCCTGGGTAACTATTCCGCTAAGGGAGTCGGAACCTTCCAAAGTCTCTGATTTAAATTGGAGTGTCGGATGGTTCCCAGTGTAGATTAACTGCCCATCAGAGATTTGAATTTCCCAGGCAATTCCCTTGCATTCATTGCATGGGGATCTCCCTGGGTGGGGGGGGGGGGGGTCCACCAGTGCATCTTCTGGGTACCTCCAGGGTACAATGCCCTGGAGATTGGAAGTCTAAGAAATGGTCACTGCACCTTTGTTTTCAAAGAAAATTACAGCTAGGCACCTTTACCTCAACAACTTCAGATTCCCTGTTCTTGATAAACTTTTGAGGCTGTGTACTTTGCTTGATTTGATCATGTTTCGTAAATAGCAATTGTAGCATTTGATTCTGTATTTCAATCTGATGAACCTGAATTAGAACCAGCTCTTCAAACTAAGGTTGAGGTTTCACCTTGGTTACAAGTATCAAGCCTGACTTTGGATATTGGACCGAGAGTATCGATGCATGAAATAATGATTCAGTAAAGTCCTCAAAACATATATCACACTTCACTTTGGCTGATTATTGATGAGCCAAAAGTCATTCAGACTGAAAATATATTGATTTGTTTTTGTTCAACTCACTAAGATCACCACTCTGGCGGTTACAGCTGATCAACAATATGATTTGTAAATAGCATATTTTGTCTTTTGCTCCTCACTTTTGAAAAAAGAGATGAAAGTCCAGGAATGTAGCAAATAAAAATCCTGTCAACAATAAGAGCTAAATAATAACCTTACATGTGTTTAGCACATCATCAAATAAATGTTTAGTGATAAGATCTTTCAATGATTGATTCTACTCTAGTTAACACGCAATAAGAACTTTTTCAAATTCATAATGACATTAATTTAAATTTACTTACATTATGCTATTGTTTCCCTGATCCTTGGTTGATAATATCCTTTAGGCATTGCTTATCATGAGAATGATATTAGCAGCTATGTTTGTCATGTTTTTAACCAACAATTAAAGCTGCTCCTTATTTAGGTCCTAGTTTTACTTGCAACTTTATGAAGCAGAATAAATACCACGACTGAACCATGACCAAATCATGCCAGTCTTGCATCAAAGAAACTTTTATATTGGCTTACCATGAGTATATGTTCTGAAACAATTGAAATCAGTTTTCTGCTCCATTCATTCTTTTTATTCTGTGGCAAAATACAGTATGCTGTGATGTCATTCTCAACACCTGAACTCATTTGCTGCAGATTAACATCTTGATTTAAATTACAAACTGCTACATGTTTCATATATCTAAAGACTACACTTACTGGAATTATCCTCATGTTGGGCTGTGCTCTCCTATGGCCCCGAGTCATCTTATTGGGAGACTCCATCACTCAGGAAGTGTGATGTGCTGAACCGTGGCTTATCAGGGTATAACTCAAGCTGGGCCCTCAATGTTCTGCCAAACATTATTTACAAGGTCAGAGGCTGAGGGAGATGATAAAGGACATGATTTATGCCCTGTCTAAAATCCCAGTAGACCAGGCATCAGATGATTACTAGGATTTTTCAATGGCAATGCCTATGACTCACATGGAAAAGTATGATTGGTTCCGGATCTGTATAATCAATGTTATTGGTAATAAAGTTAATAAGTTAACAGTTATCAGGCATGGACAGGGTGGATAGGGAGCAGCTATTCCCCTTAGTTGAAGGGTCAGTCACGGGGGGATATAAGTTCAAGGTGAGGGGCAGGAGGTTTAGGGGGGATGTGAGGAAAGGTTTTTTTACCCAGAGGGTGGTGACGGTCTGGAATACGCTGCCTGGGAGGGTGATGGAGGCGGGTTGCCTGGATGAGCACTTGGCACGTCATAACATTCAAGGCTATGGGCCAAGTGCTGGTAAATGGGAGGTAGGTAGGTCAGGTGTTTCTCATGTGTCGGTGCAGACTCGATAGGCCGAAGGGCTCTTCTACACTGTGTGATTCTATGATTCTGTGATTCTGTGAAATAGATTTGCTGTCACTGGGATGAAGGGAAAGTTTGTGCAGCATTTAAAACAACAAATGAAGGGGACACATGTCCTTCTGGAGAGCAATTGTCAGGAGCGGACAATGTTCGAGAGAGAACAGCAATCTCAATGGCGTTAGCAGCTGGATGAGCTACCAAGTTCTCAGATGTATATTGAGAGTCCTGATGCATCTTAATGAACTCAGGGCCAGAAGAACAAGATTATTGGGCACTGAGGGTCAGAAACCCAATAAGAGGATTGTTCAAGCTGGATAGAGCAAAGAGGCAAAGTTAGTGAGCTTTGTCCAAAATTAGAAATGTTGTCAACTGTGATGGGGATAGTCTTGAACTTCAAAAGGACACAGACATGTTGGTGGATTGGGCAGACAAGTGGCAGATGAAGTTCAATGCAGAGAAGTGTGAGGTGATTCATTTTGGCAGGAAAGATATGGTGAAACACTCTAAAGTAAAGGGAGAAACTCTAAAGGAGGTGCAGGAACAGATGGACCTCGGTGTATATGTACATAGGTCATTGAAGATGGCAGGGCATGTTGAGAGACCAGTTAATAAAGCATATAGTATCTTAGGCTTTATTAATAGGGGTATTGAGTACAAGAGTAAGGAGGTCATGTTGAACTTGTATAACACACTAATTAGGTCTCATCTGGAATATTGTGTCCAGTTCTGGTTGCCGTACTTGAGGAAGGATGTGAAGGAATTACAAGAGTACAGAGGAGATTCAAAAGATTGATTCCAGGGATAAAGAACTGTAGCTATGGGGATAGACTGGAGAGGTTGGGACTATTTTCCTTGGAGAAAAGAAGGCTGAGAGGAGACTTGATAGAGATATTCAAGATCCTGAGGGGTATGGACAGGGTAAATAGTGAGAAACTGCACCCTCTCAAGAGAACATCAAAAAGCTAAAGGGCACAGATACAACATTTCCACCGTTAGACTTTCTGGAGTGAATGGGAGGTTATTTCATTTGAGTTTTGTTGGTAAACATTTGCAACATTATTGGCACCACCAGAAGAGAGACAGGAAATGAGGAGTGAGCCAGTTACTTGGTCTTTAGCTGACAGCTTCCATTGCACGGGAACCTTTATATTGGCTTATCAGATTCATTTACCTTGGGCTGATTTTTTTTCCTAAATGTAGATTTTCTTTGTGACCTATGCTTGGGATCAGGGCTGGATGCCAGGTGGCCTCTTCTAAACCTGTGTACCATGTGGCAGTTCCCAAGTCTGGGAGGAGTAAACTCTTGAGCTGGGATTGCCTCTGCTTGGCATGACCTCACCCACCACCCCTCTCCCCCACCATGATTAACCTTTCTTGGGACTGTAGTGAAAGTAGGAAGAGCTGGTGGGTTCTGCTCTAAGCGAGGCCCAGCAGATACATTCAGGATCCCAGCATAATTCCCAGGCCTACTGTCATGCTCTTGGATTGAATCATAATAGGTATGCAAATTTGAGAAGAAAGGGAATTTAAATATTTACCTCTTGAGCTCAAGTATAGCTCCTAATCAGGTTTCTAACAAAACCCACAACTTAGTATATTTGAGTTAAATGATTTGGTTGCTCCCTTCGCTACCTGTTGCATACATCAATCGGGCAATTTTCTGATGTTACTGGTCAGAATCCCCACCTGCCAGGATCGCATAGAAGAAAATCAAGCAACCATTGTGGCTGGAACTATTGTGTATTAAAATAACCCCTTTTCTGGTTTTTAACTATGTATGTATCTTCACAGAAAGATGGCAGGAGCAAAATGCATTATAAATAATAAAGCCCTTATTATTGTCATAGCATCATCCCTAACACTGTGCTCACTGTTATCTCATCCATCTATACCCTTTTCTGTGCTGTTTCCTTATTCTATACCTTCAGAAAAGATTTCTTTGGATAAAGGTCAAATAAAGTGCAACAAATTTATTTTTCCACTTAGTGCTATGTTACTTTTTATCGTCCCATTAATCCTCCTTAGTGAAACTGTATGGTGTAGGTCTTTTTCTCTTCTAACCTGTGACTTCTTGTAAATGACTCACCAGTGGAAGAACTAAGCATGGTCTCTAGCTGCTATATCTCTGTAGAAACTGCTTGTGAATGAGTGGCCCTGTAACCCTTTTAGTGCTTTATGAGATGGCCCTCTACTACTTTCAGTGATGCCTGACTGCTGTTGCCTGCCTTCTGAACATCCGCACTCATTTCTGTGTACTTATGGGTGGGTGGCTAGATGTGTCAGATGTGTCGTTGTTTTATGAGTCAGCAGCCTTATCCGTACCTGTTCAAGACATGATCCTGCTGCTGGGCACTTCCTCAGCATGTTCCCTCAACTGTATTAAAACACATATCTAGGCAGAAAGAGGTACATGAAACCCTCAAGGCTTGCTCAAGTTTTTGTATTCTTTCACGGTGTTATGACACAACAGTTGGTAAAGGCTGAGTTATTTAAAATCCCAGAGGGAAACTTTAAACAACTGTCATCATCTATATTTTCAGTTGGTATGCTTGAGATGCAGCTCTGAATTCAGTAATAAAAACCACCAAGCCACAAGAGGTTTTTTTTAATATAAATTAAATGAAACATTTATTAATTTAACAAGGTATTAAACACATACACATGCCTACAAATTACTACCATAATAACTAGTAAACAAATCCCCAAATTAATCACTCCCAGGTAATCTTCCTCAAGGCAACAAAAACCCATAGACTTAAACAGATGCCAGGCAAAGCACATTTTATCTTACGAATTCAAGATGAAGTTCCTTTCAATTTGTTTCTTTGCAGACACAGTGGTAAGGTTTACATGCTGCTTAGATATTACATGCCTCTGACCCACACACAAAATTATTTTTCTGTATATATCTAGCCTTCCCTTTGAATGCAAATTCTCATTGTATCACCAGGTCCTTTAAACTCCACCTCTTCTAACAATAAAACCCCTTGCATAGGACCAATTTTATTAGTAATATAAACATATAGCTTGGTCTCTCTTAGATAGGTACAAGATTTCACCACCCTGTCTTTGAATGGTTTATTCAACAAAATGCAAATGTACCCTTTACCTTACTGTTTCACATCTCAAAACTACTATACATCAAAGCACCCAGACTAGCTGGTTTTAGTCCAATTAAGACACACCCACGCACACTCATAAACACAGACCCTACTACAAGCCCAATTTAAAATAATTTCCAATAATATTATATACATTAATATCTTCATGACACATGGGATGCGGGTGTCGCTGGCTGGGCCAGCATTTATTGCCCATCCCTAATTGCCCTTCAGAAGTTGGTGGTGAGCCACTTCTTGAACCACTGCAGGCCATGTGGTACCCACCAGCATATCAAAGTCAAGCCAGAAAGCTGTAGCTGGGAGCATAAGCAAGTCTGCATATTGGCAAAAGTACTGCATACTTCAAGTCATCAATCTGAAGTGTTAACTCTGTTTCTCTCTCCACAGATGCCTAACCTAGTGCAAATTTCCAACCTTTCATTGTAAGCAGATCCCTTGAGGTCTAAATCCCAAGGCTTCTCAGCTGAGGAAGAAATCAATCCAGTCCCCATTGTCCAACTGTCCTCATTGTTAACATGGAAATGTGTGTGTATAGATACTGTACTTTATTATATTAGTGTGTTCCAGTGAGTAACTAAGGCTGGGATATCTGGCCCCGCCGTGGTGAGACCCGCCAAAGCGGGATCCGCCGTGGGGGATGAGGCAGCCCAGCCAAAAGTTCATTGGCTTTCAGCAGGACCGGATGACCCTGGCAGTGGGTGGGGCCAGAAAATCCCACCCTAAGTGAATATGGGAAAAAGACAAAACAAAAGGTATTAGCCAACAGAATTGGGAAGCCTCTGCCATGCAGCGATTGTATTAGGACTTTTAGTGTGAAGTCCTTTTGAGGCGTGAGTCTGGCAAGACATCCAGTTGTACGTTGCAGATCACATGCGCACTCTGCTGTGGCGTTGGGCATTTAGAAGTCAGGTATGGCTCAGCCTTTGAGTCAGAAGCTTGTGAGTTCAAGCGCCGTCCCAGTGAATTGAGCACAAAATCAAGGCTGAAACTCCAGTAACGAGGAATGGGATCAAGGTCCCTTCTGCCCGCTCAGTTGGATGTAAATGATTCCAGGCCACAATTTCAATGAAGAGTAAGGGAATTTAACCCTCCACACTCATGAAAATAGATTATCTGCTCTTTTTAAGACATTGCTGTGCATAAATTGGCTGCAACATTTTCTACATTACAATGGTTACTAAACTCTGAAATACTTCATTGCTAAAGCACTTTGGGATATCCAGAGTTGGTGAAAGGCTTTATATAAATGCAACTTTTTCTTCTATTCATGGTAAGCATGTATATTTAAGTAAACTACATGGAATATGGTACCATTCTTAAGGCCTTCCATCTTTTTCTGAGGGTCTACACAGAATATTGATCCTAACTGATACTTATCTAGGGAGAGTGCCTTTGAGTGCTGCACAGAGCAGCACTAATCCCACTCCTAAACAAACACCTCAGAGGGTAACAGGGCAGCATGAGTGTGAGGAGTTGGTGATAGGAGTCATTGATTCATCCAATATTTCCAAAGCACTTGCATAGACCTTTGCAATGATACCTGCATTTTATTATCTGTAAACCCTGATGTTCAGCTGCTGCAACATTCTACTGCTTTTCGACATACTTAATTTACTGGCTAAGTTTTTTTTTCAATGGTCCCTTTCCTTTAAATGGCTGCTGTAGTCCTATAAATGGCTACAACAGCACAGGAAGTACTCCCTGTGTGTTACAAGCCCAAACGTTATGGTGTTTCTTAGTGTAATGTCTTTATTGAACTGAATGTATCATGGCTACCTGCAGGGAGTTCCTCATGGTAGAGATCATATGATTATGGCAAGCCAGGTAGGATATGTATTAGTGATTGCACTTCAAAACTCAAACATCCCCCTTTTCATAATGAACAAAAACACAAACTTCCCCCTTTTCATAATAAGCAAAAGATAACTTTGCATGCACTAACATGTGTAATTGTGAGTTATCCTTGTTACCCACTGCACCACAACTGTTCTCATGAATTGACAAACTGTTCATTATTCACGTCAGGTGCTGCACAAGCATTGAACACATAGTCATTAAATCATGCAGATCTCTTAATGGTACGTGTGCGTGTTGCCATTGGCTGCTCATCTGGGTGATGTTCCTCCTCCTGGGAGTGTCAGTCTCCATGGCACTTGTTGCCGTGGTAACTGTTGTTGTTCCATTTCTGTTGTTGGCGACCAGTGGACCTCTGGGACTGATGGTCGTTCTGTACTCAGTACAGCTGGTGAGATTCCATCTTCCTGATCGGCCACCTGCAGTGAAGGACCTGCTTCTCCAGCTGTTCGTATATGCCTATGGTTGCGCTGGTATATTTGGTAATTTACGTCTACCATGTACAATTGAGGTGACAATTTCTCTACACATGTCTCAAGTTGCCACGTGAGGCATTGTCTCCTGTTGAGATCATTGAAGGTTTGTACCCTGACTGGCTCTCCAATGCTCAATGTTTTGGCAGTTTTGTCAAAATGAAATTTGGCTTTCTGCCATTTCACATTCATTTTTTCACTCACGCCTGTTACTATATCTGGTTTCAGTAGCTTTTTTGCTTTTGGAAGAGCAGTTTGGGTGTGATGTGACATTAGTCTTTCTCCACTCGAGGATTGCCTTGTATACATCTGTGCTAGATTTGCTCAATTTCTTGATGCTTTCTTTGGTGACTTTCACTGCCGCCTCAGCCTTTCTATTCGACTGGGGATAGTGAAGAGATGATGTATAGTGTTGAATTTCCAAATCCTTTGTGAAGCGGCTGAGTTCTTCACTCATGAACTGAGGGCCATTGTCATAACGTCTGGAATGCCACAACAACTGAAGTGTGCTTTCGGGCATTGTATCAGCTCTCCTGCCATTGTTGAAGTCAGCTGGTCTAATTCCCAGTCATCTAGAGTGATAAGATAATCAGTTCCTGCTAGAGTGGAAATGTCTACTCCCAACTTCATCCATGATCTCTCTGGGTTTTCATGTGCCATCAATGGCTCTCTAGCTTGTTTAGCTTAGTACTCGTTACAAGCACTGCACTGGCCGGTATGGTCCTTAATTTCATTGCTCATGCTTGGCCTGTAGAGCACTTCTCTTGCCTTCCTCAGACTTGATTCAATTCCTTGGAGGCTTGCATGGAAGCACTTCAACATCTCTCCTCTCATCTCTTTAAGGATAATGACTCTATTTCCTTTGTACAAGATGCCATCTTGCACTGTCAATTCATTTTGGTATGCCAAATATGCTCTTGTGACCATAGGTTTTTCCTGTGCTCTCCGGCTATCCTTTCATCGCTATTTCTTGCAGCACTTGGAGAGTTGCATTTTGTTTGGTCGTTTGCCTGATTTGAGCAAGATGCCTGTCAGATTCAGTGTCTCTGCTGGGTTGATGACTTCTAGGTCATGTACAGCTGCTACTTTATGTTGAATCTGGAAGATTTCACATTGTGTTGTAGCATCCTCAACTTTCTTCATGGGGAGTGCTGCCCTCAACAGCATGTCAGCGTCACATTGCAAGGTGATTTCATCATTGATATCATAGCACTTCAACATTGGCATTGTTGTCACTAGTTGTTTGATTTTAGTGAATGCAGCTGCTTGTTTTGTTCCGCAATACCACTGCACATCCTTGGCAGTGAGCGTGCACAATGGTTCAAACTCCAACAACAAATTGGGCAAACATTTTGCTAAGTAATTCATGACTCCAACAAATCATTACACTGCTTTCAGATCTCCTGGTCACTGTATCACTGCTATAGCTCTCACCTTGACAGGATC
Organism: Cetorhinus maximus; assembly: GCF_964194155.1. Classification (NCBI taxonomy): domain Eukaryota; kingdom Metazoa; phylum Chordata; class Chondrichthyes; order Lamniformes; family Cetorhinidae; genus Cetorhinus; species Cetorhinus maximus. The sequence continues at coordinate 121,639,863 of NC_135882.1, read as the reverse complement.
CAGGCGAAGACCTTTTACTGTCAGTACATGACCTATGTACTTGACTTCAGGGCATCTTCAATTACAATTTTTTCTTGTTCAGCGTCAGGTTCATCTGGTGAGCTCGCTCTGGCAGTCACACTAGATCCTGATCATGACCAGCCATGGCTTCTTCCATTGTGTCTCCACATCCATAGACTAGTAGATCATCCACTATGGCTTCCACTCCGGGAAGATCACTGACTATCTAATGCTGTCTGCCTTGATACTCTTCTGGAGACATGGAAATGTGAAACAGCATGCACAACCATCTGTATCTCCCAAATAGCATCCAGAACGTAGTTTCATTGAGCTTCACTTGCCAGTAACCATCCTTTGCATCTAGGGAAAAGATCTTTGCCATGGTAAGTTGCGGCAAAATTCCTTCAATGGTTAACATGGGGTAGTAAGATCTCTTCAATGCATTATTTAGATCATTTGGGTCTAAGTATACTCTCAGCTTTCCAGGTTGTTTCACTGCTACCATGCTGCTAATCCAGTCTGTAGGAGATATGACTTTCTTGATTATTCCCTTCTTTTCCAGCTCTTCCGTCATCGTCTAGATCTAGGTTGGAATACAATTTGTAGCAGTCTCTACCCAGCAGTGTTAAAAGTGCTGGTACTTATATTGGATCTGGCTTGTTAATTAAATCTGTTGCAATCTCATAGTTTTGCCATTGCAAGTGTAAAAACTGCCAGTTTTGCAACATATAGCCTTTCATTTCTACTGGAGCTAGGAGTGGAAAATTTACAGTAATTTTGACTCACCGAGTGTTTGACTTGCAGCTTTGGTTTGTGTTTGTGATTCCTTGTCAGTGGCTTTTTTCTGCAGCTTTTATAGCAGGTTTGAACCTTAATGTGTTCCGTTTTTAGAAACTATGGCATCTCTCCAGTTTTTCCAGGTTTTCAAAATTCAATCTCAGTTCCACTCCTGATACCATGTTACGAGCTCAAAGACTACACTGTTTCATAGTGTAATGTCTTTATTGAACTTTAGTTATATGGCTGCCTGCAGGGAGCCCCACATGGTAGAGGTCACGTGGCTATGGCAAGCCAGATAGAACATGTATTAGTCATTGCATTTCAAAACCCAAACATCCGCTTTTCATAATGAAGAAAAGACACGAACACTGTCTAAGCTCCCAGAAGCTGTCATCTGTATAGAATGAATAACGAGGGCCAGATTGAAAAAGATTCTGCACTGCCCAATGCTTGTACCTGGTTATCACCCATTTTTGAATATATAATCGTGGATCCTGGAATGACACAGCACAGGAGATGATTTTGCCTATCACACACATGCCAGCTCTTTGAGAGAGCTATCTAACTAGTCTTATTCCTTGCCTTGGCCCCGTAGAAGGAAAATGTTTCCCATTTCCATTCCCCTTTCATGCAGTGCAGTGAAGATCACAACAACTCATTGATTCCAATTCTTTTCCTATCTCCTTAATTTTGTGTCCTCTGATTACAGACCCTTCTGCCAATTGAAATCACATCCTCTTATTTATTCTGTCAGAACCCCTCATGACTTTGGATACCTCTATCAAATTTCCTGTTAACCTTCTCTGCTCCGAGGAGAACAATCCCAGCTTCTCCAGTCTCTCCATATAACATCAGTTCTTCATCTCTGGTATCATTCTAGAATTTTTTTTCTGCATCTAAGGCCTTGACATCCTGCCTAAAGTATAGTGTCTAGAATTGAGCAATACTCTCGCTGAGGCCTAGCCAATGTTGTATCTTTGTACCCAACCACATTGGTGCTCACCCCGTCGAGGGATAAAAACCCTCTTCTCAGTTGGAAGGAAGGAAACAGGTCAAAGTATGAAGCTTTGCAGTAATAAATGCAAGATTATTCTCTTTTCTTACTCAAGTGCCCAGCTCTTTTTGGGAGGAAGTAACAAAGGAAAGCTCAAAGACACTGGAAGTGAACAAATCAGTGATGTGATATATCAACACAGTAATGTGTATGCTTAAGGTTTAAATAATAATTTGAGCTGCACAATCATAGCTGAAAAAATATTTGAGAAATGGCATGACTAGGTCCAAGCGATAAGAAGGAGAAAAAGGATTGGTAGCCAAGGTAACTGCACCTATGTTAAACCATGGTAAAGGCGAAAATATGAAATGGAGCAAGCACAGATTTAAATTCAATGTCACACTCACATTAATGTCACTGGATGAGCTCCACATATCCTGCTTAGATTTAATTTCACAGTCAATACAATTGCTTCTAAAAGTGTTTTTAATTCAAAATCTTAAACTAACAAAATATCAAATTATGAACAACCATTGAATTCCCTTTAATCTTTTGAATATTTCATTATGATAATTAGTGAGAAATTAATTTTGGCGCATTTAATTTTTTTTTCAGACAGTTCCAGTATTAGAATGAGAGATTGCAACACGGTGGAACCATTTCTCTGTACACGATTTGTGACAGAATTACAAACCTGTTTATAAATAATGGGTTTACTATTGCATTACACCTGGCAATAGAGTAAATCTCCCTCCATTGTTGTATATAAATATATATATAATATATGTATACACATATATATAAATATATATATATTATGTATACTGAATAACCATGTTTTCAAACATGATGTAACTGTATCTTTCTTTAAATTCATAGCACAGCACATAGGTCTAATTTTATCTACATTTCCAACTCCTTTCTGCTACGTAAATATTGTCAGATAAATGTGAATGCCCAACTCATCGGCCAATTACAGCTGTTAGCTAAGCTATGAATTAGGCTATTTGTCTGCCTTTTCATAAGATTCCAACATTTGAACAATACAATAAATACTCTAGCCATTGACAAATTGGGAACTTGGGGTCTAGCCTTTCTAGGAGCACGTCAAACTTAATTAATATAAATATGACGATGAAAAATAATTTTCAAGTAAATTTCAACAAAGTGTCAAAATAATCAAAATTTGCTGGTACATTTGTCATCACTTCCATAAATTGCAGCTGATTGAAAGCACTCTTTAATGAGCTGCTGTTGAAAAAGGCGGTTAGAACTTGTCCAAATAACAAGGCTAATGGAACTTGCTGTTATTTATGGGTAAAATTTACAGCAACTTCAGGCAAGACACAGATGCACAGTTAAATATGAATATACAAATGTTGATGTCAAGTTGTACTGCTTTGCTGTTAGCTCTGCAAAAATGGCATTCTGTCCTTAGCCCCCCTGATGTTAATGAACTTGCTGCATTTGTTCATTAATGCCCAGTAAATGTGTCACAGAAAGTTAAACCTTGTCATTAAAAGTGTGAGTTGAATGACATAAGTGTTAATGATTGCCAGTTAGCCTCTCTGGCATCAAAAATTAACTATTACAGGTGTTAAATCTCATTATTTCAAGTTTTGAATTTTCCTAGTAGATTTAAAAAATAACTATTTTCTTACTTTCCCTTTCTACCTCTTTTTCTTACTCTCATAATCCAGTCTTTCTTTCTCTCTTTTTATTTCTCTTTCTGTACCTGATTTGACATTGTATTCACCCTGTAGTATTTATGGTTTTATTTAGAGTGTAATGTACCTTTAAGAATAACACATGTTAGGAGAGATCACATGCCCTGTAGTAACCAATAGAAGAGTAGTACAGGCTACCTCAGCAGTCAGTGCAGAGATATTATTGGAGCTGAAAGCAAATGTGTAGTTGCTGCTGAGTACATTGTAAATAAACTTAAGGTTTCCACCCAAGAAGTGTCTGCAGATCAACTCTATCACTAATAGTACAACACGGCCATCCTACAACGAGGATGGCAACGCGGATGAAACATGGTTGAAAAGAAGAAATCCAGTTAAAAAGAAATCAGCGCTGCACCTCACCCGATGATTGTAAGTAGCATGCTCCTTTAGAATTGAAGAAATTATGCCTTCTCAAAATGCCACAATTTGGGAGAATTGATCCTTTTGAACCAGCCACAGATGATCGCTCTCAATACACAGAATGCCTCACTTTCTTTTTTTCAAGCGAATGAGATTACTGGGGGAAGAGAAGAGGCGAGCGATCCTCTTGAGTGGACAGTGGGACTAAAACCTACAGTCTGATTCGAAGCTTCGTGGCACCCACTGCCCCAGATTTGAAAAAATTTGATTAATTGGTGGATCACGTGAAGGGTCACTTTCAACCCCAGCCCTCAGTCACGATGCAGAGGTTCAGGTTTAATTCACGAAATAGAGCCCTGGGTGGGACAATTGCATGCCACGTGGCAAATTTGAAGCAGCTAATGGAGCATTGTAAGTTCAGTACAACTCTGAACGAAATGCACTAAGATCGTTTCGTGTGTGGTGTGAAAGAGTACACTGTTCAGAAAAGATTATTGTCCGAAGTGAACCTGGATTTCAAGAAGATGCTAGAGATAGCGCTGGCCATGGAAAGTGCTGTAAGAGATTCAAAAAAAATATAGGGTGCACAAAATGATGCCATCCTCCACATCAGGCGGGAAACCTTACCCGAAAGTGGAGTGGAAAAGCAAGATTCCACCGAGAAGTGGGAGACAGCCCCTGCTAGCTGAAGAATAAAGGAAAAATAACTTAGCAGTGAAATGGAAGAATAATTTTAATGGAAGTGGAAACAATCATTCTTTTAGCAATCAGCAGTTTAAAAAAAGTGAATGCTACTATCGTCATAGAAATGGACATATAATGAGGCAGTGCAAGGAAAGATTCAAGCGGGCTTATAAACAAAGGAAGAAGCCCAATGAATTCTACAATGTAGAAGAGCCTGAAACAACAAATTCAGACATTTACTCATTGTTTAATCTGAAAGTTGGAAAGACAGAACCAATATTTGTCACAGTGAAAGTAAATGGCAAACCTGTTAAAATAGAAATAGACACAAGAGCTTCCACTGCAGTAATTGGGGAACAGACCTTCAGATATTTGAATAACGGTGAACATCAATTAGGTTTAGAAGAAACAGCCACCAAGCTAAAAACATATACAGGTGAAGACATTCATATAAAAGGCATAAGCAGAGTAACTGTCCATTATAGAAGCCAATCGGCAAAGCTACCAGTGTTAGTATTGAGAGACAGGGAACCAAGCCATCTAGGGGGAAATTGGCTAAGGGAAATCACCTTGATTGGCCTTGAGATTCCAAAAGGAAGCTGGAAGCATTCCTGTTTTGAAAAAGGGGTGTGTAAGGACTCAACAACCTGAAGGAATGCAGGCAGTCTTAAACCAAAACCTGGAAAAACAGCAGATGAAAATCAAAGACACAGTGCTTGATGACAGAGTTCAAGATGAGGTGAGCAACCTTCGCAGGGAAAAAGAAAACCTGTTGAAAGACCTTCACACACTACAGATTCCCTCAGGCCAAAGCTTGTACCTCTGGAAAAGTATGAAGAGAAACGGAACGAATTCAATACTTCTCTGAACAAACTGAAGAATGAGTTGGCAAAGAAGATACAACAATGTTCAATTTTCCAGGGAGCAGCAAACAAATACAAAAAAGAAGTGGAAGGGCTGAAGAATCAGCTAAAAGAAGCAAAAGAGGCTTTGGAAGCAAAAGTCGCAGAATTTCCCAAGAAGCAGACAATTAATGAAATTTTGGAAGAATCACCCACTGAGCTCAGACAAGTTGTGCTTGCATCTGAGGGAATTCTGGCCAACAGTGAAGTCAAAAAGAAGGCCAAGATTAAAGTCTGCGCTAGAAAGAAGATACAGCAATACTAATAGGGCTTTAATTCTGGCAGCATACGAAACACTTTTGTACATAGGCCTGGCAATCAAATCACAAATGCCGATGCCCTTAGTCGTTTGCCTTTGCAAGAAAATGATGAGCATATCCCAGTCCCACAGGAACTTGTTTTATTGTTAAATTTCTTAGATTCGTCGCCGGCATGTGCTCAACAGATCAGGGGCTGGACAAGTCAGGACTCAGTCTTATCTCAAGTATGAGAATAAGTGCTACATAGTTGGTCACAGGAGCCCATATCTGATGAAATGAAACATACTTCAACAGAAGACATGAAATAACCAGCCAGGATGGCATCTTATTGTGGGGAGCACAAGTGATAGTTCCTCCAAAGGGAAGGGAGCCTCTTTTAATTGAACGACACAATGCCCATCCAGGAATTTCCCAAATGAAGACCATAGCACGCAGCTCTCAATGGTGGCCTAGGATGAACGGCAAAATAGAAAGTATGGTAAAGCACTGTGTGCAAAGTCAGCAACTGCAAAAGCTGCCAGTGACAGCTCCGTTACACCCATGGGAGTGGCCAAGTAGACCCTGGGTGCGGTTACACATTGACTACGTTGGACCTTTCCTGGGAACAATGTTTCTGCTCATTGTCGATGCCCATTCAAAATTGTTGGATGTATATGAAGTGAAGTCACCAACATCGGCCAAAACAATTGAGAAACCATGTCAGAGTTTTGCCATTCACGGACTACCAGAAGTAGTCTTTTCCAATAATGGCACGGCATTTATGAGTGCTAAGTTTCAACTGTTTATCAGCCTCAACGGCATCACTCATGTGAAAACTGCATCATACCACCCTTCCTCAAACGGACTGGCCAAGAGGACGGTTCAAACGTTCAAGACAAGCATGATAAAGCTAACTGGTGGTTCTTTGGCAACCAAGCTAGCATGCTTTCTTTTTCATTACAGGACTACCCCTCATACAACGACAGGTGGCACGCCTGCGGAGTTATTGTTGAAACACCGTCTCAGGCCGTGATTGAGCTTAAAAATGCCGAATTTAGAGGGGAAGGTGTAAAGGAGTCAGGGAAGCCAGAAAACTAGGCACGACTGACATAGTCACGAGAGGAAATTTACCATGGGAGAGTCGGTATATGTGCTGAACTTTGGGGAAGGACCAAAGTAGTTACCAGGAGAAATAAGTGCGATGACTGGACCTCTATCTTACCACGTGGAGGTGGAAGGCCGGATCATCTGTAAACATGAGGACCATTTAAGGAAGAGAGAGACAAATCACCAAGATTTGGCTCCACCAGTGGTCATGACTAGATCTGCACTTCCCGTTGAGAATACTCAATCCAGGACTGACATGTCTGATGTTCCTGTAAGACTTGAGGATTCAGAACTGCAAGTGCCCACCGAAGCTGATGTTCAGGCAGTCCAGAAAAGAATCTGTAGTTGTGGAGCTGCGATATTCCACACATACCAGGAAACCACCTGAAAGACTGAACTTGTAAATTCATTACCCAGTGTAAATATTATGTTGCCTCGAAAAATATGTACTTGTAAATATATGTATAGCCAAGTTAAAGGATGAAGAATGTAGTAATTATGGTTTTATTTAGTATGTAATGTACCTTTAAGAATAATACTTGTTAAGAGAGATTAACGTGATCTATAGTAACCAATAGGAGAGAGTGCGGGCTACCTCAGGTGTCAGTGTAGAGATAGAGTTGGAGTTGGAAGCACAGGTATAATTGCTGCTGAGTGCATTGTAAATAAACTTAAGGTTTCCACTCAAGAATTGTCTGCAGATCAGCTCTATCACTAATAGTACAACTTGGCCACCCTACAACACACCCACTTTAATGCACCCTCCTCCTTGGTCTATGTTCATTTCCCAATCCTCAAACCTGATTGGTTAAAGAGATATCCTTTTGGTTGCCCTATTCACTCAGGTCCCAGGCGCTCTGATTCCTTCACTTCATCACTATCAGCTCACACTTTCAGCAATTTGTGGGCAACTTTTTTTTTAAACTAGAGGGTATAAGGGCAAGTCTAACTAATAGCTTGACATTGTTGGGGGTCCTTCACCACAAATTCTGGTCTATCGTAATTGTGTCTACATTATCTCCTGGAATTTTTTTTAACCTGCCTGGCTTTAAGCTTTTACTGCTGAAAGTGAGTACTTCAAAAGGAATTAATTGTGTGAAGTGCTTTGAAACATGTGAATTTGGCAAGTTGTTATAGAAATTGAAATATTACCATAGTATCTCTTTTGGGCAGTTGGATGGATTGTAAGTTACCATCCAGACTGGCAAGACATTTTAATTTTACCTTCTAATCATTAAGTTTTCTTATGTTCTTCAGTTCAGTGGTACACATGACAACAATGTGGCCTTAGCTTGATATTTCTCCATTGCTACACTTCAGATTGGGAAGTGGGAATTAATTTTGTCCTCCCACTATGTGGTACTATGTATCAGTGCTTGAGAACAACCTTCCTGCTTCACAAGAAGTGGAATGAATAATATTACCTCAAAGAAGAAAATCATCTCATAATGAGTGTGTCGCAGGAAAAGTCACACTTCATATTACTAGTAGACAATGGCAGCTGTCACTAATACCGAGGGGTCGAATAAGGCACTGGAGATATCACATCAAAAAGAGGAGCAATGGAGTGGTCTAGCAGATAATAAGGAATGAAATAGGTTTGGAAGGGAGGACTGAGTCATGTCTCTCAGTTTGCATTGAATACATTATCTTCATAGAGACATGGTCACATTTTCCATAAATTTAGTTATTTAATTTAATAAATGAAATTTTGATAATTGGTTATTTATCTGAAATGCCAGATGGCCTTGTTGACCAGAATGTCAATCCACCCGAATCCAATTATGTCTTTGATGCATTTTTTTATGGAAGCAAATAAAAACTGTAGTTTTGTGACAACTAATGGGGTTATTACTAAAATTGATGCTTGAAAATGTCCTTTTATTTTTAGACCATCAGCAGACGGTGAGAGAACTAACAAAAAATAAAAACATACTTGACTTCATGGTCACCAGTCTACCTGTTGCAGATGCATCCATCCATGACAACATTGGTGGGGGTGACCACTGTACAATCCTTGTGGAAACAAGCCCTCATATTCTGACTGAAGGCACTCTCTATTGTGTTGTGCGGCACTACCACTGTGCTAAATAGGATAATTCAGAAAAGATCAGGTAACTCAAAAGTTCTCATCCATGAGGGACTATGGACTCTAAACAACCCTAGAATTATATTTAACCACAATATGTAACTACATGGCCTCACATATTGCTTGCTTTACTGTCACCATCAGACCAGGGGAACAACCCTTGTTCAAGGAGGAGCATAGGAGAACATGTCAAGAACACATCAGACATGCCTAAAAATGAGGTGCCAACTTGATGATGCTACATGCATGCTAAACAGCAGAAGCAGCATGTTATAGACAGAACTAAGCGATTCCACAACAAATGGATCGGATGAAATCAAAGCTCTGCAGTCCTGCCACATCCAGTCATGAATAGTGGTGGATAAGTAAAGAATTATTAGGAGGAAGAGGCTCCATGAAATCCCCATCCTCATCAACCAAATTCAGCCAGACATGCCAAACAGATGATGCATCTCAGCCTCCTCCTGACATCTTCAGCATCACAGGTGCCTGTCTTCAACTAATTGAAATAAGTCCACATCATATCAAGAAATGACCGAAGTGACTGGACACAGCTAAGGCCATAGGCCCAAAAACATCCCAGCTCCCAGCTCTAGTGCTGCAGACTGTGCTCTAAAACTAGACAATGACTATGATTTTACATTCAGGTGGTTAAGCCAGATAATTACACCAGGAGTAGTAGAGTGTATTGCTGTAATGCTTCCTTTGTATGTGTGAATCAGGCACTGAGTCATATATGTTGCTTTGTCTGTTCTCAGTGACTACAGTCGCACACTGAAGAGTTTTTAATTTTTCATTTGTGCATCAAATATTCATGTCAGCCATGCTTTTTGTGGGTGTGATTTAGGATTGTCCATGAGTTTTACGGAAGATCAAAGCCAGGGATCCCCTAAGTCAGGTCTTTCACAAGATGTTTACTTGTGACATCTTGTGAACTCCATTTGACTTTCCAAGTTTCATCAGAGCTGAAGTCACCTTGTTGAAGTGGAAGAAGGCAGCCTTCACACAGCCCATTCCGTTGAGTGATAAATTGCGACTAATGTCATCAACCTCGCGACTAAACATCAATTTGAAAGATGAAAGTCTATAAAATGATCTATATCATTATTCTACACACTTTTATGGTTACATAATTTTGAGGCCACTGTTTTTTTAGGCTGAACAGCCAAAATACAATAAATAGTGTAATGATAAAAGGCTCTATGAGTCATTCTACCATATGAATCATTGCAACAAGATAATTATATTGTGAATTTTAGCCTGTGTTTAGAAAGTAAGAGAAATATTACCTGTGTGGGAGATAGAAGTGTAAGTCTAAAGTGGGAGACTCTGATTCAGAGTGGGAGTATTGGCATTTGTGTATTTTTGACAATAAAATTGAAAGGACATGTTCAAGATTTGAGCATCATCATTTTAAAGTAGGACTCATTAATTGTCAGAATTTGCAATGTTGGTGTTTATTAATAAAGGTTATAAATTCATTTTAAGTACAAAGCTTTGCAACCATACATACAAGAATTATTCAAATGGCAGGTGACTCAGTTCACATTTTGAGAAAGTCCAATCCATTAATTATACATGTGCACATCTTAGTTTAATGCCTCATCATTCACCTTAGAATCTAGTTACTAAAAATCCTTTTAATTTCTTTAACCTGTTATACTAAATATGAATTATATTTTGATTAAATATTTTTGTTTTGGTTATAAAACACATTTCACCCAAACATTGTGGACAGCTCCACAGAATTCTGTATTCCTGATTTTTTTTTAAAGTCTGATCAGTTGTCATGAGTAACTTGATTAATGTATCACTAGCGTTACACATAATTAAAATTAATACTTTAGAATTCAAGAAAGGTAAAAGGCTATCAAATACTTCAGCTGTACCTGACTTCTATTTCTTCCCCTGTTTTGATTGCTTCACCATTTTCTCAATTCTATTTTTACCAGCTTAATTTTAATTTTACATTATTTCTTTTAAGTTTAAATGCTTTGGTTCTGAATTTACTTGCATTTTGGAACAACTTTGTGTATTAGTACAGCATAGCAGCAGCATCTGGGATGTATTTTTTTCTCCTGAGTTGTAGAACATTTTTGCCACATTAACAGCACTGAGGATGGTCTTGGCTTCATGCGACTGGGACAGCTTATCAGCTACCAGCCCATTTTACATCTCTCCTGATCTTCGGGCTGGATTTGAATTTTATGTTCCCAAATCAGGCACACTGCCACCACCATGTGCCCCTACCCCCACCTCCACCCAGCACTGACAAAAAATTTGGAGTGGTGACATTGTGTCGGCAATATATGTCTTCACGCCAGCCTCCCAAATTATGAAAGGTGAGTGGGTGACAAAATTGGCAGCCCGCCATTTTGAAATCACTCACTAACAAGCTATTAAGCTTAACAACCCAATCGTCAGCAACTTTTCGTTGCTCGCTGCATTTTTTGGGCATTGGACAAGAAAAAGTTTGCGCGCCTTTTATAGCCAGCTATAGTGAGATGGCACAAGAGTGGTAAAAAAGGTTTGCCCGAGGTTGAATGCACCAGCAGATCCTGCCGGGGAAGGTTGCAGTGTATGTTTTTCAATGACATTTAAAAAAAATCTTTTTTGAGCCTTCAATGCAAAATAAAGACTGATTCCGAGAGCAGGGGACCTTTACAATTTTAACTGTGACTGACTTGGTGGCAGTACCCCTCCGCCGTATGTCATCCTGGCCGACAGTACCAATTGGACGCAGATCTCCACTTTGCTCCTCTAATTGAACTCCTTCCTGCTGGATACTCACTAATTGTCCATCGGAAACTTGAGTGAACGAGCAGAGATTGCAGGGGGGGTGCTGACGGGGGTGGAGGGCGGCTGGCAGGAGCCAGCGGAGACACAGTTTTCATTCTGCCTCCTTCACCCCACTAAGAAACGTAAAATCCAGCCCTTTATTTCCATTGACTAAATGTTGAGTATTTTATGACATTATCAGAACTCCACAATAATATTATTGCTCTGTAATTATTCCCAACCTTTCAGTAAAAGGGTTTGTTTTTTGTCTGTAACTAAATATGGAGTAAAAATTGGTTTCAGCTCAATTTGCAGGCCCATGGCCAGTGCTGTGCTAGCAGCATGCACCTGATTGTGAGAGTTGAGGCCTGCTGGAAGGAAATTCATCCTCTGCCTTCATTAGAATGTTCTTGCATGAGCTGCTAGTGACGGTCATGCCCCAACAGGCAACACATCCATTTGAAGAGGGCAAATGTTCAGCCACTTTGCTGGCAGCTGCCCGACGTCTGGGAGGAGGGTTGGAGCGAGTAACTGGGTGGCATCAGCACAAGTAATGGTTTTTCGAATTTCTTTTTAATCTTACTTTTATTGGTGCTCACTGAAGAATCCTGAAGCTGTGGCAGGCCCAGTACCTGCTTCTCACACTGGGGGAAGAAAATCCCCAGGGGGATCCGTAAATGTTATGGCCCAATCCACATTTGCAAGATGCTTAATGTTCATCTTATGCAGTTGCTGGAAATATCTAAGAAATGTGTCTGACAATTTTAGCAGTGACCCAAACGCACATGCAGATTAGATGGGTCCTGACTGTATCGAATCTTCCCCCAAGCCTTTATCATGTCTTCTACAAAAATGATTTTCTTTACACTGACAAACATTATAAAGCACATGGTGATCTAAAGCTTTAAATATGAGGAAATGGTTAAACATTGAACATTGTTGTGATGCCAAGTACAATTATTATAGCTGACTGCTAAAAAATTCCAGTATTTGATCACTACCTTCGTTTATAGAAATAACAGATATTCATCACGTAATATTTTATTAATAATTATGTATATAGTTATTTCATTCTGAAATTAAATGTTTCATTGCAGTATAAATTTTTATGTGAAAAATCGCCTGTAGTCACCTAAATGGGCTTCACACTTAATAGTTGTGGACTATTAAGTAGGCAAAATCCAATTTAACATTTAACAATTTTATAGTATGAGGTGATTTTAACCCTGCTGCTTGGCAGAAACTGGTCGGGTAGTTAAAATTGGTCGGGAGACTTAACCGTCAATGCTTCCTCCATTCCTGTGGTCTGGATTTTGAATCCGCTGTACCAGCAGCAAGGGCAACTACCTGAAATAAGTGGATCCTTCTTCATTAAATGTGGAGATCGGGCTCATAAGGGCCCAACTTCCATTTTAACTGGTAGCTTTAGCAGCAAAATCTGGAGTGAGAATAAGCAGCTTGGACTAGAGAGGCACGTTTGAAAAACTTTATTGACTTTACTTATGGAGCCAGAAAGAAGAGGAGTGCTCCTCCAGGTCTTACCAGGAAACATCAAATTTCCCCCATCCTGGGCTCCCCCCCCGAAGCTTCCCAATCAGAAGTAAAAACCCCAACCTCCCTGAAACTCCTTTCCTGTGACTTACATGGGTGCAAGGGACCTTTCCTTTGGTGGCCTCCAGCTGTCAAGAGTCTGCTCTCAACAGATGGTCAGCTCCCACTTCCTACAGTTTTTTGGCAGGCAGCTGAACATTGGTATGCTTTTGGAGCTCAGGAATTAAAATCCCCCAGGCCTCACATGGGCTTAAGCTCTGCCCTGCTCTGTTTCCACTCCAGGTTAACACTTCAGGCCTCATAGCTGTAGAAATTATAGTTTTTATAGATGTAGGTCTGCAGCATTAAGAATAATTCTGTGTTGTAAGATCACATGTTCTATGTAAACCAATGAGTTAGCAGCATAGGGAGCCTCTTGGAGGGAGTTCTTCTTTAATTATAGAGTCTGATGCACACATGTAGCTGCTGCTGCTTTCTCGTAAATAAAGTTCAACGCTTCCACCAAGAAAAGTTGTCTGGAAAACCAACTCTATAACAATAGCTCAGATATCATGTTGAATAAATACACTTGAAGAAAAAGCATCTGCTGTACAATATGCGGTCATCAAAACATTTAGAGGGGCTTAAATTGAAGTTGCCAGTTCTCTATGTGCTTATGGTCTGAATTTTTCCCGCGTTAGGTAGGCTCGGCAGGAGAGGGCAGGGGCATTTGGGAATTTGACCACTGCCCGCGATCGGATGCACAACACCATTTTACGTGGGCGGGCCAATTAAGGCCCGCCCAGTTCAATGCGTATCTCCGAGATCAGCAGGCAGGGGCGGGAGCTCAATGTCCACCAGGTTCAATGGTGACCCGGCGGCCTATTCAAAAATGGCGCAGGCAGCTGTGCTAAGGCTGCCATTGACTTTGCAGAGCAGTACGAATGCAGAACGTCGTTGGAGAACAAGGCAGGCAGGAGGGCAGGTCGATGAGGCAGTCAGCACTGAGGTTTCCAGATGACTGCCTCACTGCCCTCCTGGAGGAGGTAGCAACATGCCCGGATATTCTTAACCAAAGGGACGGGAGGAGGAGGCCCCCCCACCTAAGCAAACATGCCTGGGAGTGGGTGGCATCCAGGGTGAGCTCCCATGATGTGGTGAGGCACAAATGGGCGCAGTGCCACAAGTGGTTTAATGACCTCCTGCAATCAGGGAGGGTGAGTGTTGGATTGGGTCACTTAACACAGCAGTTAGGTGCACTGCCGCCCCACCCCCCCCTCACCCACCTCCAACCGCAACCTCAGAGTTCTTAGAGTGTGAGTGGCAAATGTCAATGAGGCAGCATCTGGTTAAGGGGGTGAGCCCTGGCTGCTTGGAATGAGTGTTTTGCAGCTCCAGGGTCATGAATCGGCTGACCCTGCAAGCGTTTCCTCAGGTGGGGTTGGCCAGGCTGCAATGGCAATGCAGGTATAGGGTGGACTAATCAATGCTCCTCTCTCCTTTCCGGAGAAGACCACAATAATGCTGAGAGGCTGTGGACTGGCGGAGGAGCGCCCCACCTTCTAATCTTGACCAGATACCAGTAGGAAGCACTGGAGCTGCCGAGGTGCCATGCGCCTAGATCAACCGGTGAGGTTGGGGTGGCACAGGGAGGTAAGAGTGCAGTGCACTGTTGTTAGAATGTCTGTCATTGCAATCATTCAACTGTTGTCTGTATATTGATTTGAGCCTCCAACATGGAATCCCCATTGATAATGGAAAGACGAGGCCACAGCGATCCAGGTGCCAGGCAGGCACACTAACAGTGTAACGACTTTAACTAATTACATGCCCTTGTTCTTTCAGGCTCACCAGAACACCCTTGGTCTCAGGAGCCTGAAGGCCCGCTGCTCACCCCTAAGGACACGGAGGATCTAAACGCACCAGCATCACACCCTCTCAGCCAGGCAGGCACCAGCGCAGATACCAGCACCTTGGTGGGAATAAGATCATTGGCTAGTATCTCAGTGCACAGTGCTAAGGCCACTTCACACTGATTTGAGGTGCAGGCAGAGGCAGAGAGTGCCCAGGGCACCGGCAGTCGGAGCACCAGGAACATGCTCAGTCAGTGGCTGATGATGGGCCTCTGGAGTCATCCCTGAGGCAGCAGATGCTGGAAGTCCAGCAGGGTGTGCGGGAGGACCTGGCAGAGATACATGAGGGAATGCGTGTCATGGTCTCCATTGTGGAGGAGTCCATGCGGAGCATGAGTAATACAATGACCCTCATGGCTGAGCACTGCCTCCTCCATGTAGAGAGTGGCGGCTCTCATGGAGAGGCTGCTCCAGGAGCTGAATCAGGACTTCCTGGGAATGCACTCAGACCTGCAAGCCCTCACATCAGCAATGATCTCAGGTGGTCAGTGTCAGTGTGGGAGATGGATCGGGCACCCAGTATCCCAGCTCGGTGCCCATCCATCAATGTTAAGCAGGGAGGTCCAAAGCAACCTGATGTTTGAGCACAAACTGCTTGTTGTCTCTGCGGACTCCTCTCAGGGTGCTCTGGATGAGGGCAGCAGCTCCTCCATTCCTCTGCCAGTGACTGTGGCATCCGATGAGGCTGCGGCGACTGGGGACATGCCAGCCGAGCCATTGGCTGCTGGCGGGGCCAGCACAAACCCCATGGGCCAGAGGATGCCCACCAAGGTCATCAAGGCCAACAGGACTGCAGAGTGAGCAGGCTGTCTCCAATGCCGCTGCCAGCAAGGGGTGAGCACCTAGAGGTACCACCCACAAACACAAATGTAAATCACCTTAGGCACAACACAGCTTATCACTGGTGTTCTTTTTTTGCCCCACTTTTTAGTTATTTTTAAGTTGGTGTGATGTTGAACGCCTTTCCATTTAATTTGATTTATGTATGCCAGGCACCACACCAGTAAATGTGTTTGTTTTCAACAAGCCTCAGGGTGCTTCATTAGTTCTGCAGTTCTTCACTACCCATGATGTGAAGGGTGATTTGTTTGTCATTAAGCTTTATTGAAATGGCACATGTTGTTCACCAAGCAAATGTTCCTGTCAGGTATCGATTTGGAGCCTGCAGCCCGGCATGTGGTAATAGTTCATCTTTGGTAGGCTAGCTAAAGGAGCGTTGGATCAAAGCCTCCTGGGTGTCCCTCCCTCCCTGGAGTATGCCCAGGTCAGCGTCTATCCCCTCAGTGTTCTCCTGTGCGTGCTCATCCTCTGACTCACCACAGGACTCATCGTCTACTACCAGAGCAGCTATGTCAACATCTTCTTCCTCCACTGTGTACCCACTTTCCAGTGCCAATTGTGGAGAGTGCAACATGCAACCACTAACAGTGACACACGATATGGGGGGTATTGCAGTGCGGCCCCTGAATGGTCCAGGGATCGGAAGCACATTTTGTGAAGACCAATGGTTCTCTCTACCACCACCCTTGTGGAGGCATGGCTCCTATTGTACTGCGGCTCAGCCTCTGTTCTTGGATCACGGAGAAGCGTCATGAGCCACCTTTTGAGGGGATAGCCCTTGTCGCCCAGCAGCCATCCATCTAAGCCGGCTGGAGCACTGAACAGCCCCAGCACCTGGGAGTGTCTCAGGATGTAAGCGTCATGGGAGCTGCGTGGGTACCTTGCATAGGCTTGCAGAATCTGCATCCTGTGATCACACATTATCTGCACGTTCATGGAGTGGAATCTCTTCCTGTTGACGAAGGCACTGGGATCACCCTCTGATGCCTTGATGGCCACATGTGTACAGTCGATTGCACCCTGGATGCGGGGGAACCCAGCAATCACTGCGATGCCTCTGGCTTGCTCTGTCTGTCTGGCCTCGTCCGTACGGTAATGAATGAAAGCCAATGCACGCCTGAACAGAACGTCTGTCACCAGCTTGACACAACTATGGACAGTTGATTGGGAGACTCCACAAAGATCTCCCACTGACCCCTGGAAAGAGGCATAGAAGCTGAGGGCCACTGTGACCTTCAGCGCCACTGGCATGGAGTATCCACTCACACAGTTGGAGCTGATCTGAGGGCCGATGATTTCACAGATGGAGGTCACTGTTTCCCTGGAGAGGTGGAGCCTCCTTCGGCATTACACCTCAGACATATTGAAGTAGCTGCATCACCACCTGTCAACCCTGGCAGCGGGATAGTGGCGTTTTCTGTGGCCCCTTCCACCCTGCACTTCCTGTTGCCCCTGCGCCCCTTGTGCCTGTGCCTATCCTCCCAAAGGTGGCTCCCCTGGAGGCTGAATAGACACACCTGGCATCCTCCTCCTTCTGCCCCTCTTTTCCTCCTCAGAGGAGGTGCCTCCAGTGGAGAGCACAATTCCCATTCCCAAGGCAAGGGAAAGCTGTCTGATACCTGGAAGGCCTCAAGTGTTATGACTGCTCCGGAGTCCTGACCAGAAGCCTGTTATTTCTGTTTAAGCATCTTTGAAGTGAAATGAAGTGGTCCTGTTCACACAAGCAAGCAGCAGCAAGTTATAATCTAAGGTGCTAACAACTTGCACTAGTGAGCCCACTCACCCCTCTTATCCCACCCATGGATGAGGTTTTTGAAAATGTGGCCTACCCGCCTGCCCGGTGCACCCGTGCAACACCCTGAAAATCGCACGGGTTGCGCAAAATGAAGATCAATTGCTGCATCAAGGGCCTTAACTGGCCCATTAATTAATGGCGGGCACACATCCATACCCATAGCATGCCCGCCTTCTGAAATATCACGATGGGTGTGCAGTGACATCGCGACACATGCCCGATGTCATCATGCGCCATTTTATGCGCCGGTGTGTCGGACCCGCCCCCGCACGCCGACTCCTGGCCTATGGGCAGAATTTTTCAGTTGGCGTGCGGGGGCGGGCCCAAGGCACCGACGCGTAAAATGACGCGCAATGACGTCGGGCATGCGTCCCAAGGTCGCCGTGCACCATCACGATATTTCATTCGGCAGGCGCGCTTCGGAGTCAGCTGCAAGCCCGCCGAAATGTAAACGGCCTGTTAATCCCATTAAGAAATTAATTGAAACACTTGTAAAGTTGGTGAGCAGGCAAAAAGCGCAAGCAGCCTTTGCATTTTTCTGGAAACCTCATCCACCAGCGGGATGTGGTTTCCTGAAGCTTTTATTAAATAAATTAATTAATTTTCATAAACATAAAATCCTGTCCCAATTCACGTGACACAGTTTCATGAGGGGACATGTTTAAATAAATTTTTAAATCATTTATTTAATTGTTTTTGTATCTATTCAATCTCCCTGAGGCAGCTACGTGCCTCAGGGAGATTGCAGCACTATTTCACACGCATGCGCGAAAGAGCGCTGGCCCCAATTCTCCCTCTTCCTCCCACCCACACAGATAACGCTGAGCACTACTGGCCACATATTATGCTGGACAGGCATTAATTGGCCTGCCCTCGTAAAATGGCGGCGCGGAGCTGATCGCAGGTGACAATCAGCTCCACCCCTGCCCCCGCACGCCCCGCCCAGCCCACCCGCCATATGAAAAATCCTACCCTATGGGCAGAATTTTCTGCCTGTCAAGTGGGCGGGCCTGACCCAATCTCCGGCGGGCGGGGAGCCAATCACCGCCGGAGAAGCGGGCCCCACCTCCATTTTACGTGGGCGGGCCAATTAAGGCCTGCACAACGTGACGTCCGGCAGGAAGCGCTATGCACTTCATGTGTTGGGGAGGGGGGATTTCCCAAAAGCGAGAGTGTGCTCTTTCACACATGTGCACGAAAGAGCGCACATCTTCCTGAGGCTAAGTGCAGCCTCAGGGAGATCGCTTACACTTATAAAAATATTAAAAATAGAAATAAAAAAATTCCCTAACATGTCCCCCTCATGGGACAATGTCACATGAGAATGGACATGTTCATAATTAACATAACAACTTTATTAAAATGTTTAAAACCCTACATGAAACCTCATCCCACCAGTGGATGAGGTTTCATATTTGATCTATTAGTCGCTGGGGCTCCTGGCCTGCCCGCCAACCTTAAGGTTGGACGGGCAGGTCCTTGAGTTGTTTTAATGATCCTGTCAATGGCCTCAATTGGCCATTGACAGATCGGGGGGCCCGCAGCTGATTTTGCTGCGCCCCCGCCTTCCTGAAATTTTAAATGGGGCGGGATGGCGTCGGGGGTTCCACCCGATGTCATCCAGCGTCATTTTATGCATCGGTGAGCGGGCCCCGCCCCCTGCTCACCAATGGCAAAATTCTGCCCTACGTGTTTATTCCAGGGTAAAATTTGGAGTGATAAACACTGATCATCAATGTTCGTCTTCATTTTGACAAGATTTTGCTTACTGGTAAAATAAATGTCAAAAGGTGCTCCCAGCTATATTAATTATTTTCTTGGTCACAAGAAGAATGATTTGAAGTCATATCAAACATTTCTCTCTTCTCTCCTAGGCTGACTCAATATTGGATTGAATCCCTATGGAATAGAAGATGTTTGGGGGGTGGCACAGTATTTAATGCAGGCTGTGAGGGTCAGCCCCTCCCCACCGGAGAGTCAGCGAGAACCCCGTGTCACCTCCTTTGGGGAAGGCCCACCAAATAAAATGCTTCTAAGGCACTTTAGTGGCCAGTGGCCGGCCTTCATTGGATCAAGGACGCTGGGAGAAGAAATCCTGCCAACTGAGAGCTACCAGCCAATCAGAGGCTGGCAGCTGTCCATTGCAGGCAGAGTTACAGGGGGAGCATTGGTAACTGTCAGTAATGCACCCACCAGAGGCCAAGGATTACCGAGGACCCCAGGCCACAGGTGAGAGAGGGCAGGATGAGGGTCACAGGGCAAGAGGCTCTGCAGCAAGGACAGGGGATGACTCTCAATGGGCCACGTGTTTCCAATGCTGGGTCCTTATATCAGGAACTAAGTGCTTTTGAACGAGGTGTCCCCCACTCCTCCACACCCTGCTCCACCCTCAGGAACCCGCAAGCATACCCAACAGATCCCTGCATGGCACGCCCCACAGCCCAATGCTGGTTGAATGCATTAATTGCCCACTTAAGGGCCTCATTTGGCACTGGGTTGGGAAAGTTGTTCATGAGCTTTCCTGCCCCAGACGTAATCAGGGCAGAGCAAGGAAGGCAGCGGGGATACCAACCACCGCCCTCCCTCTCGGTTAAATGCCACCCCAACTCCAAACACGTCTCAGGGGAGGGCATTAAATTCCCTCTTGATTTCTAAGAAAACATGATTAGTATCACATGATTATATTTTTAAAAAGGGACAATGAACCTTAACTAAGGCCGAGATTTTCTGGCCCCATCGTGGCGGAACCCACAGTGGGAGATTTGGCAGCCCAGCCAAAAGTCCATTAACCTTCAGCAGGACCAGACAATGCCAGCGGCAGGTGGGGCGGGGAAATCCCGCCCTAAATATTATTGCTTTGTCACCTTCTCCTCTATTACTCTCAAAGTGCACACCAACAATCAATTTTACAATATCGTTTTGAAACTCTACATGAACAAGATGGACATATTACAGTTAATGTGCTTTTCCACAGGTGTTCTAAATAAGTAAAGCTTCTTTATATTAACATCAAATATTAAGCCAGGTGCAATGTGCTTTCATAGTTGGAGTTTCATAATTGGAATGTTAACCTCACAGAGTAGGGGTCAGTTCACTGGGCTCATGATTCTGTTGCTGTTGAGCTTTCAGATTTGGCCCAAGTTATCAGGAAGAGGTAGAACTTTCCAGCTGTTACTCCAAAGGGAAATATGGAGAAAGCCTAAAGGTTTAACCCTGAGTTTATTTTGTGTACTTTCCAATGTCTGGAATACCCATAAAAGTTACCTAGGAGGACAATGTCTGTCAATGTCATGACATTAACTACTGGATATAGCACAGAAATTGAGACAAAGCATTATTGGAACAATTGGGCTGGGACAAATACTCAATGACATGAGAAAAAACATAAGTGTAAACATTTACAAGCATACATGAGGATCTGGGGGAAGCTTACTCCAAATAATGAAAGTTTATTTTCTGTTTTCTGCTTTAAATTAAAAACTCATAATAATAATAAAGACATGGGTAATTTTTCCAAATTGGCACCAGTGATGAGGCACCTTGCCTACACCCATCAAATATTGATGCCTTGCTCATGATTTTCAAACATTCTGCATCTCACCATTAGTTCTAACTTGGAAGACTTAATCTTTTTTATCTGATACTGGCATAAAAGTCAATATTACACAATTACGTAAATCATTTGCTTATGTATGAAATACATCCCATTACCCATTCAATTATCTGCTGTATTTTAATTATAAGCTCTCTCCTATATAACATTTTGAACAGCTGCCAATGAATAGCCCACAGCAATTCCAAGCACTTATATTGATGATAGAGATTTCGTAAATTATTTGAATATACAAATTACCTCCACTTGTTAATCCAGTACATTTAAATTTGTTTTTTGTCTAAGTTGCTTAGAGTGTGGTGAAGTGCTCAGCAGGTGTGCGAAAACTGGTAACTGATAAACTAGCTTCACTGAGAACAATAATGCTGGGAAGTCAAAACAACTTCAATGAGAATTGAAAAAAATCAAAGATCATTGTTGAATGCAAATGGACTAATATGTAACATAGTCCCATATCAGATACAACCTTACTCCACTCTTTGTAATTAATTCAGGAACATAAATGACAAAAAAAATGAGAATTATTGATGGTGAAAGGCCTTGGTCTATGTTCACTGCATATTAGAACAAAATCACATTATACATTGCATGTTAATCCATACCCCACCCCCAACCCCTCTCCCAAGTCAGACAGCAATTAAGTATGATATCACTACATAGCCTTATTCAAATGCATCTTATTCGTGGGTAAAGGCTGAGGTGATCAAATACTGCACAAAACAGTGGTTCCATTCTTTTGGGACTAGGGCAAAATGTTATCTCTTTGGAGAGTCAATGGTTTATTATTTGCGGTCTGTGAAAGAAGCAGACTTGATGAGTCGAATTCTTTTTTCTTGCTCCAGTCTTTCTTATGTACTAATTTGTTCCCGTTGGCTCAATAGCAACCTACCATTCAGCCAGTGTGTAGTGCTGTAAAAGTCCAATGATGAATCAAAGCTATTTATCTCTGATGCGGGAATGGTAGTATCTCAGTGCTTGGCCTGGTTGTAGGCAAGCAAAACCGCCAGAGGCACCAGATAATACAAGATAATAAGTGAGAAATGTTGTGTCTTACTCAAGCTACCCATTGGAGGCTTTCAACAGCAACATTGACAACTTGTTAAATATATACAGTTCAATATCAGACCGACATTTCCTGGAGTCAAGTAAAACACCTGGCACATTAAAAGGTTTACACCTGATTACATTTCATCCATTTTCAACAGATAGCACCTCAATACCCTTTTGAAAGTTTTTTTTAGCTTCACAGCAAAGGCAAGGAAGTAGTTCAGATCAAATTATGCCTCTGGTAGTGGAGCCAATATCACTGCACAGATTTCTTTGCCTTCTTCCTCTTATGTTGTTTTCAAGTTAATTTTCCCTTTGTAATATTAAGAGGAACTTTAGTGATGTGAGAAGTAAAAGGGCAACAGACCACCAAGCTTCTGTTTTGGCACACTAAGTAGATGAAACGTCCTTTGTTTGTGAGTGAAGTTGATCCCATATAGCTTGTGTGATCTCTTCTATATTTTGTTTACCCAACCATTCAATTCATGTTTGGTGATCTAAGCCAAGTGTCGTTCAGTCGTCGTACTCTTACTTTGAAATCAGGAGGTTGTATGTTCGAACCTCACTCTGGAAACTTGAGCACATAATCTAGATTGATAGTTCAGTGCAGTACTGAGGAAAGTCCAACCTTTCAGATAGATGTAAAATATCTCATGGCTCTGTTCAAAGAGGAACAAATGTTTTCTCCTGTTGTCTTGATCACACTTTATTCCCCCCCCAACACTGATAATCTATCTCACTGCTATTTATGGGAGCTTGCTGTGCACAAATTGGCCGCAGTGTTTCCTTACATTACAATAGTACCGTACTTGAAGATACTTCATTGCCTGTAAAGTGCTTTTTGCTGAAGGGTGATACATAAATGCAAATTATTTCTATTTCATAACCACACTTTAGAGTAATTTCACCTGGTTGTACAATGCTGAAGTCTTTTTAAAAAATGGCTAGATCTGTCAGTTCAATAGGAATCAAACTATTCTAATCAGGGACTGCATCCAGGAACCAGGCATTGGGAAAACCTCCATCAACAATAGCACTACAGCTTTCTAGCCCCCTCAAACCATTGAAAGTCAAAACTTTGTTCTTTCATGGTACAAACAAAGCAATTAAATTAAATTTGAGTTATCATTCCATAAATCATGGGCAGGATTTTTCAGTTGGCATGTGGGGGTGGGCCCGACACCCTGACGTGTGAAATGATGTGTGATGACGTCTGGTGTGCGTCCCAACGTCATCGCACAGTCCCGCGATATCTTTTTCGACGGGCGTGCGCTGGAGCCAGCTGCACGCCTGCCAATATGTAAACAGCCTATTAAGGCCGTTAAGGAACTGATGAAAATAATTGTTAGTGCTGCCTGTCTAACCTTAAGGTTGGCGGGCAGCTGAAAAGGCCAAGAGGCCTTCGTATTTTTTAGGAAACCTCACCCACGGGCGGGATGAGTTTTGCTAAAGCTTTTATTAATTAAATTTAAAAGTTTTCAGAAATAAAAAAACATGTCCCATCTCATGTGACACAGTCACATGAGACGGGACATGTTTAACTAAATTTTTAGACCTTTTATTCACTACTTACAATAGCACTCAATCTCCCTGAGATGCGCAAAAGAGCACTGGCCCCAACTCGCTCTCCTCCCCCGCCCACACAGGTAGCGCTGAGCATTATGGCTTGTGTCTTACACTTGGCAGGCCTTAATTGGCCCGTCCACATAAAATGGCAGTGCGGAACCGATCGCAGGTGGCGATCAGCTCCACGACCACCCCCACCCATTCCTGCTGAGCCCACCCATCGCCTGAAAAACTCAGACTCATGAGAACCTGGATTCATGCCTACAATTCCCACTTGGTGAGAGCCTAATTAGAATCTGATCATCTGTTATGACCGATGCAGTTGGTAAAGCGGAGTTATTTAAAATTCCCAGTGGGAAACTTTAAACAGCTGTCATAACCTATACTTTTAAGTGTTAAGTTCGAGATGCAACTCTAAATTCAGGAATCAGACCACCAGTTCTCAAGGTTTTACATTAAACTAAGTGAAATATTTTATTAATTCACACAGGTTAAAATATATACACAAGGCTGCAAATTACTACTATCATAACTTTTAACAAATTCCCAAACTAATCTCCATTAAGGCAACAGCTACCCATAGACTTAACCAAACACCAGGCAAAGCTTTTTCATCTTACAAGTTCAGAATGAAGTTCTTTTCACTGTGGAGCCAGTTGGAGGCTTGCAGCTGCCTTTTGATCTTATATTGCCTCTGCCTGCACACCCAAAAACTACTGAAGTTATACCTACCACCAATGATTGAATGCAAATTCTCATTATCTCACCGGTATCTTTGAACTTTACCTTTTAACAATGAAACTCCTTTCATAGCACCAATTTTATTAGTAACATAAACATATTGCTTGGTCTCTGCTGGCTCGGTGCCAGATTTCACCGCACTTGAATGCTCTATTCAAAAAATGCAAATGCACTCTACCTTTCTTACATCTCAAAACTAGTACACATCAAAGCACCCAGACTAACTGGCTTTAATCCAATTAAGACACACCTGCAGACTAAACCTCTATTTTAAAAGAAAAATGTTTCCAAAATATTATATACACTAATAGCTTCATGACATCATCTGAGGGAGATGCCAAATGGAAACAAGGAGTACTTCAATCCAGGCTTTATGCATGTTTCAATATTGGATATGGAGTTGCATTGGCAGAGTCCTGGAAACTGATCACTTATCTACTGTGTCAAATTGGGAACAGTGTGCAGCAAAGAGCATTTAGAAAGGGGAAAATAAAATTTAAAAACGATGGACTAAATCATTTTCCCAACTATACTTTCTTAAATCCAGCATTATGTTTATCCCTATCCTCTTTTTCTGTAGATCCATCACAGCCATTGATGACAAAAGAAAGGAACTGAAGAGGCTGCAGAGGAAGTGCCGGAAAGAAGGAAGACATTTCTTTCTTGTTAAAAGCAAAAAACTGTGGATGCTGGAAATACAAAACAAAAACAAAAATAACTGGAAAAACTCAGCAGGTCTGACAGCATCTGCGGAGCGGAACACAGTTAACATTTCGAGTCCGTATGACTCTTCAACAGAACTAAGGAAAAATAGAAAAGAGGTGAAATATAAGCTGGTTTAAGGGAGAGTGGGACAGGTAAAGCTGGATAGAGGGCCAGTGATAGGTGGAGATAACCAAAAGATGTCATAGACAAAAGGACAAAGAGGTCTTGTTTCTTGTTGTTGATGATGATGATAAGCAGGGTAACAATGTGAGCTGATGATGGGAATGATAAGGAACAGCACAACCCAGAGTCCCTGGAGCAAGATCGCCCCCTTGTTCTTCTATCTGAACATCCTAAAACTCCTTCTACCACTTGTATTGCTTGCTTTCTCATTCCTATAAAAATAGATAGTGTAACTACATACAACTGCGTGATTCACAAGGCATGAAGGAGACAGAGGAATGGGGAGTGAATGAGAATGTGCCAGAGTTTGAGGGAAGGCTGTTGCTACAGTAAAAAAAACTCCAACCTCATGCTTATGGCTACAGTTTAAAAGGACATCTCATCTACTAGGCTGCTTACATAGTCAAAGAAGCCTCTTGAAGTCTTTCTGAATTGTATGATATATTCAGTTCCACTGCCATATATTAGGAATTCTCAGAGCAGCATTAAACTTGGATGAATTATCCAGTGGAGCTCTTTCCTGATGTTCTGCTGCTCTTTACTATGCCTGCTTTTCCAGAAATATTAATAAATGCAGGAACATCAGGTCCTAAACTTTTACGATTTCAACTTTGTGAGACAAAATTGTTTTATTATTTGAAGTTTTAACTATTCTAAGGGCAGAATTTTACGTCCCACAGGTGGGCGCATGCCCAACCCGATTGGGCATAAAATATTGCGCGATGATGTTGGGTGAGCGTCCTGACGTCAACGCGCACTCGCACGATATTTCGGTCAGTGAGTACGCGCGAGAGTTGGCAGTGTGCCCGTCGATAATTAAGAGGCCTATTAAGGTCATTAAAGTAACAGTGATTTTTTGCTGCCCGTCCAACCTTACGGTTGGCGGGCAGGCAAATCGGCCTGGTGGCCTTTGTATTTTCAGGAAACTTCATCCAAGGGCGGGATGAGGTTTCAGTAATTAAATTAAAAAAATTAAGACCTATGCTCAGAATTTTTATAATGTCCATGCACAGGTGAATCATTCTGATGCGTGGACATTTCTTCCGGATTTTAAATTCTGCCTTTATTGATTTTAAATTCATCAGCTCCCTGAGGCAACTCTCTGCCTTCAGGGAGCGTTCAGTGTTTGTTCCCCCACGCCCACGCTGACTTCAGTGCTCGCCCTCTTCCCGCCCCCACCCCACCCCCCCCCCCCCCCACCCCCCACCAGCCAACCAGCGTGAAATCACGGTAAGGGGGCCCTAGTGGGTGGCAGCCCATTCCCTGGCCACTTCCAGGCCCCCCAATCACATCCACCCACCGACCCAAAAATTCTACCCTAAGATATCATTGAAATGTTTTTCTTCTCTAAACTCTCTGAAGAGTTACAATTCACACAATAAAATATGGCATTGCATTTGGTTAGATGGCATTTTATTTTTAGAAAAACATATCTGCATCAATTAAAATCTGATTCTTTGAAAATCAAATAATAATGATGATTAGGGAATGAGGTCCAAATTATTAAGCATGATCTTTTTTAATTATCTCATTAAGACTTGACAAATTAACTGCTTGTTAGGGTCATTATAGCTACCAGAATTCAAACTATGTTCCCAAATCAATATCTGAGAAACAAACAAGCTGGAAAATTTATCAGATGTAGATCAGGGCATTGAATAATTTTTACAATAAAAAACAATCCCTGAAGGAGGAAAATAAAATTAATGTTCTACACCAATCGTCTAATGTTCGTTTTATTTTTGATGAATGAGATTTCTGTTGATAAGCATTTGGAATATAATGATGTTCACTTAAGCTTTTTCAAGTGTCTAAAGTAGTTGTTGCTTTCATATGATTTGCTGTGTGATCTTAGTGTTGGAGGGCAAAGTGAAATTATTCAACAAAAGCAATGAGAGTGTTTTAATTATCAGTTATCTTCTATGAGTATTTGAATTATGTCATCAAATATGAAGTAAATAACCCTTGGGTGACTGGCATATGTATATTATCAAGGTTTATCCACATTTCTTCTGTTGAGCCAGTGTGCACCAATATGATTTTTATTATTGTAGAATTAAAATTGTTCAAGGCACTATCACTAAGGGTGCCAAATGGGGGATATCTAAGGGAAGTGGGAGACTGAGAAACTGTAGATTGGAAATAGGTGATATTTGTAAGAGCTGAGTTATTTGAGATCATGCCAATGATCTCAACTCTGCTTATTGGTTTACATACAGTAGAAGCCAAACTTACATATAGCCATCTCACCTTTGTTTAAGCTTTTTAGCAACGAAGTATCCACTTAGTATAATAAAGCCAATTATTTTTCACTTTGGAATTAAAATATTGAAACATTAGGATGGCAATAATCAGAATAAAATGCATTATACTGCTGGCTGTGTACAATGTAGCGATTCTAAAGTTTGGTCTGCAAAAACTTGTCTGCTACTCAATTTCTGTCTCTTAATATGGCCACTATATTTAGGTGCAATTAATAGCATTGAGATATAACTTTAAGATGCCTAAACGTATTTTACTTGCAGCTTTGGAACAATTTCTAACTGAACTACTTTTCATTTCATATATAAAAACAGAAAGTGCTGCAAATACTCAGAAGGTTTGGCAGTATCTGTGGACAGAGAGACAGAGTTAATGGGCAGAATTTTTAGGCTGGCGTGCGGGTGCACGCCCGACACATCCGACCAAGAAATAAAGCGCATTGACGTCGGCCGAGCATGCCGATGTTAATGCGCACCCTCGCGATATTTCGCTAGGCAGGCATGCAATGAATTCTTTCGAGTTATCAACAGTCACAGATTGCAACTCTATCGAGTACAATCACAGTTCTTGGTTTCCGGGAGTGGGACACGGACCCACAACCCTCTGATTCAAAGGCAAGGGTGCTATGAACTGAGCCACAGCTGACACCCCAATGAAGATGGAGGCGCGCCCGCCATTAATTAACGGGCCAGTTAAGGCCCTTGAGACACCAATTGTCTCGGTGTTTACGCAGCCTGTGTGACTTTCAGGCCGTCACACAGGCGCCAACGGGCAGGCGGGCAGGCCACATTTTCAAAAAACTCACCATAAGAGGGGTGAGTGGGCTTGCTAATGCGAGTAGTTTGTACTTTAGCTTATAACTTGCTGCTACTTGCTTGTGTGAACAGGACATCTTCATTTCACTGCAGAGCTGCTTTGACAGAAATAAGAGGCTTCAGTTCGGGACTCCGGAGGATTCATACCACTTGGGCCCTTCCAGGTCTCAGACAGCTTTCCCTTACCCTGGGAATGGGGATTGTGGTCTCTGCTGGAGGCACCTCCTCTGAGGAGGAAGTGAGGGCCAGAAGTGGGAGGAGGACAGGTGTCCCAATGCAGCTTCCAGGGGAGTGAACTGTTGAAGGAAAGGCACAGGCATAAAGGCCACAGGGTCAACAGGAACTCCAAGGCAGAAGGAGCCGCAGAAAACGCCACTATCCTGCTGCCAGGATTTACAGGCTGTGATGCAGCTACCTCAATATGTGTGAGATGCAGTGCCGAAGGAGGCTCCGTCTCTCAAGGGAGACGGTGACCTCCATTTGTCAGAGGATCGGCCTTGAGATCAGCTCCGACTGTGTGGGTGGACACCACATGCCAGTGATGCTGAAGGACACAGTGGCCCTCAACTCCTATGCTCCCGGCTCTTTCCAGGGGTTGGTGGGTGATCATTGTGGAGTTGTCCACAGTTGCATCAAGCTGGTGATAAAAGCTCTGTTCAGGTGTGCATTGGCTTTCATTCACTACCACGGATGAGGCCAGCCAGACAGAGCGAGCCAAAGGTCTTGCAGCGATTGCTGGGTTCTCCTGCATCCAGGGTGCAATAGACTGTACACACGTGGCCATCAAGGCGCCAGCAGGTGAGCCCTGTCAGCAGGAAGGGATCCCACTCCATGAACGTGCAGATAGTGTGTGATCACAGGATGCTGATTCTGCAAGTCTGTGCAAGGTACCCAGGCAGCTCTCATGATGCCTACATCCTCAGACACTCCCAGGTGTCGGGGCTCTTCAGTGCTCCAGCTCGACTGGATGGTTGGCTGCTGGGTGACAAGGGCTATCCCCTCAGAAGGTGGCTCATGATGCCCCTCCACCATCCAAGAACAGAGGCCAAGCAGTGGTACAATAGGAGCCACACCTCCACAAGGGTGGTGGTAGAGAGAGCCATAGGCCTTCTCAAGATGCGCTTCCGATGCCTGGACCGTTCAGGGGGCGCACTCCAGTACCCCCCAGATTGTGTGTCACTGATAGTGGTTGCATGCTGCACTCTCCACAATCTGGCACTGGAAAGGGGGGACGCAGTGGAGGAAGAAGATCTTGACGCAGATGCTCTGGTAGCAGATGATGAGTCCAGTAGTGAGCCCGGAGATGAGCACACACAGGAGAGCGCTGAGGGGATAGACACTGACCTAGGCAACCTCCAGGGAGGCAGGGACACCCAGGAGGTTTTGATGCAACGCTGCTTCAGCTAGTCCACCAAATAAGGACCACCACCACCACATGCCAGGGCTGCAGGCTTCATACTCGATGCCTGACAGGAACATTTGCTCGGTGAACAACATGCACTATGTGTCATTCCAATAAAGCTCAACGAGAAACAAGTCATTCATAACATCATGTGTTACCCTGCATCAGCAGAGCTAATAAAATGCCCAAAGGCATGTCGTACAAAAACACACTTAATGATATGAGCCTGGCATACATAATAGAAATGAAATTGAGAGGTGTTATCCATCACACCAAAGAACACTTAACGTAAAAGTGAGGGGATAAATATCACCAGTGATGAGCCTGCTCACTCTGCTGTCCTTGATGAGCTTGGAGGGTGTCCTCTGGCCCGTGGAGCCTGTGCTGGCCCCTGGGAGGGAGTGTCCAATGCCATGACTGGCATCTCCCCAGTCGCCACAGCCTCATCAGATGCCACAGTCACTGGCAGAGGGTCTGCTGCCCACATCCAGAGCACCCTGAGAGGAGCCCGCAAGGACAACACCAGGTCGCTTTGGACCTCCCTGCTCACCATTGATGTATGCTGGGAACTGGGTGCACAATCCATCTCCCACACTGACAGTGACCACCTGAGGACAACCCCAGAAAGCCCTGATTGTTCTCCTGGAGGAGCCTCTCCATGAGAGTCGCCACTCTCTCCACAGAGGAGGCAGTGTGCTCGGCCTTGAGGGTCATTGCATTGTTCATGCTCCGCAAGGACTCCTCCACAATGGAGACCATGGCATGCATTCCCTCATGTATCTCCACCAGATCCTCCCGCACACCCTGCTGGACATCCAGCATCTGCTGCCTCAGGGAGACTCCAGAGGCCCATCCATCAGCCACCGACTGAGCACGTTCCTGATTCCCAGCAGCTCTACGACTGCTAGCGCCCTGGGCACTCTGCCTCTGCCTGCACCTCAAGCGAGTGTGAAATGCCCTCACCAATGTGCACCGAGATACTAGCCACCGATATAATGCCCACCGAGCTGGTGCCTGCTTAGCTGGGAGGGTGTGACACGGGTGTGACACAGGTGCATTATGATGATTGCTGTTCTCTGGGGTCAGTGGTGGGCCTTCCAGCTCCTCACCTCAGTGGGCTGCTGGGAAGCCTGAAAGGAAGAACAGAGACATGTCATTAGTTGAAGTCATTCCACTTTTACAATGACTGATGATAGTTTTGTGGTCACCACTGCTAAACTTGCAGGTTTGTTAATTGAATTCAAATTCCACCAACTACCTCAGCGGGATTTGAACCCAGTATCCCCAGAGCATTAGCCTGGGCCGCTGGATTACTAGTCCAGTGATATTACCACTACACTACGATCGACATGGTAGCTGCATCAGAACTTATCTGAGAAGCTATTCAGGATGCTTGTGAACAAATCTGGGCCTACAGAGAGATTACCAAAGGACGGAAAAATCTACGCAATCCTCAAGAAAGCCTGCATGCCTGGCACCCGGATTAGGGTGCCCTCGTCTTTCCATTACCAATGGGGGTTCCATGTTCGAGGCTCACATCAATACAGAGACTACAGTGGAATGGTTGCAATTACAGACATTCTGACCTCAGAGCACTGCACTCTTACCTCCCTGTGGCACCTCAACCTCACCGTGGCTGGGTTGACCTAGGCACAGAGTGCCTCTCCAGCTCCAGTGCCCCCTGTTCATATCGAGTGAGGATGAATGGATGGGGCAGTCCACTGCCAGTCCATAACCTCTCGGCATTGTTATGGGACGTCTTCTCCTGAAAGGAGAGAGGACCATTGATTAGTCCACCCTGTACCTGCATTGCCATTGCAGCCTGGCCAACCCCACCTGAGGAACACCTCGCAGGGCTCAGCTGATTCATGACCCTGGAGTCGTAAGACACTCAGTCCAAGCAGCCAGGGCTCAGCCCCTTGCCCAGATGCTGCCTCATTGACATTTGCCACTCGCACGATAAGACCTCTGAGGTCCAAGGGGGGATGGGCAGCTCTTAACTGCTGTGCTAAGTGACCCATGCCAACATGGTACTCACCCTTCCCAATCGCAGGAGATCATTGAAGTGCTTCCGACACTGCACCCATGTGCGCCTCACCACATCATGGCTGCTGACCCTGGATGCCACCTCTACCCAGGCATTCTTGGTGAGGTGGGGGGGCCTCCTCCTCCTGTTCCTGGTGACAAGGATCTCTCTCCATGCTGCCACCTTCTCCAGGAGGGCAGCGAGACACTCATCAAAGAAACCCGGGGCTGACTGCCCCGCTGATCTGCCCTCCCGCCTGCTGTGTCCACCCACTACACTCTCCGTCACAAGGTCCACGTCCTTCACTGGCAGCCTTTGAATGGCTGCCATGGCCGCTTTTGAATCGGCTGCCAGGTCACCATTGGACCCAGCAGACATTGAGCACCGGCCCCTGCCCGCCCCTTCTCGCTCACTCCATAGCCGCATCTTACATTGGGCGGGCCTTGATTGGCCCCCCCCCCCCCCCCCACATAAAGTCACGGTGCGAAGCCGGTCATGGGCGGCGGTCGGCTTCCAGACCACCCCTGGCTGCTCCCACCGAGCCAGCCCGATGAGGGAAAAGCTCTGGCCAACATTTCGAGTCGAAAATGACTCTTCTTCAGAATCGTTTAAATTTTAGACCTGGTGTTCAGTCAGCCATTTTTCATCTTTTCCTTTAGGTGCGCCCCTCATTCATTAGCTAGTCATTTATTTTTGTTTCTATAATGTCATTAATACTTCCTTCCATTTTAAAAATCACCTAAATCATAATGCAGGTCATTTCGAGTTTGTTTTATCCTCCAGCTCTTTATTCTCAACCTAGTTCAATTTGCAACTGGTAAATGGTTTGTTTCCTCCCAGATGTTGACTGGCCTGTTTCACCCATTTTCATTTTTCTTTCAACTTTCTCAGCCTTATGGCTTTCTTGAGGATTGCGTAGATTTTTCCGTCCTTTGGTAATCTCTCTGTAGGCCCAGTTTTGCTCACAAGCATTTTGAATAGCTTGTCAGATTAGTTCTGATACAGCTACTATGGAGTCAGTGGGTCTGGAGATACATGTAGGCCAGACCAGGGAAGAATGGCAGATTTCCTTCCCTAAAAGATATTAGTGAGCCTGATGGGTTTTTACAACAACCAATGATAGCTTCGTGGTCACCATTAGTAAGACTTGCTTTATATTTTCAGATTTGTTAATTGAATTCAAATTCCACCAGCTACCTAGGTGGGATTTGAACGCAGTATCCCTAGGGCATTAACCTGGGCCTCTGGGTTATTAGTCCAGGTAGCTGGTGAAATACACCCAGAATTCCATTAAGAAATATTTATCACTCCAAACCAGATAGGCCAACCAGACAGTATTTCAGGGGCTCACTATCTGTATTTGCAGCAAAATATCATTGAAGCAATCTTCCCCATTCCCAACAGCTGTATCCTCCATCTCCAACCCATATACCAACTGTCAATTTATCCCAGCTGAGTTCCTGAGACTCCTACTCAAGGCCTCTTCCTACAAGCTGAACCAATTGAATGTGGTTACAAACTGTGGACATGAACTCTCACAGATACAGGAATTCCTGCTCACTGGACACACTCATGTTCAATTGCTTCAATTTTTACAGCAACAACAATAGTTGGAACACTGAGGTTGGAGGGACAGGAGAAGAACTGGAATTTAAAGGCTATGGTAGTTCTGCAAGAAACAAGGGTAAGGGTAAAACTTAAGAATGAGGGAGCATTGTTCCTCCAAGAGTCTGTGGATGTTGAATAAACTTATATTTTGAAGATAAAGATTAATAGATTTTTGTTAGGTAAGGATATCGAAGGATATTCTTCTAAGTCGGATAAGTTGAGGTACAGATCCAGCCATGACTGAATTGAATGAGGAAACAGGCTTAAGGGGTTGAATGGTCTAACTCTGTTCCTATGTTATGTATTATGAGCTCCTAATAACAATCTGTGCAGCTCTAGTGGCAATAGATAACCTTGCTTTTACTAGATCCATTGAATGGACCACCATATTACTTTGCAGAAAACAAGAAAGAAGACGATAATTTAACCTCTTACCAGTTGCTGTGCAGTGGGATAATCATTATGGTCCATTGTTGCTGTGCATCAAGTTCACAGGAAATAATAGTTCATAAATAACAATTAAACACTGATAATAAATAGTCTCATCTCAAAATAACATGCATCAGCAGCAATGCAATTTTGTTGCTCAGACAGCATATTATGGGCAGAATTTTGTCCTTGATGGGCGGGCGGGCTATGCGCTTCCTGTGCGGGGTGGGGGGGAGGGATTCCCCAACTGTCAGAATGCGCTCTTTAGCGCATGCGCGCGAAAGAGCACACATCTCCCTGAGACTAAGTGCTGTCGCAGGGAGATTACTGACAGTGTTTCAAACTTCAAAAATGGAATAATAAAAAAATTATTAACATGTCCCCCTCATGTGACAATGTCACACGAGATGGGACATGTTAATAAATATTACAAAAACTTTATTAAACTTTTTTAAAACAGACATGAAACCTCATCCTGCCAATCGATGAGGTTTCATGTTTTTTCAGAAGCCCGCTGGGGCTCCTGGCCTGCCCGCCAGCCTTAAGGTTGGACGGGCAGGGCCTTTAATTGGCTTAATGATCCTGTCAATGGCCTCAATTGGCCATTGACAGGTCGGCAGGTGCACAGCTGATCGCGCTGTCTGCCCGCCTTCCTGAATATTTAAATGGGGTGGGGTGACGTCGGGGGAACGGGCCCCACCCCCAGCTCATCAACGGAAAAATTCTGCCCTATGAGTTACCTGAACCATGCCGTACAAAACCATTAGCAATAGACTACTGAAAATATCGTATTTTAATAATCTTTTGGCCATTTTTTCAGTAGTGAGATACTAAGTTATAACAATATTGTTTAATTACCCTCTTTCTAGACACTAGGTTATGGTATCTTCAATGATTTGCTGCTGGACAGCAGGATCCAAGCAGTGGCTAAACTGTAGATGAGAAAATGGTTTTATTGATGATCACAGATTGATAATTTCAGGGTTTGCATTCCTAAACAGTATTTCAGGTCTTTTGAAACCACAAAAGACATTGTAGGAAGTTTGAAGTAGACGTATCTTGCTGAAATAAAAATAAATTCTTCACCGTTGCTTTCAAAAGAACAGACTGGACAGATTGAAAGGGTAAATTAGGGCACTCCTCCAGTATTTGATTTCAGCACTCAAAAATTCAATAGCTCATTAGGGTTCCAGTATTTTCAAAGCAGCCCATCACTAATATTGCTGCTCTATCTGCTGTCAAAAGCGGATATTTAATAGATAACAAAATTGCTTCATGAATAGATCATAAATTTCGAGACACTGAGGGGACTTTTTGTGTTGCTATCACTCAATTTGCATTTGGAAACAGGACAGTAATGGTACTAAAATGAAGTGACTGGTGAAGGCACTGACTTCAACGGGTGCTTCTGCATGATACATGTTATATGCTATATGCAAATGAAAATCAGCTGACAGAGTTCGGACATCCAGCACCATTTTTAATTTGGAATCACCAGTTCTGCAAGTCAGGGAGCAGCCATTGCCAGCAAAAATTATATGGATCATATTATTATTATTATAGCTGCAGTCAGTTTTGGAGAAATTTTATGACAATCTCTTGTGAGTTTGCACCTTAAATGCAACCAACTTTTATTAGTTTATGCTGTAGATTTTGCAATCATGTTGCCTGTTGTTCTAATCTGCTGCACCATTTCACTCCAGATGTTAATGCCTTTAAGGTTCTGCTGAAGGCCCTTAATTGACACACAGCTTTTTCTGCCTTTAGGTCAGTGAATTGCTCACTGTAGAGCAGTTTCATGCTCACAGTTCATTACCATATCATAATGACAGCTTAGGACTAAAATTGATTGGGTCAAACACTGACTCCTTCTATGCCTGCCTATCAACACCAGCCCCATACCAGCCTCAACTGATTTACACATTGCATAAAAATCACCCTCACCATTCCTAAGTAGCACTTTGGTTATTTTTAAAACAATGAATATTTGAGATAATAAAATTCATTGGTAATTTTGTACTGGAAAAATTAAAACA
Source organism: Cetorhinus maximus (assembly GCF_964194155.1). Lineage (NCBI taxonomy): Eukaryota > Metazoa > Chordata > Chondrichthyes > Lamniformes > Cetorhinidae > Cetorhinus > Cetorhinus maximus. Next base: position 121,603,692 of record NC_135882.1, on the reverse strand, counting down.
ATCTCTACTTTACTGTAAAAAAAAGTTTCCTAAAACGTATTACAGTTTTCAAAATAAATATGTGGAAAGAAATTTGTTGAAAATGTAAATGTATAGAATATCAAAAGTATTAGTAAGAAGAGTCATTCAACACTTTAAAATCTGTATTTGTGCTATTTTTGTTGACATGATCAACAGGTTATGAAGAATATACCTTTATGAACAATGCACAGATTCCAAATCCTGAAAACTTTATTTCTGTAATCTGCATATTCTCAAATTCAAAATATGCAAATTGTACCTCAAACATCAGGCTTTGTTGTAGCTCTAGAGCCAATCATTCAGCAGTACATTTTATGAACAAGAACCATCCAATTTTTGTAATTTACCCAATATGGCTCTAAGGAACAGAAACAATCTTATGCTTCCCACCCAGCGGGTTTGAAGATGGTGGTGGGGGGGTGGGGGCAGGGGGCCCCTAATATCCAGAGTGTAGACTTGCCACCACCTATCCACCCTCCCCTGGCCTGTTTGAAATTTTACAGGGGACGGTAAATGCATCAGGTCACTCACCCTTGGGCCTATTGAGGCTCTTAAGTGGCCATTAATTGTCCCTGAGGGGTGGAAATCCTGCCTCCAGCCTATTAATAGCTAATTGACCGTTAAATGATAGAAGGGCAGCCATTCTTCTGCTGGGCTGGCTCCCCACCAACCTTTTAGCTGGGTGGCGGGCGGGGGCATGGATCATGGCACCCCATAAAATCTAGCCTAGGAAGTAACCAGAATTTGCTTTTTCTGAATCCCTTCTGTGTAAGGAAATTATCAAAAGTTCCTGAAATGTGACATCTAGTAATGGCACGAAGGGGAAAAAAATGACACCAATTGGGACAAAGGTTCATGAAAAACAAACAGCCAGTAGAAGTAAAAGTCAACAAAAATAGCACCAATACAGATTTAAAAGTGTTGAATGACCCTGCTTACTAAAGCTTTTAAATATAATGCCATGCACAACTCAATGCCTAGCAACCTTGGACACCCATTATACATGAGCAGGATTTGCACATAGCTCTGGCTTGGCATAATGGCTTGAAAATTATCATACAATTACAGAATTTTGCATCATTATATTATTATGAAGAACCTGGTCCCAAGCCTCACTGGAAATGTGCATCATGTACTAAACAAATAGAGACCTGGAATAAAAGGTCTCTCCCTCCTTTTCTGTGGCTGTAAAGCCCTTGTGAAATGGCACCCATTTGCAATTAATGGTTAAAAAGAAGTCAGTTCCTTGAAGTTACCAGTAGCTACCCATTCTTCTGGATCAGAGTTCTTAGTTGAAAGACACTGCACCTCACGACCCACTGCCCCAGCCTGCTTCAAAACTGATTTACTGAAGACATTTGCGAGGCGTCGAGCATTATTATTAAAATGGCTTGCTTCTTGATAAATTTTATTTGAATTATTTATATACATAATGTAAAAACACGTTATTCTGTCTGCTGTGCTTTTGGGTTGTTACCTCCAACTTAAGTGTAGAAATTGTAATAATTGTTTTTTTTTTATAAAGAATATCATGAGAAAGGTTGATGGGGATTTGGACAACTCTCATGGACAAGAAAAATAATGCAAAGAAAAGAGATGTGTCAGCTGAGCAGAGGCTATTGTATTTTTGTTCCCAATCACCAGACTGCAAAGATAGTAGACTGAAACAGGAACTGAAACATCAGCTGACACAAAGTCACTCTTTTCAAGCTACTGAACAGAACCAACAACAAATAATAATTTACATTTATTTTACACTGTTCAGTTATAGGCATTCCACAGCACTCTTCAGCAGAGGCAATGCATTCAGAGCAGGAAATAAAGGGGGCCAGATTTGTTAGCCCCTGAAAAAAGGCACAGGGATCATTATGTGGGGTTAACCAATTTAAAACTGCCTGCTCAATAGATTGACTTTTGCTTGTAGCCAGCACTAATAGTGCTGTTCACTGGCTGCTCAAAGCAGCAAGGGAACTCAACAATATAACTTCGGAGTACCACTTCACTTAAAACTAGCCTTCACTACATTTCTTAAAGGGGAGGTGCATTGGGGTTGGAGCAGGTGCAAGAGGTGAATCTGACCTGGAAAACAGTGAAATACAGCACAACGTGGGAGAGCGCGGCTGGCTGTCCGAGAGGCTCTGAAAAAGAAGATGGAAAGTAGGAGAGAAGACCTGACCTTACATCAAGGTCAAGGTCAGTGAATCCAGGTTCAAATGCCACATCCTACCAATCACACCACTAGCCTCAGATACTGCTCAAAGCCACAGCTGAATCATTCATGTGTCATCAGCTTCGATCAATCATGAGTCATAACCAATATTCACTGCATCCTCACATACTTAACACTACTGTAGGCCTCGCATTCACATCTCACAGCTTGGGCACTGTCAGGAATTTAACCATGACAAACATCACCCAAACATGTTGCGCAACACTCACTACTTCCTTCTCTCTCACCAGACAAGGTGGTGCACAAACGGAGACAACAGGAGCTAACCAGAGGGGCACAGTTGCACCTACATATCCTAACCCCCATGGAGGAGACAGTGCTTTGGGATGGCCATTGCTGAGGCTGTGGCCAATCATGGAGCTGAAACCATCAAAGATGACAGAATCCTGGTGCCTAATCTTCCTTCTCACATCCCACTTACCCCTCATAGGAACATAGGAACAGGGATAGGCCATTCAGACCATCGAGCCTGCTCTGCAATTCAGTTAGATGATGGCTGATCATCTACCTCAATGCCACTTTCCCTTGATGTAATTAGCTTCCAGAAATCTATCAATTTATATCTTGAACATGCTCAATGATTGAGTTTTCATAGCACTTGGGGGTAGAGAGTTCAAAGATTCACCACCCTCTGAGTGAAGAAATTCCTGTTCATCTCAGTCTTAAATGACCTACCCCTTATCCTGGGATTATGTCCCCTGGTTTTAGACTTACCAACCAGGGGAACCACCTTATCTATAATCATCCTGTGTTATGGTCGCAGCTGGACAAGCCTGATCCCAGGGTGGAACCCGGCTTGATAGATCCAAACTTTTATCTTTTGTTTAGATACATGGAGAGTGGCTACTGAACGGAGTCACAGGAGTTAGCTGATGAACTTTTAACAAAATAATAAAACATTTAGTAAACAAGAAAATATTAACTATATTACAATACTCCTTCACACACAACTATACCTTTACAGATATATACAGATTTTTAAGGATAACACCAGTTACAAAAGCTATCTTATGCTCCAATGCTCACAGTAAGTAGATAGTCCATGCAAACTAATAGGCAACCGGTGGTCAGGCATGCAACACTCTGAAACTGAGTGACAGATGCCACCCCAAACAGGTGCTATGGATCTCTCCTCAACTCCCCCCAGATGCTTGTTACAGTGTGAGCCAACCAGTCTCACTGAACTCCATCTTTCACATGAGTGTTTCCAATCTCCATTCTCAAAGAACTCGCTGTGGAATCTTCTCTGAAACAATGCTTCCTCTCAGACACTTTCCACAAGGGTCCACCTCCAGGGTTTCGAACTCTCCTTCCGATGTTCCTCTCCTCTGGATCACCACATGCATTCAAACTTCCTTCCACGCTCTCTCTCACTGACTCAGCCTTGCCAACAGAACGCTGCTGCTTCACAAGCCTATATTAAAGAGTTACAGACATTCAGCTGTCTCCTTGGACCTTCTGGCTTCGCACATGCTTATATCACTTTAAATCTGCACCCTGCAGCTTTCTTCTCTTTAAGCTTGATGCTTGGAGCCTTCCTTACTTTCACTTCCACAGACAGGACATTTTCCAGACTCCTGTTGTTCCTTTGACTAGAAGGTCTTCTTGGGACTCCTCCTTTCTGTCTCACTCCTTGGCCTTTGGACCTTTCAGTTCTTTTGGGAAATCTGCTCTCTCTGCAGTTCCATCTCCCTGTATCCAGTCTCTCTGGAATCCTGGCTTCAATTTTAGTTTGAGACTTGCTATCTGTCCCTCTGCTGTCTATTTTCTTTGGCAGCTGCTTCCAAATAAACTTTTTCTGTCTCCATGTGTGTTTGTATGTGTGTGTGTGTGTGTGTGTTTGTAGGTGGGGCCTCCTCTCTGGACCGCTAAGCAGCGGCACAGTTTTTTCTACTCTTATTTGCCTTAACTCTCCTTCAAGAGTCGTAAAATTCTCACTAGAAATGCAGGCATACAAACAAAGCTTTAGACCTGCTGTCTCCACCCAAAAATGAAACTAGGTCCCAGGTTTCACCTTTTATACACAAACAGAAAAAAATATAAATTGGACTTAAACTTAAAGATATACCTTATTCCTAACACACACAAATACAAATATAACTTACTTAAACTATCTGTTTCCTAACACCTGTCACGCCCTGTATGAATTGTAAATTTCATTCAGGTCAGCCCTCATTCTCCGAAACTCTAGGGAATACAAACCCAGACTCCCCATTCTCTCCTCGTAAGACAATCCTGCCATCCGAGAGATTAATCTGGTAAACCTCCATTGCACTCCTTCTATGGCAAGTATATCCCACCTTAGATAAGAGAACCAAAACTGTACATAATACTCCAGATGAGGTCTCACCAAGGCTTTATACAACTGCAGCAAGACATCTTTACTCCTGTACTCAAATCCCCTTGTGATGAAGGCCAACATACCATTTACCTTCCTAATCCTGAAGCAGCCCATGTCCAAATACAGCAAGTCCTGGTCAATATCCAGGCTTGGACTGACAAATGGCAAGTAACATTTGCCCCACAAAAATGCTGGGCAATGACCATCTCCAACAAGAGAGAATCTAACCATCACCCCTTGACATTCAGTGGCATTACCATCGCTGAATCCCCCACGGTCAACATCCTGGGAGTTACCAATGACCAGAAACTGAACTGAACTAGCCATTTAATTACTGTGGCTACAAGAGCAGGTCAGAGGCTAGGAATCCTGCAATGAGTAACTCACCACCTGACTCCCCAAAGCCGGTCCACCATCTGCAAGGCACAAGTCAGGAGTGTGACGGGATACTCTCCATTTGTCTGGATGAGTGCATCTCCAACGACATTCAAGAAGCTCAACACCATCCAGGATAAAGTAGCCTGCTTGATTGGGTCCCCATCCATTAACATTCACCCCCTCCATCACCAACACACTTTGGCAGCACTGTGTACCATCTACAAGATGCATTGCAGGAACTCACCTAGGCCCCTCAGACAGCACCTTCCAAATCTACAAACGCTACCATCTAGAAGGACAAGGGAAGTAGACAAATGGGAACACCACCACCTGGAAGCTCCCCTCCAAGCCACTCACCATCCTGACTTGGAAATATGTTGCCATTCCTTCACTGTTGCTGGGTCAAAATCCTGGAACTCCCTCCCCAACAGTACTGTGGGTGTACCTACACCACATGGGCTGCAGTGGTTCATGAAGGCAGCTCACCAACACCTTCTCGAGGGGAATTAATAAATGGTAGCCTAGCCAGTGACACCCACATCCCATGAATGAACAAGAAAGAATTGCTTGCTGTAACTGCATGTTAACTGTAAATGAGACATGAACAGGGACACCCAGGTACCTTTTGACACTTGCATTTCCCAACTTCTCACAATTTAAGAAATATTCTGCCTTTCTGTTTTTTTCTACCAAAGTGAATAACTTTGTGCTTATTCACATTATATTCCATCTGCCATGTTCTAGCCCATTAACTTAGCCTGTCCCAAGTCCTCTTGAAGCCTCCTTGCATCCTCCTGATCCCACCCAGTTTGGTGTCATCAGAAAATTTTCAAATATTATTCATAGACTCATAGGGCTGAACATCCCCCCCATTGGGGGATTGTGCGGGGGCGTGCGGGAGTGAGCATGAAACTGATCAGCGCCCCCGATCGGGTCCGCACCACCATTTTATGTGGGCGGGCCAATTAAGGCCCCCTGTGCAGGCAGGGGGTCGGGGGGGGGGTGGGGGGGGGGGGTGGATTCCCTGAATCGGGAGTGCACGCGGAAGAGTGCAGAAATCTCCCTGAGTCACATGAGCTGGGACATGTCAATTAATTTTTTAAATAATTTTTATTGAATTTTAGAACACTTCATGAAACCTCATCATGCCCGTGGATGAGGTTTCATGAAAAATGCAAAGGCCGCTTGGGCTCTTCGCCTGCCCACCAAACATAAGGTTGGACGGGCAGCTCATTTAACTGTTTTAATTAGTTTTTAACAGGCCTTAATAGGCCTTTGACAGTTTGGTGGGTGCACCCGCCGAACTGAAAATCTAAATGACACACAGTGACGTTGGGACACCTGCCCAATGTCACCGCGCGTCACTTTACGCATCAGCGAGCGGGCCCGCCCCCACTTGCCAACCGGAAAATGCTGCCCATAGACTCATGGATATTTTAGCACAGAAGGAGGACATTTGGCCCATCGTGTCCGCGCCAGTCAATGAAGATCTGACTACACTAATCCCATTTTCTAGCGCTTGGCCCATAGCCCTGGAGGCTATTGCAACGCAAGTGAATATCTAAATACTTCTTAAATGTTATGAGAGTTTCTAATTCAACCACCCTTTCAGGCAGTGAGTTCCAGACTCCCACCACCCTCTGGGTGAAAATATTTATTTTCAACTCCCCTCTTATCCTTCTACCTCTTACCATAAACCTATGCCCCCTGGTTATTGACCCCTCTACTAATGGAAAGAGTGCCTTCCAATCCACCCTATCTATGTCCCTCATAATCTTATACACCTCTATCAGGCCCCCTCTCAACCTTCACTGCTCCATGGAAAACAACCCCAGCCTATCCAATCTTTCCCCATAGCTCAGACCCTCCAGCAGCCCAGGGAGCATCCTGGTGAATCTCCTCTGTATGCTCTCCAGTGCATCACATCCTACTGATAATGTGGTGCCCAGAACTGCATGCAGTACTCCAGTTGTGCCCTAACCAGCATAACCTCTCTGCTCTTGTATTCTATGCCTCAAGAAGCCGACCACCTCCCGCAATCGGCTCCACATGGTGATTTCATGCAGGCGGGCCAATTAAGGCCTACCGTGCGTGGATCGCGAGCTGCAGCACTGAGCACTGCCTGTGTGCAAGGGTAGGAGGGAGAGCCAGGCATAGCGCACAGTTCATGCATGCATGAGAAAATGTGCTTCAATCATCCTGAGGCATGGAGCTGTCTCCCCAACCGTTAGGTTGGACGGGCAGCGAAAATTTGAATTTAATTAGATTGTTAATTGCCTTAATAGGCCTATTAATTATCAACAGGTGTGCAGCCGACTCCTGCGCGCGCCCGCCGAACGAAATATCACGAGACTACTCAATGATGTTGGAACGCACGCCGAACTTCAACACGCATCATTTTACGCTCAGGCATGTCGGGCACATGCCCACACACCAAGCGTAATATTCTGCCCCAAGGTCCCTCTGATCTTCAGTACTTTCCAGGGTCCTACCATTCATAGTGTAATCCCTTGCCTTATTAGCCCTCCCCAAGTGCATTACCTCACACTTTTCTGGGTTGAATTCCATTTGCCACTGCTCTGCCCACCTGACCAATCCATTGATGTGCCCCTGTAGTTAATGGCTATCCTCCTCACTACTTGCCAACCTACCAATTTTCGTGTCATCCGCAAACTTCTTGATCATGCCCCCTACATTTAAGTCCAAATTATTTATGTACACCACAAACAGCAAGGACCCTAACGCCGAGCCCTGCGGAACCCCACTGGAAACAGACATCCAGTCAGAGAAACATTCCTCTATCATCACCCTCTGCTTCCTCCTCTTTGCCAATTTTGGATCCAGTGTGCCACTTTGCCTTGGATCCCATGGGCTCTTACATTCTTGACCAATCTGCCATGAGGGACCTTATCAAAAGCCTTGCCAAAGTCCATGTAGACCTTATCAAATGCATTACCTTCATCAACACTCCTGGTTACCTCCTCAAAAATGTCATCAAATTTGTCAAACAAGACCTTCCCTTAACAAATCCATGCTGACTATCCCTGATTAATCCATGTCTCTCCAAGTGCAGATATATTCTAACACTCAGAATTATTTCCAGTAACTTCCCCACCACTGAGGTTAGACTGACTGGCCTGTAATTTCCTGATCTATCCCTTCCTCCCTTTTTTAATAATGGGACAATGTTAGCAGTCCTCCAATTCTCTGGTACCTCACTTGTGGCCAGAGAGGATTTGAAAATTACAGCCAGGGCCCCTGATATCTCTTCCCTTGCCTCACTCAACAGCCTGGGATACATCTCATCCAGTATTACATTTGGACCCCACATCCAAATCATTTATATAGATTGTGAACAGCTGTGGGCCTAATATTGATCCTTCCAGTACCCCAGTAGTAACAACCTGCCATCCTGAGAATGATCCATTTATTCCTACTCTCTGCTTTCTGTCCGTTAACCAATTCTCAATCCATACTATTATATATACCCCAATCCCATGCACTCTAATTTTATTTACTAACCTCCTGTGTGGGACCTGATCAAAAGCTTTTTGAAAATCTAAATAAACCACATCCACTGGTTCTCCTCTATCAATGCTACAAGTAATATCCTCAAAAAACTCCAACAAGTTTGTGAAACATGATTTCCCTTTCAGAATCCATGTTGACTCTGCCCAGTTTTGCCCAATCCAGGAATGGTGACCATGAAACTACCATCAATTGTTATTTAAAAAACCATCTGGTTCACTAATGCCCTTTTAGGAAGGAAATCTGTCATCCATAGCTGTGACTCCAGGCCCACAGCAATGTGGCTGACTCTTAACTGTCCTCTGAAATGGCCTAGCAAGGCACTTGGTTCAGGGGCAATTAGGAATGGACAACAAATGCTGATGTTGCCAGTGATGCCCACATCCCATGAAAAAGTAAACAAAATGCACATCTTAATTCCCCCCATTCCCCACATCACAATCATTATGCCCTTTTCCTTTCAGCTACCCAAGAAGAACCACCTGGCCAGGCATTGGAGGAAAACCAACTTAAGAGTGACGATGAAGCCACAGTGCAGTCAGTTGATTTCACATTCGCAGCCACCAGCTCAGAAATTGACACTGCAGGCACTTAGAGGATAGATTAGAGACAAGACCTGCATGTGGTGAAATAACGAGCAGGACTGGCTTGAAGCCAAGTCAATGGGCAAGAACAGATGCCAGCTTGCCATAAGGAGAGGTCACAAGCAGGTTCCACAGGCAAATGCATACAAAAGACTGCCACTAAAGAAATGCACAAAGGTAAGTATTTTACAATTATATGCAATTTGGCATGATCTATTTGGTTTGGAATGTTTATTTTGTAGTGTTTTTTATTTTTGGATTGTAGCCAATCAGATGCTGAGATGGTCAGTGACAGAGGGAAAGTGTGGGTTCCTTAATGAATTGGGAATTGGATTTGCAGTTACTGGTATTGAACTTGGATGAAAGCTTTAGGGACAGATCAGCCTAGATTGCCTTCTCCCTTCCTCTTCCTCTTTTTCTTCCCCCTGCCTCTCATGCCCCTACATTTTAGGTGCCCACCAAGTAGCTGGTAGCAAGGGTACTCCCTCTTGATGATTGGTTGTGCAGTATGCAGCAGATCCCTACAAACCTTGACACCTGCTCTCCTTCATGTCAAGCCAGGCTCCTGCAGAGTGATCCAGGCAGCAGAAATGTAGTTTTAGCATGTCAATGATCTGCTCTATCATATTTCAATTGCATGCCATGTATGTGGGTGTGTGGGAGGGTTATCCACTGGAGCCATCAGCCATGTCATCAGTTGACAATGTTTGCCTTCCAGTAGCCACCCTTTGGTTCGCTATAGTGACTGAAATGCAGCTGGCGCAGTAGACTGCCACAAAATTACGGCAACATGACTGCTGTCTGGTTACCGAGAATTGAACTGCTTGATTTGCTTCCAATGGTTACATGCCAGCCACATGTTGAGGGAGTGGAGCCTCTTTTGGCTCTGCCAAAGGGCAGGGTTGAAATACAGTGCCAGCAAACGGATGTGCGCGCAATTAATGACAGCCTGTGCCTATAAATCTAGTGAAGTCACATTCTGACTTGCCCACTTCTCTCTGGTAAGAGAGGATAAGATAAGTTCTCTTGGAATATAGATCCTCAGTGATCTCTGTTATGCAACTTTGGCCCCAGCCCAGAAGGAGCCAGACACATAAAGCTCCATTATCACAATCACTTTACAGCCACTGGCAATCAGGCCCTTGTCCTGCTGTGCAGCTGTGGTTGTAGCAAGTGGCAGATTTCAGTGAGGAGATCCTTCTTGGAGAGCAGACAGCTCATACATTGCTCCCCGCTGAGGTTCAGATAGAAAAATGCTCCCTGAACACCTAGGCAGATTAGACCTCCAACTCTTTCCCCTTCTTCCTTCTCCTCTTCCAGCAGCTTGCCCCACTCTGCATGGCCTCTGCTCATTCTCTAATTATGCTATATTTCAATACATACCAATGCACTGAAGCCTGGGATGAAGTGTTTTGTGCAGAAGCATTGAAATCAGCAAAATGTCCTTCAGTACCTATCACAACACACCCTGTAGAGTTTTGCAACTTGAAACAGCTATAGAATGCAGAAAACAATTGTAGAATCATAGAGGCAGGCAGAAGATATCAAGCAGCCTGTAATGTTCATTTCAAGAGCCTTGTGTTGGGGGCTGGGGACAGCAAGTGGGTGCGTGTCCTTACTGTTGCTGAATATGTATTCAGCTCTGAAATGTTATGATATGGCATTGGCTGGAGCATTGAGCTCCAAAATGGCACCACTGTAATCATGATCTGCCTGTTTTGCATATTCTGACATCTATTTACCCCCATGCTAAAGCCTTCACCAATAAGGTGTCCACCAAGATTCACCACGCAAGTTTGCATGAAGACTGTGCGCACAATCTTCAAGCTTTAAGGGCACTTGTAGTGCCCATAAAATGCACTTACTAGCCCAATTTCTCACCCAGGCACTTAGAGGGTCTAATTTACATGGTTGAAGGTATAAGAAAGTGTATATTTATATACCTTTCATAATCTCCACATGCCCCAGTGTGCTTCACAGCTAATAAAATATTTTTGAAGTGTTACATTGGGAAATACGACAGTCATATGATTGGGAAAGTTAACAGTTATCAATGTATTGGAAAAAGAATTGTGGGAGAGGTCCTGTGAAGGACTGGAACAAGGAATGTCCCACAAACCCCATTAGGCACTTCACAGCATTCTGGACTCAATACTGAGTTCAACAGCTTCAGACCATGAACTCTGTCCTCCATTTTGATATTATTCCCCCAAGTTCTTGTCTGTATCTTGTTCTCATGTTTTTGCTTTCAGACAGAGCTGACCTTTATTCTACTATTAATATCTATTCTGGACCAATGCTTTGTTTCTTTACTACTACCATTATCACTACTTTAATTTTTGTTCCATTACATCTTTGTCATTTAACCTCCCCTGCTCTCTAACCTATCCCTGACCTTCTCCTTTGTTCCACCTGACCTTCCCCCTTTCTCAACAGTATAAAACCCATCACATTTATACTTCTCTTCAGTTTCAAGGAAGAGTCATATGGGACACAAAATATTAACTCTGTTTCCCTCTCCATAGATGCTGCCAGATCCTCTGAGTTTGTCCAGCTCTTTCTGTTTTTACACCGCAGACAGCAATAAGGGAAACGACTAGATAATATCTTTTGCTGGTATTGGGTAGGGGCTAAATATTGGTTGAAAACCAGCAGAGATCACCTCTTCTTCTTCAAATAATGCAAATAGGATTCTTACATGACATCTTTGAAGCAAGAGTTAAATCCAGAAACTACTGATTCTAAGTTAAATTTGCTACCAATGAGCCAAGGCTGACACTGCGTATGTTTGAAAGAAGTTTTTGAAAGAGGATACAGGTGAAGCGGTTACGAAGTTAAAGAGAAAGTTTCAGAGTGCATGGCGTGTTGGCTGAATGCTATGTTGAGAATGAAGTGGAGGGAGGAGGGAAGGATGCATAATAAGCTGGAGTTACAACAATAGTTGGAATATAGGTTGGAGAAGATTTCAGAGGCAATGTGGAGATATTTGAAGACAAGGTTGAAAAGTTTTCCAGTTAATTTGCTGAGACAAAATTAACCTTGGAGCTGTACAGAGGATGGTCAAAAGTTTCAGTAGTTTTGGGGTGAAGAAGAACAGGTGGAGAGCTGTGGGGTGTGGTAGAGAGGCCTGGTAGTGAAGGTATATGATATTCCAGTCACCGAAGAGAGCTGTTTGGCTGATGAAAAAAATGAAGGGCTTGAGGACCAGTTCAGAATCAAACAATCTTCAGATTCAGTATAAGTAAGTGGCTAGAAGGGGAGATGGCCTGAGGTATGAAGTTTCTGATGGTCGATCAACAAAATGCCTTCCATCTTGTAATGAAAAAGAAAAAACATTAAAAATTCTGGAATTCTTAAATAAAACAAACATGTTGGAAATACACAGCAGGCCAATAAGCATCTGTAAAAAAAAAAGTTAATGTTTCATCATTTTTTCATCAGAACAGGAATTTGGAAGTCAAGTGAGCCCTTTAGTGCAGAAGAAAAGGAACTTGTACGCCTAAACTTTTTTTTAAAAAAGCCAGAAAAAGGTTTAAAAAATGACAATTAGAAGCTTGTTATATGTTTCCAGCACTTTCTGCTATTATTTCAGAATCCCTACGTTTTTTTAGTTTTAATTTTTCCCATTGCTATCCTTTGTTTTACATATTTAAACTATTTTTACACCCTTTTGTCCATTTCATGCATTCTATTTGTCTCAATAAGATAATTTTCAGTCATTGTCCACAAGTTTTAGCCTCTGTCAAGTATTTCAAAAGACCCGTCTGGATATTCTACCCATTAACTTTCTTGCTTCGCTGCACTTCTCCCTTTATTTATTTTGTCCAGTTTTATAAAAAGAGTTTGCTTATCCTTCAGTCTCTGGTTTTGATAAAGGCTTTAAACCTGAAACATTAACCTGCCTTACCTTTTTGTGCTGCTGAGAGATCAATTTCCAGCATTTTCTCTTTCAGTCCTGCTGACTTTAAACCAGAAAACATCTAACATATTCATTACCTGATGTCAGACAAGAAACTGCACTGCATGATGACGGTTGTGAAATTAACTGTAATGGTTGAAAGTTAATCTTTGGTGTCACCACCATACATATGGAAGCAATTGACAAATGATCTTAACACACAATATGTAGATAAATAAGAGAGAGCCAAGGATAGAGGACATTGTGAATTTGTGAAAAAATATTTGCTATTGTAACAATGTGGCATCATTATTTGAGCAGATAAAAAGTCAAATTGACTCACTCATTATGTGAATGCATGTTATGCAAACTTAGTTACATATTCCACAAATAAGGACAAGGCCAGAGGGCTCCCTGCAATACTTTTCATCATCTAATCTAGATTTCAATGCAATCTCATGGAATGAAAATCGTTTTCTCCCCCTATTTTCTCTGTTAGTTATAGAAGTTCTAAGTGAAATGAGGTTCAACAGTCTCAACACGTTTCCTGTTGGCTGCAGTTACACAGCACAAAATTGCTTATTTCAATGATAACTGGCATAAGATTGGCACTCACTCAAGGGGCATATGAGTGACTGGTGAGGAAAAAGGAACTGTCACACTGATGCACTAATGAATATTTTTGTAAGTTTGGAGTTAAGGCACACTTTTGGGTAAAGTAGAAGGAACCTGACTTGGGAATTTTTGATGCTCACGCAAGATGAAAGTAAATGAAACATTTAATTTGCCAGCATTACTCCTTGTAACTGCCCCAAAATAATCAAATACATTTTTTAACAAAAGTAAATGATTAAATTAGGATTTTTTAAACAACTAAATATGAATTCTCACAGTTTGGGTTGAATCTGACTCATAATAGTTCATCCATAGCCTATATCAATCATAGGTTTTGGGTCTGTAGGTGCACATATGGATAATGAAATGCCATTATAAAATATGTGCACCTACCGACCCAACATCCTATACAACATGGACCATAGAGGTTCAAGAAGACAACTCACCACCACCTTCTCAAGGGCAATTAGAGGATGGGCAATAAATGCTGGGCAGCCAGTGACACCCACATTCCTTGAACAAATATAAAAAACAAATCAACTCAGGACCACGTGCATGATTCTACCTCACTATTCATGGTTCTATACATAATCTGCATATTCTGATCCCTGAACGGGTAGATTATTTATTGCTGATGTTTCAGCTTCAAAGCTACATATCTCAGTTTTCTGCTCTAGTAGCCAGTTTGTAAACCTTTCATTGGGCTATGTGACACTTTGAATAGGAGCTGTGCATCAGACAGGAGTTATACTGCACATGGAGTGAAACAGGGCCTCACACTAGCTAAAAGCAAAACACTGAGGATGCTGGAAATCTGAAACAAAAACAGAAAATGCTGGAAAAACTCAGCAGGTCTAACAGCATCTGTGGAGAGATAAAAAACAGAGTTAGCCTTTCGAGTCCTTATGACTTCTTCAGGGCTGAAGAGAAGTAAAAATGTAATGAAATTTATACTGTTTAAGGGGGATAGAGCAGGTGAAGATGGATAGAAGGCCAGTGGAGCTGGCTTGTGGCTTCACTGACTTTAGGGCTCAGATTGGGATGTGGCACTTAGTTGTACAATTTTAATGCGGATGTGCCGTCTAAATTCCGTCTATCAGCATGAACGTGCATTATAACTGCAACCTAAGTATAGTTTCCGATGTATTGGAGGGGCGGGAGGCCAAGTCACTAAAACAGTATGACATAAAAGTTCATCAAATTAAAGTCATTTTTTCCATTCGTCTTGTGTTTTTAATGCCCTCTGCTAATTAATAAATTACATAATTCGCGCATACTTTGAACTAAACTATTAGAATTAGTAGAATTAACTAACTTAAACTTGTAGAGTTTTTAGTGATTCAGGAAGCTAACAAGCCTTGCTGATATTCCAGCGATAACTGCAAAACTAATCACTTCATATTGTAATGCACTTTAGAATATATGCACTCAGCTTGCATTTAAGCTTTTTTATAACGGATGGGAAAATCATTTAACATCTTACACAATGAAAGTAATATGTTGCACAATAAGTGCCTTTGAATGAGTTTTTGGATGAACACTAAGCACTGTAATTTATTAATCAAGCAAAACTCTCAGCAATCCCGTTGGCCAATGTTCAGTGTGATGTCTCATGCATAATTTACAAATGTCACCAAAGCCAGCTTGGACCCTTAAGATCACCGTACAATGTTCTCAGCTTGTTTTGAAATGCTTAGAAGTTCTGCATCGACAGAGACTTTGGAGAAACTGCAATCTCCTTTAGTCCAATAGTCCGGTTCGTTAACGTTAAATTTCTACTGAAGATTGCGCATTAAAGGTACAGGTAAAATCAATAGCAAAACGAATCTTCTGATATACAATGCCGCTGTTCAGTTTTGTTTGCAGAAGTGTTGCAATGATGGATTTTAAGTTATGGTGTATTTTGAATATCAAAAGACCGATTATTTTTCTTCACTTTGAAACCGCTTCATACCTGATGGAGAGGCTTCTTTACTTGCCTGGGGCACAATATAATGCTTACACCCCAGGGGCAACATTGAGCACTGAAGGTGGGCTCCAACCTTTCATTATGAAAAATGCCCTCTAACTTATTGATAGATCCACGCTTTACAGCTTGATGAATTACATGAGCATACGAAACAAGTGTAATATGCTTTCTCCACACTGCCTTTGGTTTTGGATCAGTGAGTTAGTTTTCCAGTAACAAATGATTTCCAATATAATCCGATCGATCCTGCGTCTAGGTGATAAAGGCATCCTTGGTAATCAGTGGGATTGTGATCCGGAGTTGTGACGATACTGAAACCGCTCGGTTTATTTTTTATCATTCGATATAAGGATATTCGATACATTCGTGATGTCACCGGTAGGGGAGGGACTTATAAGCTTCATATTAAGGAAGGGAAATTATTTTTCAAAGACCGCGAAACAATATCAGTACTAAATATCGAAACAACATGCACTAAAGTAAAATACTGCAGATGCTGGAAATCTGAAATAAAACCATAAAATGCTGGAAAGTCGGGCAGCTGACCTACTGAGAATTTCCAACACTTTCTACTTTTATATCACTTCTCACATACTCCTGACATATTCTACGATGTTTTCCTGATCATTATCATTCTTCCCTTCAGATTCTTGCTGTGGCTATGCAGCCTATGCAGCTGCAGGCATATTTTCTCCGTGTGTGTATGCTTTAATATATCTCCAGAAAATAATAGAAGTACAATCATCCCTCTAATCCTGGAGATACCTTAAAATAATTTGCTGCTGAACTACCCTGCTAATCTGCCTGTCCGTATATTCATTTCGAATAAGGTTTTCTAAATACATACTGGCTTGGAAACTTATCTTGTTCCAGATGCTGTCAAGTGGCACGTTGGTAGTGTTTTGGTCTATTAGTTAGTTTTCAGTTCAGGATATGCTTGGAAACTTACATCCCGCTTGGTTGGCTTGATGTGCTGATGAGTGGGCAAAGGGGAAATGAAAACTGAGCGTATTTAAAAAGGGAAAGAATTTTAGAAGAAGGATAAACATGTTTTGCTTGTCTTTTTTTAACTGCAGGAGGACATAGGAAAGGGCGACGCTGAGCCGACTGAATGAGCTCCAGTGCCGATTATCAGGTGGTTTTACAAGGGAATATGTCCGAAAATATACGTGGATGGGCGGAGCGAGTAAATAACGAGGTAAAATCTGCTGGGGCAATAGGACTAGAGCCAGGAAACTAGATGTCAGGGTTTTTTTAGAACAAACACCTATGTGTTATGAAATTAAAGGTGAATGGAGGGGGGTGGGGTGGGGAAGTAAAAGGGGCGTCTTCAATGGACAAAAATGGAGAGGTCACGTATCTTGTGAACTTTAAAAGATAAAGTGAGGGTACCAGAAGTGAGAAACAAAAGAAGGATAATAGAAAAATACATGTGATGAGGAAATACAGTAATCAAGAAATACCAGGGCGAGACACTTCCGAAATATGGAAACAATTGAGAGGAGCGACAGGAAGCAGTAATGAGAAAAGTTTAATTTAAAACGTGCAGAAATGAAGGACTATTAATAAACACGCTTTGCGTGATTTTTCAACTGCGGAAATAAAAATAAATTATCGATAGGATCTCACTGCAGACTGAAGCTGCACAAGTTATTTGGATAATAATATTTCTGTGTGAGTTTCCTTATTGGCTACCAGGTGGCTGTATAACTTGCAAACGTTACATTTCTTTAATAAGTAGAAAGGTGTGACTGCGGCGCCAGAAAAAGTACCAACATAAAACACCTTTCCCTCCTAAAGAGATATTCAAGGTGCTCCGGAGGATTCCCATACCCTCAAACTTGGCGTTTATGGTTGTTTTATGGCTTCATGATTTGAAAGTGTTTTGTAGCTTTCTCTTACAATTGAGATTGATGAACTTGGATATTTGCATATCGGAAATCATTATTTAAATAACATAAACAGGCAAAATTTAGAACATGGACACATAACGGTCGCGGAGAAGGCACACACATTGGACATAGTTAGCAAGGACGCGTCCACCTCACAATGTTGTGCTGGAAGGTTAATTATATATCTGATCTTCGTAAGTATTGACAAGATTACATTTTCTATCACCTCTTAAAGCAGGCAAGTTAACATTTTTCACTGTAGCACTTTGAATGCATAGAATTACGCAGGGTATGTTGACAGGCATGAATATATAAATGCATACAAACATCTTTACATTGATACAAGCATGCATTCAAATGCGTATAGAAATGTAAAAAAATGCTGGAAAACTTCAGCCGTTCTGGCAGCATCTGTGAAGAGAGAAGCAGGGTTAACGTTTGGAGTCCATATGACTTCTTCAGAACTGTTCGAAGCAGAGTCATATTTGATCTGTTTCTCTCTCCACGGATGCTGCCAAATCTGCTGAGGTTTTCCAGAATTTTCTGTTTTTATTTCAGATTTCCAGCATCTGCAGTATTTTGCTTTTATTGCATATAAATACTTATAAATATGTATGTATGCACTATTGCAGATGGAGTTCAATGTTGGGGGTTATGAAGTCATCCACTTTGGATCTGAGAAAAACAAATCAGAAGGTTCTCCTAATGGTGAAAAACCATGCTTAATGGAATTTGTGTCTAGGTCCAACTCTGACCTCGTTGCCCTCGACCTCCTACGGTGCTCAAATGAAGCTCAATGTAAGCTTGAGGAACAACACTTTATCTTTCGATTAGGAATTTTACAGCCTTCAAAGCTCAACATTAAGTTAAAGAATTTCAGCTCATTGAACCACTGTTGCCATATTGTCAGACAGCAGCATTTGGTAATGACTCTGCAATTCCTATTTACTCATGTACCAAATTTAGTTTCTTTGCTTCCCCCAATTGCCTTTTGCCTTACACCGCTATCTCTTTTATCATTCAGTCACTCCTGTCTTCCACCTGAGCCCAGATCTTTCTTTTTGATTTTTCCTCCCAGCCCCTTCCCCGGCCTCTCATTTTTATTCTTTAATGGGATGTGGGCATCACAGGCTAGGCCAGCATTTTTATTGCCCATCTCGAATTGCCATTGAGAAGGTGATGGTGAGCCACCTTCTTGAACCGCTGCAGTCCATGTGGTGTAGGTACACCCACAATGCTGTTAGGGAGTTCCAGGATTTTGATCCAGCGACAGTGAAGGAATGGCAATATAGTTCCAAGTCAGGATGGTGCGTGACTTGGAGGGGAACTTACAGGTGGTGGTGTTCCCATGCATCTGCTGTCCTTGTTCTTCTAGGTGGTAGAGATTGTGGGTTTGGAAGGTGCTCTCGAAGGACCCTTGGTGAGTTGCTGCAGTGCATCTTGTAGATGGTACACACTGCAACCACTGTGTATTGGTGGTGGAGGGAGTGGAAATTGAAGGTTGTAAGTAGGGCACCAATCAAGCAGGCTGCTTTGTCTTGGATAATATCGAGCTTCTTGAGTGTTGTTGGAGCTACACTCATCCAGGCAAGTGGACAGTACTTCATCATACTCCTGACTTGTGCCTTGTAGATGGTAGACAGGATTTGGGGAGCCAAGAGGTGAGTTATTCTCTGTAGAATTCCCAGCCTCTGACCTGCTATTGTAGCCACAGTATTTCTATGGCTGGTCCAATTCAGCTTCTAGTCAATGGTAACCCCCAGGATGTTGATAGTGGGGGATTCAGTGATGGTGATGCCATTGAATGTCAAAGAGAGATTGTTGGATTCTCTCATGTTGGAGAGGGTCATTGCCTGGCACTTCTGTGGCACAAATGTTGCTTGCCACTTATCAGCCCAAGCCTGAATGAGGTCCAGGTCTTGCTGCATATGGGCATGAACTGTTTCAATATCTGAGGAGTCACAAATGATGCTGAACATTGTACAATCATCAGCGAACATCCCTACTTCTGACCTTATGATGGAAGGGAGCTCATTGATGAAGCAGCTGAAGATGGTTGGACCTAGGACCCTGAGGAACACTTGCAGTAATGTCCTGGAGCTGAGATGACTGACC
The DNA here is from genome assembly GCF_964194155.1 of Cetorhinus maximus. Classification (NCBI taxonomy): domain Eukaryota; kingdom Metazoa; phylum Chordata; class Chondrichthyes; order Lamniformes; family Cetorhinidae; genus Cetorhinus; species Cetorhinus maximus. The sequence continues at coordinate 121,584,121 of NC_135882.1, read as the reverse complement.
TCCAACAACCACAACCATCTTCCTTTGTGCTATGTAAGACTCCAACTAGCGGAGAATATTCCCCCCTGATTCCCATTGACTCCAGTTTTGCTAGGGCTCCTTGATGCCACACTCAGTCAAATGTTGCCTGTATAATAGCTATGCAGATGCTTTGTCTTTCTCTTCTACACATGAAGCGAATATTTAATAAAATGCGTTCCCAGCCTGTCCCAATCATATAGTCCCTGAGATAACTACCTCTAACACTACTAAACACAATATCTATTCAGCTTAGCCAATAGTCAATTAGATGCATGCATAGAATGTGAACAGTTAATAAGTTTTCATATCAGCCATGATCTTATTGAATGGCGGAGCAGGCTCGAAGGGACGAGTGGCTTACTCCTGCTCCTAACTCATATGTTCGTTTTTATATGTTAAGTATTTAATTTTCGCCCTCTCCTACATATAGTGTGTGATTAAGAAGTTTCCAGTGTCTTACATATATATGAATAGTTAATAAAATGTGTTCTTCTCCATTTCCCACACAGGAATTCAATGGCCAATATTGTACATCACTTCTTCTCTTCTCGACAGAGCAAAGCGACAATGAAATGTACAGCGTCACCTCTCCTGCACATAAAGCAGCTTATCTGGGCTAACTGTCCCTCCCCTCCAATGGTTTTGGTACAGTGAATCGTGAACCAAGTGCATGCTGCACCCTCATCTCTAGAAGGTCCAAACCCTTGCCTCTCCGTCCCATCACTTGTCCCTTTTGCCTTGCAGCCAGTTGCTTCGCTCTCACCCGCAGCAGCCGCCACTCTCCTGGCAGCAGCTGCATGGGAGCAGCGGCGCGTGCGCACTGCACACAGAGGGCTGGGCTCCGGCGCACGAGCCGCATTTAGAGGGCGCGCGCGGGCAGGGGCAGCTCAGATTGAAAGCTCCACTGTGCAGGCAAGTGGGGAGCAGGCACCGAGCAACCATGGCAGACACACACAGCCTTTACCTGCAAGGGATTGAAGAGTCCACCACGCAGTTTTTGGAAATTTGGCACCACTATGACAATGCTGGTAACCAGTTTTATTTTGCAATAAATTAACTCCTCCACACAGTACTGTTTGTTGTGCAAAGTGAATACTTTTAGGTCTATTAATAAGAATGTCTGCATGCTGTTTGTATTAAACAAACTATGGACATTGTTTGAACAATAAATGCTGAAAATAACCAGCTTAATTTCATTCGCATGTTCTCAAAGCGTTGGCATTACTGAAATGCGAAATGTCAATTTTATCATAAAAATGAAATCTGGTTGTATAAAGTGAAATGAATGGTACATCTGATTACTTTAACCTGATTACGTGGATTTAAAACTGATTTAACTTTGTTTTAAGTGGAAGTATAATTTATTATTTTAGGTCGTGGTTATATTGAAGGAAAAGAACTGCAAAATTTCATTCGAGAACTTCAGCAAGCTCGAAAAGGCGCTGGCTTAGTAAGTGTTAAACAACTTTTAGGGCCGTACACTAAGTAGAATAAACGCATCTTGCAACACCAATGTATTGAGATGTAAATACGCAGATACACAATGAAAGGCTGATCGCAATGAAACAATATAACTAACTATGACTGCCGCTTTGTTTGCAAATGCAATTTGTTTGGATTTTGCTTCGTTGCAAAGATAGGGCGTGTGGTCATTTCTAGATGGTAGAAAACCACGAAAACCCAATGACTTCAGGAATTTTTCTGAAATACAATGATGAAATTATTTTCGACATTTATTTTGAAGTGGGAACGTTTTTCCTGCTGACTTTCCCCAATGTTTTCACTGATGTGGAGCCCAGAAACCATCAGCCTAAGCATCTCACACTGAACACATCTGCATTCTGGATTATATTTTTTAAAAAACTATTTGTAACTAAGGCTGCAAAACCAGCGAGATCTACTTCTTCGTGACAAGTGTCACCGACTAATCCGTTCTCTCTTGCTCCACCTCGGGTGATGATTAGATAGTGTCAGCACAGCCGAAATTAATAACACAAGGCAGTGTGACTCAATGGTGTTTGGATTAATACCATTGCCAATAGTTGAAGAGCAAAAATAATCCAGTAGACTTTATTCACGGAGTATATTTCTGGGGCAAAGACAGTCAGTAATATAAGAATGTTTTTAAAAATGAGAATAATTAAATAAATCAATGAATTATTAACGTACATTTAGTGTGTTAACACGTTTGTTAATAGTGAAATAAACATATATAGATTCGAATTGCCGTTAATAAAACCCAGGTGTATGACACTCCATCACATAACCATCACAGCGGCAAAAATTGAACACTTTGTTGCGCCACTGTTTCCTTGACTACAGATTCCCTGTAAAAGCGGTAGTAAGTGGAACTCAGTCATCAACACTGACAATGCCTGATAGCAAGTCTCAATCTCTGTAATTATGTACCATTGTTTAGTATTTCCAAAATAAATTGTCACTAATTTTGAACCGTCTCTTTCCACCCGGCACGCACCCAGTGAGTGAACAGCCTTTCTGTTATCTTTTATGTTGATTCGATTTTCTTCCCAACGGATTCTCATCATAGAAAATCCCTTTGCCGGAGTAGGTCTGAGCGCACACCTGGACGCAACAGTACAGCGACAGACACGAGATGGATAAGTTAATTACAAAACAAAGCTTTAGATCCGACAAATGGAATACAACACCTCGCTTGCAAATGTGATATAATTTAATGGCAACTCCCTGTTAAAAGCCTTTGCATGTACGAATGTCTTGTCCCCTTACTAATCTAAACGGTTCAAAGCACTTTGGGACGTCCTGAGGTCGTGAACGGCGCTCTCTATCTAGGCAAGACGTTAATTTCTTTAATCACATGAATTAAAGAAGATAACTGTACAATTGAAGGCGTCATGTATTCTTTTGGCAACTATTAAGAAAACGTGTTTAATTGTTTATTGGCATTTTCCAAGTCGTCATTCCTCATTGCATCGGTGTTGCTATCTAACTGAATGTAGGATAAAAATTGTTTATTTTATGCGCTCCCACATTTTATTCATGTAATTTTTTTCTACATGGGATATTGGGAGCGGGCGGGAAAATGGAGTTGAAGCCCAAGATCAGCCATGATTTTATTGAATGGCGGAGCAGGCTCGATGGGCCGTGTGGTCTGCTCCTGCTCCTTATGTTTTTATGTTCTACACTGACCAAATAGTATTTTTGCAGGCCGATGCTCTGTTATTATCATTGGTAACAGGACTAACATGATCAATCCGTAGGAATTATCTGACGGAATGAAGGCTTTGGTGGAGAAGTACGATCAGAGTGCTGATGGAAAGATAGAGCTGGCCGACGTAAGAATTTCCAATTTGCTTTAACTTGATCGCATTTATGCTGAAACTTGCATAATAAATTCATGTAGGGAAAGAAGGATCTCATTATTGCTTTAATACAGCTTGTTGAGGTTAATAGCAACAGTACAATGTTGATATCCCTGTGGAAAATATAATTTCTTTGTGTTAACATATTGATTTTCAAAAGAGTAGAAATCTTTAGATATATTATCAATGAGATTCAGCATCAATTTTTATAGAACTTTTTACATATATAACGGGCAGTGTGTCAATTAGCATCATATACCCCTGAATCCCAATCTCACAGCAACTTTGAAATGTCATTAGCATCCACTGTGGAATTTTAGAATCACATTCTCATTCTTAAACTTTGGCAACCTTGCTTAACATACATGTTACTAAACATGCATGACAAGTTTATTATACACAGACATGGTTGACCCATGAGTTGGCTTGGTAAGGAAATTAGCTTCTGTCTATAGTTTTATTTATGTTAAGACAGTGGCTGCCTAATCAATAGAAACAACTGAGCAGAAATAAAGGATTTCAAACAAAGAGTGAGGAACAATTTAAGAATGATTCACCTTGGTACACTGCCTAGTGGTTGGCAGTATAGAATATTATTGGCAGACATCTAATGGCAGATCACTTGTCTTTGCTTGCAAACAGGGAATGGTAAATTGCCATGGGAGGCATAAAGAGGAGAATAAAATGAATTGAAACTGGCAGAAATAATAAGGGAAGAAGTAATGATTTGCTCACATAGCGTCAGGTGGAAAAAATGCATTTTCTCCTGTGAGATTAAAATTTGAAAATGCATTAAGACTGATTAACATCATAATTGTAATATATTTTCCAAATCCCAATTTGTCAGTAAAAGATTCATAATCTAAATCAAAAGCTCAGCTAGATATGCCCAAAATAAGAATGGTTGGAACACAAATAATTTATTCTGTAACAGTTTTCAATGAAATTAGAAACTATCATAAAAAGTAAATTCACTGATATTATTCACACCAGTTTCATCAATTTCTTGACCTTAACTGGATTATGTTAAAAACTATCCACTGTGACCTAGATCAATATTTACATCTGAGGAATATATGAAGGTCTCCTGTTTTGATGGGCTACTGTTCTCAATGAAAATGAGTTTAGACAGTCAAAATCAAATACCAGTACACATGCATCTATATCACAAACTACTCTCATTCTGCAGTAACTGGCACAAATTTAACAATTTGCAGTTAGATCCCGAAAGATGGCCATAGGGAATAATGTCATGTCAGACTGGTGCATCAAAGGGTATACTTGTGAGGTTTGTAGATCTGATATGTTGTCAGGACAACACAGAACTCTACAGCACACATAGATCCTAACTGATGAGCTAAATTCTTTGGCATAAATCATGGTTTTAGATCTATAGCAAGCACTTTCAATATAATACGTTGGCTTTTTAGGGGGCTCTGAAGTTGATCTACACAATAGCAAAGCTAGAGGTGTGTGATTTTTTAGTGGGAATGTGCCTTTCATTTGAATAACCTACCTGCACATGGAGAAATACATAGATGTGTAAATTCTTGGACAATAATTTTATCAAAGTATGAATAAAATTGGCTCATTTTTCAGAGTACTAATGCAGGATGGTTGAACGCTTTATTAGAATGACCGACTATCATTCAGTAATGGCAAGAAGGCACAAGAGAGCGACCATGTTATGCAATTCTACACCCTTTGATTTAAGTTGTACAGTTTAATATTTTTGGCACTAATGTTAATTGAAGGAATTAATTGGAAAACTAGTGTTAACCTAATATTTTATTTTTCTAGCTTGCTCAGATTCTACCTACAGAGGAAAACTTCTTTTTATTCTTTCGACAACAATTAAAGTCAAGCACAGAGTTCATGGAGGTATCATTGCCCTTTCCCAGTGATTTAAAGAATTTTCGTTCATAGTAGTGGCTCTTCATACACTATCCATGTCATAGCTGAGTGAAAGATCCATATTGTATATGCTTTCTAAAAATGTCTATTATATCGTCATATTACTACATTATTAAACATTACATACATTGCTAAAATATTTTAATATGTCTGCTGAAGTGTCATACCCACCCCTTTAAAATGTGTTTTGGAATAAAGACAAAACTTTTGCATGTTTTGCATGGAATGCATGTTAATTGGAATGATACAATAAATGAAAAGATTTCCAGATGCAAAAATACACCACTTGTTAAAAATTCTGATATATAAGTCACATCTATGTGTTATTCTTAAGATGTTTTGATGTTTTATTGGTATTTCCACTCAATACAAATAAAAATGTACAGTAAAAGCCAGATTAAACAAGGAATGTAGTTTTTGTACATAGTTGGGGTTGCAATAATCTGATGCTCCATGGAAGATATACAGGAACAGCACATTATTGTGATAAAAACATTGGGTGATTTAATTGGGGCAGAAATAGAAAAGAGTTTGTAGATGGCATCAGTAACATACATTGTAAAGAACATAGAGAGGATTTGCATAGTATGCTAGTAACACACATTGTTACTAAAAACATATTATACAATGCTATATCTTACAAGTTTTGTATTAAACTTGACCCCCTATGTTACAGGCAATACTCCAATCTGGAGCAGTGAAAATGGGAGATTTTCTTGCAATGTTAGGAGTCAGAACAGTATAGACAACCTTAGATTTTTTTAGGGGGTTTGTAAGGTATATTTAATCTTAATGCTGCAAAAGTTAAAACTGAATTTTCAGATTTAGCAGGCAGGCACCAGACTAAGATTGAATGGTCTCCTTGAACATGCCCTAGAAACCAGTTCTAGAAAACACTGGCCGCACCTTGGAAATAGGCTGTGCACTTAGTGACTAGGTGGAAGGTGTAAGAGCAGGTGGATGAATAAGGAAAGGGATTGTAAACATACAGATAAAAAGAAAACCTATCCAAAAGTATCTTGGTCAAGAAAGCAAAAGCAATTAGGCAAACTTCTAGACAAATATTTGTATTAAATTCTTTTAATATGTATTAAAATCCAACATACAAAGATTGCTCCACACACCAATAAAACATAAATCGGTTCTTGTTGACCTGGGGTTGAAATAGATTTTGTCACTTCGAGCAACAAATTCCATTACAAAGTATGCCCAGAGTTTTAAGTTATTATGTGGGTAAATCACTTGTAAGACATAGCTAAATGAAACAGACTGTGTATCTAAAGCATTTTCTTTTTCAGACATGGCGAAGGTATGATGAAGATCATAGTGGCTTCATAGAAGCAGATGAGCTGAAGGTAAAGATCTGTTGAACATAAGCTATTATTTATGCTAATACTCCAGGAGCTGGAATCCAGTTGTGACTGCCTAGTTGAAGTTGCTCTCATCTCTGCTGTGAAGGAGTTGCACAGAAAACATGCAGAATGCATCAGTGTGGCTGACTGAGTACATGGTTAGTTAATGGTTGTCGCGGAAAACGGAGTGAACACTCACACCCAGGAGGTTTGTCTCGGAAGTCTTTATTGAATCATGATATCATGGAGAGCCCAGCAGCATACAATGGAGCTAGCTGGCACTCTGAGGAAGCATCAGAGTACACACATATTTATAGTAAAAGTCGTACATATCAAAGAGCTTGAAGGTGATAAGACTGTCTAACCTTCAATAATTAATTACATTGAGAATCATTGTCTTTGGCATGCAACACACAATTAGTCTATTCTAATTTATGACTATACAGGATATTGGGGGAAGCCCATCTGGTAATAAAAAAGTGAGACAGAGAATAGATAACCATGCTTGACCTTATCTTTAGTGCTAGGGGCTGTACACTCTAGAGAACAGATGACCATTGCTTGATCCTGTCTCTTTCTGTTGGGGGCAGACATCCTAGCCTTGTCTCAAGGATTCTAGGAAGCTTGTTTATGATTCTCCTTTTCTCCTTTCCTGCTCAATTAGCTGGCAGTTGCAGGTGTGCCTGCTAGAACAACAGAGGGAACTGTGCTGTAGTATTCCACTATGGCTTTAACTGTTTAACCCTTAGTTGTCCTGTAGATGTACTTTATTCTTCCACAATGGTCAACTGAATACTACAGCCCCTGATGGAGTGGCTGACATGAATGCTTTTTGACTCCCATGTACATCCTGGTACTACAGAATGCAGTTTTACTGGTGTAGACAGAAAGCTCTGTCTTATTAAATAGTTTATGGGCTAAAATTTGGTTATGGCCTTTTTCAGGCATGTGCTCCAAATGGGAAGCCTGAAGCATGCCCACAATCAGGCCCCATTTCAACAATTTGGATGAACTCCGGCAGCTATCACTTGTTTCTAGTATTTCAATTTTGTATTTTCTACCTTGCTTTCAATTAAGTCCTGGGGTGGTTGTATGGGGGTGGGGGAAAAGACGATGGGAAGGGATCAAGTGCGGGCCAGCAATAGACCTCAGTAGTGCTATGACTGAAGCCATTGTTTTCGGTCCCCTGCCAAAACTCTGTTCCGTAGTTGCTGACTTCATCCTTCTCCCTGGCAAAAGTCTGAGACTAAACTAGGTTGTTCACAACCTTCATGGAGAGGATGTCCTATAGGGGTCAAAAACAGGATGTATTTGGTTTGAGTTAAGAAACAGCAGAGGTACCATTACACCACTGGTGTAGTCATCAAGTAGTGTGAAATATATTGAGGAACAAAATTGGGAAATTACAGAAAGGTGGAGAAAATAGTTATAATAGAGAATTTTAATTATCCTTTTACAGACTGGGATAGTAATAGTGTAAAGGACAGGTAGAAGGAACAGTTTCTAAAGTGTGTTCAGGAGAATTTTCTACATCAATATGTTTCCTGTCCAATGAGGAAAGAGACATTGCTGGATCTGGTTCTGGAGAATGAAGTGGATCAAGTGTCATGTCCCCTTTAGGGACAGTGATCATAGTATCATTAGGTTAGCTTGGAAAGGACAAAGAGCAATCAAGAATAAAACAATTAATTTGGGGAAGTGGGGGTGAATATTGTTTTTTTTATTCTTTCATGAGCTGCGGGTGTCGCAGGCTAGGCCAGCATTTGTTGCCCATCCTTGATTGCCCTTGAGAAGGTGGGTGTGAGCTGTGTTCTTGAACCACTGCAGCCAATCTGGTGCAGTTACAACCACAATGTTGTTAGGCAGGGAGGTCCGGGATTTTGATTTAGCAACAGTGAAAGAAAAGTGGCATAGGCCTGAATTTTTAGGTCATTGGGCACAAACGATCAGCGGGCCCGGGAGCAGCCAGGAAATGGACACCCGACTGCGATTTCACGCTGGCTGGCCAATTAACAGCCAGCCAGTGTGAAACGCGCGCTGAAAAGCTCAGCGCTGCTGGGTGGGGGCAGGAAGAGAGTGGGCAACGACATCATTACAGACGCGGGTGAGCACTGCGAGAGAGCTCCCTGAAGGCAGACAGCTGCCTTAGGGACCTACAGACATGCAAATAATGAAATAAAGCTTCCGACTTTTGCACGCACCTGCCGAGAGAAATATCGTGAGAGTGCGTGATGACATCATGACACTCACCCGACGTCATCTTGCACAATTTTATGCCCGATCAGCTTGGGCCCGTGCCACCTGCAGGATGGAAAATTCTGCCCGTAGTTCCAAGTCAAGATGATGTGTGGCTTGAAGGGGAACTTGCAGGTGGTGGTGTTCCTGTGCATCTGCTGCCCTTGTCTTTCTAGGTGGCAGAGGTCGTGGGTGTGGATGGTGCTATCAAGGGAGCCTTGATGAATTGCTGCAGTGTATCTTGTATATAGTACACATTGCTGCCACTGTGCAGTGGTGATGGAGGGAGTGAATCCTTGAGTTGGGGTGCCTATCAAGTGGGCTGTTTTGTTCTGAATGGTGTCAAGCGTCTTGAGTGTTGTTGGAGCTGTACTCATCCAACCAATTGGAGAATATTATGTCACACTCCTGACTTATACCTTGTAGATGGTGGACAGGCTTTGGGGAGTCATGAGGTGAGTTACATGCCACAGGATTCCCAGATTCTGACCTGCTCTTATAGCCACAGTATTTATATGGCTGTTCTATTTCCGTTTCTGGTCAATGATAACCCCCAGAATCTGGCCCAGGAAAATGGCAGGCAAAACTGCATAGCTGCCTTTATAGAGAAGATGGCTAAGGCAAAGTTTAGGTATACTCCCACAAGGGGGAAAGGTAGAGCAAACAAAGCCAGAGTTCCCTGGACAAAAGAGTTGTAGAGTAAGATGAAGCAGATAAAAAGGTGTGTATGAAATGTCAGGTTGATAATACAAGAGAGAACCAGGCCGAATAAGAAAGTTCAGAGGAGAAATAAGAAAAGGAAACAACAGCAGCAAAGAGAAAGTATAAGAAGCGACTGGCAGCCAACAAAAAAGAAATCAAAAGTCTTGTATAGGCGTATAAACAATAAAAGGTTGGTAAAACGAAGAATAAGGATGATTAGGGATGAAAAAGGTGATTTATGCATGGAGGCAGAGGGCATGAATGAGGTACTAAATGATTACTTTGCATCTGTCTTCATCAAAGAAGAAGATTCTGCCCAAGTCATAGTCAAAGATGAGGTAGATGAGGCACTAGATGGGTCAAAAAATTGTTAAAGAGGCATTAAAGAAAGGTTGGCTGTATTTAAAGTTGGAAAGTCACCTGGACTGGACCAGGTGCATCTGAGAATACTGAAGGAAGGGTGGAAATTCCAATTCTCTTTATAAACAGGGTTGCTGTCAGAAGACTGGAAAATTGCAAATGTTACACTCAAAAAAGTGTGTAAGGATAAAGCCGGCAACTATAGGCCTGTCAGTTTAACCTCGGTAGTGTGAAATATTTTAGAAACAACAATCTGGGACAAAATTAACAGTCACTTGGCCAAATCTGGATTAATTAGGGAAAGCCAGCACAGATTTTTAAGGGCAAATCATGTTTAACCAATTTGATTGTGCTTTTCAATGAGGTAATAGAGATGGTTGATGAGGATAACGCAGTTGGCTGTTCATCTATCTCCAAAGAAACTCAATAAAGTGCCACATAACAGGCTTTTCCGCAAAGTTGAAGCCCAAGGAATAAAAGGGAGAATAGCCAGCATGGATACAAAGTTGACTGAGTGACAAGAAACAGAGATTGGTAGTGAACAGTTTTTTTTGGGACTGGAGAAAGGTATATAGGCTTCAGGGTCAGTATTAGGACTGCTGCTTTTCTTGATCTATATTAATAACCTAGAATTGTTCGTGCTGATGACACAAAACTTGGAAGTATTATGAACTATTAAGAAGATAGTGATAGACTTCAAGAGGTCATAGATCAGCTGGGGCACGGGGGATGTGGTCACATGACTTTATAAATAGACTACAAAAGGAAGGAAGTTATGGGGAAGATTTATAAAACACACACTTTTTGAACATCATCTCGACTTAGGTTGCAGTAACTGATGAAGAATCCAGCACCTGCACTACTCATTGATTTAGTGCATATGTAAGTGGACTAATGCCTTTTTAAATCCAGAAAACAGGCATTAAAAAGGTCCAATTTCCATACTGTATTTCTGCTTAAGTCTGAGAATTAACCTTGAGTAGTTCCACTTGTAATAAATACACTATGCCATTTGAGGATATGACAGCTTGGCCAGTGAATGACACTACAAAACTCAAGTTCCATGAAATTCCATCACTGAAAATTCAATTACAATAAGCCTGCACAAATACATTTGTTGTTCACATGACAATACTCAGCTCTATCTCATCATCTCTTGACCATTCCACTATCTCTGCTTTGTTATACTACTTGTCCAACAACCAGCATTGGATGAACAGAAATTTAATTGAATTACACAGAATACTACAGCACAGAAACAGCCATTTGGCCCAACAGTTCCATACTGCTGTTTATGCTGCACACGAGCCTCCCCCCACTTCATCTCACCTATCTATTCCATTTCCTTCATGTGCCTATCTAATTTCCTTTTAAATGTATTAACGCTGTTTGCCTCAACCAGCCCAGGTGGTAACGAGTTCCAAATTCTCACTAGTCTCTTGAGTAAGCAAGTTTTTCCTGACTTTTTTCGATTTCGTGTTGATTATCTGGTATTTATGGCTCCTAGCTTTGGACACTCCATAAACAGAAACATCCTCTCTATGTCTGTTCTATTGAGCCTTTCATAATTTTATAGATCTCTCTTAGATTATCTCTCAGACTTCTATTTTCTAGGGAAAAGAGCCCCAACTTTTCTTCCTTAAAGGTTTCGCTGCCATGCAGCAATGTGCTGAGGATATAGGCCTTATAGATAAGCATCTTGGTCCTGCAGGCCAGTTTGTTGTTCTTCCTTGCTCGTTTTGTTAGTCCGCCAAAGTTGGTGGTTGTCTTTCGAAGGCATGTGTTGAGTTCTTCATCAAGAGACAGATTGTCTATCACTGTAGATCCAAGGTAGCAGAATTTGCTGACTGCTTCCCTTGGTGTGTTGTTGAGTCTGATCTAAGGCGGAGACACCACATCCTGTCCCAGAACTATGGTTTTCTTGACTCTGATGGTGAGGGAAAACATGGCACAGGCATGGGACAGATGATCCATGAGCCTTTGGAGCTGGACTTCTGTCTAGGCAACAAGTGCAGCATCATCAGCATACAGAAGACCTCTGATCAGGATGTGCTGCACTTTTGTCTTGGCTTTCAGTCTTGATGGATTGAAATGTTTCCCATCTGATAGTGTGTGGAAGGATGCTCCTTCCAAGTCAGCTGGGAAAGCATAGATCAGCAGGGCAGAGAAAAATATACCAACCAGCAACCCTGTTTCACCCCATTCTTAATCTCAAAACTGTCAGAGGTGGAGCCATCAAACTGAATGGTCCTGCGCATATTATCATGGAAGGACTGTATGAGACTGCAAACCTTCGGAGGACAGCCAATTTTCTCTAGTATCCAGCAGAGGCCAGTCCTGCTTACAGTGTCAAATGCTTTTGTGAGATCCACAAAAGCAAAGTAGAGTGGTGTTTGTGCTTTCTGCATTTCTCTTGAAACTGACGTAGGAAGAAGATCATATTTACCATGGGGCTGCTTGCTCTGAAGCCACATTGTGCCTCCAGGTATATTCTGTTGGCTAGTTGATGGAGCCTTGTTAGAATGACTCTGGCAAAGGCCTTCCCAGGGATGCTGACGAGTGAGATGCTCTGGTAGTTCCTGCAATCCCCTCGATCATCTTTGTTCTCGTATAATGTGATGATGTTTGCATAAAACATATCCAGCGAGACAAAGCCTTCTCTCCAGAGGATGCCATGAAGGTATGGCAGCAGGTGGGGCTTTCCACATTGGAGTAGTTCAGCTGGTATCCTTTTCTTCCCAGTACTTCTCTTGCTGCTAGGGATGCAATGGCCTTTTCAAGCTCAAGTAATGAGGGTTCTGCATCAAGCTCATACATAACAGATAGCTGTAGAAGATCATCAAGCATAAGGAGAGAAATATCCACCTCATGTGAATATAGTTCAGGGTAGTGCTTGACCCTGCGGCCCATTTGCTTGTTCCTGTCAGTGAGTACTTCCCATCTACAGATCTCAAAGGAGCAGCTTTGGTGATGGTGGGGCTGAGTTCTGTTCTGATACCGTCATACAGTATGCAGTGTAAAGGTTACCATTGTCACTAGTGGTTTGTATTTCTTCGCACAGATTGATCCAATATTTGTTGGCACAGCATCTAGTTGTCTTCTGCACAACTGCATAGGCTAGCGTGAGATTTTCACATGCTGTAGGGTTAGGAGACAGGTTGCAAGCCAGCTGAGCTGTGGTCTTCGCTTCAATGACAGAAGTCATTTCTGCAAGGAGGATTTCAAACCAATCTTTGTTCCTGTTTCTTCCTTTGCCAAATGTGGTTACAGCACTTTGTAGGTGATTGACCACAGAGAGACCCGTGCTTCATCAACATTATCTGGTGAGCCTTCAGCTGGAAGAGACTGCCTGAGAGCTCCTGAGAACTTCTGACATTTTTCATCATCCCTTGTGCATGGATGAATGTGTTATTAGTTATATATTAACACATCCAATACACTCTTACATACTACACATTTTTCCAGCTCTTAAAACCTTCCATTTGATTATTTATACTGATAATATGGCACTGACAAAAAAGCTTCCCAAACAGATGTCACAACTTAGAGAAGGTGAACCCTGTACTCTGACAATATTCAGGGTATAGCTTCCATCAATTCCAAAAGTTCTCTTCAGAAGCAATCAAAAACAAAGCCTCTCTCCTACTGTATACTCCAGTCATGATGAATATGCATTTTACTCATTGTGCAATTAAATTATTTTGTATCAATACATGGTTTTATCAGAAAATACTTATGCTGATTAATTATTTGAAAATAATCTTACAAAGGAGGGCAGCATTGGCAAAGGTGCAATAAGGATTTATGAGAATAGTTCCAGGGATGAGAGACTTCAGTTACGTGTGGAATTTGGGGAAGCTAGGAGTGTTCTGCTTAGAGAAGAGAAGGTTCATTAGAGGTTTGATAAAAGTGTTCAAAATCATGAGGGATCTAGACATTAATTAGGCAGTGGCTGTTCCCAATGATGGAAGGGTCGAGAACCAAGGGATTTAAGGTGATTTGCAAAAAAACCAGAGGCGGCCTGATGAAAAACTTTTTTACGCAGTGAGTGGTTAGCATCTGGAATGCACTGCCTGAGAGTGTGGTGGTAGCAGATTCAATTGTGGCTTTCAAAAGGAAATTGGATAATTATATAAAGAGAAAAGATTTGCAGGGCTACAGGGTGAAATGATGGAGGAGGCGAACTAAACTAAGTTGCTCTCACAGATTGCAAATATGGACTCGACAGGCCAAATGGCCTCCATCTATGCAGTAACCATTCTATGACTCTATGAAAATTATGTAACCAAAAAAGCTCAGATGTAGCAAGGAATCTGTTTATTATTCACAGGCATACAGACAGATGCAGTAACAGTCGCATACTCATAAGCAAAGAATGCATGCTGAAGCCTAGCAATTACTCTTTATGATTTTAGCATATCACCATTCTTAAGAAGCCTAAGTCTGTTAAAAGTTTTGTTTAATATAGTAGACAGAGGATTTAGAGAAGAAAAATGGCAAGCAACCAGAAACTTGTGGCCATTATTGCAGACTGAGCGGAGGTGTTCCTCAAAGCAGTCATCCAATCTGCGTTTGGTCTCCCAGTGTAGAGGAGACTGCATTGTGAGCAGTGAACACAGTAGATTAAATTGAAAGAAGCACACGTAAACCACTGCTTCACCACGAAAGTGTGTTTGCAGCCCTGGACAGCGAGGAGAGTAGAGGTGAAAAGGCAAGTGTTACACCTCCTGTGAATGCATGGGAAGGGGCCATGAGAAGGGGATGGGGTGTTGGGAATGATTAAAGAATGGACCAGGGAATCGTGGAGGGAATGGTCCCTTTGGAATGCTGACAGGGGAGGGGAGGGAAGATGTGTCTAGTGGTGGCATCCTGCTGGTTGTAGCAGGAATGACGGAGGATGATCTGTTGGATGCAGAGGCTGGTGGGGTGGAGGATGAAGACCAGGGGACCACCATCGTTCTGGGATGGAGGGGAAGGGGTGAGGGCAGATATGCGGGAAATGGATTGGACACAATTAAGGGCCCTATCACTCACGTTGTGGAGGGGAATCCTCAGCTGAGGAAGAAACAAGACATATCAGAAGCGCTGGTATGAAAGGCTGCATCATTGGAGCAGATACCATGGAGACAGAGAAACTGGGAGAATGGAATGAAGTCCTTATAGGAAGCAGGGTGTGGGGAGGTGTAGTCAAGGTAGCTGTGGGAGTCAGTGAGCTTATGAGGAATATTAGTAGAAATGGAGACAGAGAAGTCTAGGAATGGAAGGGAACAGCCAGGGATGGACCATGTAAAGGCGAGAGAAGGGTGTAAATTGGAAGCAAAGTTAGTGAAGTTTTTGAGTTCAATTAGTCATTGCTATTCAGTCTGGTACAGTAATGTTACTTCTGCTTTTTATAGCTAAGCTACTTTTAAAATCTGGCTAGCAAATTTATTTAAAAAAACCTTGGTAATAGCCTGAATTTTTGAAAGCAATATGGCTGCAGGACATCACCACAGGAGTTCCTCAGGGTAGTGTCCTCAGCCCAACCATCTTCAGCTGCTTCATCAATGACCTTCTTTCCATCATAAGGTCAGAAGTGGGGATGTTCACCGATGATTGCATGATGTTCAGCACCATTCGCGATTCCTCAGACACTGAAGTAGTCCATGTCCAAATACAGCAAGACCTGGAAATATCCAGGCCTGGGCTGACAAGTGGCAAGTAACATTCGCGCCACACTAGTGTCAAGCAATGACCATCTCCAACAAGAGAGGATTCAACCATCGCCCCTTGATGTTCAATGGCATTACCATCACTGAATCCCCCACTAGCAACATCCTGGGGGTTACCATTGACCAGAAACTGAACTGGACTAGCCATATAAATACTGTGGCTGCAAGAGTAGGTTCAGAGTGCGATGAGTAACCCACCTCCTGACTCCGCAAAGCCTGTCCACCATCTACAAGGCACAAGTCAGGAGTGTGATGGAATACTCCCCACTTGCCTGGATGAGTGCAGCTCCCATAACACTCATGAAGCTCAACACCATCCAGGACAAAGCAGCTCGCTTGATTGGCACCACATCCACAAACATTCACTCTCTCCACTACCGACGCACAGTAGCAGCAGTGTGTACCATCTACAAGATGCACTACAGGAATTCATCAAGGCTCCTTTGACAGCACTTTTCAAACCCACGACCACTACCATCTAGAAGGACAAGTGCAGCAGATAGATGGGAACACCACCTCCTGGAAGTTCCCCTCCAAGTCACTCACCATCCTGACTTGGAAATACATCACTGTTCCTTCACTGTCGCTGGGTCAAAATCCTGGAACTCCCTTCCTAACAGCACTGTGGGTGTACCTACACCACATGGCTTGCAGCGGTTCAAGAAGGCAGCACACCACCACCTTCTCAAGTGCAATTAGGGATGGGCAATAAATGCTGGCCCAGCCAACAAAGCTCCCATCCCATAAATGAATTTTTAAAAATTGCCTTTCAACTGGCCTGCATTCCAAGAACCAAAAGGCTGGTAAAAGTAAGCCAATATGACGCTTATCACAAGGTTACATTCAATTCTGTATGCTTTCATTTTTACTAATAATCTCTTGTGCAGAGCCTTATTACATACTTCCTGGAAGTCCATATAAACAGCATCCACAAGCACTATCAAATCCACTGAACTACTTATCTCCTCATTTTATAAAATCTAGTTTGGTTCAGTTTCTGAATTCTATTGTTAGCAGATTTTCTTCACTAAAATTATGAATTTTGGTTACCAGCTACATAAACGTTGCTTGTAAGCGTGATGGCAAAGTGTAATACAGGAAGTGAAACAAAAGTGAAACCAAATTAGAGAATTACAGCGTGTAGTGTAGTGTCATTGCTTTACATGCTAAAAGGAATGGTGAGTTCACTTAGAGATCAGATTACAGATGAGAATACTGATTGATGTTGCCTGATTGACAGGTCAGCTAAGAAGGTTGCAATGTTATGAAACCCACATGTTTCTGGAGAGAGGGAGTTGAAAAATTAGTATTTTAAGATTGTATTGCATCTGTAATAAAGAGCCGAGTATAGGAGATAGCAAGTGTAGTTCATCTTAATGTACTTTCCCAGGATGGGTTGCCATTCTTGAGAAAGTGAGTACTGGGAGTCAATCATATAGGAAGAAATCGGACTTGGTAAAATGTAAATTTATCTGAGCTAAAATCACTTTGCATATAATTAAGAACAAATAAAAGTGTTCCAGAAAAGCATTGGCAGGAAAGGTTTTGTGGCACATGCAAAGTTTTCAGTGTATTAGCAAATCTCCTGTGGCATTAGAGGATGTTCTCTTTAATGCTATGTGTTAAGTATTATCAGGGCCACTAATTTATCATGATTGAAATAAACCAAATTGAATTGGTTTTTATTAGAGTATCTGTAGGAATGTTAGAATGTTTTTGTGCCCGATTGATTACTATTAAATGTTTAACCATGAAGTTTATCCATCTCCGATTGTTAAAGCTCACAATGTAACAGAAGGCGGTAGAGAAAATGCTCTAGGTAGGAACTACATGTAGCACTGGAGAGAGGAGGAGGGCTCTGGGTATGGGAGCATATGGACTGCAGTTTATGGATTGCTGAGACTCATATAGAACTGGTAGGGATTGTAATATAGGAAAGGTGTGCCAGGACCTTTTAGTAGTACATGGGAAGTGTCTGGGTATAGGACTACTGTGGGATTATGAGATCCAGGCAGATGGGAGAGTGTTCCTGGAGTGCAAAACTCTGGAAAGTGTGAACTAGGTTTGGCAGGGGGGCACAGGGGCACATGGGGGAAGACAGGAAGCAGATTGGAGGAAGGGGCGGGAATTAGGAGCCAATTCCAAGGTACAAAGAATGGGCAGTAACATTAGTAATGGTGGAAGGCAGGAATAGATGTTCAACTAGGAGTAAGAAAAGCTAATAGAAAAACTCAAGTGTGACAAAAAACATTACAAGAAGTAAATGTGACACAATAAATGCCTAGTATATGCAAACATTTAATATAATAAAAGATTATTAGATGATCGCCCATAGCATTTCTCACATGTTATATGATTAACTATTTTAAAAGCACAGGAGCTATATGACCTGTAATGTCTCATATATTCTGCTACAACGTAAAGCTGTATACCAATAGGGCAACAAAGCCTAACTTCTGTTAAGTAAACATTAGGTGAATTCATTTAGAATCTCACTTCGTTTCAAGCTGAGATGATTCTAGTATTTCTGATCATGGAAAACATCTTTGTACATTCCAAATGACTGTCTCCCGCTGACCAGGCCCTAAGATCCGGAATTCATTCCTCTAACGTTTCCACTGCTCTGACTTCCTCTCTTCATTTAAAATGCTCCATATAATCTACAACTTCATAATCTTCCTCTCCTCATTTAAAATGCTCCTTATAGTCTCCTTATAATCTAATACCTCCTTATGTTGCTCAGTGTCAAATTTTGTTTCGTAACAAAAACAAAAATGCAGGAAATAATCAGTTGGCCAGGAAGTATCTATGGAGAAAGGAAGAGAGTTAATATTTCAACACTGGGACAAATAAAGAAACAAAAGATTTACTTGTACTTCTTTCAATTCAGTACGCTGTATTTACAATTCACAATGCAGTCTCAGAGACTAAATGCAGATTGGGTGACTACTTTGTGGAACACCATTTAGTCCATAAGCATAACCCTGAGCTTCCAGTTGCCTGTCATTTTAATTCTCCTTCTCCAACTCTGACCTCATTGCCCTCGACCTCCTACGGTGCTCAAATGAAGCTCAATGTAAGCTTGAGGAACAGCACTTTATCTTTCGATTAGGAATTTTACAGCCTTCAAAGCTCAACATTAAGTTAAAGAATTTCAGCTCATTGAACTAAGCACTGTTGCCATTTTGTCAGACAGCAGCATTTGGTAATTACTCTGCAATTCCCATCTACTCATTTACCAAATTTAGTTTCTTTAATTACCCCAATAGCCTTTTGCCTTACACTGCTATCTCTTTTATCATTCAGTCACTCCTGTCTTCCACCTGAGCCCAGACCTCTCTTTTTGATTTTTCCTCCCAGCCCCTTTGTCTCTTTTTTTATTCTTTAATGGGATGTGTGCGTCACTGGCTAGGCCAGAATTTTTATTGCCCATCCCTAATTGCCCTTGAGAAGGTGGTGGTGAGCCGCCTTCTTGAGCCACTGCAGTCCACGTGGTTTAGGTAACCCACAGCGCTGTTAGGGAGGGAGTTCCAGGATTTTGACCCAGCGACAGTGAAGGAATGGTGGTATATTTCCAAGTCAGGATGGTGTGTGACTTGGAGGGGAACTTGCAGGTGGTGGTGTTCCCATGCATCTGCTATCCTTGTTCTTCTAGGTGGTAGAAGGTGTTGGTTTGGAAGGTGCTCTCGAAGGACCCTTGGTGAGTTGCTGCAGTGCATCTTGTAGATGTTACACACTGCAACCACTGTGTATTGGTGGTGGAGGGAGTGGAAATTTAAGGTGGTAGGTGGGGTACCAATCAAGCAGGCTGCTTTGCCTTGGTTAATGTCGAGCTTATTGAGTGTTTTTGGAGCTACACTCATCCAGGCAAGTGGAGAGTGTTCCATCACACCCTTGACTTGCGCCCTGTAGATGGTAGACAGGATTTGAGGAGCCAAGAAGTGAGTTACTCTCAGCAGAATTCTCAGCCTCTGGCCTGCTATTTCAGCCAAAGTATTTCTATGGCTGGTCTAACTCAGCTTCTGGTCAATGGTAACCCCTCGTGATCGTAATGCCATTGAATTTCAAGGGGAGGTGGTTGGATTCTCTCTTGTTGGAAATGGTCATTGCCTGGCACTTGGGTGGCACGAATGTTGCATGCCACTTATCAGCCCAAGCCTGAATGTTGTCCAGGTCTTGCTGCATGTGGGCACAGACTGTTTGAGTGTCTGAGGAGTCGCGAATGGTACTGAACATGGTGCAATCTTCAGCAAACATCCCTGCTTTCGACTTTATGATGGAGGGAAGGTCATTGATGAAGCAGCTGTGATGTCCTGGAACTGAGATGGTTGACCTCCAACAGCCACAACCATCGCCCTTTGTGCTAGGTATGACTTCAACCAGTGGAAAGTTTTCCCAACCATTCCCATTCACTCCAGTTTTGCTAGGGCTCCTTGCTGCCACACTTGGTCAAATGTTGCCTTGATCTCAAGGCCAGTCACTCTCATCTCACCTCTTGAGTTCAACTCTTTAGTCCATGTTTGAACCAAGGCTGTACTGAGGTCAGGAGCCGAGCAGCCTTTGCAGAACCCAAACTGAGCATCAGTGAGCAGGTTATTGCTGAGCAAGTGCCTCTTGATAGCACTGTCGATGACCTCTTCCATCACTTTATTGATGATCGAGAGTAGACTGAATGGGCGGAAGTTGGCCAAGTTAGATTTGTCCTGCGTTTTGTGGACAGGACATACCTGGGCAATTTTCCACATTGCTGGGTAGATGCCAGTGTTGTAGCTGTACCGGACCAGCTTGGCCAAGGGCACAGCTAGTTCTGGAGCACAAGTCTTCATTACAATTGATGGAATGTTGTCAGGGTCCATAGCCCTTGCAGTATCCTGTGCCTTCAACCATTTCTAGATATCACGTGGAGTGACTTGAATTGGCTGAAGACTGGCACCTGTGATGCTGGGTGTGTTAGGAGGAGGCCAAGATGGATCATTCACTCAGCACTTCTGGCTGAAGATTGTAGCAAATGCTTCAGTCTTGCTTTTTGCACTAATGTGCTGGGCTCCCCCGTCATTGAGGATGGGGATATTTGTGGAACCTCCTCCTCCTGTTGGTTTTTAAATTGTCCACCACCATTCACAACTGGATGTGGCAGTACTGCAGAGCTTAGATCTGATCCGTTGATTGTGGAATTGCTGAGCCCTGTCTATCACTTGCTGCTTATGCTGTTTGGCACCCAAGTAGTCCTGGGTTGTAGCTTCACCACGTGGACATCTAATTTTTATGTATGCCTGGTGCTGCTCCTGGCATGCCCTCCTGTACTCTTCATTGATCCAGGGTTGATCCCACAGCTTGATGGTAACGGTAGAGTGGTGGATATACCGGGCCATGAGGTTACAGATTGTGTTCGAGTACAATTCTGCTGCTGCTGCTGATGGCCCACAGTGCTCCATGGATGCCCAGCTTTTAGTTGCTACACCTGTTCAAAATCTATCCCATTTAGCAAGGTGGTTGAGCTGCACAACATGATAGAGGGTATCCTTAATGTGAAGATGGTTCTTTGTCTCCAAAAGGACAGTATAATGGTCACTCCTACCAATACTATCATGGAGAGATGCATCTGCGATGGGTAGATTGTTGAGGAAGAGGCCAAGTAGATTTTTCCCTCTTGTTGGTTCCCTCACCACTTACTGTAGACCCAGTCTAACAGCTTTATCTTTTAGGATTCAGCTAGCTGAGACAGTAGTGGTGCTACCAAGCCACTCTTGGTGTTGGACATTGAAGTCCCCGCCCAGAGCACATTCTGGACCCTTGCCACCCTCAGTGCTTCCTCCAAGTGGTGTTCAACATGGAAGAGTACTGATTCAGTGGCTGAGGGCAGACAGTAGGTGGTAATCATCAGGAGGTTTCCTTGCCCATGTTTGACCTGATGTCATGAGATTTCATGGGGTCCAGAGTCAATGTTGAGAACTCCTGGGCAACTACCTCCCTACTGTATACCACTGTACCGCTGCCATCCCTGGTAGGTAATCTTGTCAGTCGGACAGGACATACCCTGGGATGGTGGTGGTGATATCTGGGACATTATCTGTAAGGTATGATTATGTTAGGCTGTTGCTTGACTCGTTTGTGGGATAGCTCTCCCAATTTTGGCACAAGCCCCCAGATTTTAGCAAGGAGGACTTTGCAGGATCAACAGGGCCAAGTTTGCCTTTGTCGTTTCTGGTGCCTGAGTGATGCCAGGTGATCTATCCAGTTTTGTTCCTTTTGGTAGGCTTCATAGCAGTTTGATACAACTGCGTGCCTTACAGAGAGTCACATGTGGGCCAGACCATGTAAGGATGGCAGATTTCCTTCCCTAAAGGGCATTAGTGAATCAGATGTTTTTTTTTTAAATGACAATCAACAACAATTTCTGGTCACTATTGCTGAGACTAACTTTTTAGTTGAATTAATTAAATTTATTAATTATGTTATTAAATTTTAACACCATCACTGCTGTGATAGGATTCAATCCCATGGCCGCAGACCATTATCCTGGGTCTCTGGATTACTAATCTGATTACACTACCACAACACCACCACCTCCCCACCTCTGTACTTGCTTAAAACCTGTTACATCCCTAACTTTTTCCAATTCTGGCAAAATGTCATTGACCTGAAACATGGCTGGGATTATTCCAAGGCGGCAAGGGTCCCACCACAAGGTCGAAAGCGGGGTGGGGTGTGGGGTGGGGGGGGCAACCCTCTCTTCGGTAGGCAGCAGGACCCTGGACTGCATTTTATAGGTGGCAGCCGATTAAGTGGCTACCAGTTAAGGATGGTGGCCCGCCCCCAAGAGTTGCTGACCCAATCAGAGGGCCGGCAGCTCAGAAGTGTCACTGGGAGTGGTGGCCACTATTGGAGCTGCACCTGGAGAACGAGGGCGCATCGATGGACATATGCCCTCACAATCAGGTAAGTGGGGCCTGGGGGTGCCAGGGCTGTTAAATGTGGCCCAGGTGTTCCGGTCAGCATGAATGCTGCGCACATTGCTGCTGTGTGGCAAGATTTCTGAGCTCTGCCCTTTTACCAATTTTTTTGCCAGGAATTATGATCCTGACTGTATCAGGGATGGATCAGTGCAGCCATCCCCGTGAAAGACTGACAAGCACAAGAAAAGATAGGCAAAGAGAGGACATGCCTCTCTTTGCAACATTAGTTGCCATATTCAGGTAAGTTTTTAAAGATCTCAAGTCTTTCAGTGGGTTAGTGAGTGAATGAGTAAGTGAGCAGGTGGGTGAGTGAGTGAGTGGGTGGGTGAGTGAGTGGGTGGCTGAGTCGGTTGGTGCCTGAGCATGTGAGCAGTTGCGTCTGGACGGAATGGTAGTGTGGGGAGAGAATCGGGTTGGTTCAGGTTGGGTCGGGGGCTGTAGTCGGGTTGGGGGGGTGGTTAAGTCGGTGGGGTGTAGCTCAGTCAGGGGAGTAGTGGTGAGAGAGAGAGTCGAGTCTGGTCGGGTCGGAAGCGTGATTGGGGGGCTGATTGTGGTGCTCAGTTCAGTTACACTAACTAATCACTGAATTAGACCAGGGAGGCGGGGACCCAGGGTAATGCTCTGTGGACCCGGGTTCGAATCCCACCACGACAGATGGTGGAATTTGAATTCAATAAAAACCTGGAATTAAAGGTCTAATGATGACTATTGTCAATTGTTGTTAAAAACACATCTGATTCACTAATGTCCCTTTAGGGAAGGAAATCTGTCGTCCTTAATTGGCCGAGATGTGACTCCAGACCCCCAGCAATGTGGTTGACTCTTAAATGCCCTCAGTTGTAACAAACCGCTACAAAGTCACAAAAAAGGAATGAAACCGGAAGGACCACCTGGCAATGACCTAGGCACCGGAAATGACAACGGCAATCCTAGCCCTGTCAACCCTGCAAAGTTCTCCTTACTAACATCCGGGGGCTAGTGAGAGCTGTCTCATAGACTAATCAAGCAACGGCCTGACATAGTCATCCTCACGGAATCATACCATACAGATAATGACCCAGGCACCACCATCACCATCCCTGGGTATGTCCTGTCCCACCGGCAGGACAGGCCCAGCAGAGGTGGTGGCACAGTGGTATATAGTCGGGAGGGAGTTGCCCTGGGAGTCCATAACATCAACTCTGGATCCCATGAAGTCTCATGACATCAGGTCAAACATGGGCAAGGAAACCTCCTGCTTAATACTATGTACCGCCCTTCCTCAGTTGATGAATCAGTGCTCTTCCATGTTGAACACCACTTGGAGGAAGCACTGAGGGTGGCAAGGGCGCAGAATGTACTCTGGGTGGGGGACTTCAATGTCCATTACCAAGAGTGGCTCGGTAGCACCACTACTGACTGAGCTGGCCGAGTCCTAACTGACATAGCTGCTAGACTGGGTCTGCGGCAGATGGTGAGAGAACCAACAAGAGGGAAAAACATACTTGACCTTATCCTCGCCAACCTGCCTGCTGCAGATGAATCTGTCCAAGACAGTATCAGTAGGAGTGACCACCGCACATTTGTTGTGGAGACGAAGTCCCGCCTTCACATTGAGGATACCCTCGTGTTGTGTGGCATGACCACCATGCTAAGTGAGATAGATTTCAAACAGCTCTAGCAACTCAAGAATGGGAATCCATGAGGCGCTGTAGGGCCATCAGCAACAGGAGAATTGTACTCGAGCACAATCTGTACCTCATGGCCTGTTATATCCCCCACTCTACCATTACCATCAAGCCAGGGGATCAATCCTGGTTCAATGAAGAGCGCAGGACGACATGTAAGGAGCAGCACCAGGCATACCTAAAATGAAGTGTCAGCCTGGTGAAGCTATAAAACAGGACTACTTGCATGCCAAACAACATAAGCAGCAAGTGATAGACAGAGCTAAGAAATCCCACAAACAACGAATCAGATCTAAGCTCTGCAGTCCTGCCACATCCAGTCGTGAATGATGGTGGACAATTAAACAACTCACTGGAGGAGGAGACTCCACAAATATCCCCATCCATGGAGGAGCCCAGCACATCAGTGTAAAAGATAAGGCTGAAGCATTTGCTACAATCTTCAGCCAGAAATGCCGAGTGGATGATCCATCTTGGCCTCCTCCTGAGGTCCCCAGTATCACACGTGACAGTCTTCAGCCAATTTGATTCATTCCACATGACATCAACAAATGGCTGAAGGCACTGGATACTGCAAAGGCTATGGGACCTGACAATATTCTGACAATAGCACTGATGATTTGTGCTCTAGAATTTGCTGCACCCCTAGCCAAGCTGTTCCAGTACAGTTACAACACTGGCATCTACCTGGCTATTTGGAAAATTGCCTAGGTATGTCCTTCATGCAAAAAGCAGGACAAATCCAATCTGGCCAATTACCGCCCCATCAGTCTATTCTCGATCATCAGTAAAGTAATGGAAGGAGTCATTGACAGTGCTAGCAAGCGGCACTTGCTTAACCTGCTCACTGACGCCCAGTTTGGGTTCCTCCTGACCTCTTAACAGCCTTGGTTCAAACGTGGACAATAGTGCTGAACTCCCGAGGTGAGGTGAGAGTGACTGCCCTTGACATCAAGGCCGCACTTGACCGAGTGTGGCACCAAGGAGCCTGAGCAAAACTGGAGTCAATGGGAATCGGGGGAAAACCCTCCGTTGGTTGGAGTCATACTTAGCACAAAGGAAGATGGTTGTTGGAGATCAGTCATATCAGCTCCAGGACATCACTGCAGGGATTCCTCAGGGTAGTGTCCTCGGCCCAATCATCTTCAGCTGCTTCACCTTGCTTCCACCATAAGGTCAGAAGTGGGGATGTTTGCTGATGATTGCACAATGTTCACCATTCGTGACTCCTCAGATTCTGAAGCAGTCCATGTCGAAATGCAGCAAAACCTGAACAATATCCAGGCTTGGGCTGACAAGTGGCAAGTAACATTCACGCCACACAAATGTCAGGCAATGACCATCTCCAACAAGGGAGAATCCAACCTTCACCCAATGATGTTCAATGGCATTACCATCACAGAACCCCCCCCAAAAATCAACATCCCTGGGCCATTGGCCAGAACCTGAACCAGACTAGTCATATAAATACAGTGGCTACAAGAGCAGGTCAGAGACTAGGAATCGTATGATGAGTAACTCACCTCCTGACTCCCCAAAGCCTGTCCACCATCTACAAGGCACAAGTCAGGAGTGTGATGGAATACTCCCCACTTGCCTGGATGAGTGCAGCTCCCACAACGCTTAAGAAGCTTGACACCATCCAGGACAAAGCAGCCTGCATGATTGGCACCACATCCACAAAATTCACTCCCTCCACCATTGACGCACAGTGGCAGCAGTGTGTACCATCTACAAGATGCAAGAAATTCACCAAGGCTCCTATGATAGCACCTCCCAAACCCACGACCAATACCAGCTAAAAGGACAAAGGCAGCAGATACCTGGGAACACCGCCACCTAGAAGTTCCCCTTCAAACCACTTACCATCCTGACTTGGAAATATATCATGTTCCTTCACTGTCACTGGGTCAAAATCCTGGAACTCCCTTCCTAACAGCACTGCGGGTGTACATACAACACATGAACTGCAGCGGTTCAAGAAGGCAGCTCACCATCACCTTCTCAAGAGCAATTACAGATGGTCAATAAATACTGGCCGAGCCAGGGAAGACCACACCCTGTGAATGAATAATAAAGAAAAATTAACCAGCATAACATTTCTAGGGTAAGATTCCAGGTAAGCCCCGTGTATCTGGCCCAAGTCTCTGACACTGAGCTCAATGTCGGAGACTTTGACGGAGAGTCCCAAGGGGCAGAAATAAGCCTATCGGAAGTTTAAACTTCCCAGGCAATTTCAGTGCATGTGTATGCATCAGGACCCCCATGGGCTATTGATGTGGATCACCCAACTTCCAATTTTAATGGTACAGGTATCGGAATATTTGTGCCTCTGTTCCTCTCTCCACAGAAACTGCCTGACCCCCTGAGTATTTCTAGAATTTTCTATTTTCATTTTAGATTTCTAGCATCTGTGGTAAATTTGCTTTTGTATTTGATACTCCTGTGAACACTTTGGGATGTTTGATTATGTTGAAGGTGAGATATAATTGCCTATTGTTGTTATACTTTGAAAAAAGATTTCCGATGCAGAAACTGAGTGTACAACTGGAAGTGTGGCAAACAGGAAATGGAGAAAGAGGTTAAACAGAAAATGCACACTGGCAGAATTTATAATGTCATATATAGCTATATTGCAGGGCTACCATATCGCCAACCATGCACAGAAATGATAAATGACTTGCATTTTACCCATGTATACTCCTTAAGTCCACAAGGGTGCAGCAACAATTTAGTTACCATGGAGGCCAACAGAATACAATATACAAAGAAATTTGACATTTTCTTTCACTGTAAGCTTTTTATCATTATTTTCATGAAGTTCTCAATTCCTTTAATAAAGGTCAATGCAAAGAACAGATGTTCATTTTCCCTGTCCTCATCTGCGGTCGGTATATCAAAGTATTGAACACAAAACGTAAAAGTTAAGCAGTGATATGTCGAAAGAACTCATCTTTATTTTAAATCAGTGGATCTAGATCTGAATATTTATTAGTGCCTTCCCTTCAGTCACCTGGGTCTAATACTCAAATTCTCATCCTAAATTTCTCCTCCCTTCCAATTGTCCCCTCTCCCTTTAAAGCACTCTTCAAAACCCACTGCTTCAACCAAGCTTTTGGTTACCTTTCCCAATACCTCCTTTGCTTTGTGCTTACTTTTTGATTATACCATTGTGAATTGCTTTTGGAAATTCTTCTACACTAAAGGGATTATATCAAATTCAGGTTGTTTTTGTTGTTGGAATAGTGGAAGTACAAAAAAAATCAATGAGGCATCCGGCTTAATGATGATGAGTACATGAACACCTGGAAAACTTTCAATAAAGTTCTGCATGAAAGATTCCTGTGAAAAATTAAGACAGTTTCTTAGGAAAATTGTTGCAGGAATACTGAATAACATGAAAGCAAAGAAGCAACAAGTACTGATTATGGTTGTGATGTTGAACCAGGGTGATATGCTAAGTGGAAGTTCCCAAGGCTAAGGACTGGAACTTCATCTGTTTCCAACATACATGAACAATCGGGATTCTGTATCAACAGTTTGCATTTTTTATACTCTTTTAACGTAGAAAAAATCCCAAAATCTTCACAGAGGTGTAACCAGACAAAGAAGATGCTGATGCAAATAAGGAATACTGATCAAAGCCTTGGTGAAAGAAATGGGTTTTAAGAAGAAGGAGAGAGAGGGAAGGGCTTAGAGTTGGCTTTCAGATCATAGGTCTAAATGGCTTAAGGCACAACTATCAATGGTGAGATGAAGTTTGGATTTAGAGCAGGATAGGATATGGTTACCAGAGTTTTAGAGTATAGAAAATAGGTCAGCAAGCAGAACACTGGAATAGTCAAGCCTGGGGGTTTCAGTGGCAGGTCTAGAGACCAGTGAGGTAGAAGAAGGCAGTCGTTGTGTTGGAGGGTAGTCAAATAGGATGCTGAGTTTGAAAAATCTGAAAAGTAAACAGGGAGGTGATGGAACTGGTGGCAAGGATACAGTAATTCTGATGGTGACCAAAGAAAATGGGTGATAAATTGGATTCATTTTTGCCTGTCTTTTGGTGCTACGAATAGACCTCTGATCAAAATAGCATCTCTGTAGAGTGCATACTTTTGAGATGAACCACACCTGAAGCCCTCTAGGTGATGGATATCAATGCACATGCATTGATTGCCCGCCATAAGTATGCAAAGTGGGCAGATGATGATGATGCTGATTTGGCATTAGTGGTGTCATTTTGGAGTTCAACACTCCAGCTAATGCTTTATCTTATCCTCACACATCTGAGCACATGTTAAGCAGCAGGAAAGATTCGCCGGCAGTGATATTTGAAGGGATCATCAATTACTTACACATTAGCTGTTGGCTCATATTTTTCTGGCTGTTGCTTTGATTCTGTTTTGTGTTCAATAATTGTAGTGCTTTCTCAGTGAGTGTCTTTATTAAACTGATTGTAAGATGGCAACCTACCCTGGTGGCAGAGGCCACATGACTACAACAAACCAAATAGAAGTACTATTGTATTTCAAAACTCACATACCCCCTTTTTCCTAACGAAAAAAAGAAGAATTTGGACGCGCGATCATGTGTAACTGTGAGTTACCCAAGTTACCCACTATACACTCACTGTTCTCATGCATTAACAACTATTTGTTCTACTAGTCAGCCTCTGCACCTGCATTACATACATAGTCTTTAAATCATGCAAGTCTGTTAATGGTACATGTATACGCTATCATTGGCTGTTCATCTAGGTGATGTTCCTTGTCCAGAGAGTGCCGTTCCTGTGGCACCTCTTGCCATGGTAACTGCTGTTGCTCCATTGTCATTATTGGGGGCCCATGGACCTCTGGGATTGATGGTAGTTCTGTACTCAGTACATCTGGTGAGATCCCATCCTCCTGTCCAGCCAACTGCAGTGAAGGAACAGCTTCTCTGGTTGTTCATATATTCCTGCGGTTCCATCGGTATATGTGGTCGTCCACTTCCACCATGTACAATGGTGTTGACAACTTCTCTACACATGTCCCGAATTGCCACGTGGGCTGACTTCTGTTGGGAGCATTGAAGATTTGTACCCTGACTGGCTCTAAAATGCTCAGTTCTGGCAGTGGTTTGGTAGTATTGTCAAAATGAAATTCGTCTTTCTTGATATTTTCACTCAGACCTGTTACTACTTCTGGTTTCAGTAGCTTTTTTGCGATTGGAAGAGTAGTTTGCATGCGGCCTGACATTAGTCTTTGGATGGACTATTTTCCATGCCTTCAGTTGGTGTGTTTCTCCACTCGAGGATTGCCTTGTATACATCTGTGTTAGATTTGCTCGATTTCTTGATGATTACTTTGGCGATTTTCACTGCTGCCTCAGCCTTTCTATTTGACTGGGAATAGTGCAGAGATGATGTGGAGTGTTGAATTTCCCAATCTATTGTGAAATGGCTGAATTATTCACTCGTGAACTGAGAGCCATTGTCACTCATCGCAATGTATGAAAGGCCGGAATGACTGAAGTGTGCTTTCAGGCACTATTTCTCCTGTCGCTATTGATGTCAGCTGGTATAACCCTCAGTCATCAGAATAATAGTTGACAGTGATAAAATAATCAGCTCCTGCTATAGTGAAGAGGTCTACTCCCAGCTTTATCCTTGATCATCAACTGTTCTCTAGTTTGTTCGGCATAGCACTTGGTACAAGCACCGCACTGGCCAATGCTCATGTTTGGCCAGTAGAGCACTTCTCAGGCCTGATTCGATCTCGAAGGCTGGCATGGATGTGCTTCAGCATCTGTCCTCTCATTTGCTTAGGGATGATGGTTCTATTTCCTTTGTACAATGTGCCACCTTGGGCTGTCAGTTCATCTTGGTTTGTATAATATACTTTTGTGACCAGAAGTGTGCCCTTGATGCTCTCAGGCCGTTCTTTCATCACTACTTCTTTTAGCACTTGGAGGGTTGCATCTTGTCGGGTAGTTTGCTTGATTTGAGCGAGACACTTGTCTGTCAGAATCAATGGCTGGAATTTTCCAGCCCTTCTCCAAGGTAGGTTCCCCCGCAATGGGGCCAGTGAGCCATTGAAATCTCCATTCACACCTGTAGGACCAGAAGATCCTGCCAATCTGAGGGGCTGAAAATTCTGGCCAATGTGTCTGCTGAGTTCATGACTTGCAGATCATGTCTAGCTGCTGCTTCATGTTTAATCTGGAAGATTTCACATTCTGTTGTAGCATCTTCAACTTTCTTCATGGGTAGTGCTGCTCTCAACAGCATGTCAGTGATATACATCTGTTTCCCTTGCTTGTATGGCATTTCGAAATGATATCTTTGTAAATGAAGTAACATTCTTAGCAGAAATTTTGGAGCAGATAGTAGCAGTTTGAGAAAAATGTTTTGAAGTGGCCTGTGGTCGGACTCCACCATGACTTTGTCTCTCCCAAGCAGGTATTGATGAAAATGCTCACAAGCAAAAACAATAGCCAGGCACTCTTTCTCGATCTGAGCATCTGTTTGCATTAGTGCCCTGGATGCAAATGCGACTGGTTGTTCTTGCTGCATTAGAATTGCTCTGAGACCCATCTTGCCGGCTTCACACTGCAAAGTGACTTCATCATTGACGTCATAGTGTTTCATCACTGGCATTGTCATCACTAGTTGTTTGATTTTAGTGAAAGCAGCTTCTTGTTCTGTGCCCCAATACCACTGCATCTCCTTGGCAGTGAGCTTGAAAAATAGTTCACATGCCAATGACAAATTAAGCAAAATTTTGCGAAATAGTTCACAAATCCAACAAATCGTTGCACTGCTTTCAAATCTGTTGGTTGCTGCATCGCTGCTACAGCTCTCACCTTGTCAGGGTCTGGGCAAAAATCTTTTGCAGTCAGCACATGACCTACGTACTTGACTTCAGGCACCTTCAGTTGCAATTTTTTCTTGTTTAGCTTCAGGTTCATCTGGCGAGTTCTCTCTGGCAGCCATATAAAATTCTGATCATGGTCCACTATGGCTCCTGCCATTGTGTCTCCACATCTATTGACTAGCATATCATCCACTATGGCTTCCACTCCCGGAAGATCACTGACTATTTCATGCTGTCTGGAGCCATGGAAATGTGCAACCATCTGTATCTCCCGAATGGCATGTGGTTAGGAAGCTTGAGGGCAGCTGGAACTCTTCTCAGCAGATGCTGAATTGGTCTTACATTCTCATCTACTTCTAGATAATATTCTCCTGGTAGACATCCCAACCCTGTAAACACATCTTCCTACTCCTCCAAAGTCTGTACGGCAGTCAATGGTTTTGTGTGCTGCAACATATTTTTAAAAATTCATTCATGGGATGTGGGCTTCGCTGGCTGGGCCAGCATTTATTGCCCAGCCCTAATTGCCCTTGAGAAGGTGGTGGTGTGCTGACTTCTTGAACTGTTGCAGCCCATGTAGTGTAGGGACACCAACAGTGCTATTAGGAAGGGAGTTCCAGGATTTTGACCCAGCGACAGTGAAGGAACGGCAATATATTTCCAAGTCAGGATGGTGAGTAACTTGGAGGGGAACTTCCAGGTGGTGGTGTTCCCATCTATCTGCTGCCCTTGTCCTTCTAGGTGGTAGTGGTCGTGGGTTTCAAAGGTGCTATTTAAGGAGCTTTAGTGAATTCCTGCAGTGCATCTTGTAGATGGTACACACTGCTGCTACTGTTTCTGGATGGTGGTGCCACTTAAGCAGACTGCTTTGTCCTGGACCGTGTCCAGTTTCTTCAGTGTTGTCGGAGCTGCACTCATCCAGGAAAGCGGGGAGTATTCCATCACATTCCTGACTTGTGCCTTGTAGTTGGTGGACAGGCTTTGCGGAGTCAGGAGGTGAGTTACTCATCGCATGATTCCTAGCCACTGACCTGCTCTTGTAGACACAATATTTATATGGCTAGTCCAGTTCAGTTTCTGGTCAGTGGTAATCCCCAGGACATTGATAGTGGATTCAGTGATGGTAATGCCATTGAGCATCAAGTGGCGATGGTTGGATTCTCTCTAGTTTGAGATGGTCATTGCGTGACACTTATGTGGCGCAAATGATACTTGCCACTTGTCAGCCCAAGCCTGGATATTGTCCAGGTCTTGCTGCATTTGGACATGGACTGCTTCATTATCTGAGCAGCCGTGAATGGTGCTGAACATTGTGCAATCATCAGCAAACATCCCCACTTCTGACCTTATGATGGAAGGAAGGTCATTGATGAAGCAGCTGAAGATGGTTGAGCCTAGGACACTATCCTGAGGAACTCCTGCAGTGATGTCCTGGAGCTGAGATGACTGACCTCCAACAACCACAACCATCTTCCTTTGTGCTAGGTATGACTCCAGCCAATGGAGAATTTTCCCCCTGATTCCATTGACTCTAGTTTTGCTAGGGCTCCTTGATGCCCATACTCGGTGAAATGCTGCCTTGATGTCATGGGCAGTCACTCTCACCTCACCTCGGGAGCTCAGCTCTATTGTCCATGTTTGAACCAAGGCTGTAATGAGGTCAGGAGCTGAGTGGCCCTGGCAGAACCCAAAGTGGGTATCGGTGAGCAGGTTATTGCTAAGCAAGCGCTGCTTGATAGCACTGTGGATGACCCCTTCCATTATTTTACTGATGATGGAGAGTAGACCGATGGGGCGGTAATTGACTGGGTTGCATTTGTCCTGTAATTTGTGTACAGGACATATATGGGCAATTTTCCACATGCCAGTTTTCTAGTTGTACTGGAACAGATTGGCTAGGGGTGCGGCAGGTTCTCGAGCACAAGTCTTCAGTACCGTTGCCGGAATATTGTCAGGGCCCATAGCCTTTGCAGTATCCAGTGCCTTCAACCGTTTCCTGATATCATGTGGAGTGAATCGAATTGGCTGAAGGCTGGCATCTGTGATTCTGGGGACCTCTGGAGGAGGCCGAGATGGATCATCCACTCGGCACTTCTGGATGAACATTGTTGCGAATACTTATCTTTTGCACTGCTATGCTGGGCTCCTCCATCATTGAGGATGGGGATATTTGTGGAGCCACTTCCTCCAGTGAGTTGTTTAATTGTCCACCACCATTTACGACTGGATGTGGAAGGACTGCAGAGCTTATATCTGATCTGATCAGAGCTTAGCTTAGCTCTGTCTATCATTTGCTGCTTATGCTATTTGGCATGCAAGTAGTCCTGTTTTATAGCTTCACCAGATTGACACCTCATTTTTAAGTATGTCTGGTGGTACTCCTGCCATGCCCTCCTGCACTCTTCATTGAATCAGGATTAATCAACCCTGGCTTGATGGAAATGGTAGAGTGGGGGATATGCTGGGCCATGAGGTTATAGATTGTGTTCGAGTACAATTCTGCTGCTGCATGATGGCCCACAGCGCCTCATGGATGCCCAGTCTTGAGTTGCTAGATCTGTTCGAAATCCATCCCATTTAGTATGGTGGTAGTGCCACACAACACGATGGAGAGTATCCTCAATGTGAAGGCGGGACTTCATCTCCACAACGACTGGGCAGTGGTCACTCCTACCGTTACTGTCATGGACAGATGCATCTGTGGCAGGTAGGTTGGTGAGGATGAGGTCAAGTGTGTTTTTCGCTCATGTTGGTTCCCTCACCACCTGCTGCAGACCCAGCCTAGCAGCTAGGTCATTTCGGGCTCAGCCAGTAGTGGCGCTACTGAGCCACTCTTGTTGATAGACATTGAAGTCCCCCATCCAGAGTACATTCTGTGCCCTTGCCACCCTCAGTGCTTCCTCCAAGTGATGTTCAGCTGGTTCATCAGCTGTGGGAGGGCGGTATGTGGTAATCAGCAGGAGGTTTCCTTGCCCATGTTTTACCTGATGCAATGAAGTCTCATGGGGTCCAGAGTCAATGCTGGTGACTCCCAGGGCACCTCCCTCCTGACTGCATACCACTGTGCCACCACCTCTGCTGGTTCTGTCGCAACTGAGTGGCTTGCAAGGTCATTTCAGAGTCAACTGGCCTGGAGTCACATATGGGCCAGACCCAGACCCGGTAAGGACAACAGATTTCCTTCCTTAAAGGGCATTAGTGAACCAGATGGGTTTTTACAACAATTGACAATGGTTTCATGGTCACCATTAGACTTTTAATTCCAGACTTTCATTGAATTCAAATTCCACCATCTGCTGTGGCAGGATTCGAACCCAGGTTTCCAGAGTATTACCCTGGGTCTCTGGATTACTAGTCCAGCGACATCTACGCCATCACCATCGCCATCACCTCCCCCTATTGTAAATCTCTGTTCGCATGTTCAGGGTTACAGTCCAAGCTTTACAATTGCTTCAGCTGTGATGAGTGGCTGCTGCATCCCATCTATGATCTGCAATTCTAGACCTTCCTTCTTGCCATTTCATTGGGCTCTCAAACTAATTTGCCCTCTCGGTATGAGTGTTGTGCCATCATCTAGCCTCAACCTCATTCTCGAATGCTTTAGTTTTGCGTCACCATGTTGAGCCACTTTGCACAGTTCTGTGAAGGTCATGATGTTGCATGATGCACCAGTGCCTATCTGACACTTCATGTTCACTTGATACTCTCCTTCTGCGACCATCATTGTAAAAGTCACAAATCATTTCTCACCGATAGACTTGACGGAACTACTTGTTGTATCCTGTATAGTTCTTCATTAGACTCTTCTGCTGATATCTCTCCAGTGGCCATCTGTATAAGCTTGTTTTGTTTTTTTCTCACCAAACAGTTGTGTGCAAAATGATTCTGCTTCCCGGAGTTAAAGCACTGCTTTCCCCACATTGGGCAATCCTTCTTTTCCTTTTATGCGATGTCCTCTGCAGTATTTGCATTCTGCCCTTTGTCTGTGATTGTTCTGCTGTTTCAGCGTAGAATGTCTCTCAGCATAATGTAACTCCTGGTCTGCTCTGCCATACTTATGCTCTACCTGAGGTTTTACAAGCTCCGCATTCCTACATATGTCTATCGCTTTCCTCAGTGTAAGTTTTTCCCCTAAGGGGTCTTGTATACCTAAGAGCATTCTATCTTTAATCAGATCATCTTTTAGCTGTCCGAATTCACATGGTTCCTCAAGCTGTGTTACTGCAGTTACATAATGTTCAATGGGTTCTTTTTCCCCTTAAGCTCTAGTGTTGAATACATAGTGTTCATAAGTTACATTCACTCGGGGCTCAAAGCGTTCGTTCAAGGCTTTCAAAATCTCTGCCATCTGTTTTATTGGTACATTGGTTAGATTTAGGGTGATATACATTTTGTAGCAAACCTTCCCCTGCAGGGTTAGAAGTGTGGCCACTCTTATTAGTTCTGGCTTGTTAATTAAATCTGTTGCTAGTTCATAGTTTTGCCACTGCAAGTGGAAAAACTGCCAGTTCTGCCATATCAATTTTCATTTCGACAGGAATTGGGAGGGGGAAGTTTATTGCCATGTTCATTCACCCAGTGTTTTACTTGTGAGCCTTGCCTTCCATATGTGTTTGCTTTTCCTTATCCTTTTTTGGCAGCTTTTAATAGATTTGAACATTTCTGTGTGCTTTTCTGAGCTGTGCCTTCTCTGCAGCATTTCCAGGATTTCAGAGCTCTATTTTATCTCTACTTCCTGACACCATGTTTCCTGTTCAATGATTGCAGTGCTTTCTCAGTGAGAGCCTTTATTGAATTTATTGTAAGATGGCAGCCTACAGGGAGCTCTTTCGTGGCAGAGGCCACATGACTAGAGCAAGCCAGATAGTACATGTAGCACTGTTGCATTTCAAAACCCAAACAGATTCCACCAATGTTTGATGCACTCTACAGTTGTTTAAAGTTGCAAAGCTCGATATGAAGTGGTGTGCCAGATGATGAGGGAGGTTTTGCTGATTTCAAAGCTTCTGCACAACCCAGTTGCTCCCAGACGTGAGTGCACTGGTCCGCAGTTCCTCTGGAATACAGAATGACCTGAAGAATGAATGGTGGCCACACAGAGCAGAATAAGTTGCTGGAAGATGAAGTAAGAAGAGAAGGGCTTTCAGTAGGAGGCCAGATCTATCCAGGGTGTTCTGAGAGAAATTCTGCGACCAGAACCTTAGTGAGGAACAGGGCGTGAGAGTTCTGCACTTCAATATAGTTGTGCTCATTGAAATCTGTCATCCGCTGCCAGCATAAATGCAACCCTAGAGCAGGGCAAGGATTGCATTGCCATGAAGGGAACAGTAATAATAAACTTGTTTATGTCAAGCTCCTTCCAATCTAGAGTTGAAGGTATTTGCAACATCTTACAATTTACTGCCCAATGTTGCATAAGGGAGATCACTGATGATCTCTATTCAGTGAGAGCTAAATAATATTTAATTCTCTCTTGCCGGGGAAAAATAGGCAGAGGGAGCACATGGCTTTGCTAAGCTTGCAGGCTGTACACACACCACTTTTTGAGTGCCACATATCAACTCTGTCTTATACCGGAACTGAAAAGGATTCCACTCGCCTGGTTTCCTGGCTGCAGTCATAAAGCCTTCTGTGACAGTCTGCTGTCCCAGCTACATTTGAGACTCTCAGAAAACTAATACATGGCTACTAGATGACAAGGCTTATCATTGACTGCATGACTGAGTACTCAGGTGTGCAGGTCATGGATCCATATGCAGCAGGCACACAATGAAAATCATGCAGCCACACATAATGGTAATCACTGGTCTGCTGAAACAATGGGTGGAATCATCCTAGGGAAAAAGGACGTTTTACCTGCCAGCTGCAATGGCAGCTTCTCATGCTGTATCATCCCAATCTCACCTCATTAATCATGCATTCTTGGGAACCACACTGTTTTGAAAGCAGGGCAGGCTCCAATTTGCCCGCCATGCTGTCACCTCGCCGCTTCATTGTGCCAGGCGCCACATTTAAATTGCAGCCACGTGCACACTTCTCAGTGCTTCCAAAGACATTGCCTCAAATGGCAAGAAGATTGCAGACCCCGGTTTAGTGATGTGTCCCTCAAGCACCTTTTGGATGCCGTGAAGTCCTCTATGCCTGCTCTGGCTGCAGCAGGGGCAGCAATATTACTACTCTGGCTTGGTAGGCAATGGCAGTGGGGATCAGTGATCAGTGCTAATGCTGCACAGAAGAGGTTGCCATTCAATGCGGATAGAGGATGAATGATGTAATCCGTGCCACCAGGGTTAGACAACCATCTCATCACTCTAAACACACACTCAAGTCCATCACACATTTACAGGCATCTCACTCATTGCCAGTTCAAGGGACATCACCTCTCACTCTCTCACACACACCTTCACATCTCCTCTGAAGACTGCCTCCTCAGTCCTCAGAATCTTGCGACCATTAAAGGACAGCCCTTGTCACCAGCTCTATGGCGAACAGCTGAGAGCAGATGTATGAAGAGGAGGAGAATGAGCAGGAGGATGAGGAAATGAAGAGGCAACCTCTAGAGCCTGTTTCTGGCTGGATAGTCTATGACGCACTCATCTAAGTATAATACCAGAAACCGCATTTACCTACTCATCAACAGTCCCAAACCATACCTTCCCTCCATCACTGAGCACCATATCATCCACTTGACCACAATGCAAAAATAAAAGCCAGCACAAAATAAACAAATTTATAAATCAAATCATTCCATACTACATGCAAATGTCAACTAATCACCTTTATTCCCTTTGTGCCTGTCTTCTATGTGTCTTTGCCTGTCCTAGTGCTCCTATACAGTGCTACTGCAGTGATTTCAGTACAGCTAGCAGAAGGCTGCTGATTTCCAGGGGTGAAGACTGATGAAGCCCCTGGGAGATGAACTTGAGCAGCTTGGGGCCTAGAAGCCCAGCTTTGGACTATAGCATCTCACCATGGGCAGCAGCAGTCTGGGTTGGCTAACAAGTAACAGCATGGGAATGGTGGAGCAGCAGGGATGAGAGAAAGAATAAAAGCAAGATACTGCGGATGCTGGAAATCTGAAATAAAAACAGAAGATGATGGAAAACCTCAGAAGATCTGACAGCATCTGCTCTGAAAAAGGGTCATACAGACTCGAAACGTTGGGCGGGATTTTCGAGCCCGCTAGCAGCGTGGGAAATATGGTGCGACCTGCTTCAGGAAGACATGAAGGCAGGTCCTGATCGTCCGCTCAGCCAGCTGGTGGCGGGCCGCGTTTCCCGCCATTGGTCAGAGGGGAGCTAATTGTAATACATCAGCATATAATTAAAAGGCCATCCTGCCAGGCTCTTGGAACCCCACCGTATCATCCGTCCACGTCAGCGGGAAAGCATGCTGACGTGTTCCACAACAGCAGGCAGGCGACGTGCACTTGGCGGCCTTCACTTTGGGGGAGCTGGGGTGAGTGAGCAGCAGCGTTCTCCACAGCTCACCTGTTGTTTACAGGCCTCCGGGCACTGGGGGGCAGGAGCAACTGATGCCTGGCTCCAGAGGCGACTGCTGAGGTGGGGTGGGGGTGCCGGGGGCAGGCGCTGGCCAGCCTTGGAGGCGACTGTTGTCAGTGGCGGGGGGGGTCAAGTGCTGCCCTGGCGCTGCATGCCGCGCACAGGCAATCGAGGTGGGGGGCAGGGTA
The DNA here is from genome assembly GCF_964194155.1 of Cetorhinus maximus. Classification (NCBI taxonomy): domain Eukaryota; kingdom Metazoa; phylum Chordata; class Chondrichthyes; order Lamniformes; family Cetorhinidae; genus Cetorhinus; species Cetorhinus maximus. The sequence continues at coordinate 121,545,330 of NC_135882.1, read as the reverse complement.
AGAGATGGAAGTGGCCACGCATTAGGGACACCTGCATAAACTGACCAGGCCTCTGCAACTGAGACAGATCAGACGCAGCCACAGTGATCCTAGCCTGCCCACCCATGCAAGCAACACAGAGGCACCAAAGGGCCACCAAGCGCTCCAACCACCCCCAATCCCAGCCCAGACTTCGCCACCACTTTACTGGACTGCGCAGCAGTTGGACTGCACACGTTGTACAATCTCCTCGCCAACACTGGCCATGTAGCAGTCACTGCTGGAGGTGCTCACAGCCCCTTGCAATCTCAGCATCCCGGTTAGGAGCAGTCTCCCCCATGTCGCAGGTTGACAGGACAACCATGCAGCGCATACATCTCTGGCCATCCGAGGGGTGACCAGCATTAAACATTATCCAGGAAGCATTAAGAGGCAATAACACAGGGCCAGGAAAGGTGCTAAGTACAGCCATGATAACCATATCTCTCTCTCTTTCATGCTACAGGAGGACCATGTCAGAATCATGGATCCCGGTGACCTAGCTGTATGCCTGATGACCTACAGAGAATGTAGAAGATGGAGGAAAGAGCGACTGAGGCTCCTGGCCGTGCAAAGGCAGGAGCAGCAACCTCATGAAGAAGGGGCAGCAGAGGCTCCCGCACATGCTGCCCAGGAGCGACAGCGAGCCATGACTAGTCAGCGCCTAGCAACACCCAGGGTCTATAGACGCCACCTGCCATTCCTGCAGATGACAGAACCAGTGTCGCCAACGACTGTGCATGTCTAGGGACCTGGCGGCTCACATCTGCCACTTACTGCAGGACTTGGCGCCAAGCGGACATGGAGGGCATCCACTGCCAGTGGCTGTGAAAGTGACCGTGACGCTCAATTTCTATGCCAGTGGCTCCTTTCAGGGCTCCACAGGTGACCTCTATGGGATTTCACTATCCGCCACCCACAAATGCCATGAGCTCTCGGATGCCATCTTCTCGAGGGCGCACAACTTTGTGCATTTCGCCTGGGACCAGGACAGCCAGGATGCAAGGGCCCATTGAATTTGCCCTGACCTCGGGATTCCCACAGGTGCAAGGTGCGATTCACTACACTCATGTGGCACTCAGGTCTCTGTTGCTACACTCAGTGGACTTCATCAACTGCAAGGGCTTCCACTCACTGAACGTGCAGCTGGTATGCGACCACCAGAAACGCATTCTGCAGGTGTGCACACGGTTTCCAGGGAGTGTGCACAATGCCTGCATCCGGAGTTGCTTGCAGATCCCTTGCAGGGTCCACAGAGGCTGCAGAGTTGGTTCCTTGGGGACAAGGGCTACCCACAGAGGCCATGGCTGATGACACCAGTGCGGCAGCCTCAGACTGCAGCAGAGTGATGCTATAATGAGGCTTATGCAGCAGCTCACAACTTGGTGGAGCAGACCATCGGGATGCTGAAGATGCGGTTCCCGTGCCTGGACCGCTCTGGGTCTGGTGGAGCCCTGCAATACAGTCCGCAGAGGGTGTCATGCATCGTCATTGTCTGTTGCACCCTTTACAACCTGGCACTCCAACAGGGAGAGGCGCTGGCTGAGGAGGAGATGGAGGAGCTGCATGTTTCCTCCGATGAGGAGGACACTGACAGGGATAAGGTTGAGGGGGTCCTCGGTGGTGACGATAATGGGAATGAGGCTCTTGTACTGGCTAGACAAGGCAGGTGCGCTTGGGAGGCCCTCATAGCTGCCAGATTTGTGGAGGATGATGACGACACGCAGTGAGGTGTCCCCAAAAATTCTTACATCACAGTTGTGAATGTTTGACTCCAGTCTGGCTTATGGCAGCGCCAATACCCTCTGTGATAATGCTGCTATCATGGAGATGCAATGGAGGCCCTAATAGTCACTCGATTGCAGGAGGATGATGACAACATGCAGTGAAGACACTCCATAGATCTTCATACAGTCTCTGAGAATGTCTGACTGCTGTCTGGCCGAGGGCCATGAGCATGACCATCTCAGAGACACAAGCATGAAGCTTTAGACGCATCTGATGCTGTGTCTGCCTTCAGCACCTCAGCCCTTCAGGAGCTGGTGCACAGCACCACTGGTCGCAGACGCTGGTGTGATGGGGGCCAGGCCCACCTTAAAGGTGCTGAGAGCTCACAGAGAGAATGAGAGAACTCTGTAGCGCCTGCCAACTACATTTTAGCAGCAATGACCAGCACTGCCAAGGTGCAGGCATTGGTAATTTCCAGGGAGTGTGAGGCTGGACTATCACTGTGGTCTGAAGGCTATACAGAGCACAGGGAAGAGGCCCTGGACTGAGACACCTGCCATTTATCTTGTGCAGAAAGGTTTCACACCTGAGTGACAAGAACACTGCTCAGCAGAATAAGGAGCCACAGGCAGGGAGACATTTTTAGGAGTTTGTTGACAACAGTGAACAGCATGTACAAGTGATCAACACCCGTGACCAGGCTGTGCAACTACTTTTACCTAACTTTCCTAACCTGCCGCTACGTCTTGGTGCTCCCCAGACAGAGGTGGAGGCAGCCTGCTGACTGTGACACCCTGTCTGTGATGACTTTGGTGGGCATCCACTGGAGGGCCCCGGCCTGCTTTCGGGGTCCTGCTGTGTGGCAGTGGCACCCTCCTCGGCCTGTGAAGCTGGAGCTGTGGAGGTAACAGGAAGAGGGGGTTCGGATGAGCCAGTCGCCCCCAGAGTCACCTGGGTGGATGACCCCGAAGCGTGCACCTGCTGATCCACCTCCCTATGGATGCCTGAGGGCCCCTGGATGACTCCATGAGCGGAAGTGAGATCGAGCTGCCCAGCACCCCTCTTGCGTACACATAGTTGTAGGCCAACTATGGCATTAGCGATGGAGTTAAGCCCATGCAGGAGTGACATCCTGGACCAAGGTCACCATGGCAGCCAGCATTGGCATGCCAGCGCTATCACCTCAGCCTGAAAACAGATGGACTCCTCCATCGTGCCTTGCAATCTGAGGAGTACAGCAGACATCCCTTCCTGATGTTCCCGAGCTTGCCTTTGCAGCTCCAGCAACTATGACATGACCAAGTCCAGAGACTCATCATGTGACTCGGACGCAGCAATGTTCTGGCCTCCAGCAGACCTCCGACTGCCAGGGATCTGGGAAGCCCCTGCCTCCGCCTGTTGTGGATCAGAAAGAGCGATGCGCTCACCAGATTGTGATCCCAAGGCTACTCTAAAGCTAGGTCCCACCAAGGCGTCCCAGTCAGCACTGGTGGAGGGAGTGGCGATTTTTTTGTTCATTAGATGTGGGCGTCACTGGCCAGGCCAGCATTTATTACCCATCCCTAGTTGCCCTAGTTCAGAGGGCATTTAAGTGTCACTAGTGGGTCTGGTGTTACATGTAGGCCAGAGCAGGATGGCAGATTTCCTTCCTCAAAGGACATTAGTGAACCAGATGGGTTTTTACAACAATTGACAATGGTTTCATGGTCATCATTAGACTTTTAATTCCAGATTTTTATTGAATTCAAATTCCACCATCTGCCATGGCAGGATTCAAACCCAGGTCCCCTGAGGATTAACCCTGGGTCTCTGGATCACTAGTCCAGTAACAATATCACTACACCATCACCTCCCCTAGGAGTGCTATGGGGGGACTTCAGGGAGGGTGCCTTCAGATTCCTCTTCATAGGTTTTTTCGGGGCTTGATTGGGGGCTCTGGGTCATGGATTTTGTCGGCTGTTTGGCAGATGTGCCTGCCAAAGCAAGCGGAGGTAATTAGTGCATGGCAGTGGCCTCTGAAAGAGGACACCTCACTCACGGCATGGTTGTCTGATGGATGTTGCACTGCTGGATCCTCACTTGGTAGAGCAGCGCCGACCTCACTATCAGCACAGGACCGGTCCCAGTTATCGCCGGCCAGCTGGATATCTTTGTTTTCAAATTCTGTCAGAACTTTGATCTCTGGCATCCCTCCACCTGTCTGTAACCTTTCCCTCCTGTTATGTGCCAGTTAGTCCTGCAAGGATAGAGATGGGGAGAGTGTATCAGGACACCTGCCAGACCAGATGATAAGTATGCCTGGCCTGTGTGAGTGGTGAGTGGTCCCATGGACGGGATGAGGGCAATGACGGTGTGTATGAAAGAGTGAATGGTGATGTCCCTTGCACTGGCAGTGAGTGAGGGCCGTGTGGATGTGTGATGGATTTGTGAGTGTGTGAGTTGGGAGTGATGAAAAGAGTGACTTACCCTGGCGGAACAGAGGAGATCATTCATCCTTTTGCGGCACTGGGTGGCTGTCCTCCTCTACAAGGCATTCGTGCTGATCACGGCCTCCCAAGCCAGGTTGGTGACATTGCTACCCATCCGGCCAGAGTGGGTGTAGAGCACATCCCGGCGGGCCTCCACTGCATCTAGCAGTCGCATGAGGGACCGGTCGTTGAAGCAGGGGGCTGCAGTATTTTTTCCTTTGCTGGCCATGCCTCCCGGGCAGTGGTGGTTGGCTGGGGGCAATGAGCGCTTTGCTGGTGGCTGCCTTTTAAAGATGGTGGCTGGCGTGTTGCAACAGCGCGGTGATGGTGGGTGGGCGAATGAGAGCCTACCCGCTATGGAAATGGTGTGTTTCGCAGGAGTGAATAAATATTGAGGCGGGCTTGGTACGACATGTTGTGAAAACCCACCAGTTTCATTGGCAGGTAGGACTCCAATTTCCATGCCCGCTACCGCACTTAGTGAAATTTTGGGAAAATTCCGCCCTTTAACTCTGCTTCTCTCTGCACAGATGCTATCAGACCTGCTGTGTTTTTCCAGCATTTTCTGTTATGAGAGGAAGAATGCTGTCTCCTAGAGAGATGACAGCAGATTTGTGCTCACTGAGTCACTGCCGCTCACCCCGCAGAGTGCCTCAGCAATGTGACAGCCTTCAAGCCCCTTTGCACACTGTAATCCACAGCCATGATGGCAGCAATCTGACCTTGCATGATTTTAGACTGAGCATCCGCTGCAGTACCCAGGCATTGTGTGGCTGCTGCCTGTGCTGCAAAGGAAGCTGGGAAATCAGCCATCCAATGCTACATCACGGTTGGGTCCACAAGCATGCAAAAAGAGTTGGCTACCACTTCCATGCTGGAAAGGATGGGTTTCAAGCTCTGTGAAAGCCCTCTGCTAAGTTAGTGCTGAACTCCTCCATGCTCTTTAACATTGGCCACGGGCTTTCAGGCTGGCCTGCCAATGCACCAAATGTTTCATTATGCTTATTCATCAACCTTTTTTGTAGGCTGTCCCATCAACATCCTCAGCTGCATCCGTGAGCTGCCTTACCCAATGACAAGCTGGCACATGTGCTGTTCAGCTGTAGTTCAGATGGTAGCACACTTGCCTCTGAATCACAAGGTTCAGGGTTCAAGTCCCACTGCTAGGGGTTGAGCACAATAATTAAGGCTGACTCTCTGGTACAGTACTGAGGGAGCAGCTTGTCAAAGGTGCCATCTTTCAGATGAGATGCTAAACCAAGTCCCCATCTGCCTGCTTGGATGAATGTAAAATATCCCATAGCCCCATTTTGAAGACAAGGAAGTCATCCCTTGTGTCTTGGCCAATATTTATCCCTCAATCAGCATCATAAAAAACAGATTGCCAGGTCATTATTATAATGCTGTTTGTGGGAGCTTGCTGTGTGCAAATTGGCTGCCACATTTCTTACATTACAACAGTGGCTGTGCTGCAGAAAAGTACTTCATTGGCTGTAAAGCGCTTTGAGATGTCCAGTGGGCATGGAAAGTACTATGTAAATGCAAGTCTTTTTTTGCCCCTGCCCTGGCTGCAGGTTACTTGTGCAATATGTCTCTTCACAGAATCATAGAATTGTTATAGCGCAGATCTCTGTGCTATCTTCTAAATTCAGTTCAATATCAATATCTGAGCAGGTGACTGAGATGCAATGCTTGCGCCATTTGCAACACATGAATCAAAGGCGTGCAGGATGAAGGAATGGTGGAACATAAGCAGGAGGATAAGGTAAGAAGAAAGCATCATCTTTGATAGTTTGAGCCCTGGAACTGACCACTGCCTCAGCAGTGGCCATCCCAGTAATGGCACTGTGTTTTCCATATGGGTCAGGATCTGTCCCCCTCCAGTTAGCTCCTGCTGCTTTCGGTTATGTACCAATGTGTTCTTCAAGAGAGAGACAGGGTGGAATCGCCCGTGCCCGCTGGCGTCGGGCATGCTCAGTGGTGTGAGCGGACAATGTGGCGAGAAGGCCAAAAATCGGTTTCATGACGTTGTGAAACCAGTTTGCAATCATCTGCTCAGCCAGTTGGTGGCGGGCTGCGTTCCCCGCCATCAGATGTCAGGAGCCTCATTGTAATACATTTGCATATCATTATAAGGCCAACCCGCCAAACTCATCCCCCAACAGTGATTGTCCATCCACATCGGCGTGATTGCATGCCGGTGCAGAACACGTCTTGACAAGTGTGAAGAACGGAGAAAGAAGGTGTCAGGATGGGATGAGGTTCGTAGGAGGGGGGGGGGGGAGTACGGGGGAGGAAGGGGTAACAGGGGAGAAGACGGCAATTGGGGAGGTAGGTATAAGGGAAGGGGTTCAGAAGGAGGAAGTCAGTACTTCCTGCCAGGACCTTGTTCACATCGCAGGTCTCAGAGGAGCAGAAGATGCTGGAGCTCGACAATAATGGGATCCTGGAGGAATGTCCATGCTGAATGGATTCTCATGGACATGGCTCTGTTGTGAAGCAGCTCACGGAAGTTGGAAAGTCACCGTTGAGCGTCTGCTCACGACGGATGATGGTCGAAGGGGTGGAGAGGAAGGTCAAGCTGTGTTTGGGAGAGGAAGATGTACCGGGGGAGGGAGAGGAAGGTCTAGGATCAACTGGAGAGGAAGAGGTGTCAGGACGGGGTGAGATTGGGAGGGGGGAAAGAAGGTGTCAGGATGGGTTGAGGCTGGGAGGGGTGAGTACGGGGGAAGAGGAGGTAACAGGGGAGAAGACAGAAATTGAGGAGGTAGGTGTAAGGGAAGGGGTTCAGAAGGAGGAAGGAGTGTAGAGAGGGGAGGGAGTCCAGGGGGAGGAACGAGTGCAGAGAGGGGAGGGAGTCTGGGTGGGAGGAACGCATGCGGAGAGGGGAGGGAGTCCAAGGGGAGGAAAGAGAAGGGAGGGAGTAAGGCTGGAGGAAAAAGTGAGGCTGGAGGAAAGAGTTGGGAAGGGGGAAGGACTAAGGATGACAGAAGAAGTAAGGTGTCTGAAGGAGTCAGGAAGGGGGAAGGACTAAGCGGGGTTGGAGTCTGGGGGAGGAAACCAAGGCGGGGGCAAGAGTCCAGGGAGGGGAAGGGGTTCCAAGGGGGGAAAGGTCCAGAGGTGGGAAGGGATTCCAAGGGGGAAGGGGTCCGGAGGGGGAAGGGTTCCAGAGTGGGGGATGTCCAGGTGAACGTGCAATAGAGGGCTCTGATGAGTCCATGACTGCCTCCTGGGGATTGAAGTGAGGGTGGGTGTGGTATGAGGGAATGGTGAGAGTGACCAAGGGGCAGAGTGAGGCAGTAGGATGGGAGGGTGAGGGTTTGATGGTAGCGGTAGAAGGGACGGCGAGGTTGGTTAGTGGGGACTCGGAGGCAGACATGGACCCTGGGGGTGGGAAGGAGGAGGTCGAGGAGATGAATGTGGATGGGGTGGGATTTTCGGGATGGAAGGGACTGTACACGTTTACCTGGACATTCCCGAAGGAAAAGGTTAGTGGCTGGTAGGTCACGGAGGGGAGGTGGAAGGTAATGCCAGAGGGGGGTCAACTGTGATGGGGTAAAGGAAATGGGTGACTGCGGGAGGGGAAAAGATGGGGGAGCTGACGAAAAAGCGAATCCAGCCTATGCTGTCTAAATCAAAAGTGAAATGGCAGTCATGGTGGGTGAGATCAGGTGCTCCATTGGAGTGTGATCATTGGGTGTGTGGAGATGCAGGTCAACTCAGATGGACAACTAAAAGTGAACCCCAGCAGGCAGCATTCAAAATGCTCAGGGCATCTAGGCGAGTATGAAATGTGAAGGATCTGCATGTGTGCGGGAGTGTTTACACAAGGCTCCGAAAGGCCCTGCCACATACACACTTCACTCTGCAGAATCACTTGTTGGCCAGCTGCTCCCTCTGTGGTGACAGAGGACAAGGTTGAGGGGCTCACAGGCAAAGGGGACTCAGAGGAAGAGGACAGCCTCTGAGATTCCTGAGTGGATGACCCAGTGGCCGCTCCTTCTGCTTTGGGGTGCCCTGGGGCCCCGGCCTGACTCCTTGAGAGGAAGGAGCCCCTGGAGGGATGTCGAGGTGCCCCATTTCCCTCTCGTGTTGCCACTGCAGGATCTCACGCATGGCTCCCACGATGGACTGCACATATCTCCATGCTCTGCTGAACCAGGGTCTCCAGGGCATCCGCCATCCTCCCCGTGGAGACCTCCATACATGCACAAATCGGCACCACTTCATCAAACAGTAGGTGAACGCGCACCTCCGACTCATATGCCCCTCTGTTGAGAGCTTCCAACAGCTCTGCGTGATGTTCCAGCCTTCTGCTGACTCTCCACGATGAGTTGGAAGGCCAAATCCAGAGGCTCGTCATCTGACTCAGACTTCTCAGATGCCTCTTCACCGGCAGTCCTCCGAACCTGCCTCCTCCTGCTGCAGACATGTGTCCATGCAATGACATCAGATTGTGAACCCGAGCCTGCCCTAGATCTAGGTCCCATCGAGGTGCATGTCTCTGCACTGGTGCAGGGTGTGGGTAAGTGCTGTAACGGGTTGTCCAGGCTGCTTATTTCCAGCTCTTCAATGGAGGAGGTGTCATCTTGGCTGGAGGTGAGGACCTAGATGGAGCTGAGGGACTGGCTGGCTGAGGGTGTCGGTCACTTGGCAGAGCTGCCTGTGAACCGAAGTAGAAATAAGTAATGCATGGCAGTAGAGTCAAAAGCAGGAGAGAGAGAGCAATCACATTTGCATTGAGAGAGGGATGATGTGGTGCAGGATCCTCATGAGGATCTTCGCCGCTTACCTCACTGTCACCACTGGCATGGTCCATGTCCTCAGCAGTCAGTGTGATGATGGCACACTCCTCAGAGTGAGTGAGGGGCCTAATGTGGGCCACTCCACCCCTGGTCTGGAACCTCTCCCTGCTACTATGAGCCAGCTTCTCCTGCATGAAAACAGATGGAGAGAGTGTGAACAGGACACATGGCACTGCGTGGAATGTTTGTGTGGTGAGCAGAGCCATGGACAGGATGAGGATGCGAGCTGAAGAGTGTTTGAGCCTGATGGAGATGTGACGGTGTGTGTGAGAATTAGTGGTGTTGTCCCTTGAGGTGTGAGATCCCTGTGAATGTGTGATGGATTTGTGAGTGTGCGAGATAAGAGTGATGAGAAGAGTGAGTTACCCTGGCAGAATGGATGAGACCATTCATCCTATAGTGGCATTGGGTGGCTGCCCTCTTTTGCAGGGCATTGGCACTGACCACCACTGCCACCGCCTTGCATGCTGGATTAGTGATGCAGCTGCTCATCCTCAGCCAGAGCAGGGGTAAAGGACATCACAGACGGCCTCCATGGCATTCAAAAGGCCCTCAAGGGATGCATCACTAAACCTGGGGGTTGCAGTCTTTTTGCTTTTCAGGGCCATCCTATCTTCCATGCAGCAGTCCTGGGTTGGAAGCTCTGAGAGGCGTGTGTGCGGCTGGACTTTAAATATGGCCCCGGTGTGATGAAGCGGTGAGGTGATGGCGTGTTGGCTGAATGAGAGCCTGTTTTCCATGGAAACGACATGTTTTCTGGGAATGCATAATTAATGCGGCGGGTTTGGGACAATACGGCGTGAGAAGCCATAACATCATTTTACCTGCCTGCTTTTGCTCTTAGTGCAAATCTGGGACAATCCCGCCCAAGGTGTGTCAATGAACATCTTTCACTCTATTTTGGTGATGTGGCTGTCATGGTGTCAGTGTATTCAAGCTGTCAGATGTGGGTGTGAGGCTTGTAGCAGTGCTAAATGTGTGAGGGTGCACTGGAGCATACAGATGTCAGGTATGAGTCCTGATTGTTGCTAGTAAGTGATGGGCCTCTGTGGATAGTTGTGTAATTGGTAGGATATGGCATCTGAAGATGTATTCACTAATCTCGATCACTTGTGTTGTCTTTGAACTTGTGGCATTGCTTCCAGGCCCCTGTGGCTTGAGGTATTGACCTCTACAGCTATCTGTTCCCACTGTCTGCTGAGCGTATGTCTGGAAGACTTCCTGAACCCCTTTTTAAAAAATTCATTCATGGGATGTGGGCATCGCTGGCTAGGCCAGCATTTATTGCCTAATTGCCCTTGTTCAGAGGGCATTTAAGAGTCAACCACATTGCTGTGGGTCTGGCGTCACATGTTGGCCAGACCAGGTAAGGACAGCGGATTTCCTTCCCTAAGGGGCATTAGTGAACCAAATGGGTTTTTACAACAATCGACAATAGTTTCAGTCATTATTAGGTTTTTAATTCCAGATTTTTATTGAATTCAAATTCCACCACCTGCCATGGTGGGATTCAAACCCAGAGCATTCCCTCGGGGTCAGGGCATTACCCTGGGTCCCTGGATTATTAGTCCAGTGACAATACCACTAGTCCAGCAACAATACCATTACACCATTGCCTCCTCCTGCAGGTACTGAACATTTCTACTCCTCTCCACCTCCCCCAACAAGGCCTCAATTGCAGCTTTCAAAAATCCTGGCACCCACTGTCTCTCATGTTGAGCCATTCTTCAATGTTGCTCAGGTTAAATTTGCTTCCTGCATGACTGCCAGGACCAGCTCCAGCCACAATACACCGCCCTTTTGAAAGATGCAGGCTAACCTGATATTTACAGCCAATCAATAACATGGTTAGTGCTGGCTGGGCAGTCAAATCATTGAAATAAGCAGACTGCATGAAGTTGGCATGTTGCCTGCATCACAATAAACAGATGAGGGTTAATTGCACATATTGGTCCCCAGGCCCATTTTGGGGGCGATCAGAATTTTTCTGCCAAATGCCCCACTTTTTGCAATATTTAACTAAAGGAAATTGCGGCTCATCTAAGACTGGTTATTGGGCAAGCAGTCTGACAACGCAAAGGCAGTGGATGGATTTAGGAAGGTAGTGGAAAGACAGAGATAGATGGCATCAGCATACTATGTGGAAGACGATACTAAGCCTATGGGTTATGTTGCCAAGGGACAGCATGTACATGAGAAAGAGCGGCAGCCAAGAATAAATCCTTGGGGGAGTCTAAAGTCCAGCTCACCCCTGCTCTAAAACAATCCCCATCGTCATGTTAACATCTAGCCCGAGATTTCTTTGGAAGCCTGGGTTGAATGGACTGAATGTCAATTCATGCTGCACTTGTCTTTATATATGAGAAAATGCTGGAAGACGTCAGCAGGTTGGACAGAATCTGTTGAAGGAAAGTTAAAGTTAACTGTTGGAATCTTAGCACCTTTGTCCCATTGTGGAATTGCAGCATCATTTTCAGGTTTGGAACCTGACTCTGTCCACTCATCCTGCCCACCCTCCCTATTCATCAGGGAGACTGATAGGCGGGCTGTTAATTGGTTTACTCTGGTAAAGAGCAACAGCCAGGCTGTCCGTTGTAGGGGGCATGATTAAGAAGAATACTCCAGCTGTGGCCTAACTAGTGTTTTATATAGTTCCAGCATAACCACCCAATCCTTATACTCTATGCCACAGCTAATAAAAACAAGCAGTCCTATGCCATATTGACCTCCTTATCTACCTATCCAGCCACCTTCAGGGATCTTTGGATATACACTCCAAGGTTCCTCTGTTCTTCTCAGTTTACTACCATTTATTGTGTATTTGCTCGCCTTGTTAGCCTTTCCCAGATGCATTACCTCATACTTCTCCAGGTTGCACTGTTCCGCCCACAGTTTTGGTCCCCTTATCTAAGGAAAGGTATACTGGCATCGGAGGTAGTCCAGAGAAGGTTCATTAGGTATGGAGGGATTTTCTTATGATGGGCCTGTACTCATTGGAGTTTAAAAGAATGAGACCTTATTGAAACATATAAGATTCTTAGGGGTCTTGACAGGGTAGATGATGAGAGGTTATTTCCCTTTGTGGGAGAGTCTAGGACCAGAGGGCGTAGTCTCAGAGTAAGCGGGCGCCCATTTAAAACAGAGATGAGGAGGAATTTCTTCTCTCATTGGTTAGTCTGTGGAATTCTTTACCACAGAGACCTGTAGAGGCTGGGTCATTAATCATATTCAAGGCAAAGATAGATTTTTAATCAGTAAGGGAATCAAGGGTTATGGGGAAAAGGCAGGAAAGTGGAGTTGAGGATTTCAGATCAGGCATGATCTCATTGAATGGCAGAGCAGATTTGTTGGGCCGAATTGCCTACTTCTGCTCCTACGTCTTATGGCCTTATGGCCCACCTGAATAGTCGACATATCTTCCTGTGGTCAACAACATTTCTTTTAATTATCAACCACACAGCCAATTTTTGTATCATGTACAAACTTCTTAACCATGCCCCCTACATTCAAGTCAAATCATTAATATTTACTACAAAAAGCAAGGGACCTAGTATTGAGCCTTATGGAACCCCAATGGAATCAGCCTTCCAGTCACAAAATGTCCCATCGACCATTGCCCTTTGCTTCCTTCCTCTGAACCAATTTTGGAACTAAATTGCCATTTTGCCTTGGATCCCATGGGTTTTGACTTTCATGACTAGGCAGCCATGCAGGACCTTGTCAAAGGCCTTGCTAAAATTTACATAGATATCAAATGCAGTCCTCTCATCAACCCTCCTTGTTACGTCCTCAAATAATTCAATCATGTTAGTCAGACACAACCTTCCTTTAACAAATTCTTGCTGACTATCATTGATTAATCTGTGTCTTTCTAAATGAAGCTTTATCCTGTCCCTCAATTCTTTCCAGTAATTCTCCTAGCACTGAGTTTCGGCTGACTGGCCTGTAATTCCTCGGTCTATCCCTTTCTCACTTTTTAAACAATGTTACAATGCTAGCTACCCTCCAGTACTCTGGCACCACACCTGTGGCCAGAGGTTTGGAAAATGATGGGCAAAGCCTCCACTATTTCTTCTTTTGCTTCCCTTAACATTCTAAAATAAATTTCATCTGGGCCTGGGTATTTATCGACTTTCAAAGATGTTAAATCCCTTCTTATTTTCCTCTCTCACTATGTTAATTTCATCTAAAGTTTCACACTCCTCCTCCTTGATTGCAATGTCTGCAGCATCCCACTCTTGTGAAAAAGGTACAAAATATTCATTAACAACCATACCAACATCCTCTACTTCCACACAGAGATTACCCTTATGGTCCCTAACAGGTCCTACTCTTTTTTTTGTTATCTTCTTGCTCTTTTTGCATTTATAAAGTATCTTTGGGTTTTCCTTGATTATACTTGCCACTAATTTTTCTTGTACTCCTTTGCTTTCTTAATTTCCTTTTTAATTTCGCCCCTGCACATTATACTTCCATAGGTTTCCTGCAATATTGAGCTCTTGGTGTCAGTCATAAGCTTCCTTTTCTTTCTTTATTGCCTCCTCTAAGCCCCTTGACGTCCAGGGGGGTTTGTTCATCCCTCTCTTTTTCCTTAAGGGAAAATACTTGTCCTGAACCCTTCCATTGATCTGGCATTGGTTTGCCTACAAGTATCTTTTTCCAGTGCACTTCAGCTACATCATGTCACAGGTTAGTAAAGTTAGCTTTTCCCCAACTGAGAACCTTTATTCTTGTTCCACCTTTGACCTTTTCTATAATTACACTAAATCTAACTGAATTATGATCACTTCCACCAAAGTGCTCCCCTGTTGATATCCCTTTAACTTGCACAGCTTCATTCCCTAACTAAGTCCAGAAACACCCCCTCTCTTGTTAGTCTAGCTACATACTGGCTAAAAAAGTTCTCCTGAATGCATTTTAAGAATTCTGCTCTCCCTGTGCCTTTCACAATAATTCTATGTCAGTTAATATTGAGGTAATTGAAACCTCCACCATTACTGCCCTATTATTTTTATACTTCTCAGAGATTTGCCTACATATTTGCTTTACTCTCTCACTCTCGCTCTGACTGTTTGGGAGTCTATTGTACACTCCCATTAGTGCGATTGGCCCTTTTTTGTTCTTTGGTTCAACCCATATGGTCCCACTTGATGATCCATCTGCCAGATCATCCCTCCTCTCAGCTGTAATTGTTTCTGTAATCAATATTATGACACCCGCACCCTGATTTTATCCCGCTCTCTATCTTGTCTGAAAACCCTGTAACCAGGAATGTTGAGCTGCGGTTCCTGCCGAGCATTCTCCTGCTCAGCACTCCTCAGGTCAACTCACCTTGCAGCTCCACTCATTCGTCTCTCTGCAGGCACCACATTGAGCAGCCAATACTCACACTACCCTCAGCCTATTGATAACTTGCACCCATACGTCACAATTGCCTTCCACAAATAATGTTCTTCCCTCATCCCCACACAAGCCATTACAAACACACCTCTCTGTTTTCTCTCCTTGCAAGAGAAGAGAGCACACAACTTGGCTTGAGGCAGAGAACTGGGGAAGTGGTTAACCTCCAGTTACAGGGACCTTGTCGGCCATTGGAAATGCATGCCCACCTGCCCACTGGGAAGGAGGTCTTGTTCCAGGAGGCTGCAGGTGGCAGCAGTGACCTGCCCCTGAGAGCCTGGGAATTCTGAGATACTGGTGCTCAGATATATTGAGAGGGCTGAACTTCTGCCTGTAGACCCTATGTTGGGGATCCTGCCTCCTTCCAGCTGGATCTCAGTGACCATCACACCTGCACTATGGAAGGGCATGTGGCTGAGGAAGAGGCAGTTGGTGCTGCTGCTGAGGTTAGCTCTACTATTGCTGGTGCTGTTGGTGTTGGTGAGACTTCTGCTTTTGATCTTCACATAGAGCTGGAAGGCAGAGCTACAATTTCAATAACTTCCTAATTACTTAACCAATTGATCTAAGGGGGTTCCCCACTCGCTTTCAGTCTTTATTAGAAGAAGATGGAAGAGAGTGGAATCACATTGGATCCTGATCCAATATTAATTTCCAAAACTTTCCCACCTCCAGCGATCTGGGAAAGTTCTGCCCAATATTTCAGGTATCTTGATTGAATTTTTCTTTGAGGAGGTAACAAGGAGGGACAATGAGGGTAGTGTATTTGATATAGTCCATATGGATTATAGCAAGGTGTTTGAAAAGGTTCCACATGGCAGTTTGTTCAGAAAAGTAAGAGCCATGGGATCCAAGGGAAAGTGGCAAACTGAATCCAAAATTGACTCCGTGGCAGGTAGCAAAGTTTTATGGTTGATGGGTGTTTTTGTGACTAGAAGACTCTTTCCAGTGGGGTTCCACAAGGTTTAGTACTAGGTCCCTTGCTTTTTGTGGTACATATCAATGATTTGGACTTGAATGTAGGGGACATGATGAAGAAGTTTGCAAATGATACAAATGTTGGTCTTGCAGTTGATAGTAAGAAAGAAATCAGTAGAGTGCAGAAAGATATCAATGGACTGGTCAGGTGCGCAGAAAATAGTATATGGAGAATTGGGAGGTCATGCATTTGGGGAAGGCAAACAAGGCAAGGGAATACACAATAAATGGTAAGAAACTGAGAAGTGTAGTGGAATAAAGGGTCCTTGAAGTGTATGCCCACAGATCCCTGAAGGTAACAGGATGGCTAGATAAGGCATCTATGAAGGCTTATGGCATACTTTTCTTTATTAGCCGAGGCACGGAACATAAGAGAAGGGTGGTTATGCTAGAACTGTACAAAACACTAGTTAGGCCACAGTTAGAGTTCTGCACACAGTTCTGGTCAACACATTAAGGAAAAAACATGATTGTATCATTTGAGTGTATAGGCTGGAGTTGCTATCTTTGGAACAGAGGAGACTGATGGGAGATTTAATTAAGGTGTATAAAATTGTGAGGGGCTGAGATAGAGTGGATAGGACGGACCTATTTCCCCTAGTCAATGACAAAGGGGCATTGATTTGAAGTAATTAGTGGAAGAATTAGCAGGGTGTTGAGAATTTTTTTCACCTAAAGGGTTGTGGGGCTCAGGAATTGATTGCTTTGAAAGGGTAGAGGCAGAACCCCTCATCACTATTAAGGACTATTATTGAAACAGAAATAAAAATAAGAAATGAAAGAGAGCAGGGGCCATTGACAATAAATTGAAGCCATCATTACAATGCTAGATAGCAGTGAGTAAAGCAAATCAGATGTTAGGATGTATTGAAAGGTTACTATTGAGTCAAAATAGCGAGTTAATCCTGTTTTGTTGCAAATTATTGATGCAAATGCACTTAAACTATGCACCACAGTTCTGGCTGCCACCATACAAATAGAGCTATATAAGTGTAAAAGGAGTATTAAAAATGAAGTAAAAGGAGCAACTATTAAAAATGAATTAATCTGCATGTATAGCAATATACACAGCATCCAAAGTAAAAGAGGGGAATTGGAGGCAATAACTCATAGCATAGTAAGGAACTAGCTGAAGTAGGTTAGGTGTACAGGAGAATTTTTTAGGTCAATATGTAAAGGGTCCTACAATGGACAACGCAGTGCTGGACCTAATTCTGGGGAATGAAGCCGGACAGATGGATGAGGTGGTGGGGTAGCATTTTAGTGATAGCGACCACAACATGGTACAATTTAAGCTTGTTCTGGACAAAGAAATAGACAAGTTGCAAAAAAATGTTTTGGATTGGGGGAGAGTGGATTTTAGTAAAATAAGGCAGGATCTGGCCAACGTAGACTGGGAACAGCTACTTGTGGGGAAATCTACAGAGGAGCAGTAGGGGGCATTCAAAAAGGAAATGGGGAGGGTACAGGCTCAACATGTTCCCTCTAGGGTGATAGGAAGGAGTAACAAGCCCAGAGAACCATGGATGACCAGAGATATTCAGGGTACGATGAGAAGGAAAAGAGAGGCTTTTAGCAGGTACAAGGGGAGCAAATCAGCGGAGGCATTAGTGGAGTACAGAAAGTGCAGGGTGGAGATTGAGAAAGCAACTAGGAGAGCAAAGAGGGGATATGAGAAAGTTCTGGCTGGTAAAAGTAGGGAAAATCCCAAGATATTCTATAAGTATATCAATTGGAAGAGGATAACCAGGGAAAGAGTAGGGCCCATTAGGGACCAAGGGGGCAATCTATGGGTGGAGCCAGTAGAGTGTTGAACAAATACTTCACATCCGTCTTCACCCAAGAGAATGAGGATGAAGGTATGGAACTCGGGGAGAGAGGCTGTGAGGTTCTTGAGCAAATTGATATAGGGGGTGACAAGGTATTGGAGGTGTTGGCAGGCTTAAAAGTGGACAAATCTCCAGGTCCGGATGATTTGTGTCCCAGACTGCTGAGGGAGGCAAGGGAGGAGATCGCATGGGCTCTGACCTAAATTTTTAATTCCTCTCTGGCCACGGGGGAGGTGCCACAGGACTGGAGAACAGCTAATGTGGTTCCACTATTTAAGAAGGGTTGTAGAGATAAGCCAGGATACTACAGACCAGTGAGTCTCACATCAGTGGTAGGAAAACTATTGGAGAAAATTCTGAAGGAGAGAATCTATTCTGCTTGGAGAGGCAAGGTTTGATCAGGCATAGTCAGCATGGCTTTGTCAGAGGGAGGTCATGCCTACAAATTTGATTGAATTTTTTGAGGAGGTGACTAGGTGTGTAGATGAGGGTAGTGTAGTTGATGTAGTTTATATGGATTTCAGCAAAGCCTTTGACAAGGTCCCACATGGGAGACTTATAAAGAAGGCACATGGGATACAGGGTAATTTGATAAGGTGGATTCAAAATTGGCTTAGTTGTAGGAGACAGAGGGTGATGACAGAAGGAAGCTTTAGTGAATGGAAGCCAGTGTCCAGTGGTGTACCGCAGGGATCTGTGCTGGGTCCCCTATTATTCGTCATTTATATAAATGACATAGATGACTATATGGGGAGTAGGATTAGTAAGTTTGTGGATGACACAAAGATTGGCCGGGTGGTTAACAGTGAGGTTGAGTGTCTTGGGCTACAGGAAGATATAGATGGGATGGTCACATGGGCAGCTAAGTGGCAGATGGAATTTAACCCTGAAAAATGTGAGGTGATACACTTTGGAAAGAATAATTTGACAAAGAAGTATTCAATGAACGGCATGACACTCAGGAGTTCTGAGGAACAAAGGGACCTTGGCGTGTGTGTCCATAGATCTCTGAAGGCGGAGGGGCATGTTAGTGGGGTGGTGAAAAAGGCATATGAGACACTTGCCTTTATCAATCGAGGCATAGATTACAAAAGTAGGGAGGTCATGTTGGAGATGTATAGAACCTTGGTGATGATCTGGAATGCGCTGCCTGGGAGGGTGGTGGAGGTGGGTTGCCTCACATCCTTTAAAAAGTACCTGGATGAGCACTTGGCACGTCATAACATTCAAGGCTATGGGCTAAGTGCTGGTAAATGGAATTAGGTAGGTCAGGTGTTTCTCACGTGTCGGTACAGACTCGATGAGCTGAAGGGCCTCTTCTGCACTGTGTGATTCTGTGATTCTTTAATTGAAACATGGCTACATAAAGAATAGGACAAGCAACTAAGTATTGCAGGTTGTAACATGACATAACAGAGAGGATAGGAAAGGAAGAATGGACAGCTATACTAATGAGAGCTAATCTAATGGCAATAGAAAAAGGGAACATAACTAACAAGGTTGGAGAAGGAAACCATATTTATTGAAATGAAAGATGGGGATATACAACAAACTACTGTATAGTGGAAAGGAAGTGGAGGAATAAATATATAAAGTAATATGTGAAATGGGTAAAGGGCATAGAATAATAGTCTCCAAATAAACTGGCAAGAAGAGGTAGCAAAAAGGGCTCTACGGAATAGAGCTTTTGCAATCTGTGCAAGACTCCTCAGTATATAAAAACCCAATGAGAGAGGGAGCAGTGCTGGTTGTAATGGGAAATAATCTAGAACAGATAAGATAAGTAAGCATAGGGGGACATCTAGGTAATAGCAAGGACCGCATAATAAATTTTAAGATAAAAATAAGATAAACTATAAAGCAAAGATCAAAGTATTAAATTGGAGGGAAAAAGCTGATTTGAAGGGACTGAGAATGGAACTAGGGGAAGCAAACAGGAAAGGTTTACTGACAGAAATAGAACAGCAGTGGGAAACATTTAAAATGGTGAGAGATAGAGTTTAGGAGAAATATATCCCACTAAAAAGCAAAAATAAACCAGTCAGTAATGACGCACCATTGATAAATAAAGGAATAAGGGCGGACTTGAAAATAAAAAGGCAAATACCAGATGCCTAGTCAGCACAGGAGAGGGTGACAAAAAGGAATACAAATAAAAGGAAAGAAATAAAAACAATTGGGAAAGCAAAGAGAAACTACAAAATTAAATTATCAAGGAATATAAAAGTAGCAAAGTATCTCCAATCACATAAATAACAAGAAAAATCAGGATAGAGATAGGGTCACAAAGGGATTCACAAGATAAGCTCAGTTAATAATGACAAAATGGCAGAGATATTAAATAATCACCTTGCTTCACGGAATTTTTAAAAAAAATTCATTCATGGGATTTGGGTGGCACTGACTAAACCAGCATTCATTGCCCACCCCTAATTGCCTTTGAGAAGGTGATAGTGAGCTGCATCCTTATCATTAAATAATATTAAATAATCACCTTTAGGAAAATGATATGATCGACATAACATTTAAAGAAGAAAACAAAACAAAATAAGGATATTTAAAATAGCAAGGTGGGGGATAAATAATAAATTAATCACATTTAGGGAAAAAAAAACCCTTGATGGATTGCATCCAAACATTAGGGATGAGAAAACAGATGCACTATTACATATATATATATATATTTTTTAAATTCTCGATATTTAAGGGAGATAGAATAGGTCCAGGGAACTACGGACCAATTAGCTTAATGTTGGTAGTGCGAATAATAATTGAATCCTTACATCCTTAAAGATGTAATAAAGAAATGTCCAGAAACTGAAAGTGCAATCGAGTAGTCAGCATAGATTCCAAAAAGGGAAGGTCATGCTTGACCAAACTTATTTCTTTCAAGAAGTAACAGAGAGGATAGATAAGGATAATGCTGTTGTGTAATATTTTGGATTTCGAAAGGCCTTCAGTAAGGTACCGCATGATAGGCTCATGACCAACATCAGAATAAGTGGAGTCAGGGGACAGGTAGCAGAATAGCAAACAGCATAGCAACTGGCCACAAAACAGAAAACGGAATATAGGGGTTGAAGATCATTACACAAATGTTGAGAAGCGCAGTTGTTCAAATATAAAAAACCAAGATTGACTCAGGAATTGGAAGTACAATTTCAAAATTTGACAATCATACTAAATTGAGAGGTATCATTAATACAGAGGAAATTATGGCAAAATATAGGAAGATAATTAACTCACAGAATTTCTTTTTTTTTATTCATTTATGGGATTTGGGTGTCACTGGCTAAACCAGCATTCATTGCCCATCCCTAATTGTCCTAGAGAAGGCGGTGGTGAGCTGCCTCCTTGAACTGCTGCAATCCATGTGATGTAGGTATACCCACAGTGCTGTTCCAGGAAGGGAGTTCCAGGATTTTGACCCAGTGACAGTGAAGAATGGGCATGTATTGGACAAATGAACAACATAGCTAAGTGTCAGCTAGTACATTTTGTTGGGAAGGAAAAAAGCCACATACACTTTGGAAAATAACTGTCTATATGGGATATAGGACAGAATCCTGTTGCAGCGGTGAGTGTCCCAATGGCAGGAATGGAAGTGGGCAGGACTTCCGCTCAGATGCAGGAAAGTTGGCCACACACAATCACGTGGCAACCAGCCAATTAGCTATGCACGGTCAAGGGGCCTGACCAATTATGTGGCGGTGCTGGGCAGAAAGTCACCAACCCTGCCATTACCTCATGGAGTCAAAGGTCCAGGCACCATACTTAAAAGGCAACTGGCCAGGAAACCACTCCCTGCAAGCCAGAATCATCATTCTTCCCGCCTCAGATGTAGATTGTGACCTTAAACTGCTGCCACCCCCTGCCCGCCTGCCACACTTTGATCCCTGTAGCTGCTGTCACCCTCCCTTCCATGTACAGCCATGCTCCAACTGCCCTGGACATCCGTCACCCGAGCTCAATGGAAAAGCATCCCACCTTCTGGAAGCTCACATTTTGGATCCCACAAAATTAGGCGCAGCTGCCTTACTCTTTACTTGCTCCCTGGAGCATCGTTAGATTCTGCCCATAGGTACAGAAGGAGTGGGGGTACAGATACACAGATCACTAAAAGTAGCAAAAGACCATTAAAAAAGCAAACAAAGCAGTGGGATTCATTTCCAGAGGGATAGAATTGAAAATCAGAAAAGTTATGTTGAACATGTATTACAAACATTCTCCAATTCTGCACACAAGAGATTCAACCTGCCCTGGAATATTGTAAAAACAAAACTTATATGTCAACCCAGATCTGGTCAGCCAAATACTCCACCTCTCATGTATGTTGAAGGAGAGACTCTGAAATATGTTGAGCACTTCCCATACCTTGGCAGCTATCTCTTTGAAAAGGCCACCATTGACAAGGAGATCCAACACCGGATCAGCTGGGCCGGCTCAGTTTTCTACAAACTACGGCAGCGAGTGTTTGACAACAAAGATATCCACATGTCATCAATTATCCTAGTGTACAGAGCAGTTGTCATCACCACACTCCTGTACTACAGTGAAACCTGGATGGTGTATCAGTGACACAAAAGCACGTTAGAGAAAATCCATCAGCAATGCCTCCACAGCATCCTCTGGATTCAATGGGAAGACCATTGACAAAAGCGAGTGTCCTTCTTGAAGCCAGCTGGACAAGCATTCAGGGAAAACTCATACAAATTTAACTATGATGTACTTGACTATGCATAGCTAATTGGCTGGTTCCTGCGTGATTGTGTGTGGCCAACTTTCCTGCGTCTGAGCAGAAGTCCTGCCCACTTCCATCCCTGCCTTTGTCACCACTGCAACAGAATTCCGTCCTATATCCCATATAGACAGCTATTTTCCAAAGTGTATGTGATTTTCTTTTTCTTCCCAACAAAATGTACTAGCTGACACTTAGCTGTGTTGTTCATTTGTCCATTACATGCCCATTCTTCACTGTCGCTGGGTCAAAATCCTGGAACTCTCTTCCTATGATGTACTGAACACTGTGTGTGGGTGGCAAAAAAGCATTTCCCCTCCCAGATCCTGTTTTCTCAACCTCAAATGGCCAACATTCTCGGGAGGACAAAGAAAATGCTTCAAAGACACTCTGAAGCCCTCGAAGTGCAGCAGCATTGATATCAATGACTGGGAGAAGCTTGGTACCGATTGTTCAAAATGGTGACAACTTGTCCATCAAAGTGCATCATGCTTTGAATCCAAACATCTTAATGATGAGACCAAGTGGCAAGAGAGAAGGAAAGAAAAGGAAGCGAATCCTGAACTCCGGATCCCAGTACCTTGTGGTACATTCTGCCCCATGTGCCCAAAGATGTGTGGGTCATGAATCAGCCTGCTCAGTCACATGAAGACCCATGGCAGAAACTTACCATCTCATATAGATGTTATTCTTGAATCAAGGGACAGCTGATGAACCAATGACAACAGACTTCCTGCAGCATGGTTACGTTTGCACAACTTTGACAAACTTTGATATAAACCTTGAAGTCTTAACACCGGCTATAATCAAATCATTTTGGACACTCACGTAAAAGGGCAATTATGCATGTTGTTTTAACATTGATTATAACACCATCAAAACACATTATAATATGTTTTTAATATTATACTTAGAGCATTTAATCTTTCACAATTTCATGAATCATTGAAATCCTAATGAATTTCACATCTGTATGATAAATTAATGAAGCAAAATTAATCTGAATTTAGTAATCAGATCACATTCGGTGATATTTGTAATGCATTAGTTTATTCCTATGAAACTCTGCTATATGCTTTTTAATGCATTCAATAGGCTACTTGCTGTAAATGGGTTAACTAATAACTAAATAACAAAGAGAATTTTCATGTCTATATACTAATGTGTTTCTTACAAAAATCTCAAACAATTTTCAATGTTTATCCCATCTTGCCTGCTTTTGGCAAGGTATTGATATTTATTGTTTATAACTCAGAATTAAATGATAAAGGATTCATACTGTAAGGGTCATATCAATACAGAAAAATTGATTTCAATATGGCTGTGATGGACATCAGAAACAGTTGATGAAATCTCAATGTGTTGCTGTATTTTTTTAAACAGAGCTTTCTTCGAGATTTACTGAAGAAAGCAAATAGACCTTTTGATGAAGTGAAGCTAGAAGAGTATACCCTGACAACGGTAAGTGAAATTCCATCAATTCGCTTTAGCAACGTTTATTGGCCGCGAAATAGTTTGTTATAGAACATTGAAGATCAGAAAGTAGTTCTTGCTGGCTCTTTGCAAGAGAGGTTTAGCTGGTCCCACTCCCTGCCCTTTCTCCCATAGCCCTGCAAAATTTTTCCTTTCAGATGCTTATCTAATTCCCTTTCAAAAACCACAAATAAATCTACCTGCAACACCCTTTCAGGCAGTGCATTCCAAATCATAACCACTCACTGCGTAAAAAGCTTTTCCCTTTGTCCCCTTTGATTCTTTTGCCAATAATATTAAATCTTTGTCCTCTGGTTTTCGACCTACCGCCAAAGGGAACAGTTTGTCTCTATCCGTTCTGTCTAAACTTCTCATGATTTTGAGCACCTCTGAATCACCTCTTAGCCTTCTCTTCTCCAAGGAGAACAAGCCAATCTTTTCCAATCTACCCTCGTAACTAAGTCCCTCATTCCTGGAACCATTCTCATAAATATTTTCTGTAGCGTTTTTAAAGCCTTCACATCCTTTCTAAAATGAAAGGGTCATCATAGCTTCCTTGCTTCTATACTCTATGTCTCTGGTTATCAAGTCCAGGATCTCATTTAATGACTTTCTCAGCCTGCCCTTGTTACCTTCAACAATTTGTGCACATTTACTTGTAGGTCTCTCTGTTCCTGCACTTTCTTTAGAATTGTTTAGTTTAGATCTTAAGTTTAGATTGCCTTTCTTCATTCTTCCTAGCAAAATATGTTACCTTGCACTTCTCTGTGATAAATTTATTCTATTACATGTGCACCCATTCCTTCAGTTTGTCTGTGTCCTCTTGAAGTCTATCATTACCTTCCTTACAACTCGAAATGCTTCCAAAGGCAGCATTTTCCCGATGGCGAGCGGGGAGGGCAGGGCCCGCTCGCCAACACGTAAAATTACACGTGGTGATGTCGGCCGGGCGTCCCGACGTCACCGTGCGTCATTTAGATTTTCGGTTCGGTGGGCGCACAACCGACTCAGCTGCGCACCTGCCGAATTGTCAAAGCCCTATTAAGGCCTGTTAAAAACTAATTAAAATAGTTAAACGAGCTGCCCGTCCAACCTTAAGGCGGGGGGAAATTTCTGGCCTAAGTTTTGTGTCATCTGCAAATTTTGAAATTGTGCCCTGGACACCCAAGTCTAAGTAATTAATACATCTCAAGTAAAGCACTGGTCCTAGTATCCCTGAGGCACACCACGGTAAAGCTTCCTCCAGTCTGAAACACAACCATTCACTACTACTCTGTTTCCTGTCACTCAGCCAACTTCGTAATCATGCTGCTAATGCCCTTTCATTCTATGCAGTGTTTTGTTTTTGTATTAGTAGTTAAACAAATTAACAGATCCATGCTGGTTTTCTTAATTAACCAATAATGGTCCAAGTGATTGTTAATTTTGTCCAGGACTATCGTGTCTAAAAGCCTTCCCACTACAGAGGTTAAACTGACTGGACAGTAGTAAAATGGATTTATCTTTACACCTTTTTTTGAACAAGGGTGCAACATTTACAATTTCCAGTGCCTAGGCACTACCCCTGTACGTAAGGAGAATTGGAACATTATGGCCAGTGCCTCAACAATTTCCATTCTTATTTCCGTCAGTATGCTCATATGCATTCCATCTGGTCCTGGTGATTGCTCAACTTTAAGAACAGCAAGCCTTTCTATAAGGTCCTCTTTCAATGTTAGCCCACCCAGTATCTCAACTGCCTTCTCTTGCACGATTTTGGCAGTATCTTATTCCTTGGTAAAGACAAATGATAAGTGCTCTTTTAGTACCTCAGCCATATCCTCTGCCTCTATGCCAGGCCTCTTTTTGGGACTGTATTTGCACCCTGACCCCTCCTCTTGCTATGCTTTTGCCATTTATATGCCTAAAGAAGAATTTTTGATTTCCTTTTCATGTTAGCTGCCAGTCTCTTCTTATAGGACTGCATCTTCCAGTTGGCGAGCGGGGGATGGGGCCCACTCACTGACGTGTAAAATGATGTGGGATGACGTCGGGCGTGCGGCCCGATATCACCCCGCATCACTTAGATTGTCAGTTCGGTCAGCTGCGCGCCTGCTGAACTGTCAAAGGCCTATTAAGGCCATTAAAAAAGTAATTAAACTGATTAATGGACCTGTCCACCCAACCTTAAGGTTGGCGGGAAGGCGGAGAGCCCAGGTGGCCTTCAGAAAAAACATGAAACCTGATCCACGGGCAGGATGAGGTTTCATGAGGGTATTAAAATTTGTATGAAATATCTAAATAAAAGAAATCGACATGTCCCAGTTCATGTGACAGTGGCTCATGAGGGGACATGTCAATAATTTTTTTTTGCCATCTTTATTTCAATGTTTGATACCTGAACCGATCTCCTGAGGCAGCACTTTGCCTCAGGGAGATCTGTGTGCTCTTTCGTGCACATGTGCGAAAGAGCGCACTTCCGACTCAGGTAATCCCCCCCCCCGCCCGCACAGGGAGCGCATAGCGCTTCCTGGTGCACGTCACACTGGGCGGGCCTTAATTGGCCCGCCCACGTAAAATGGTGGCACGCCCCCGACTGGGGACACCGATCGGGAACCCACCCACTCGCGCCCGCTCCCGCACAACCCCCCCCGATGGGGGGAAGATCGTGCCCATAGTCTATCTTTGCCCCTCTTATTTCCATTTTCACTTTCCCTCTGAACTTTTTATATTTAGCCTGTTTTGCCCTCTCCATGTAAGTATTTTTTTTTACTTCAGATTGTCCTTTTCCACAGTGGGTATAAGCTTTATGATATTATGACTATTATTCACTAAATGTTCCCCTTCTGATACTTGATCTACTTGACTTCATTCCCTCGAACCAACTCTGGCAATGCCTTCTTCTTCAGTAGGCCAGATCTAGAAAATTCTACTGAACACTCTTTCCCTTCTCTGTCCTTTACGCTATGATTGTCCCAGTCTATACTCAGATAGCTGAAGCTACTGTTATGACCAGGTGAGAAGCAATGAATTGGCTCCCCTCTATTCAGTCTCCACAGTTGGTCACAAAAAACCCAAATGTATTCACAATTTAATAAGGAGCCAATCAAACTTTTCTTGAATCAAAGAAAGAGCAAATTTATTAGCCACTAAACCAGAGGGAAAAAACTAATAAAAACATGACGTCACACGCATTGACAACCAGGTTTCAGAAAAGGAACGTTAGAGTCTAATCAAAAAGGGTCAAAGAATATACAATTAAGTGCCTTTGAATTGTCCTTGAGGCATAGACCGTTAAACGTTGCGACCGATTTAGGTTATCTGGTTTCTTGGATGCGGTCAGATGTAGAAGATGTTACAATTCTAATGAGACCTTGGTTCATTGGTAGATTCCTGGTACTTTGACTTCTTGAAACAGTTAAATCACTTGTTTCACGACTTTTGCTGGAGAATCTTGCAAATGTCTCTCTTCAGGATCTGCAGCCTATCCTGTTATACCTCATGTGTGTATTTTCTAGGGGTTTTGGGTGGGTTTGTCTGTGGCAACCATTGTTTCAATATCCAGGACTTTGCATTTTAATGTCTCTTCCCTAGACAGAGATGAGTTTCAATAGATGTCTAGACTAAGAATTGCCTCTCTCTTCACACTCTCTTGCAGTTTAAAGCTGTTTGATCTGTCTCAGTTCTAATTGCAGAGTTTGAATTGTAAGTAACTTGTGGCAGCCATCTTTAGCCAGTGTCTTTGCTACTATCTTTGTGTACAGTAGAATACGCCTAGTCATGTATTGGTACCTCTACTGTTTCATAATTCTAACCAGATAGATTCTGCCCTGACCCCTTCAAGATATCCTCTCTCTCCGGCACTGTAATATTCTCCTCTTTTATTTCCTTTTGTATCATTCCTGGAACACCTTGTATCCAGGAATATTAGTACCCACTTCTGCCCTTTTTTTGAGCCAGGTCTCCATTATTGCCATCTTCTGAATGGAGAATGCCACATGGCTTGTGCAGGGAGCAACCTAAGATGCTAACCACCCCCTGGAAATCAGCATAAGTCTGTGTGGCACCAATGATGAACAAATTATTTCCCCATGGAAAAGAACAAGAAAAGAGGAACATTGTTATGATCACCATAGAGACCGATAACTTTCTTTGAAAGAGATTAATTTCCTAGCAACCGATAGAAATAACCGAAGAAGAAGATTTCACATTTTAAGGCTTTTATTGTAATAAAAAAACTATAATCAACATATATTAAACATGACTTAACAGGCAACTAATACATCAAACTAAAGATAAAGGTATGTTCCACATTAACTAGTGCAACCGAAATAAGCCTTATGAAACATCTTTACGCCACGCTTCTGACATACTTTTAAAATTCATTCATGGGATGCGGGCATCGCTGGCTAGGTCAGCATTTATTGCCCATCCCTAATTGCTCTAGTTCAGAGAGCATTTAAGAGTCAACCACATTGCTGTGGGTCTAGAGTCACATGTAGGCCAGACCAGGTAAGGACAGCAGATTTCCTCCCTTAAAGGACATTAGTAAATCAGATGGGTTTTTACGACAATCAGCAATGGTTTTTTGGTCATCATCAGACTTTTATTTCCAGATTTTTATTGAGTTCAAATTTCACCATCTACCATGGTGGGATATGAACCCCGGTCCCCAGACCATTACCCTGAGTGTCTGGAATACGAGTCCAGTGACAATGCCACTATGCCACATCAAAAAGTAAAGTGCTTTTGGATTTCTTGTGATTGTATAATATGCTATAAAATAGAAGTTTTACTTTTCATAGTAAATTAAGTCTCAGAAAAGCATATTCATTTTGATCTGCTTCTTAAATGTCAAACTTCATTTCTGTGCAATAAAATGGCAAATTGTGAAATGTATCTCAAGCAACACAGAGCACATATGCTGTTGGAGTAAATGTGACGTAAGTCTTCAAAGCTTTTCCCCTCTAGCATTGTTATGAATGATGCAGTTGGTAAAGCTGAGTTATTTAAAAATCCCAGAGGGAAACTTTAAACAAGTGTCATAAACTATAATTTTGAGTGTTATGTTTGAGATGTGACTCTAAATTCAGGAATCAGACCACCGGTTTTTGAGATTTTACATTAAACTAAATGAAACATTTTATTAATTTACACAGGTTAAAATATATATACACATGGCTTCAAATTTCTATCATAACTTTTAACAAATTCCCAAACTAATCTCCATTAAGGCAACAGCTACACATAGACTTAACCAGGCAAAGCATTTTCACCTTACGAATTCAAAATTAGGCTCTTTCATTTTGGTTCCTGTGGAGCCAGTTGGAGGCTCACATTGCCTCTGCTCTGCACACCAAAAACTGATGAAGTTATACCTACCACTCCCGTTGAATGTTAATTCTCATCGTATGAACTACCTCTGAACTAAACCTCTCTAATAATAAAACCCCTTTCATGCTACCAATTTTATTAGTAATATAAACATATTTTTGGTATCTGTTAGATTGGCATCAGTTTTCGCCCCTCTTAAATGCTCTATTCAAAAAATGCAAATGCTCTCTATCTCTCTTACACATCAATATTAGTACACATCAAAGCACCCAAATTAGCTGACTTTAATTCAATTAAGACACACCCAGATATTAAACCTCCATTTTAAAAGAAAATATTTTCCAATAATATGATATGCATTAATAGCTTCATGACATCCCCCTCCATATCAAAAAATGAACCGTCACAATCCTAAAAGGTGGCTTCATTTTAATAACATATCTCACACTATCTCCTATACTTATTACACTATTACATTACCAGATGCATGCATTAACTTAAATATGTATATATATATACACACACAAGTCCTTGGTATCAAAAGAAATCGCTCCAGTTCAGTGTCCAGGATTTAGTTCTTTAAAAATGTCTCATTTTCCTTTAAGCTTCAAACTCTTGCCAACGCATCTGCGAACAGATTTTCTCTTCCAGATATATATATAATATGTAGATTAAATGGTTGTAATAATAAACTCCATCTGAAAAGCATTGCACTTTTGTCCCGAAATTTGTCCAAAAGCATCAAAGGATTATGGTCTGTATAAACAATTGTTTCTGATGAATTGTTTGCAACATAAATTTCAAAATGCTGCAATGCTAACACCAAACTCAAAGTCTTTTTTTTGATTGTTGAATATCTTCTCTGTTCTTCATTCAGCTTCTGTGAAAAATACCCTATCAGTTTTCAATTCCAGTTTCATCTTCTTGTAACAGTACAGCCCCAATGCCTATATCGCTTGCGTCAATGGCCAACTTGAATTGCTTGGCATAATTGGGTACTGCAAACACTGGTGTCGTAGTTAATGCAGTTTTCAAACTATCGAATGGCTTCTGACACTCTTGTGTCCATTGAAACTTCTTGTTCTTTTTTAATTGTTCAGTCAGTGGAGCAACCACTTGGCTAAAATTTGATACAAATTTCCGGTAAAACCCACTCATGCCCCGAAATCTCAAAACTTCTCATTTTGTTGTAGGCATTGGGAAATCCACGATAGCCTTGACTTTCCCATCTCTTGGAGCCACCGTACCATGTCCAATGGTATGGCCTAGATACGTAACTTGCGCTTTTGCAAATTCACTTTTAGCCAAGTTCATCACCAAATTAGCTACTTGTATTCGAGTAAATAATTCTTCCGGATGCTGTAAATGCTCCTCCCACATCTGACTGAAAACAATTAGATCATCAATATAAACCGCACAATTGCTCAGACCCGCAATTACTTTGTCAGCCTTTGAAATGTCACAGGTGCATTCTTCATACCAAATGGCATGACTTGAAACTGATATAGTCCACTTGGCGTTACAAAAGTTGATATCTCCTTTGCTCTCTCTGACAATGGCACCTGCCAATATCCTTTTATCAAGTCAATCTTTGTGATAAATTTCGATTGTCCCACTTTCTCAGTGCAATCCAACCGTGGTATGGGATATGAATCCGCTTTTGTCACGGCATTCACCTTTCGATAGTCCACACACAGTCTTTATATTCCATCTAGTTTCGGTACCAGTACAATAATTCCTACAGATTTTTCCTGCAACCTCCAACACACTGACTTGGTCTGCCCCACTTTATTATAATGAAGATACCTCAATTTTCGAATGTCACTTATACCTTCAGCACCTACTTTTTTATTCTGAGAAAAACATCCTGGGAATTTCCAGCTACTCCATCTCTTCCCTGACTACCTACCTTCTTTTCACCTTCCCACTTTTTATCCTTTTCCAATTTGAAAGCGTGACGGAAAAAATGGTTTAGCTCTATGAACTAACTCATAATCATCAGTTATCTCTGCTGCTTGTCTTATAGAGTCAACCCTCTGTTCCTCCACATGAGTTCTCACTACCAAAGGGATTGAATCTTTAAATTCTTCCAAAAGAATGACGTCCCTAAGAGCTGCATAGGTTGTCTCCATTTTTAACGCCCGTATCCACCGATCAAAATTACTTTGTTTTACTCTTTCAAACTCAATATCAGTTTTCCCAGGCTGTTTTCTTATATTCCTGAATTTCTGCCTGTATGCTTCAGGAACCAACTTTTGCGCTCGAAATAGCCTTTTTCACCACATCATAATTCCCATAATTTTGATAGCGAAGCATATACCTCATGTGCCCTACCTAACAACTTAGACTGTAATAATAATGTCCAGTTTTCCTGTGGCCATTTCATCTGTTTAGCTAGCTTCTCAAATGAGATAAAGAATGCTTCAATATCTTTTTCCTCAAAGTTTGGAAGGGCTTGCACAAATTTAAACAAATTTAAATCTTTTCTAATTGCCAACATTTTCAGTTGGAATTCTCTTTCTCTCTTTTTCTTTCCTCCTTCTCCATCTTCACAATTTCTAATTCCATTTTAATAGCCATTTCTCCGCCCTTTGCTTCGAATTCAAGCTTTTTCATTTGTAACTGAAGTCTTACTACCTCCAGTGATGACTCGCTAGTGTCAGGTTTCACTTCCAACTGTAGATGCTGTGCTATACTTTTAACTATATCTAATTTCCTAACCCCAAATTTAACTTATCTGCCAACTCTGTTAACTTCCTTTTGGTTATTTTCTCCAACCCAATCAGAGTTATCTCTTCTACTCCCAGACAAGTCTTAGCAATTGCCAAAGCCATCTTGCAGTCTCACCACTACTAAAATACCTCACCAACTCCTGAATTCGAAGTGCCTCTTGTACTCGTAAGCTTAAGATTCACCAATTCCTAACCAATCAAGGAATTAGAAATGTAATTTATCCCGGCACAGGCCCCAATTGTAATGACCGATGCAGTTGGTAAAGCTTAGTTATTTAAAAATCCCAGAGTGAAACTTAAAACAACTATCATAACCTATAATTTTAAGTGTTATGTTTGAGATGTGACTCTAAATTCAGGAATCAGACCACCAGTTCTTGAGGTTTTACATTAAACTAAATGAAACATTTTATTAATTTACACAGGTTTATATACATGGCTTCAAATATCTACTATCATAACTTTTAACAAATTCCCAAACTAATCTCCATTAAGGCAATAGCTACCCATAGACTTAACCAAACACCAGGCAAAGCATTTTCACCTTACAAATTCAAAATGAGGTTCTTTCACTTTGGTTCCTGTGGAGCCAGTTGGAGACTGACAGCTGCCTTTTGATCTCACATTGCCTCTGCTCTGTACACCCGAAAATTGCTGAAGTTGTACCTACCACTCCCATTGAATGTTAATTCTCATTGTATCAACAATTGCTGAACTAAACCTCTCTAACAATAATACCCCTTCCATAGTGCCAACTTTATTAGCAATATAAACATATGGCTTTGTATCTGCTAGATAGGCATTGGTTTTCACCCCACTTCTTGAATGCTCTATTCAAAAAATGCAAATGCACGCTATCTCTCTTACATATCAAAACTAGTACACATCAAAGCACCCAGAGTAGCTGACTTTAATCCAATTAAGACACACCCATAGACTAAACCTCTATTTTAAAAGAAAAATATTTGCCAACAATATTATATACATTAATAGCTTTATGCCAAGCACTTAATTATCCTTGTGATTCTTGAAGCTCCACGGATTCTCAACTCAGGGAACACCGCCCCCCCCCCCTAGCCCGCACAGGGAGTGCACAGCACTTCCAGGTGCGTGTCATGCTGGGCGGGCCTTAATTTCCTGCCCACATAAAATGGCGGCGCGGACCCAATCGGGGTCACCAATTGGGTCCATGCCTGCCCCGGCACAACCCTCCTGATAGGGGGAAAATTCTACCCCATGTTACTGATGGATTTATACATTGTTACTTGGCACATGACTGTGAATGTGGCAACCCAGGATACATATTCATATAACAATTAGTTCCTATCTCTTTACAAATAATATAACAATACATATTCGGCGTGTATTAAATGTATTTAATCTTATTCATGAAGTTATGGTTACTGCACATGCCCAATTTCAATCTTGCGGCCCACTGAGATGAGGGAGGGCCATTCATGCGGCCCATTCACTCGCCTAGTTTGCCCATCACAGTATTAGTGAATGTCATTTTAGACAAAACTAAAGCTATCCTAATATGGACCTGAGTATATACTGAGAAGCTTTTAACTTGGACTTTTCAAAGCTAGGAATGAAAACAATAACATGAATAATGAATGTAATGTTAATTGTAACTTGAGCCAAATTATTTAATGGAGAGATTAATTAATACTCATGCTTTCAAGGACAACATTTCAATAAATGTCAGGAGGTTGACTATGAGGTGGCAATATTGAGAAAAAGCTTTGATACTGAATGAACAATATATCAGGCAATTCAAATGGAGGTAAATATTGGAATATGCTGATCTAATGAAGATATAGGGATCGATGAATCATCAGGTATGCACAAATAATTGCTATTCTGCAAGATTTCCAGGTGCACACTTACTGCGGTAAACCATATTACGAACAGAAAATAATGCACCTTATCCATGTAAGTGGAACAGATTATTAAAGGGTTGTTGGTAGTGAAGACTGCTATCAAGCAGGAGTGATGTGAATATTAACAGTAATTATGCAGGCCATATGCACAGCAGTTAGGCCATCTCTCTCATGAGCATTCACACTGGTTCAAGCTCCAGGTAGGAAATAAGGCTGACTTTGGCTGATTAGATAATGCTCAGGCATCCAAAATAATGGTATTTCAATCATGGTAATTAAGGCCTGCTGTCCTACGCCCAGGAAGATCATTTGCTCTCAGGAAATGGTGGCCAGCAGGACTGGCAGCTATGTAATGAACTAAAGGAGTTATTGAATGACAGTAATGTCAGTAAAAAGCTATGCTTAGAAATAGGCCTGCACAAGTGCTTGCAGGGACCATCTCAAAGAATCAGACTCCCAGAGACAACATAGGGGGTCACGTGGCATTATTACAGATTGGGCTGCAGAAGCAAGGAATTCAATATCTGATTCCTGGGGATTTCACCCCAGATGAGTAAGCAGCCATCACTGCTAATCCTTAACCTAGAGACACAGAGGTGCCTCAGGGAGATTAGTTTTAAGTTTTAACAGTTCAATAAGGCCTTGAATAAATTTTTATGACATATCCCCTCATGTGAAACTGTCACATGAGCTGGGACATGTGCATTAATTTCAGTAAAAATTTTTGAGAAAAGTTAAAATCATTCATGAAACCTCATCCCGCCCGTGGATGAGGTTCCATGAAAAATGCGAAGACCACCTGGGTTCTTCGCCTGCTGGCCAACCTTAAGGTTGGACGGGTAGCTCCGTTAATTATTTTAATTGTTAGTTAAATGGCCTTAACAGGCCTTTGACAGTTTGGTGGGCGCACAGCCGCCTTGGCTGCGCGCCCACCGAACTGAAAGCTTAACTGATGCGCGATGACATTGGGACAGACGCCCGACATCACCCTACGTCATTTTACACCTTGCCGAACAGTCCCCGCCCCCGCTCACCGAGCCTAAGATTCAGCCCATGGAGAATAGCAAGAAACACACTCGATGAAGCTCCAGCACTTTGAGTCTAAAGTGTGATTACTTTTAACTTATGGGAACATAACCGGGCTTTTACATGTTTTCCATTCATAACTTTAAGAAGCTGAAGTTGAAAATAACCTCTCTATATTTAACCTTGTGACCGTATTAGACACCCCCATGTACCACCCTGCACTATGTTCATTAACATGACGAACATTTGCTTGTTCTAAATTTTTCAAGTTTAGTTAGAAGCATCAATGATATATAATCTCTCATCATTATTATTAATAATTATAATAATAATAAAAACAGAAAATTCTGGAAAAACTCAGCAGGCCTGGCAGCATCTGTGGAGAGAGAAACAGAGTTAATGTTTCAAGTCTGTATAACTCACGGATGCCTCTTGTGCAGAGTGATCAATTATTTGCCAGAAACAGCCCTGATTGACCAACTTCCGCTTCTTCAAATTAGAGGGAATTCAAACAGTGTAATCTGTGCTTTTGATTGCCTGTCTACCTCACAACAGCAGGAAGGTGGCATATGGCTATATCAGTGGCAGCCTGTGTTGCTACAAACAAAATATCAATAGGCCAAGCAAAACTACATTTAAGTTGATCTCTGTAAATGAGAAATGGTAGTCTTGAACACATTGCATGCTATCTCACCAAGCTCCATTCAAACTTAAGAGTGTTTGAAAAGGGAAAAGCCATGCAAGTTCAACTTCTTGATTTGCTAATGTGCAATCTGATTTAGGAAAAGGCAGATTGTTCAAAGTAACCTAGTCGCAACAGCAGGAAAGTGCAATAAAAGCATAGACGGAGCAGGCACTCGACAGCTCAGCAGTGTTTCTTCACTTTACTTTGCTACTAGTCCAGACGAGTCATGCTAAAATTTTAACCTTAACTGATCTGTGGCATTAAAGAGTTCTGAACGCTAAATACCTGCTGTGACTGTGATATTTCATATTTGATAATTATGAAAGAATGGAGTGTTTTTTGAAGCATACATTTGAGGATATGGAAAGGACAAATAGACCCAGGCAAAAGAAAAACTAAAAATAGGATCCTTCCTGCCTGAGCTTGGAATTCACATTCTCTGCTTCTGATGAAGATTGCTGTCTGCAGTGTGTTGTCAGTGTTTAAGTCAGTGCTCTTCATTGCAAGGCCCGTGAGCCAGTGGCGGCTCCCATCGACGCAAAGTGCGACTCCCTGACCAGTGGGGTAGTGCTGCCAGAGCAGAGCACCAGCATCTCCAACCAGGGCCCAGAGAGCAAAGTGCAGTGGAGTGGAGTGCTGGTGTCCTGGGGAAGAGAGGTTGGCTGCGAGGCCCCAGGAGTGAGTCATTGTGGAGCCGAGCCCCAGGTCGTTGTGGGGCGGTGGGGGAAGGGGGTGGGGGGGGGGGGAAGTGTTGGGGAAGGAACAGCCTGACTGTTGAGTGTGTGTGTGGGGGTGAGAGAGTTTGTGTGTGTGAGCGAGAGACTGAAGAGAGAGAGAGAGTGAGGGCATAATCATCTCAGATTTGCACTAAGTGGGGTGGCGGGCGGGAAAAACGACATTTTACTTGCTGGCCGCAATGGCGGCTTCTCACGCCGTATTGATCCAAACCCGCCGCATTATTTATAAATTCTCAGGAAACAAGTCGTTTTGATGGCAGGTGGGCTCTCATTCACCGCTTCATCACGCTGGGCACCATATTTAAAATGCAGCCGCGCGCACACCTCTCAGTGCTTTGAGCCCAAGACTGCTGCAAGGAAGACATGGCTCCAAAAGGCAAAAAGACTGCAGCCCCCAGGTTCAATGATGCGTTGCTCGAGTGCTTTTTGGATGCAGTGATGTCCTCTACCCCTGCTCTGGCCACAGGATGGGCAGCAACATCACCAGTCTGGCTTGGGGAGTGGTAGCAGCGGTGGTCAGCGCCAATGACCTGCAAAAGAGGACAGCCACCCAGTGCTGCAAGAGGATGAATGATCTCTTTAGTTCCATGAAGGTAAGTCACTCTTCTTATCACTCTCAACTCACACACTCACAGACCCATCACACATCCACAGGGCCCTCACGCACTGCCAGTTTAAGGGACATCATGATTCGCTCCCTCATTGACCTCATCTCATCCATGGACCACTTACCTCCCACACAGCCAGGCATACTTACCATTTGGCCTGGCAGGCATCCTGCTTAAACTCTCTCCATCTTTATTCACGCAGGACAAGCTGGCACACAACAAGAGGAAGAGGTCGCAGACTTGTGGAGGAATGCCTGAAATCAAAGTCCACATGGACTTTGAAAATAGAACCATCCAGCTGGCCGGCAAGGATCTGGACCATTCCCGTGCTGACGGTGAGGTCAGCGCTGCTCTACCAAGTGAGGATCCAACAGTGCAGCATCTATCAGACAACCATGCTGTGAGTGATGTGTCCTCTTTCACAGGCCACTGCCATGAACTAATTATCTCTTCTTGCTTTCACAGGCACATCTGGGAAACAGCCGACAGAGTCCACAACCCAGGGCCTCCAATCAAGCCCCGAAGAAACCTCTGAAGAGGAATCAGAAGGCACCCTCCCTGAAGGCCTGTCACAGCGCTCGCCCACACCCTCCACCAGCACAGAGACACCCACCTCGGTGGGACCTAGCTTTAGAGTATCCTCAGGATCACAATCCCAGGTGAGCACATCACACTCTGATCCACAGCTGGCAGCGGCTTCCCAGGTGTCTGGCGCTTGGAGGTGTCTGCTGGAGGCCAGAAATTTACTGATTCCGAATCCGGTGACGAGCCTCTGGACTTGGTCATGTCTCCGTTGCTGGAGCTGCAAAGGCAAGCTCAGAAACATCAGGAAGGGATGTCCGCTGCACTCCTCAGTTTGCAAGGCACGATGGAGGAGTCCGTCCGTCTTCAGGCTGAGGTGATAGCGCCAGCATGCCAATGCACCAAGGTCAACACTGGTAGGATGGCAGCCGCCATGAAGACCTTGGTCCAGGATGTTGCTTCTGCGCTGCTGCGTGGGTTGAACCTCATCACTGATGCCATAGTTGGTCTCTGACAGTGTGTACACAACAGGGATATGGGGCAGCTCGATCTTACTCCAGCTTCCCCTTCCCCTCAAAGAGTCAGTCATGGGCCCTTGGGCACCCATAGGGAGGAGGATCAGCAGGTGCACACTCTGGGGCCATCTACCCACGTGACTCAGGGAGTGTCCAGCCCATCTGAATCCCCTCTTCCTGTGACCCCAGCAGCTCCAGCTCCAGCTCCACAGGTCGTGGAGGGTGCCATACAGCAGGACCCCGAAAGCAGGCCAGAGCCCTCCAGGTCTCGGCCCTCCAGGGGCCGCCTGTCAAGGTCATCACTCACAGGGCGTAGCAGTGAAAGCAGGTGCCTCCACCTCCGCTGTTGATGTCCAGAGAGCACCAGGATGTAGTGGCAGGGTTGGGAAGGTTAAGGAGATGTAACTCTTTTTGGAGTCAACCAATTAAACTAAATTAACAAAATAAGGGATAAATCAAGCACAGCCCCTAAGTCAGATCAGCTGTAAAACCAAGGACAAAGTTTAAAGGAAACTTACAAACATCAAACCAAAATGTGATTAAAGGGTTAAGGAGATGTAACTCTTTTTGAGTTAAAACAATTAACTAAATTAACAAAAACAAGGGATAAATCAAGCACAGCCCCTAAGTCAGGTCAGCTGTAAAACCAAGGACAAAGTTTAAAGGAAACTCAAAACATCAAACCAAAATGTGATTAAAGGGTTAAGGAGATGTAACTCTTGTGGAGTTAAAACAATTAACTAAATTAACAAAAACAAGGGATAAATCAAGCACAGCCCCTAAGTCAGGTCAGCTGTAAAATCAAGGAAAAACTTTAAAGGAAACTTACAAACATAAAACTAAAATGTGATTAAAGGGTTAAGGAGATGTAACTCTTTTGAGTACATTCACAGTTCTTGGTTTCCAGGAGTGGGACATGAACCCACAACCTTCTGATTCAAAGGCGAGGGTGCTATGAACTGAGCCACAGCTGTAACTCTTTCGAGTTGTCAACAGATCGCATGTAACTCTTTTCATTCACAGTTTTTGGTTTCTGGGAGTGGGACATGAACCCACAACCTTCTGACTCAAAGGCGAGGGTGCTATGAACTGAGCCACAGCTGACACCTCCCCGCTGTAACACTTACATACTCATGGAGTTGAGAAACTCTTTCGAGTTATCAACAGTCACAGATTGCAACTCTTTCGAGCACAATCACAGTTCTTGGTTTCCGGGAGTGGGACATGAACCCACAACCCTCTGATTCAAAGGCGAGGGTGCTATGAACTGAGCCACAGCTGTAGTTGCACAGCCTGGGCACAGGTGTTAATCACTTGTACATAATGTTCACTATTGTAAATAAACTCTCAATAACGGAGGAACAGCACCTCATCTTCCGATTAGGCACTTTGCAGCCTTCCGGACTTAACATTGAGTTCAACAACTTCAGATCATGAACTCTCTCCTCCATCCTCAACCCTTTTTGATCCCCCTTTTTTCAAATATTTCTTTGTAATTTTTATATGTACATTTTTTTCCCACCTATTTCTATTATTGTTTTTAAATTTTATTTCCATTCATTGTTTTATTCCCATCTTTTAGCCTGTTTTGATCTTTTCTCCCACACCGTCCCCTGCCCCCACCCCACCCCCACTAGGGCCATCTGTCACTTGCTCATCTTGTTTTCTACTCCTAATGTCACCATTAGTATCTCCTTTATCCAGTATCACCATCATCAACACCCCTTCGACCTTTTGTTTATGACGTCTTTTGCAACTTCTCCTTTGTCTCCACCTATCACTGGCCTTCTATCCAGCTTCACCTGTCCCACCCCTCTTAAACAGAATATATTTCACCTCATTTCTACTTCTCTTTAGTTCTGAAGAAGAGTCATCTGGACTCGAAATGTTAACTCTGTCTTTCTTTCCGCAGATGCTGTCAGATCTCCTGAGTTTTTCCAGTAATTTTTGTTTTTGTTTCAGATTTCCAGCATCCACAGTATTTTGCTATATTCCGGCCTATGGCTCCTTATTCGGATGAGCAGTGTTCGTTTCACTCAGATGTGAACCCTTTGATAAATGCAGGGGTCTCAGTCCAGGGCCTCTTCCCTATGCTCGGTGCAGCCTTCAGGCCAAAGTGATGGTCCGGCCTCACACTCCCCAGACACATTAGCGATGCCTGCACCTCGATGGTGCTTGTCATCGCTGCCAGAATGTAGTGGGCAGGCGTCACAGAATTCCATCATTCTCTCCGAGTGCTCTCAGCACCTTTAAAATGGGGTTGGCCCCCATCTCTTCAGCATCTGTGACTAGTGATGGTGTACTCCTGAAGGGCTCAGGCGCTGAAGGCTGACAAAGGATCAGGTGCTTCTAAAGTTTCACGGCTGCGTCTCCATGATATAACCCTGATCAGAGAGCGCAAGCGAGCTGCCCTCAGTCAGACAGGAGTCAGATATTCACAGAGGCTGCGTGAAGATCTATGGAGTGTCCTCGCTGCATGTCATCATCATCCTCCTGCAATCGAGGGACTATTAGGGCCTTCACTGCGTCTCCATGACTGGAGCATTCTCACAAAGGGTATGTGCGCTGCCATTAGCCAGACTGGAATCAAACATTCATAGATACAATGTGAGGATCTATGGTGTCTCCTCACTGCACGTCATCATCATCATCCTCCACAAATCTAGCAGCTATGAGGACCTCCCGAGCGTGCCTGCCTCGTCTGGCAAGTGTGAGAACCTCATCGCCGTCGTCGTTGCCTTCGAGGACCTCCTCACCCTCATCCCGGTCGATGTTTTCCTCATCGGAGGAGACCTCCAGCTCCTCCATCTCCTCCTCAGCCAGCTCCTCTTCCCATTGCAATGCCAAGTTGTAAAGCATGCAGCACGTGATGATGATGCATGGCACCCTCTGC
Organism: Cetorhinus maximus; assembly: GCF_964194155.1. NCBI lineage: Eukaryota > Metazoa > Chordata > Chondrichthyes > Lamniformes > Cetorhinidae > Cetorhinus > Cetorhinus maximus. Next base: position 121,504,979 of record NC_135882.1, on the reverse strand, counting down.
AGACTGTATTGCAGGGCTTCACCAGACCGGTCCAGGCACCGGAACCTCATCTTCAGTATCCCAATGGTCTGCTCCACTAAATTGCGAGTTGAGCATGAGCCTTGCTATACCCTTGCTCTTCTGCAGTCTGAGGCCGCCACACGAGTGTCATCAGCCACAGCCTATGCATGCAGCCCTTTTCCCTGGGGAGTCACCCCTGCAGCCTCCGTGGACCCTGGAAGACGTCAGAGATCTGTGACCGACTGAGAATGTAGGAGTCAAGGACCTTCCCTGGACACCGTGCACAGACCTGTAGGATGCGTTTGTGGTGGTCGCACACCAGCTGCGCATTCAGTGGTTGACTGCTTGTGATGGAGATCTGAGCACTGTGTGAGTGCAGTTGATCGCACCCTGCACCTGTGGGAAACCCAAGATCTGGGCAAATCCAATTGCTCTTGCAACCTGGCTGCCCTGGTCCTGGGCGAGATGCACAAAGCTGTGTGCCCTTGCTAAGATGGCATCCATGATCTCATGGATATATTTGTTGGTGGAGGCTTGTGAGATCCCACAGAGGTCACCTGTGGAGCCGTGATAAGAGACTTTGGCATAAAAATTGAGTGCTGCGGTCACTTTCATGGCCACGGGCAGTGGATACCCTCCATGTCCCCACGGCGCCAAATCCTGCAGCAACTGGCAGATGTGACCAACCAGTTCCCTAGACATTCGCAGTCTTCAGTGACACTGGTTCTCGGTCATCTGCAGGATTGAAAGGCGGCGTCTATAGACCCTGGGTCTAGCTGGGTACCGACCAGCAATGGCTCTCTGTGGCTCTTTGGTGGTGTGTGCGGGAGCCCCAGTTGTCCCTTCTTCCAGAGGATGCTGTCCTCCCTCTGAGTAGCCAGGCACCTCAGTTACTTTTTCTCTGTTGTCTTTGCTCTCTGTATGCCACGAGGCATACAGCTAGTTCACCAGGCTCCATCCTCCTGATGTACTCCTCCTGCCAGATGAAATAGAGAGATGTGTGGGTGAGCTTGGGTGTTCTAAGAACCTCTCTTGGTTAAGTCTAAAGGCCTCTTATTGCATCCCAGACAGTGCTGGCACTGCATGGCTGCCTGAAACCCCACCCACCCCTGCCCCACTCCACCTGACCGACTGGCGGCAGCTTTGCCCACTGCACAGCATGCTGTGCTCTCAGCTCAGGAGCAGACATTCTCCTAGCACACACTGCAAGGCTGCATTGTTAGCTTGAATCATGGGGAAGACTGGTCCAAACCGGGATGATGACATTGCAAGGGGCTGTGAGCGCCTCCACCAGTAACTGCTGCATGGCCAGTTTTAGCATGGAGTTTTAGTACAGTTTTAGCACAAAGTGCCCAGTCATCCAACTGTTCTGCAGTCCACTAAAATGCTCATTAGTTTGCAATCTGCGCCAGAAGGGTGAGAAGCCCTGAAGCACTTGGTGGCACTTCGATGCCTCTGTGTTGCTTGAGTAGGCAGAGAAGCAAGAGACCTGACTCCATGAATGTCAATGTGGCTACGTCTGAACTGTCTCAGCTGCGGAGGAATGCTCACTTTATACAAGATTCCCTAATGTGTGGCCGCTTCCCTCCCCCCACCCCACACGTGTTTGTGCACTATCTTCAACAGCAGGGCAGCACTTCCCCACCCCCACCCCCCCTCCAATGCACCTCAACTGCAGAGCATCCCTTGCGTCCCCGCCCCTGACCCCAGTAAGTCGCCTCAACTGTAGGGCAGCCCTTTCACCCCCTTCCAAGTTGCCTCAACCTTGAGGTCCAACAGGCGACCCTCGCGAGGGTGCACTCACCTCCGAGTTCCCCTCAAAGTGCAGCCCACGAAGTGCACGCCTTATATATGCTGTTGTGAAACACGTCGGCATGATGTGGGCGGACGATCTGCAGATATATTTCAATGACGTTCCCGACAACCGATGGCAGGAAACGTGGCCTCCCCTTTGACGGGCTGAGCGGATGATCGCAAACTGGTTTCACGATGTTGTGAAACCGATTTTTGGCCTTCTCACCATATTGTCCACTCACACCGCTGAACACACCCAATGAGCATGGAAAATTCCATCCTGAGAGTGTGTGTGTGAGAGTGTGTGTGAGAGTGTGTGTGAGAGTGTGTGTGTGTGTGTGCGTGTGTGTGTGTATGTGGGAGATCCACTTGTATCCAGGAAACGGGCCCACTCCTTCGGCATGAACCGATCGTGATACAGCCTCCAGCTGAGGAAGTGCCATCTGGCATTTCGATCCAGTTGGCTAATGGAAATATTCAAGGAGCAGCCGCCATTGCAGTAGGATGTGGCATACAGGAGTGTGCCACCAGCTCACTGGGAGAGAGAAGCACATTCTGCAGGTAAACCCCTCACCCTAGCACTGAGGTGCAGCCAAGCTAGTCCACTTGAAGTCTGCATTCCCCCCACAAGGAACAATGTATTCTGCTTTTTGATTAATGTCCTTTCATCATTTGTGTTATCAGAAGCAGGAGTGAATCAGGCAATGGCATCTATTATAATAGTCGATTTGGCTCTCACATTGCAGGTTTTTTTGCTAAAGTGGCCCTTGCTTTAAAAATAGTGAAGATCACTGGTTTAAGTTCTTACATGGGGCAGCATGAAACCAAGCAAACTAAGACTTGACTTGAAGACTGAACATCTGGCCCTCAAAAATAATCCATAAGATATTTTTTCAAATAAAAGCTCTTTCACCTTAAAGGGCAGATAAAGGCAATCAAAAACATTATAAGGTAGTTTCATGGAAAAGTTTATTGGCAAGAATCTGCAAACTCAAGGAGGAGGCTTTTATATACTCTGAATCATCATCGTTTCCTCGACCAGCACATCCAGGTTTCGTTGGACTATCTGTATAGCAGATTTGATGGCTCAATGAAGTTAAACATTCTTTGCAAGATAAGAAATGTAACATTTTTTATCATACATGAATAGTAGAATTTTGTCAAAAAAGCTTTTCTCGACAGAATGTATACTGCAAGACAATGTAACTACGTTACCTACAGTCTTCCAACAGTACAGACTACAAAATGGTCAGAGAAATTATAGATGCCATTCTGGAACACTTGTCTTAGCTTTGCATGAAATTCAATCAATGCTTCCCTGAAAGAGAGGCAAATGAATTGCAGGATTTTGCTAGGATTTGAAACTTGTTTTCTGAGCACTTTGTAGCAAAGGCCAAAATTGCTGAGTCCAACAGAGAATTGAATCCACAGCACTGGTTTGACTCTGTTTAAACAGACAATTGTAAAATCTCATCTCACGATTGGTTCTGGCTTTCAATGCAAAAAGAGGTGTCTGAGATATCTCATAAAGCTGTCGAAATACTTGTCCACTTTGCCACAATATATGTGCGAAATTGGATTTTCGTCACCTATTTGCATTAAAAAATAAGTATAAAAGCAGCTTGAATATAGAGACTTGTTTTTGGTTGAAACATGTCAAATTATCTAAGATTCCACAAACTATGTTCCAGCAAATAGGCTCAACCAACTCACCAAGATAGTGATTCTTCAGAGCAGAGAGCGGGTCAAAAAGTAGCAAGACATTGGAGCAGAGAACGGCATTAGTTGCCGCCCCCTGTAACTAGGAGGCAGCCAGAGCTGCGGTGAGAAAGAAAAAAATCATGGTGTGACATCACACGGAAGCCGGTAGGTGATTGGCTGGTGAGTATTTCCTATTTCTCAGGGAGGAGGGAGTGGCATAGTGGTATTGTCACTGGACTAGTAATCTAGAGACCCAGGGTAATGCTCTGGGGACAAATGCAAAAAACAAGTCAATAAGGAATGAAACCGGTCGGACCACCTGGCATCGACCTAGGTACCAAAAACGGCAATGGCAGCTCAGCTCTGTCAATCCTGCAAAGTCCTCCTAACAAACATCTGGGGGCTTGTGCCAAAATTGGAAGAGCTGTCTCACAGACTAGTCAAGCAACAGCCTGACATAATCATATTCATGGAATCATATCTTACAGATAATGTCCCAGTCATCACCATCCCCAGGTATGTCCTGTCCTACCGACAGGACAAACTCAGCAGAAGTGGTGACACAGTGATATACAGTCAGGAGGGAGTTGCCCTGGGAGTGCTCAACATTGACTCCGAACTTCATGAAATCTCATGGCATTAGGTCAAACATGGGCAAGGAAACCTCCCTCTGATTACCACATACCGCGCGCACCCCCTCTCAACTGATGAATCAGTACTCCTCCATGTTGAATGCTGCTTGGAGGTAGCACTGAGGGTGGCTAGGGCACAGAATATACTCTGGGTGGGGGGACTTCAATGCCCATAACCAAGAGTGGCTCGGTAGCACCACCACAGACTGAGCTGGCCGAGTCCTAAATGACGTAGCTGCTAGCCTGGGTCTGTGGCAGGTGGTGAGGGAAACAACAAGAGGGGAAAACATACTTGACCTCATCCTCACCAAACTGCCTGCCGCAGATGCATCTGTCCATCACAGTAATGGTCGGTGTGACCACCGCACAGTCCTTGTGGAGACAAAGTCCCGTCTTCACATTGAGGATATCCTCCATTATGTTGTGTGGCACTACCACCATGCCAACAGATCTAGCAACTCAAGATTGGGCATCCATGAGGCGCTGTGGGCCATCAGCAGCAGCCGAATTGTACTCAATCGCAATCTGTAACCTCATGGCCCAGCATATCCCCCACTCTACCATTACCACCAAGCCAGGGGATCAACCCTGGTTCAATGAAGAGTGCAGGAGGGCATGCCAGGAGCAGCACCAGGCATACCTAAAAATGAGGTGTCAACCTGGTGAAACTACAACACAGGACTACATGTATGTTGAACAGCATAATCAGCAAGCGATAGACAGAGCTAAACGATCCAACAACCAACGGGATCAGATCTAAGCTCTACAGTCCTGCCACGTCCAGTCATGAATGGTGGTGGACAATTAAACAACTCATTGGAGGAGGAGTCTCCACAAATATCTCCATTCCCAATGTTGGGGGAGCCCAGCAGATCAGTGCAAAAGATAAGGCTAAAGCATTTACAACAATCTTCAGCCAGAAGTGCCGAGAGGATGATCCATCTTGGCCTCCTCTGGAGGTCCCCAGCATCACAGATGCCAGTCTTCAGCCATTCGATTCATTCCTTGTGATATCAAGAAACAGCTGAAGGCACTGGATACTGCAAATACTATTGTGCCCTGATAATATTCCAGCAGTAATACTAAAGACGTGTGCTGCAGAACTTGCCGCGCCCTAGCCAAGCTGTTCCAGTAAAAGCTACAACACTGGCATCTACCCGGCAATGTGGAAAATTTCCCATGTGTCCCGTACACTAAAAACAGGTCAAATCTAAACCGGCCAGTTGCCGCCTGACCAGTCTACTCTCGATCATCAGAAAAATGATGGAAGGTGTCATCAACAGTGCTATCATGCTGCATTTCCTTAGCAATAACCCGCTCACTGAATCTCAATTTGGGTTCCGCTAGGGTCACTCAGCTCCTGACCTCTTTACAGCCTTGGTTCAAAAATGGACAAAAGAGCTGAACTCCAGAGGTGAGGTGAGAGTGACTGCCCTTGACATCAAGACAGCAGTTAACTGAGTGTGGCATCAAGGAGCCCTAGCAAAACTGGAGTCAATGGGAATAGGGGGAAAACTCTCAGCTGATTGGAGTCATACCTAGCACAAAGGAAGATGGTTGTGCCCAGTTTGGGGGAGAGAAGAGTGAGTATAGTACCAGACTTAAATAAAGGCAATTATAAGGGTATGGGGATGGAGTTGGCTAAAGTTAACTGGGAAATTAGATTAAGACATGCTGTTGAAGACATTTAAGGAGATATTTCATAACACTCAGCAAAAATATATTCCAGTGAGAAAAAAAAGCCTCGAAAAAAAGGATGCATCAATTGTAGCTAACTAAGGAAGTTAAAGGTAGTGTCAAATTGAAAGAAAAAGTGTACAATTCTGCAAGGATTAGTGGCAGGTGAAAAATTGGATAGAATCTAAAAACCAGCAAAGAATGACTAAAAGAATAAAGAAGGAGAAATTAGATTACAAGAAAAAACTGGCTAGAAATATGAAAACAGACAGTAAGAGTTTCTACAGGTATTTAAAAGGGAAAAGATTGACTAAAATGAGTGTTATATCTATGGAGAGAATTCCACAGACTAACAACCTTCTGAGAGAAAAATGTTCTCCACATCTGTGTCTTAAATGGGAGACCCCTTATTTTTAATCTGTGTAACCTAAATCTAATCTCTCCAACAAGGGGAAACATCCTTCGGCATCCACCCTCTCAAGTCCCCTCAGGATCTTGTAAGTTTCAATAAGAAAACCTCTCATTCTTCTAAACTACAATGGATACAGGTCCAACCTGTCCAACCTGTCCAACCTTTCCTCATAAGTCAAACCCTTCATCCCAGGAATCAATCAAATGAACCTTCTCTGCACTGTATCTAATGCAATTAAATCCTTTCTTAAATAAGGAGACCAAAACTGTACAAGGTACTCCAGTTGTGGTCTCACCAACTGTACAACTGTAGCAAAACTTTTACATTCCATTCCCCTGGCAATAAACAACAAATGCTGGAGGAAAGACGATCTCTGGCATTTCCCTTCCTAATCGCTTGCTGTACTTCCATACTAACTTTTTGCAATTCATGTAACTGGACATCTGGATCCCTCTGTACATCGTTGGCTGATGATAGGCCTCTGGAGTCGTCCCTGAGGCAGCAGATGCTGGAAGTCCAGCAGGGTGTGCGGGAGAATCTGGCGGAGATACATGAGGCAAATGCGTGGCATGGTCTCCGCGATGGAGGAGTCCATGCGAAGCATGAGCAATGCATTGACCCTCATGGCCGAGCGCAATGCCTCCTGCATGGAGAAAATGGCGACTCCAGGAGAACAATCAGGGCTTCCTGGGGATGCGCTTGGACCTGCAAGCCCTCACAGCGGCATTGACCTCAGCTGGTCAGTGTCCGTGTGGGAGATGGATTGGGCACCCAGTATCCTGGCTGGGTGCCCATACATCAATGGTGAGCAGGGAGGTCTGAAGCGACCTCACGGCGCACGAGCTGCCTGTCATCTCTGCAGGCTCTTCTCAGGGCACTCTGGATGAGGCCAGCAGCTCCTCCGCCCCTCTGCCAGTTACTGTGCGATCTGATGATGCTGCGGCAACTGGGGAGATGCCAGCCGTGGCATTGGCCGCTCCCAGGCGGGGCCAGCACAGGCTCCATGGGCCAGAGGACGTCCGCCAAGGTCATCAAGGCCAACAGGACAGCACAGTGAACAGGCTGTCTCGAACGCCAGTGCCAGCAAGGAAGGAGCACCTAAACGTAGGACCCGAAAATGTAAGCTTAAGGCACCTCAGGCACACCACGGCCTTCTCACTGGTGGTTTTATGTTGCCCCGCTATTAGTTGATTATAATTTGGTGTGCAGCTCAACAACTTTGAATTAAGTTTCTTTTCTGTTTTATTTTGTGAATTCATTAAATGCCTTCTTTGTGAACAAGGCTCAGGGTGATTCCTTACTTCTGCAGCTGAAGGGGAACACATGATGTTATGAGTGACTTGTTTGTCATTGAGCTTTATTGACAGGGCACATAGTTAATGTTCCTAACCAGGCAGATGTTGCTCTCAGGTATCGAGTATGGAGTCTGCAGCCCTGGCATGTGTTGGAGGTCCATCTGTAGTGGGCTAGCTGAAGGTACATTGGATTAAAGCCTCCTGGGTGTTCCTGCCTCCCTGGAGGTTGCCCGGGTCAGCATCTACCCCCTCAGCGTTCTCCTGAGCGTGCTCGTCCTCAGACTCACAACTGGACTCATCGTCTGCAGCCAAAGCATCTGCGTCTACATCTTCTTCATCCACTGCATCCCCCCTTTCCAGTGCCAGATTGTAGAGAGCGCAGCATGCAACCACTGTCAGTGACACACGATCTGGGGGGGTATTGCAGTGCGCCCCCTGAATGGTCCAGACATCGGAAGCGCATCTTGAGAAGAACGATGGTTCTCTCTACCTCAGCCCTTGTGGAGGCGTGGCTCCTATTGTACCACTGCTCAGCCTCTGTTCCTGGATGGCGGAGAGGCGTCATGAGCCACCTTTTGAGGGTATAGCCCTTGTCACCCAGCAGCCATCCATCCAGCTGGGCTGCAGCACTGAAGAGCCCCGGCACCTGGGAGTGTCTGAGGATGTAGGCGTCGTGGGAGCTGCCTGGGTACCTTGCACAGACTTGCAGAATCTGCATCCTGTGATCACACACTATCTGCACGTTCATGGAGTGGAAGCCCTTCCTGTTGACAAAAGCACCGGGCTCACCTGACGGTGCCTTGATGGCCACATGTGTGCAGTCTATTGCACCCTGGATGCAGGGGAAGCCAGCAATCACCGCGAAGCCTCTGGCTCGCTCCACCTGGCTGGCCTCATCCCAGCGGTAGTGAATGAAAGTCAATGCACGCCTGAATAGAGCGGCTGTCACCTGCTTGACACAAGTGTGGACAGTTGATTGGGAGACTCCACAAAGATCACCTGCTGACCACTGGAAAGAGCAGGAGGCACAGAGTTTGAGGGCAGCTGTGACCTTCAACACCACTGGCATAGGTTGCCCACCCACACAGTTGGCGCAGATCTCAGGGCCTATCATCTGACAGATGTATTTGACTGTCTCCCTTGAGAGTTGGAGCCTCCTTCGACACTGCACCTCAGACATATTGAGGTAGCTGCTTCTCCGCCTGTAAACCCTGGCAGCAGGATAGTGGCGTCTTCTGCAGCCCCTTCTGCCTTGCACTTACTGTTGGCCCTGTGCCCCTTGTGCCTGCACCTGTTCTCCCAAAGGTGGCTCCCCTGGAGGCTGACTATGGACTCCTGGCCTCCTCCCCCTTCTGGCCCTCTCTTCCTCAGAGACCCACGAACGCCCTAGTATACCCAACCTCAACTTACCTGCCATCCCAAAGCTATTTACATTCTTTCTGATTGCTTGTTCCATTCGGATAAACCATGTATTTCCTCCACCTCAATTTTGGCCGGGGCTAAGTATGGTATGGGAGCTAGTATCAGTCAGCATGATGATCTGCTACTGATCCCAAATTTCTGAGATTCAGTGGTATACAAATTATTGCAAAATACGATATATTATTGTTAGGGAAATAGTAATTACAACTCAGAAGAATACTTATTTTTAAAATATATACAATATTTTATTTTTATCACGTACATTATCATGTAATTATCAGCTCAATCTTGAGGATTTAAAATGAGCCAAATGTTTTCCCTAAAATAGCTGAGAATACTTTTACCTAGACAATGTGGTAAGAACCACTGAGGAATGGTTTGAAAAAAAACAAAAGCAACAACTTGAAAAGAACCAAAGACAGCATGGATTGAATGGGTAATTTTAAAAACAAATAATTAGTAAAAATGTGAAGAATGGAATAAAAATAAATTGATACTCTAGAATTATATTTGAATAGATTAAATACAGTCTCAACATCACTGCTATATTTAAGTCTGTTAAAATGTTGGACGATGGCAGGATTCTGATCAATCTACAGTAAGGTTTAAGCATTTAACTCATGAAGGAAGATTTCAAGGACAAATGTAGAAGAAACATTTAATGCTAATCAGACTAGACTGTTATATGCATATACGGACATTTGACGGCAGGGGAAAATAATTGTTTAGGTATCAGTTTGACCATTTTATATATATATTTACACTTTCAAATACCTGATTAGTGTGTAGACCCAACGTTGATAGCATTACAAATCCCCCCAGGCGCTCTCCTGCCCCATGACACACAACGCACACCTGATAATCAAGCTTTATCAAATAAAAATAAATGGCAAACTATTATGTTTCCCTGCTATAAATGCTTATCTTTGGTTGATAATATGCAAAGGTACTGCATTTCAAAAGATACTACAAAAGAATAGAACAAATGTAGGAAATTGGTAGAAGCGGACAGACTATTGAATCTGCAAAGGAAATTCAAAATTAGTACTTAAAAAGTTATGTCTACTGTGTCTTTCCTATAGATTTGTTTGCATGCTTCAATTTCTCCTGCTGGACATGGTGTACCATGGTGTATGCAATGTAATAGGGTTCAACATCAACATCATATGGTATAAATCTGGTCATACATCAACCTGCTATCAACCATGTTCAAACAATACAGCTCAGCATCCATTTGGCTAGGTGACTTGGGATTTCTTAAGTTAGATACTGGTGCAAGGATAGAAAACAGCCACATGGAATATTTAGTATAAACAAATTAGGCTGTTGAGACAGAAAAGACTACAAAAGGAACTTAGATTTCAAACTATCATCATTTAATTTCTTTGCCTGTGACTTGCAGTCCTGTAACATGAAAAGCTGTAAATTTCCTAATGCAATACTTTGTTTTTAAAATTCTGACTTCATTTAAATTTTCTGAAAAAGATAAATGTTTGATTCATTTTAGGAAACTTTCATTTTTATCTTTTAAGCTTAAAATGTTCGATTCAAATCGTGATGGAAAGTTGGGACTTGGTGAAATGGCAAGGTATGCAATTTTCAATACACAATTTTTTAAAGCAACAATATTTTATTAGGCAATATAAATGCATAAACTACATATATGTAAAATTCATTTTTAATAGGTTGCTTCCTGACAAAGAAAATTTTCTCCTCAAATTTCAGGTAGGTGTTACTTTACTTTTTGAGTAAGTACATTTGACAGGTAATAAAAAATCCACCCAACCATATTTAGGGATAAACGGGGTTCTGTTAACTTTAGCAACTGAGACTATTGGACACTTCATTCTACAATTCAAATATACATCTACCCTCAACCTCACAAAAGACACATTACATAGAAATAACACGACATATTCAAAATCTAGCATATACTTGCATTTTCTGTAACTGACACACTTATTTCTAGTACATGTTACTGTCATGCTGGAATTTACTTATCATTTTGCTCTTGCTGGAGGCCTGAAGCTTCCACCTCCAGGATGGTGGCTTAGTGGATTTTTTAAATAAGTCTTCCTAACATGTACTTTCAAATTGGGTGGTACTGTGGCATCCTACCTGAAGCCAACTCTCTTGGATCTGTTCAGGCAGGCGCCAAATTAAACTTTGCGCAGTAATCAGCTATAAAATTCTTTAGTTACCTGGTCTGGCCTACATGTGGCTCCAGATCCCCAGTAATATGGTTAACTCTTAACTGTCCTCTGAAATGGCCTAGCAAGGCACTCAGTTCAAGGGCAATTAGGGATGTGCAACAAATGCTGGCCTTGTCAGCGACACCCACATCTCATGAAAGAATAAGGGTTTTAAAAACTTTTAAAGCTATTCCTACAGATTTTTTCATGCTACAGTAGAAAGTCAATGTTTATTTAAACTGCAGCAAGCACTTATTTCTCCTCCTCCTTCTCACTTTTCCCACTGTTCATTAACTTGGTCTCCCTTAAATAGCACTTCAGCACTATCCACTTCATTTTTTACATCAACTTATATTCTCCATAAGCTCTAACTTGCCAATGGAAATGTCATAGGGGAATCACTCATATCATGTCTCTTCATAGATTTATAGGTGGATTTATCAGCTGCAAGTTACAGAATCATCATTTACTTTGCATTCTGTCAATAAGATTTATTTTTCATTTTTCAGGGGGTGAATATGTCTTCAAAAGAATTTAATGATATCTTTGACTATTATGATCAGGTAAGTTTTCTAAAACCTATTTTTAAAAAAGTTTTAATTCGCCAAATATATCATCAGGGACACGTTGCTGCAAGAGAAGCAGTTTTAGTATCTTAAAGGGGAAAGTTGCCATTTTGGGTATGAAAAGAGCTCAAGAGAACCAAATGTCATTTAATTATTATACAAAACACAATAATATTTAACAATTAAACATTTTCTAATATGAAGAACAATGTCAGGTGTAGAAAAAGTGTTCTGTTGTACACTTCTCCTCAAAATCAGGTGGGATTGTGATAGAGAGTTAAGGAAAATTTGGTTAAGGCCCCGATCACTCAATTCTCATTCACTACAGCGGCAGCTGATGGCTCCTTTCCCCCATGCTGCATTCAAACGGTAGCGGGAAGATGCATGGCTCATGTCACTAGTGAATTTACCTTTCGTCTGCCCCACTTACTGCCCCTTCCTGCAGCCACCATGTGGAAGGTGTCATTAGGTTTTTCTTATTCATTCATGGGATGTGGGTGTTGCTGGCTAGGCCAACATTTATTGCCCATCCCTAATTGCCCTTGAGGTGGTGGTGGTGAGCTGCCTTCTTGAACTGCTACAGAAAGATTGAGTTCTCATAATGGAGGGAGATGAACTTGTAGAACCTTTCCTACCTCCCTTTAAGTTGGGTCCAGCACTTTACTACATAAGGCCTTGGTCTTGACCGAGGCTCAGGTTTTCAGTGGAAGTCTAGTTGCCATCGTCAGCATGCTTCTGACGTATTAGGATCATTTGCCATCTCTACTGCTGCTGCTGCAAATTCCTGCTGCATTCTGGATTTCTGCCCTCAGACTGGTGTGCTTCCTCTTGACAGAGAGTGTCCCACTTTGTAACTCACCCATTAAACCCCAAACCAGGACAATAGTTCAGTGGGAGAAAGTTCCACTCTGTGGAATTCTGCTGTAAAGGGGAAGATCACTCTCCAGAGTGTCTCAACATTTGGCAAACATATTTTTGGGCAAACAATCTCATCAATTATTAAGGTTAAAACAATTGACAATTAATCTTGATTAAGTAAATACTGTGCAACGCGATAGCAGGAACACTTGCTTCACAATCCCCTGAATTTTACAATCTACATTGATGACTTGGATGAAAGAACTGAATGTATGGTAGCTAAATTTGTTGCTGTTACAAAGATAGGTAGGAAAGTAAGTTGTCAAGAGGAGGTAGAGAGTCTGAAAAGGGATATAGACAGGGTTAGGTGAGTGGGTAAAAATTTTGCAGATAGAGTATCATGTGGGAAAATGTGAACTTGTCCACTTTGGCAGGAAGAATAGAAAAGCAGTATACTATTTAAATGGAGAGAGATTGCAAAACTCGATGGTATTGAGGGATCTGCGTGCCCTGATACATGAATCACAAAATGTTAGTATACAGGTGTAGCAAGTGATTAGGAAGGCAAATGGAATGTTGTCATTTATTGCAAGAGGAATGGAATACAAAAGTAGGGAAGTTTTACTGCAGTTGTACAGGGCCTTGGTGAGACCACATCTGGAATGCTGTGTACAGTTTTTGTCTCCTTATTTGAAAAAAAAAGAATTGCATTAGAAGCAGTTTAGAGAAGATTCACTCGACTCATTGCTGGGATGTGGACTTATCTTGTGAAGAAAGGTTGAACAGTTTGGGCCTATACTATTGGAGTTTAGAAGAATGAGAAGTGGTCTTATTGAAACATATAAGATCCTGAGGGGACTTGATAGGGTGGATACTGGGAGCATGTTTCCACATGTGGAGAAGATTAGAACCAGGGGATACAATTTAAGAATAAGAAGTCCCCATTTTAAGATGGAGATAAGGAGAATTTCTTTCTCTCAGGAAGTTGTTAGTATTTGGAATTCTCTTCCTCAGAAAGCAGTGGAGGCAGGGTCATTGACTATTTTTAAGGTTAACAGATAGATTCTTGACTGACAAGGAAGTCAAGGGTCTAGGGGATAAACAGGAACGTAGAAGCCACAATCCAATCAGCTGTGATCTTATCAAACGATGGGAACACGTGGAACACTGGACTGAGAGATTTTAGTTATTAAGAGAGATGATAATCAGGTCTTTTCAGTCTTAAGAAAGATTAGAAGGTTTCATAGAGGTGTACAAGATCGGGGTGGAGCAGGGAAGGCAGTTTGAAAAGGGAATAGCTATTTTCAGTGGTTGGTGAATCAGTAAACAGAAAGCATAAATGTAGAATCACCACCAGAGATAAGTTAGGAACAATGTCATTATTGCAGAGCTTTCAGGATGTAGAATACTATAACCATAAATGGCAGTGGATACAGAATCCATAATTGCTTTTAAAAAAAGAGTGGATAAATGTTTGAAAAATTAAAATGTATAAAGGATGATGAAATGGAAGGGGTATGAAACTAAGTGCAGATATACCTTTTCGGTGCTGTAAAGTTTGATGATGCTATGTGTTAACTTATATCAGCACATTAATGGCTTGGACTTAGGCATAATTATCAAATTTGGAGTCGACACAAAACATGGAAGTGTAGGGAGGAGAAAGAAAGATAGTAAGCTTCAAGAGGACGTAGGCTGGTGCAGTGGGCGTACATTTGGAAGATGAAATTCAACATAGCTAAAGTGTAATACATTTTGGAAGAGTGTGGAGAGGCACTGTATGCCAAATAGTACAATTTTAAAGTAGGTGCAAGAAGACAGAGACCTATGGGTACTTGTGCACAAATCTTTGAAGGTGGCAGGACAGATTAATAAAACATATGGAATCTTGCCTAATAAATAGAAGCATAGAGTACAAAAAGCCAGGAAGTTATGCTAAACCTGGACAAAACACTAGTTTAGTTCCAGCTGAAGTGTTGTGGCCAATTCTGGGCACCACATACTGGACGGATGTGAAGACTTTGGAGAAGGTACATAAAAGATTTACTAGAATGGTCCCAGGGATGAGGGATGTGGATAGACTGCAGAAGCTGGGGCTATTCTCCTTAGAACAGAAAAGTTTAAAAGGAATTTTGAAAGAGGTGTTCAAATTCATGCAGGACTTAGATAGAGTAAATAAAGATAAACTATTTCCAATGGCTGGAGGTTGATAATCAGAAAACACAGATTTAAGGTGATTGACAAAAGAACCAGAGGCGATGTAAGGAAAATATTTTTCACACGGGTGGTTAGGATTTGGAATGCATTGCTTATTACAGTGCTGTTTCCAGACTCAGTAGCGGCTTTCATCAGACTAATTAGATAAATATTTGAAAAAGAAAAATTGTAGGGATATGGGAAAAGAGCAGGGAATAGGACTAACTGGATTTATCTTTGAAAGAACCGATGCAGCCCCAATGGTTGCATTGGTCTCCTTCAGTGCTGTACAACTTGTATTTATATAGCAATGCAATAAAAAATCCCTAGGCACTTCACAAGAGCATTATAAAACAAAATTTGACACTGAGCCACATAGAGAAAATGCACACATATGTTCCTCATTATTCAATATACTGTGGAAGTCCTGGATATAGATGATACTGTTAATGAAGTATTTGCATTCCATTTGCAGTACTTCCTTTCAGCCAAAAAATATTCCAAGTGCATTTTAAAACTTTTTCTCTTGTATTATTTTTGTAGCACAACCGTGACTGCTTCCCTTCTACCACGTGATTAATAAGATACTTTTGAGCCTCAGTTTCATGATAAAGGGTTGGCTATTTAGTATTGAGATGAAGAGAATTTTTTTCACTCCAAGAGCTGTGAATCTTTGAATTCTGTACGCAAAGGGCTGTGGATGTTCAATTGTTGGGCATATTCAAGACTGAGATGAATAGATTTTTGAGCATTAAAGGGAATTGCTGTATTTGAAGATGGAACGGGAAAGTGAAGTTGAGGTAGAAAATCAGTTATGATTTTATGGATTGCGAGAGTAGGCTCCAAGGGCCACATGGCCCACTCCTGATATTTCTTATGCTCTTATAAAAATTTCCAAAACTAGTTTGCAAATAATGCGGCTGCCTGAAAGACGTAGAAGTATTTCATTACGAGGTCATTAGCGGCAGCATTCTTCTATCTACGTAAGATGATGAACATGTAGCAAATCAAATCCACCGAGGATGATAAAAGCAAAATACTGTAGAGATGCTGGAAGTCTGAAATAAAAACAGAAAATCCTGGAAAAACTCAGCAGGTCTGGTAGCATCTGTGCAGAGAGAAACAGAGTTAATGTTTCAAATGCGTATGACTCTTCTCCAGAGTGATGAGGTAGGGGATGAGGTACTTTATATGATGCACTTTTGCTGATGCCTGAGGAGACCAATCCATAAGAGGGAAGCTCTGTCACAAGTGCCACATATGAAGTGGTTATCAGCAGTCATTGTGGGTTGTTGTTTTCAATGTTGGCATCTGTTGCCAAGTCACTGTAGCCACACCAGCCCACAGGTGATGATGCCATTTCTCTCAGTCGTCAGCTCGGGTCTCACAGGTGTGGAAATTGATGGCCTTCATGTCACACTTGCAAGGATCCTTCAAGTGGAGCTCTGGATGTCCCGATGGTCTTCTGGCTCCGCTACCTTACCATACAGAAAATCCTTTGGTATACATCCATCTTCCATCCTGCGAACATGCCCTAGCCAGCAAAATCGCCTCTGCTTGATGAGTGCCAACATACTTGGAAACTTTGCCATTTACTGCATTCATGATTTTTCTTCCATGAGATAATTTAAAAGAATTATATTAAATACAGCATGTAAAAACCTTACTATTTATATAACAAGCTGCTTGTGGAGCAATACGCAGATTTGGAGAGTAATGATTAGCTTGGATTCATTTTGTTTGCCCACCTTGTCATTCTCCATAAACACACAGCCTGTATACTGTACACTGATCAGACTGATAGCTTTTATTTATGTAGCCTTATGATTCTACTACATCCTAATTATTTAGTATAACACCTATTATGAACTTAAAAACGCAGGAGGTCAGGAAGCATCTATTATTAATAATTGATTTTGTTTATACTACAGGAAATATAAGCTTCCATGGTCTTAGTATTGAGAACACTTTTACAAATGCATTAAGATGCAGTTTGCCTACATAATAAGCTTCCCTGCACCACAAATTTGACTTCACTATAAAAAGAAATTTATTGTACGAAGTAAAACCAAAGGGTACTGGAAATACTCAGCAGGTTTGGCAGCATCTGTGGAGAGAGAAACAGAGTTAATGTTTTGGGTCTGTGGATTCTGATGAGAGGTCACAGATCTGAAACTTTAATTCTGTTTCTCTCTCCACAATTGCTGCCAGACCTACTGAGTATTTCCAGAATTTTATTTTTTATTTCAGAGTTCCAGGACCTGCAGTATTTTGATTTTGTATTATTATATGAAGTGTCTTGAAATATTTTGACCTGCATAAGTGCAAGGAATATTTAACTTATGTGTGTTTCCACTGCCATTACAAAATGAATTGGTTTGTGTTTCTACATGTTTAGTCTTTTCCAACAGCTTAGTCTCTGTTTAACATCCATGATTTAAATCACTCCACCAATGGTAGCCGCGCCACCAGCTGCCAAGCCGCTAAGCTCTGGGATTCTCTCCCTAAACCTCTCCACCTCTCTCTTCCTTTAAGGCACTCTTAAAACCTACCTCTTTCACCAGGTTTGTTATCTTTCCTAACATTTCCTTATGCGGCTCAGGGTCAAATTTTGTGTGATGTCACTCCTTGGGACGTGTTATTATGTTAAGGGCATATAAATACAAATTGTTGTTATTAGTGATTGTTAAAGACAAGTTGAGAAAAGCAGCATTTGCCCTTTTTAAGCTATCTGAACTTCTTATGGAGCAGCTTAGGATTTATACAATTTCTAATATACCTTGAGTTACGTTAGTTATGGTTCTATTGTTCTTTATGTGCTCCTTGTTTATTATATAGTGGTCATGCAGGAGTGTGGTATTGTGGTATCATCACAACAATTTGAGTTTTATGACTAAAAACCATGGATAGTACCAATAATACGCAGATGTTTACATTGAACTGCTTAGTTTTTCATACTGATTCTTTAGCAACTTGATTTATACAATGGACTTTATCACTTTACATCTATATGGCAAAACCACACTGTTAGCGACACCCTTTAATTAGAGTGAATGTGCTTTGTAATGCTATCTGCCCATGAGGGTATCCAATACTGTAAATATGTCTCAATTTCCAAAGGAAAAATGATAGCTGATGCTCAATGGTATGTTATCATTTTTTTTTTAAATCTGTTGTGATGGCTGTGAACATTACTTGCAGAATTCTGAAGCACTTTTCTGCATGTTTTATGCTACCAAGGTGTGACTTGTTGGACTTTTACCAAATGACAACTGTAGAGTGGCTTAGTATTTCAGAAACATATATATAAGGTTGGATGGTATTTATTTTAATGTAAGGAGTCTGACGACTAAGGCAGATGAGTTGAGGGCACAAATTAACACATGGAAGTATGATGTCATTGCTGTCACAGAGACATGGTTGAGAGAGGGGCAGGACTAGCAGCTCAGTATTCCAGGATATGGGGTCTTCAGGCAAGACAGGGAAGGAGGTAAAAGAGTAGGGGCTATCACAATATTGATCAAGGAATCAATTACAGCAGTAAGGAGGGATGACATCTTAGAAGGCTCCTCAAATGAAGCCATATGGGTAGAACTTAGAAACAAAAAAGGAGCAATCACATTGCTGGGAGTGTACTATAGGCCCCCAAACAGTCAGAGAGAAATAGAAGAGCAGATATGTAGGCAAATTTCAGAGAAGTGTAAAAATAATAGGGTAGTAATAGTGGGGGATTTCAATTTCTCCAACATTAACTGGGTTAGTTATAGTGTGATAGGTTTAGAGGAAGCGGAATTCTTAAAATGCATCCAGTAGAGCTTTTTAAGCCAGTACGTAGAAAGTCCTACAAGAGAGAGGGCGGTCCTGGACCTAATTTTAGGGAATGAAGCCAGGCAAGTGGGAGAGGTATCCGTGGGGGAGCATTTTGCAGATAGTGATCATAGCTCCGTTAGATTCAAGGTTGTTATGGAAAAGGACAAGGATGGGCCAGAAATCAGAGTTCTAAATTGGGGCAAGGCTGATTTTAATAAGATCAGATATGATTTGGCCAGAGTGGACTGGGAGCAGCTACTTTTAGGTAAATCTGCGTCAGAACAGTGGAACTCATTCAGGAAGGAAATAGGGAGAGTACAGGGCCAACATATTCCAGTAAAGAAAAAGGGTGTGACCAACAAATCCAGGGAACCCTGGATGTTGAGGGATATACAGGATTGGATAAAGAGAAAAAGGGAGGCTTATGGCAGAGACCGAGGGCTCAAAACAGCAGAAACCCTAGAGTACAGAATGTCTGGGGGGGAACTTAAAAAGGAAATTAGGAGAGAAAAAAGGCGGCATGAAAAAACATTGGCAGGTAAAATAAAGGAAAATCCAAAGCTATTTTACAAGCACATTAAGAGTAAGAGGATAACTAGGGAAAGAGTAAGGCCCATTAAGGACCATAGTGTTAATTTGTGTGTGGAGCCGGAAGACGTAGGTAGGGTTCTAAATGAATACTTTGTGTCGGTGTTCACAAGTGAGAGGGATGACGTGGGTATGGAAATCAGGCAGAAGGACTGTGATGTAATTAAAGAAATTAGCATAGAAAGGGAGGAGGTTCTAAGTGGTCTGGCAAGCTTAAAAATAGATAAATCTCCAGGCCCGGATGAAATGTATCCCAGGCTGTTGAGTGAGGCAAGGGAGGAGAGAGCAGGGGCGATGGCAATAATTTTCAATACCTCTCTGGCCACAGGAGAGGTGCCAAAGGACTGGAGGACAGCCAATATGGTACCGTTATTCAAGAACGGAAGAAGGGATAATGCAGGGAACTACAGGCCAGTCAGTCTAACCTCAGTGGTGGGGAAGCTATTGGAAGCA
This sequence comes from Cetorhinus maximus, assembly GCF_964194155.1. Taxonomy (NCBI): domain Eukaryota; kingdom Metazoa; phylum Chordata; class Chondrichthyes; order Lamniformes; family Cetorhinidae; genus Cetorhinus; species Cetorhinus maximus. The sequence continues at coordinate 121,485,383 of NC_135882.1, read as the reverse complement.
ATTCTCAGGGACAGAATTAATCTACACTTGGAGAGGCAGGGATTAACAAAACCATGCTGACTGTCCTTGATTAAAGGGGGATCATGTATAACCAATTTGACTGAATTTTTTGAAGACGTGGCCAGGTGTGTAGATGAGGGCAATGCATTTGACGTAGTCTAGTTTGACTTCAGCAAAGCTTTTGATAAGGTCCCGCATGGGAGACTGATAACGAAGGTAAGAGCCCATGGGATCCAAGGCAATTTTGCAAATTGGATCCAGAATTGGCTGAGTGGCAGGAAGCAGAGGGTGATGGTCGAGGGGTGTTTTTGTAACTGCATGCTTGTGTTCCACAGGGATTGGTGTTGGGTCCCTTGCTGTTTGTGGTATATATAAACGATTTAGACTTGAATGTAGGAGGGTTGATCAGTAAGTTCACGGATGACACGAAAATTGGTGGGGTAGTAAATAGTGAGGAGGATAGCCTTAGGTTACAGGAGGATATAGACGAGCTGGTCAGATGGGCTGATCAGTGGCAAATGGAACTTAATCTGGATAAGTGTGAGGTGATGCACTTGGGCAGGACAAAATAGGCACGGGAATACACAATGAACGGTAGGACCCTGGGAAGTACCGAGGATTAGAGGGACCTTGGTGTACATATCCACCGGTCCCTTAAGGTAGCAGGGCAGGTAGATAAGGTGCTTAAGAAGGAATATGGGATACTTGCCTTTATTAGCCGAGGCATAGAATATAAGAGCAGGGAGGTTATGCTGGAACTGCATAAAAGGCTGGTTAGGTCACAGCTAGAGTGTTGCGTGCAGTTCTGGAATCTGCATTATAGCAAGGATGTGATTGCACTAGGGAGACTGCAGAGGAGATTTACCAGGAAGTTGCCTGGGCTGGAGAGTTTTAGTTATGAGGAGAGATTGGATAGACTGGGGTTATTTTCCCTGGGGCAGAAGAGATTGAGGGGGGACATGATTGAGGTGTATAAAATTATGAGGGGCATAGATAGGGTAGACAGGAAGGAACTTTTCCCCTTGGTGGAGGGATCAATAACCAGGGGGCATAGATTTAAGGTAATGGGCAGAAGGTTTAGAGGGGATGAGAGGAAGAATTTTTTCACCCAGAGGGCGGTGGGAATCTGGAAATCACTGCCTGAAAGGGTGGTAGAGGCAAATACCCTCGTAACATTTAAGAAGTATTTGGATGTGCACTTGCAATGCCATGGCATACAAGGCTATGGGCCTAGTGCTGAAAAATAGGATTAGAATAGTTAGGTACTTGTTTGACCAGTGCAGACTCGATGGGCCGAAGGGCATTTTTCTGTGCTGTAGACCTCTATGACTCTATGTACACTGTAGAGTATTCAGTAATGAGAACAGGTAGATTGGGATTGTTAATAAGAGATGCACTCCACAACACATAAGTGCCTCAAACTTGCATCTGTTTCTTTTGCTTAGGACGGCAATGGATACATAGATGAAGATGAATTAGATGCATTACTAAAGGATCTCTGCGAAAAGAACAAAAAGGTAGCAAATAAACATTTCAAAAGCACTCATTTTAATGTGATGCACAAAATGAAGGCATATTTTGAAAGGTTGTTCATAGAATTTAGTTAACGATGATTTCTATTTTTATAAATTCAGGACCTAGACATTCAAAATCTTACAACATACAAGAAAAGCATCATGGCTTTGTCTGATGGAGGGAAACTCTTTCGGAAAGATCTGGCATTAATCCTCTGTGCTGAAGAGTTTTAAATATCTTGCATTCTCATGTGCTTGTGATTTGTGTGACGATAGCTGTGTGCTAAAAGGGTGTAGGATATGCTTTCCTTCCACCTGTAAAGTTCACTGATTGCATATAGATTAATCAGTAGAATGTGCAACACATTCTTTCGGATCTGTTGTATCTATACTCTTTGTAATTTACTGCTTTTGTATCTACAGAATTCATACAATAAAGTATACTACTGAAACTGATAATAGAAAATGCAGCATAAAAACAACTGTTTTTGTCTAGCACTGAAAGAAGGGTTTATATTAAATGTTCACAAAATTGTTGAAAAGATTGTTTAATAAATGCACTGAAGGTATAAAGATACACTGTGTAATTGCCACAGTTTACAACTAAAGGTGTTAAAATCAACTCCATAAAGAATTTCCATTAATCATTATATATCTGTTTCTTTTGAGCAAGGTGTACTTTTAAAAAACATGTAATACTTTAACTTAGATGGAAAACAAAATGCAAACCAAGTAAAATCAAATGGGAGTTGAAGATTTTTTGGTACTACATAATTTATTAATGAGTATTAAGTTAAAGCCTGTTTAATTTCTTTCCCTATTTATTTGATTGTATCTGGTTGTTTTTATTTAGATTTTAGTTCTGTTCATTCTTTGCCTACTTCTGGGATACACAGAAGTAGATCAGAAACATCATGAATATACAGAGGATTCAGAGATTGAGGAAACAGTTTGAAAATGCATGAAATACAGGGAAACTAAACAGATAGGAAAGCTTAAACAAACTGGCAAATGGCCATTATCAAACATAAAGGCATTCACCATTTCAATTAATCTGTATATTTAATGCCGATTCCATGTTGTATTATAATGGTATTTTTTGCTTATAACATGGTCACTGTAGCATCAGTGCACAGAGCAGTGGTTTTAAACTCACTTTTAATCTGTTATTTCCAAATTAAAACCAGTTATTAAAGGATTCATTATACCAAATCTAATATCAAGGCCCTATAATCCTGTTTTTAAAAATTTACTTTTCAAACAGTCACAAGGTACATTTGAATGGAACTGTACTCCACACTGTAAATATAACTTTCTGATATCCCCTGATGTCCAAAAGAAGTTAATTTGCAAATTTAAGGAATCATCTTCAATTCCTATCTCTTGGCACCATGCAAGTATCAGATATAGTGATGGACATAATGAAGACTCTACTATTTGGTTTACATGCTGCCTGAGAACATTTTCAGAATTGCTCAATTCCACTCTGCCTTTTGGCTGGGCTGATTAAACTAGCAGAACTGCAATATTGCAAATGTCAAACTATGATTCTATAACCAGCGATAAATTAATATAATTTTTATAAAGATATTTCAGCATACAGTTGATTTCAAAATAATTCTTTTAAAAAAAAGAATGAAAATAAATCAAGATAAACCCAGAGCTCTTTTACTTGAATGAAATGATCAAGTTGCCTGCCATAAAATTCTTGATGTGATTTTAAATTCTGTTTAGCTGATTGCAAAATTTATGCCATGCTTAGGAGCCTTGGGTTTTTCTGATCAGAGATTCTAGCAGATCCCATTGTTCATTCGTAACCTAGAATTTAAAAAAAAGGAAAATGTAGTTATTGTTACTTGACAAATCAAAATCATAAAGTTCAAATAGAGATAAATGCATTATATATAGTTTCATATTTCTAAAAACCAAATAAATATAATAAAGAGTAATATCATGAAGCGGCTCGTACTATACTGTGAACCAGTAATAAGAGCATGAACTTGAACTTCTGTGTACACAAATTCTTGGGCATAAAATTTGCTGCAAGGCCTTAGTGATACATTTTCTTGGGGTCAGAAAAACGTAGCTCACTGTAAAGCACACCTTTTGGGGTGATACAAAAACTGCTGGCAGCTCTAATGTCTATAGCTATTTTGCTTTGCCTCCTTTATATGTAGGGAAATCAGAAACTAAGCCTAGGGAAAAGGGGTCATAAAACAATGGAATATTAGCAAAAGTTGACATTACCTTCTGTAGACTGTTAAATTCACCAGCTATTGAAACATATTCACCACCGTCAAATCTTATTACCTAAAACAATATAACCACATGATTAATATTCAGTTACATTTGACTTAAAACTTTAGAAAAAAATATTTTTTATACTATAGAATATAAACAACATGCACATCAAGCTCATATAACAGCACAGAACATTGCTTTTGTGAAAGACCTTTTCCGTCATTGCTTTAAGAGCAAGCACCTTTTTGCAGAGGCACCAAATAAACTCATGGAAACATAATATTAATAACATCTGCAAAATAAAAAAAAAACTTTACAATTCAATTCCTGACTCATAACATTAAAACCAAAATTACCCTAATTGACTATCATTGTTAAATCACTTCCATATAGCAGAATTTGGTTATTTAAGTCATTTTGTATTCTATTCTGGTAGAACTGGAGGACCCAATATCTTAAAATTTCAATCTCTCAACCTTGAAATTTCGCTTTTTAAATATCCATGTTGACATTAAAGACCTGAAGTATTAACTTGCATACTTATACTTTGAACACAAATTGCTAATATATAATACAAATATAAAACAATCTTCTCAAAGGTAAACTGGATTAGCTAACTTGCCTCATACAAGGCTTGTTTTTTTTTCACGTATGGTTCAGCAATATGTTGGGGCATCACTATTGATGGCATAATTCAGGAATTCTTTAATTAATTCTCGAACTATAGGTGCCCCCGGCAAAGCCAGCATTAATTACCCTTTCATAATTGCCTTTGATGTTGTGCTTTCGTAAACCGCTGCAGTCCATGAGGTGAAGGTGCCCCACATTGTTGTTAGGTAGGGAAGTTAAAGGGTTCTGACCCAGCGACAATGAAGGTACAGTTATGATCCCATGGAGACCAATAACATTTAAAAGGAGTTGAATTTCCCATCGACCAGTGGAAAGAACCAAAGATCAAAATGTCATATTTTAAGGCTTTTACTGGAATAAACAAACTAAAATCAACATGGATCAAATATTACTTAACAGGCCAAACTAAAGAAAAGGTACTTTCACATTAACCAACGCAATCAAGATACGCCTTACAACTCCTTTCGCTGTGCGTCGCACTTCTAGCAGATAGGTTAGAACAGTTCCAACATTCCTTCCAGCCCTCCAGTGGACTCACTTCTCCCCATGTTAAGTTAAAATTTCCCGTGTTCTTTGAAAATTGTTTAACTCAGTCCGAGTTTTCAAGATTTGATTTTCACCAGCAAGGCTCAGCAACTCCCTGTTCCTTAAACCTCTAAGATCCCAGTGTGTTCTGTTCCCTTCCTTTCAAACAGAAAAAATACTCTCACAGGCATTCTGCTTGGTTCTTAACATAATAGTCGTTCTCTGCTTTTCTACAGCAGTATCTTCTTTGTTTCTCTGCCTCTCAAAAAAAAAGTGATCCCTTTTTCTTCCAGGTACTGTGTAAAGGTGTTGAAACTGTCACTCTATTTCAATGGGTTTCTGTTGAGTTTCTCTCCCTATGGCAACCAGATCATAGGGGTGTGTCTCCAAGCTGAGACATTTCCAGGATTCTCTGTTCTACCTTAAGTTAAAATTAATATTTTAAAACATAACTATCTTGTAAAGGCCAGTGTTCATAACAGAATAACAATATCGGTCCAAATCAGGATGGTGTGTAATTTGGAAGGGAACTGTTGGTGTTCCATTGCACTCGAAGACCTTGCCCTTCTGGGTGGTGGAGGTCGCAGGTTTGGGAGATGCTACCAAAAATAAGCCTTGGGGACTATGTGTAGTACATCCTCTAGTACAGAATTGAAGCCATGGTACACTGATGATGGAGGGTGAATGTTTAAACTGGTGATGGGATGCTGATCAAATGACTGATTTATCCTGGAGGATTAAGCTTCTTCAGTGTTTTTGCAGCTGCACTTATACAAAGTACTCCATCATTTTCCTGACTAGTACCTTGTGAGTGGTGGAAATGCTTTGAGGAGTCAGGTGGTGAACCACTAGCTGCAGCATATCCAGCTTCTGACCAGCCCTAGTGTTTATGGCATTTATGCAGCTGGTCCAACTGAGATTTCAGTCAATGGTAACCCCCCTGAACGTCAAAGGTGGTAGTTAAGTTATGTCTTGTTGCAAATTATCACTGCCTGGCACTCATGGGTTTATTATTAAGAAAATGTGTTTTAAATAAACAAGAGTAGTCCAAATATTAAAACAAAATACTGAAATCTAGAAATCTGAAATAAAAATACAAAGTCCTAGAAATACTCAGTAGATCTGGCAGTATCCATGGAGAGAGAAACAGTTAATATTTCAATTCGATGAACTTTCATCAGTTCAGATGCTCCTAGATCTGCTATTTCCAACATTTTCTGTTTTAATTTCACTCCAAATGTTTACTTACCGCTCCTGAAACCCAACTGGCATAATCGCTGCAGAGGTAGGCAGCAAGGTTTGCAATTTCATCCACTGTACCAAAGCGGCCCATTGGAATTCTCTTTAGCAGGTCTTTTTCAAACGCACCACTTGGGTCAAGTCGGCTAAAGGCACCCTACAAACAACAGAACATACAAATGACTGTCTGCATACGTTATAAATTTAATTTGAAAGTCAAACTATGTTTCAGTAAAGAAATGCTTAGCTCTCATTTGAAAAGCAATTATTTCAGAGTCTAATAAAGAAAATGCATTGTCAGTCTTAATATTTTGGCAAATTGTATCTTTTAAACAAAATGTCATGATTGTTCAGTATTTACCTGGCTCAAGGTCTATGTAGGACTTATGGGGGAAAAATCTGATTTAATTGAAAGACAAAATATTCAAAACTGAAGGCATAAACATTTCAGATGAACATTTAAATTCTGCCGAAGGGCCATGAGGGCTCGAAACGTTGACTGATTTCTTCTCCGCCGATGCTGCCAGACTTGCTGAGTTTTTCCAGGTAATTCTGTTTTTATTTTGATTTAAAATGACTCTGCTTCAACAGCTTACATATTTATGAGAGCACAGCACTATTCTAATACATTAGTCCATTTATTTATAAACCTTGCCTGAAGGGGAAATGTATTAAAATTACATTCATTTTTGCAAATGAACAATAGTGCTTGTGAAAACAGAATAGACTGATACTGGAAAGACAGCAATTATTGTCCATCACTAGTTGCTCTGAAGACATTAAAAGCTAACCGCATGTGGAGCAATACATTCTTTCTGGTCTGAAATGTAAGAGTGAACCATTTGCAGTTTCACAAAAATACAACAACTTTTACGCTATTTTTTCTAGATGTTAATTGATAAATTACCAGATTTCATTGAATTCAATTTTGACTTGGCATACAAGGATTTGAATTCACAACACAAAATCAAAATAACCTGGTTTCTGGAAATCTGAAATATAAAAAGAAAATCCTGGAAGTACTCATCAGGAAAGGCAGCATCTGTGAAGGGAATTCAGAGTGTCTGGCTTACGAGTCCAATATCATAACCACGACAAATTACTCGTTTTTACTGCTGCATGGATTTATCAATACAATTGTTCTGAGGTTAACACAATGTGTGGAAAATTTCAAATATTATTTCTTTTAAAAAATGCATATTCATTCTGAAACAGGCGTGAAGATCCGCCCACACTCCTAATTGCTTCATCACCTCAAGGACAGAATAACTTCAAAGACCAACCCTAATAAATTATTAAATAAATCTTTTTGATAAAGAATTTTTTCATCCTCCATCCTACACTGTGCCAGTTTCAATTGAGTTTGTAAGTTCCAGGCATTTTCTCCTCATATAAATCTGGCTGGTGTTTTATGATACTCATACAAACTTCTGCTTTGACCAGTAGCAATCTAAGTGCAATATTATTGAAGTTGACATTCAGCAATCCATAAAATCTAATTTAGCTAAAATTCTAAAACAGTCAGCTCCACTATGGAAACTTGGTAAAACTGACCATTTCTGGTACACAGGAGAAAGCTTAATATATTCAAAAAGTATTATTTTCTGCTGACATTACAAGCATTTTGCAGAAATGTTTTATTAATCTAAGCTCTCCTGAGTTAGCCAATCTTTACTGCCCTGACCTTATATAACTTCAAGTACTGATTGCTAGTGTTTGGATTATGTTGCCATGAACATCAGTTTCATGAGCAGCAACGTTTTATGGCCGTGCAAATGTCATTGGATATAATCAATCTGAGCGATAACACACTCCTCTCTCATCTTCACATGGTCCATCTCCGATATTTTCCTTCCCCTCCTTGACCTCTCTGTCTCCATTTCTGTTAATAAACTATCAATATACATTACAAGCCCACCAACTCCCACAGCTACCTCAACTACAGCTCCTCACACCATGCTTCCTGTAAGGGCTCCATCCCAATCTCTCAGTTCCTCTGCCTCCATCACATCTATCCAGATGATGCCACCTTCAAAAACAATGCTTCTGACATGTCTTCCTTTTTCCTTAACCAAGGGGTCCCACCCATTGTGGCTGACAGGGCCCTCAACCATGTCCAACCCATTTCTTGCACCTCTGCCCTCACCCCTTCTCCTCCATCCCAAAACCATGATAGGGCCCCCCTTTTCATCTCACTAGCCTCTGCATTCAAAAGATCAGCCTCCGCCATTTCCACCAACTCCAGCATGATGCCACCACCAAGCACGTCTTCCCCTCAAACTCCTCAGTTAACCTCTGTGACACCCTGGTCCACTCCTCCATCATCCCTAACACCTCATACCCTTCAAATGGCACCTTCCCATGCAACCGCAGAAGGTCTAACACCTGTCCCTTTACCTCCTCACCATCCAAGGCCCCAAACACTCCTTTTAGGTGAAGCAGTACATCAATTGCACCTCCTTCAATTTGGTCTACTGTATTTGCTGCTCCCAATGTAGTCTCCTCTACGTTGGGGAGACTAAACGCAAACTGGGTGACCGCTTTGTGGAACACCTTTGCTCAGTCCACAAACATGACCCAGGCCTTCCTGTTGCTTTCCATTTCAACAAACCATTCTGCTCTCATGCCAACATGTCCATTCTTGGCTTGCTGCAATGTTTCAGTGAAGCCCAACGCAAATTGGAGGAATAGCACCTCATCTTCCGATTAGGCACTTTACAGCCTTCCGGACTTAACACCGAGTTCAACAACTTCAGACCACAAACTCTCATTTACCCTTTCTTAATCCGTTTTTTTGTTTTTTTTATTTATTCGTTTTTTTTAATCCTTTTCCCCAACCACCCCCCTGCCCCCACCCACAGAGCTATCTGTCGCTGGTTTTTATGTTGTACTTTCACAGAGCAGTGACCCTCGTTCTGCTATTAACACATTCTGCTCTACCTTTATGCCACTATCAACACCTTCTTTAGTTTTTACTACTGCCGTTAACACTCCCCTTGTCTTGTGTCTATGACATCTTTGTCAATCTCTCCTTAGCTTCCACCTATCCCTGACCTTCTACCTGCTTCACCCCGTCTTAAACATTATAAAATCTATCACATTTCCACTTCTATTTAGCTCTGAAGAAGTCACACAGACTCAAAATGTTAACTCTGTTTCTATCTCCACAGATGCTGCCAGGCCTACTGAGTTTTTCCATTTTTTGTTTATATATGAGCCATAACACAGGCATTTGCTGCAACAATTAATCCTTATCCAGGTTACCACCTGAGTAAATGGCTATAACTACTATTACTGTGCTTTGACTTGCAACCACATATAACTGTATTTTAAACGCAGAAAAAGTCCCAAAATGGTTCACGGGGCAGGAGAAAGTGGGCACCAAACAAGGTGGTGTTGGAGGGGTGACCAAAAAAGGCCAATCTTACAAAGAAGAGTATAAATTTCCTGGAAAGGGACACATATCCCATCAATGTTCAGAGTTCAGCTTCCCTGCTGCAACAGGATTACAACTGAAATGTGCAGTAGTTCATTGAGCTAAAGATCAATGCCAGGTTTCTCGGCACAAAACATTGGTTCATAGTTTGCCCATAAACCTAGCAAAAGTGGATTTGTTAGCTTACCAAACTCATGCCTCAGTGCTCATTTTCTGACTTCTTGTTAAGGGCCATTTAAACTACTGACTCATAAACTTTAGGTGCATCCAACAGGTGACTAATAGATATAAGCCACTTCCAAATTAGGTCACATAAGATGCAAAGAGACAGCTAGGGTAAGAGCAGAGGTCTCACAAACATCCCCGATGGTTGATTTGAGAACAAAACAAATTTGAAGAAATTGCGTGCGGCCGGGGGAGTAATTTGGAGATTACTACTTTCGTTGTCCTGCTTTCTAATTTCCTACTTAGCTCCCTAAATTCTGTCTGTAGGACAACATTCCTCTTTCTGCCAATGTTGCTCGCACCAATGTGGACCACGATTGCTGGCAGTTCACCCTCCCCCATCAGGGTGCTCTGAAGCCGCTCACTGATATCCTTGATCCCCAATCTAGTCTGTGGCTGCAGAAGCCCTTATCTATTCCCTTAACTATAGATTCACCTATCACTATTTCTCTTCCAGTCTTCCTTGTACCCACCACCACCCATGCCCCCCCAACCCCCACCTCCACAAAACAGCTGAGCCGCCATTGGTGCCAGGGAGTTGGCTCTGGCTGCACCCCCCTGATGAACCATCACTCTTATCAGTATACAGAACTGAATACTAGTTAGAGACTGTGATGCACTCCCTGCCTGTTCCTTTTTGACTGCCTTGTGGTCACCTATTCCCTCTCTCCCTGCATATTCTTAAGCTGCGGGGTTACCACATCCATAACTGTGTTACCACGAAGCTCTCAACCTCATGGATGTACTGTAGCGACGCCAGCTGACGCTCAAGTTCTGAAACTCGGAGCTCAAGCTGCTGCAACTGACGACAATTCCTACACAAATGGTTGTCTAGGACATGGGAAGCCTCCTGGAGTTCCCACATAGCACAGGATTTGCATTCTAGGGGTTGCAGCAGCCCTGCCATTTTTCTATTTATTACTTAGCCTTGCTACTGCTAATAAACCTTACCAATACTAATAAGCCTTATCAATATCAATAAAATATAAGGCTGTTAATAAATCATGCTATTAATGGTTACTGTTAACTACTGTTAATAAAACTTACTAATACAGATAAGTCCTACTAACACTTAACACACCTTACTACTAGCAATAAAACTTACTTAAAAATAAAAGATTTGTCAGCTACTGGCTTGTTACTTATTATTAATACTTAATGGGCCTGAAGTTCCTTGGAGTGGCAATCGCTCAGATTGCCACTCCATGCCCAATTACTTAGGTTAATTTTTTTGATCTTATCTCACCTGACCTTCCGACTCAGGCCAGGTGAGATCCAGGCAGTGCAGCGTCCCCTCAAGGCCCAAGGGTTGGGGGTCGAGTAGGGTCGGGAATGCGGGGGGCGGGGTGGGGGGGAGAATCAGAGGGAGGTGGTCAGGGTTGGGGGGAGGGGTTTGGGCCTCGGGTCAGGTCAGGTGGGGGAAGCAGGTGCCAGGCCTGCCGGGGGGGTGGGGGGGGGGGGGAATCCCGTGGAAGGGGGGGGTGGGAGAGTCCCATAGGTGGGATACTCGGAGGTGGGTGGAGACTCATGGGAGGGGGGGTTGTGGATAGTCCCCTGGGAGGGATCAGGGGTGGGGTGGGGGGGGGGGAGTCCTGTGGGGGATGGTCTGGGTCTGTACAATAGTTACTCAGAAGTTAGAAGTGGTTTTAATTCTTCTAACCTTCTGGATAACTATTGGTGTAATCCAGTTGGAACCGTCCAAAGTTTGTGATTTAAATCGCATTTTCAGATAGTTCCCAGTGCAGAGCAATTTCCCAGGGGAAATTTGCTGTGTAAACGTTACCTGTGAACTTCTGAAGGGAATTCCCCAGGACAGCTTTGGGGTGCCTCCCCAATCCGACGCTGTGGAGCTCAGAAGTTAAGGCCCAATATTTTTTTAATAATTTTTAATCTGCCAATAGTTTACACTCAGTCCTTAAGCAGAAATACCCACCAGCCAACCAGCTTATAACTTTTCTGTGATGTCATGCCTCGATTTTTGGTTCTGAATGCGGCTCTCAACCCACAACCTGTGTAATACCAGTTGGTCCTGAAATCTCGCTGCTTTGATGGCCTCAAATTCTTGTGCTCTCTCTCGCCATTTTTATGAACCCAACATCGCTCCTTCTCACCCCCATAAAATATACCACCTCTGTCAGTGCAGCATTCCCTCAGCACTGCACTGGCGTTTCAGCGGTGATTTTTGTGCTCCAATCTTGGAGTGGTGCTTGAAGCCACACCCTCTGACTCAGAGGCGAGAGTGCTACTCACTGAGTCACAGGTGACACACTTTAAAGGAGAATAAAATTGCAGGGGTAGGACAAAGAGAAGGGCTAATTGGACTGCTCTTCAAAGGGGCTGGTGCATGCAGTTTCAATGTGTCAAATGGGCTCCCTTTGTGCTGTAATATGCTATAATTCCATATTCAATTCTGCAAGCTCTTCTTCCTCATATTTCTCAAAATTCTAGAAAAAACTAGTAATCAAACGAGTTAAATATCCTGGTTCTCAACAGCTAATTAACATATTTAGGATGCTCTTGCATCATTACTAACTGCTGATACCATAATGTTAGACTCATTTTAACCTTTACCTGCTGACAATGAAAGTGAATACAAAATGGAAAAGGGATAATAGCAATGAGAGGTGTAGAGGAAGTGAGGGACCTTGGAGTGAATGTCCACAGATCCCGGAAGGTAGCAGGACAGGTTGATAAGGTGGTTAAGGAAGCATATGGAATCCTTTCATTTATTAGCTAAGGCATAGAATATAAGAGCAGTTCTGGTCACCTCATTACAGAAATGATGTAATTGCACAAGTGAGGGTTCAGAGGAGATTTACAAGTATGTTGCCAGGAATGGAAAACTGCAGCTATGAGGAAAGATTGGAGAGGCTGGGATTATTCTCCCTGGAACAGAGGAAGCTGATGGGAGATTTGATTAAGATGTACAAATTGTGAGAGGCCTGAATAGGATGGATGGGAAGGGCCTATTTACTTTAATAGAGAGGTCAATGACAAGGGGGCATAGATTTAAAGTGATTGGTAGAAAGATTAGAGAGATGAGGAAAAACCTTTTCACCCAGAGGGTTGTGGAGGTTTGGAACTCACTGCCTGAAAAGCGTAGTAGAGGTAGAAACCCTCAAATCATTTAAAAGGTGTCTGGATAGGCACCTGAAGTGCCGTAACTGCAGGGCTACGGACCAAATGCTGGAAAATGGGATTAGGCTGGGTGGATTGTTTGTCGGCTGGCGCAGGCACAATGGGTCTAGTGGCCTCTTTCGGGGCCATGACCTATGATTCTATTCTAAAATTAGACTAATATTAAAATCAATTTGCATAAAGTATTTTGAAATCTGGATATACATGAGAAACTAATTAAGAAAGAAAATACTTTAACAGAGAAAAAAATGGCTATTTTAAAGACAAAAAAATTAGAGTGCTTGTTCTAAGCACAATTACCAATACCTTTGTTTTAATAGGTCCTGGCTGAATCACATTGAACCTCATGCCATATCGACCCCACTCAGCAGCAAGTGATCTGTAATATTAACCCAAATTGTTTTTAAAAACTGCAACATTTCTTCATTGGTCACACAATAAAAACTACCTTTGGATTAATAACAGCAACTTGAGACCAATAAAATAGGAAATAAAAATTCCAGATTTACAGCATGTTTATTATGCGTAGCAATCTTCAAAGACATCATTATTTCCAAAACACTAAATGGACTCCCTCTTGCAACTGAAGAAAATTATGATGCTTGCTGCTGGGTTGGCTTAAAATGTCATTGTACTCTAAAAAATGAAATTCTTTCTGTGAGAAAAGTTGATGATCAATAACTTTTTAACTATTCCGAGAGTCCAAGATATATTCTTTTCATCTACCTTTTCAATGAACAAAACACTAGAATCTCAAAGGTGACAGATTTTTAGCTGCATTGAAGACAAGTTGAAAGCAAGCGTGGACTGCAGATTTATTTTTATAATACATCGTAGCCACAGGAATAGAATACCGCAACAAAATGCCAAACATCAAACAACTAAATTTGTCTTTGAGTTCAAAAAGATTCATTTGCTGGGTTTTAAGTTGTCTGTCAAAAACTATGAATACCACAAAACTTACTTAGGACTCCTGAAAAAAAATGTTGTAGTTATCACTGGCACAATTACTTTCAAAGTATTTTGCAGGAGTCATTTTTCATATTGATCGATAAACAAGTAGCTGGAATATATTCAGAAAATGTTACAATTCAATGCAGGAATGTTTTAACTGTAAGCAGTACAGTGGTACCTTAAACCAAATGATAGGATAGGTTCTCATAAATTAAATTCTTAAGTTGCACTGAAAGCTATGTAATAAAAATGTGACTACATAAAGGATGAAGATGCTGTGCAAACATAGTAAATGATTTCTGGGTAGATTAATTATAGAAAAAATGTAAATAAATGAGTACTAGCTTTAGAAAATGTAGAGCAACATATTCCTTTTATTTTATTTAAAAAACTCAAAACAGTACTATCTGATTTTGCTCTTAAGACTCAGACATCAAATCTATGTAATGTGAAATGCACTGTTAAAATGTGCTGGGATTCCATTATATTACCTGTGGTTATTTGTTTCTGGCAGCAAAACCTCACATATTAAATGTACATCAAACTCCATATAACAAATTAGCTTTAGTACTCATTCTCCATTGAACCAAAAACACAGAATATATCACCTGTGATGAACAAGGTTTCAAGATCATGTACAGCATTAGTGAAGCTGTTTCAGGCAAATTATGATAAAGGTTTCAAATAGAGGGGACACATATTGAAATTTACAACACCGTGCATTTCTAGTAAGACGCAAAGTGTTTTATAATAAGCAGGCTAGGAGTTTCATGTGTTATAAGTGTATTGGCTGAATGAATGCACGGTAATGGGAGTGGGAGCAAGGTGCTCTAATCCAGATAACCAGTCAGTAATGGATAGAACTGGAGATTAATTTTTACACACTTATAAGAATTATTTACAGGGATACCAATTGCCAAGTTGGCGCCAAACCAACAGCCACAGTTTGCTCCTATATGTAATGAAACCCCAGTCAACGCTCACAATCTGAACACATTTAAACACTTAATTAATAAACATCTAACATAGTGAGGAAGAGGTGGAGGAGGATAGGAATAACAATGGCAACTTACGTTTATACAGTGCCTTTGTCAAAGGAATAACTCAGTCTGATTCCTGAATTTAGAGACGCATCTCAAACATAACACTTAAAATTATTGGTTATGACAGTTGTTTAAAGTTTCCCTCTGGGATTTTTAAATAACTCAGTTTTACCAACTGCTTGGTAATAACACTTGGAACTGAAGAGGATAAACGCCTCAGAGCTTGAATGAGCTGAAGTTTATGAAGAGTCTCAAGGTGACAAAGGCATGAATAAAAGTTTCAGCAGCAGATAAGCTTAGGCAGGGATGGAGTCGGGTGATGTTATGTAGGTGAAAGTAGGCATTCTTTGTGGTGGATAAGGTATGGGTTGAAAGCACAGTTCGAGATCGAATAGAGCATTGAAATTATATAAAGATGGTTCAGTAGTAGGGGAATGAAAGCTGCAGGTTTGGGCATAAGACTGAAGGGGTCACTAAAAGGCCATGAAGATGATTGGAGGGAAGAATGAGAAATCTGATGTCAACATATTGAGGCATTTTGAGTCAATTAAGGTATGAAAGAACAAGAATGACAGGACTGCAGGCTATGTGGAGATGAGGACATAGGCTCATATTTTTAAACTGACCTATTCTATATGTACAAATATAAAGAGACAGCAATGGATTCAACAACGATCCTGCTTTTATATACTGTAGTGCCTTTAACATAATAACATTTCTCAAGGCACTACACAGAGCCAAAGATCGGGCAAAAACTGACATTGAGCCAAAGGAGTTATTACTAAAGTTGTCAGAGGTTTTATGCAGGTTCTTAAAGCAGAAAAAGTGGAGGTTTGGAGGGATTTAGGGAGGAAACTGCAAAGCTTAGGGCCAAGGCAGTTGATGGCACAACCGCCAATGGTGGGGCAAAAGGCAGCAAGGATGCGCAGCAGACCAAAATTTGGGGAACATAGAGATCTTGGAGGATTATAGGGATGATGAAGGTTACTGAGATAGGGAACCCATGAAGGGATTTGAACACAAAGATGAGAAACTCAAAATTGAGGAATTGATGGACTGGAGCCGATATAGACAACAAGCACACAAGTGATGCGTGACTGGGACTTGCTAATTAGGAAACAGGCACAGAGTTTTGGATGAGCACAAATACAAAATTAGTATAAATTTCACTAAGTTTCAGTTTATGATGTTTCAGGAAGTTCCCAGGCCATTTGACATCAAGGCACGGATTTGCGGTCAGCAGCAACCAACAATGCTCACCATTCATTATGCTTACAGCTGTCCAGAGTCTTTTTGTAGGGCTTTGAGCGGCAACCTATAACCATCGGGCATCTGAAACAGCATGGCATCTTATACAGGGGGGATCTAGGATCCATGTAAACAAGGCAAGCAACAGAGTGGCTCTTCAACCAACCAGACTGAAGAGTCCTCGCTGAGCCACGTGGAGTCTAAACCAGGGAGTAAGTTAGAATATTTAAATAAATGCAAATCATATGAAGAAAGTGAAAGATAGAGAGATAAAAGAGACAGAAAGAAATAATAAAAGCAATATGTTTTATTTCAATTTTTAAGAAATCTCCAATAATTAAAATCTGAAGGAATGAGGCTCACACTTATAAAAGTTAATTTTCAGTGGCAGAATGATTGGCAGTAACTAAGATGTATCATGTTGTTAAAAAAATCACTTCCATCTTAATGGACAAACACTAACCATTCCTGGGACATTTAGTGGGAATCTAGTGGCCAAGTACCGTAAATTTGCACTCTTACACACATTTCAATGTTGAGTCTATCGGTAAGGTGCTGGTACAATAGAGCTTGTGGCGGGGCAAGGACAATTAAGACAGCAACCTCTGGCTTTCTGCATTTTACTGCACATGTGCACATGCCAAAACTTACTGTCCAATTTAATCCATAATAACGTTGAACACCGATAGATTCACAGTTATTCTTTAGTAAAAGCTGTATGTTATTACTCACTTGCTCATGGCTTCCACTCCTGCTTTTGCAGAGGCACTAGGCATCACAAATCCTGATCCAGTCTCAGCATAGATGGTAGTAATAGATAGGAAAGATGCACCTAAAAGACACTATGTTTTGGAATTCAGGAAGTAATTAAACATTCTAGAAAACAAATATACAGGTACTAAATAATAAACGAAACCTAACAAAACTTAGTGATTTTTTATGCTTATAACTGTTAATTTCTTACAGAAACTACTGCAATGTATATAATCTCCATCCATTTACAGTATGAATCGTGCATTTATGAACAGTAAATTCTGCATGAAAACTTTTCACGAGCAGGATCTAAAAGATTAGAAGAAAATGTTCATGTTCTGTATTTTGCACACTCAAAATTATACAACAAAAACATTTTACTTTGCTACTGGTCTGTTATACCTGTCCAGGGAGTGCCTAATGCTGCTGATGGTTGATAAAAGTGAAGAATTCCATCCCCAGCATTGACATTCTTTGCCTCAATAAACACCCTTAAAAGTAAAAAATGTGCAAGCTGAAAATGCTGTGGGATATTTTACATGCACTCGAACTTGCAGGCAGAATTTCAGTTTATAAACTAGTCCAATAATGTAACATAGAAGTGTCAGTCTAGACTCTGGGCTTAAATTCTGAAGTGGGAGTTGAATCCACAGCCTTCTCATTTAGAAGCAAGGGTACTTGTAGAATCAAAATTATAATATCAATGTAATCTATTGGTCAAAATCAATCTGTTCTCTTGGAGTACACGAGATACTCAAGATTTTATATAAAGTTTTTAAATACCAAAATCTGTTCCTCACCTTTTTTTGCTTTAATTAATTCTTTTCCAATTTCTAGAGTTACATATGCAGTACCATTAAGAACAATATCTGTAATTGTTTTAAAAGCATTAGCTGAAAGTCGTTCTGAGGGCGAGATGAAGTTTCCAGCAGCGTTGTTTATTATAACCTAGTGTGCAAGGAAAGAAAATTGCATTAAAAAATTGTAAAACTATTGGCTCAATGTGGCCTGCAACATCAAAATGCAGCAGCGATTCGAGTGCCAGAGCTTTTATAATTGGGTAAAAAACTGTCATAGCAACCATTCACTACAGCATCCAAGCTGGTGCTTTGAGTACCAAGAGCATGCTGAAGGCTCACTATTCAAATTAAGTTGAAGCTGTACAATGTGACTTAGCACTCAATTGCTATGGGTGTTTCAGGGGACAAGTAAATAAAAACTCCACCTGAATTTAGTAAAGACAGTTTGCCAGGTGCACTGCTTTGTGGGTGTTCCATGTGGCTGGGTCACAGAGCTAACCTTCATGAATATTGTTAAGAAGAATTTCTTTAAATAATAGGAGGGCACTCTTATCATCTAGCATATGACATGCTGGAGGCGCTACAGGCACATGCTGTAGGTGCTACAGGCAATTGGCACTAGCAGCTGGAAAACCTTTTGGACAGCTGCGGTGCAGAGAGGGCTGATGTACAATTTTTGTTAGTACTCCCAATTGATTTAACATTGGTGACCTTTTTTTAAACAGTCTAATTAGAAGTGATATTTTCTCTTCCCTTTCTCAGTCATTGACTTTTTAAATTATGTTGTAAACAGACCAACTACACTGATACTTTTAAACTAAATCAGGCACACTGCAAGGTCACTTCATCTTCATAATTTAAATGCACCTGTGGCACTACTTAGCAATGAAAAAAGTCTATGGAGAGGTCTATGGGTGGTATTTATTGAGTTATAAGCCTGGATTAAATGAATAACATTGAGAGCCTTAATTTGGTAATATACTTACTTATTCCATGAAATCATTTTACACAGGTTTCAAACTTTTAAAAAATTCATTCAGGCAAAATACATGTGGAACAGATGTCAATCCACTAATTGAATTATTCGTACAGTATAAAGGATCTTGATCACTACCAATGGCTCCAGAAGTAAAATACATCCATCTGTGCAAAATATATATATCCTATGCTTTCTTGGGCTTTCAAAATACTTTGTAAAATTGTTAATTGCCCAAAATTGAGTGTTTTCATAAATTATTTTAACGTGATCAAGGTTTTCATTTTACACAAAGAAGATAATGACACTCCTTCCGAAGGGGGCAGTCAACAACTTGCAGTTGTTGAAAGAAAAAAAAGAGAAATAGCACTGACCTGATGCACTCAAACAATAGAAAGTTGAATTTCTGCTACAGCTTATTAATCTGCAGTCGTGCACAAAGGGTGTTACCAAAAACAAATACATAAATGGAATGCCTAATAGTTGAACTGGCTTGATTTGCTGTTTGTTTTCCAATTTCATGTTTTTCTGCAGCATTTAGCATACTATATAATGTATCTATCTTCTCTGCTACGTGGATTTACATGTCAAGTTGTGCTCAGAACTACCTTGGCATAAATTGGTTGTTTGTTGCACTGAGAGAATGGGTACTCCTGTTATTGAAAGTCCGAGTAACAACTTTTTGATCAGGTCAGTGCCATCTCGTGCATCAAAAAAGGTGGTATGAAGGACAGAATCTGATGTCAGGACATCAATGCCAAGTTAAGTTTAGCCAAATCGGAAATCAATTGAAAGATTGAAAATTCCATCTCAAAACATTTCCACATGCATGCATTACATATAACAAATTAAGTCAAAGATACCTCAAGAAATAATCGGTTTCACCCATCCTCACAGTACGTACCTTAAAGCCAAAAATCCTTTTCATTCAAAAGCAAAATAGTGGCAAGTATCAACTAATGGGCAAGTAACTTACCAGTACCTTTTTCCTGCATCAGAGGGGTCTAGAGCTGCTGAGAAGAGTATTGGTGAAACTTCAACAAACCATCCCCTCAAGGCTTTGGCAGCATATTAATAAAATGCTGCTAGGGTAACCTGGACAGCAAAATTCATGTTGCTGTCACTAAATGTCAAGTTCCTATATGAACAGAGGTGAGTGGAATTTCTAGGTCCAACAGTAAAACTGATTAGTGGAACTATCAAGTGACAATATTTCAATTCATCAGTCTTTAAACAAGTGCATTTCACATCATTAAGGTCGTTGATTGAAATTGATAAATGCCTAGGACATTGAGGTTTTGAAACAGCAGCAAATGAAAACCCAATTCACCAGTCAACTGACTGATCCTATTATAGTATAGGAAACAACACAGGGAACTTGACCTTAAAATATCACAGTTGAAACCTCTTGAACTAAAGATCAATCTTAACCATGATGTTTTATATTGAAATGAATGGAAATATCACTACACATTAAAAATGCTTGCCTTAGGTGTTGCTTAAACTAGCTTTAAATTTCATTGAATCATAAAATGGTTAGAACACTGAAGGAGACCATTCAGCCCATTGTGTCTGAGCTGGCTGTCTGCAAGAGCATTTCAGCTGCATACATACTATATTCACATGTAAATGTTTTGCAATAAACACTGATGAAGTCAAATTTATTTAGCCATTCTGATACACTCTTGGATACTCCAGGTCCAAGCTTGAAACAAAATTTTCTAATAGCCTTGCTTGGATGTGGAGTGTCTATTCAACCCACCGGTGCAGTCTGTGCAAAGGTGAGAACACTGTGGATTTTTAAAATCCTCATTTAAATGGTACCTGGTGTAGTTTTGTAGGTTGGTTCACCAATTCATGTGAGAGATTCCAGCTTTCAGGCACAAGTGGCATCCAGGTTAGTGATGCAGCCTCAAACCTGAAGATGAAGAATGTTTTTTTTCCCAAAAACCACTAGTAGTGAACCTCTTGCAAAGCTGCCAACTTTTTTTTTCCCTAAGATGAAGGAATACCTGGATACCTTCCTTCACCTAAGACGGAGCTAAGATGGAAATTCTTGCAGAATAGATCTGGTGGTGTCTGAAAACAACAGTTAATCATATGGAAATTAGTGCCCTCCTACTGACCCCTGCACGTTCCAACAAGGTCAGCCATGAAGGCACTTGTGGGTTCCAATCCTAGTTTAATTGCTGGGTCCCAATCGCAGGATAACTGCCAGGATTGCACTCAGAGGACTTTTGAGGCCTTGAAATATTTTAATGGCTATACTCACATCAGGAAGTCCTGTCACTTTAGACATCTGCTCCACAGTAGACTTCACAGAATTTGGATCTCTCACATCACACTGAATTGCATGAACCTAGAAGAAAAGCAGAACAACTTAAATTTCTCCCACAAAACTAAGACGGTAGGCCAGTACAAATATGGTGTTCACCACTTTTCCCGCTACCCCATTTTAGCTAAGGTTAGCAAAGACAGGAACTATACCTCCTAAATCTCTCTGTTACGGTGGGGCATGATAGGATTAATGGCTTGGATTTTGCAGGCAGCATCAAAGGAACTATGCTTGCTATTCTCTATGCTACCCTGACTTTTCACAAGCTTTTGAGTATCAATTTACTGTCAGCAGGTATCTGATGCTAGAGCAAGCAACAGCTTGTCTCTTCAACTAATCAGACTGAAGCACTTTCATTGAGGTATGCAGTCTAAATCAGGAAGTATAAAGTAGACTACTTAATTCATTGTAATATAACGTTCAGACTATGAAACAAAGAGAGGGAAAGAAAGATGGGTTCAAGTAGAGAATATAAAAAAGACAAAGAAGGTTTTAAAGCATCTTAATTTTTTATTTTAAAAACTCCAACAATAAATTAAATTTTTAGTGCCAGAGACGTTGTTTGGCAGTAATTAGCCCTGAACTTATTAAATGATGGAGCAGGGCTCAGGAACTGTATGGCCTACTCTTGCTCCTTTTCACTTATGTTTTTAAAAATTACGATGCCAGTAAAATTCACTTACACCTGAATGCACTAGGCATATTTAATAGATAAAAGTAGATAAGTACGGCAATTTCACATTCTTGTATGGATTTCAATGCCAAATCTCTTTGGAGATACTATTGTAGCATAGCTTGTGCCAGAGCAGGGCAAATCAGACACCAAATTCCCAACTTCCTCATTTAACTGCACATGTGCAGACTCTGAAGTTGCTGTTTGATTTACTCTGCAGTGGTGAGTGTTGTTAGCCACACCATTATTACTGCTACAAAATTCAGCTAATGTATTTTCTAATATACTTGTACAGCCAATCAACACTGGAAATATAGAAACTAGATAAAGGATACATAGAAGGGTACATGAGGGGAGGCGGTGGCCTAGTGGTATTGCCACTAGACTATTAATCCAGAGACCCAGGGTAATGGTCTGTGAAACCTTCCTTTAGGGAAGGAAATCTTCCGTCCTTAACTGGCCTACATGTGACTCCAGACCCACAGCAATGTGGTTGCCTCTTAAATGCCCTCTGAAATGGCTGAGCAAGCCAATTAGTTCTCAAGGGCAATTAGGGATGGGCAATAAATGCTGGCCCCCATCCCATGAACGAATATTAAAAAAAATTGCAAGGCACAATGTATCTTAAAACTCAAAAGTTACATTTTCCTTTTAAGCATTTTCGTTAAGTTCAATGTATAAATTAGATAGCATTAGAAATGGAGCTGACGAAAAATAAAACTACAGAGTTAGGAAAAATTCATTACATGTGAAAAATCCAGTCTAGGGGAGTGTTTTAGGATTCACTTGTGTTATCATAGCACAGTTACCATGTTTGCAATTGACATGGGAATGGTCCAATATGTATTAAAATATGAGTTTCATCATTGTTTGCATGAAAACAAACCACTAGTGTCAATACAAACATGGGGCAATGCTTTCAACTTTGGTGGACTGGCCAGCAGTTATACAACCCAACCAATTTCCTTTCCATTCAAGTACTGGGAAAAAGCAAGGCTGGTATCCACAGGCAACTGATCCAATAATGCCAAGGTACTGCCAGTTTTACCTCCTGCTCACCAACCCCCCCCCCCCGCCCCCCATAACTGATAAATGTATTTTAATTGTTATTTTGAACTATAAACATAATTAGGACAATTTGCTTGTGTGGAATTAAATGTTGATCTTCGCTGGCCAAATAGCCCAATTCCATGTTTCATATAAAGTACTGGGCTCTTTCCCCCTGTATGTTAGAACTAAAACCTCGTCTTGGTTAACTGGCAATACTTGAAACTGAGCTGGTCCTGGCATTCCAGTAAAATAACACTTCCAGTAAAATAACTTCACTCCTGCAAATGGATGGGTGGAAGAGGTGGTGGGCTCCCAAGTCACATGATATAACGAGAACTGAAACAAACTTAACTCTTGTATGATTTCCAAATACAGATAAAACCATTTCTTATTAAATTATGTCCTTGTGAAAACTAGAGAGAACTATGTTAACACCTTGGTCCTACATATGAAATAAATTAACTGCACCCAAAAAGGGAAGCAGAGAAAATGAGAGAAATAATGCATAAAATGGTCTTTGTGCTAAAATTGTTATGGTGAATTGCAGAACATAACACTAGACAAAATTCTGATGCCACCTCAGTTCAACAATGAGGAAAGTACCAGCATTCAGAACTCTTAAGTTATGCTGACAGACTATAGTGAGGCTATCCTGTTTATTACTTTTTAGGAAAATCATAAATCCATTCTTTATACATGTAACTTATGATTTCACCAGAGGATAGATATCATGCCCCAGCCCAGATATGAATCTGTTACAGATGCTGAATGACCTATTTTCAGCATTTTCTGTTTTTGCTTGAAATCTTCATTAGTTAGTTTGGGGCAGGGAGGCAGTGATGTAATGGTATTGTCACTGGATTGGCAATCCAGGATAATGTTCTGGGGGCCCGGGGTTCGAATCCCACCACGGCAGATGGTGGAATTTGAACTCAATGAAACAATTCTGGAATTAAAAGTCTAATGATGACCATGAAGCCATTGCCAATTGTTGTAAAAACCCATCTGGATCGCTAATGTCCTTTAGGGAAGGAAATCTGCCGTCCTTACCTGGTCTGGCCTACATGTGACTCCAGACCCACAGCAATGTGGTTGACTCTTAAATGTCCTCTAAACAAGGGCAATTAGGGATGGGCAATAAATGCTGGCCTAGCCAGCGACGCCCACATTCCCAAGAACGAATGAAAAACACACATCAGCTGGAAATAACTCAATAGCATGAAGATGAGAAATTGAAGCTAATATAGAAGAGGCAATAGGTGAAATATCGAAACATCGAGACTCTCATCTGAATTCAATGTCCAGTCTATAACTGATGCTCATTTCACAGTGTTATGCGCATGCAGAAGTTAATACAAGTAGATTTCTAGACAATGAGATGCAAAGCATGTAAGCTGCATTTGTTCCTATACTGCACTTTGTTTAACACAAGAATACTTTGTATTAATAGTGAAAATATCACTTAGCAAACTAGTGTATTATGGCTAAAAGTGGTGTCTAGTTCTTAAAATTGCAATAACTTCACTTAAGTTTTTTTTGGATTTTTATATTAAAAGTCTTAGCTGTACACCCAGTAAATTTTCAGTAACACAGTCAATTTTATGGCATGTTAGCACTCAAATGACAAGTGAAGCTGGGAAAACAGCAGTAGCCACAGTAATATGTAGAGCTAAAATACCTTTGGCGAACAATTAAACTTATTGAATGTGCGTGTGATTGTCCTCAAAAATTATATATTTTCAATATTTTTGAATATAATGAGATCTTTGCCCAGTGTAAAAGCAAAATACCGGGGATGCTAGGGATCAGAAATAAAAATAGAAAGTGCTGGAAAAACTCAACAGGTCTGGCAGCAGCTGTTGAGATAGGAACAGAGTTAATGTTTCGAGTCCAATATGACCCTTCTTCAGAACTCATGCTTTATATCATGTTTTAAAAAGTAAAGGAATTGATAATGATTTTAGAGGCACAAAACTTGAAAAGCATGACTAAATTTTCTCCTATTCGATCATGTACCTTGATTGACATAAATTTTAGGCAACAATTAGATTGATTTGGTGTATTACCCAAGCTCCAGAGGCTAGAATTTTGAAAGTTGCCACAAACAAAACCATGTGCACTCTTGTGAGGACAGTCACAGATATGTACGCATTAAATTCAATTGTTAGCCTAGGTTACTTTTAAACTCAAACTACAACCATGTACCTTGTTTCCAGTTTGTATTGAGATTTCTTCGGCTGTCTGCTTCAAAACATCCAGCTTTCTGGAAGGCAGATTTTTTTTTTAATGTAAGCAATTTCAAGCAGTTATAGATGAATCTTATTTCATTCGAAGCCTCTTACATTTAATACAAAGGTCTACAATTAATACTCAGTCATACTTTCTTGTTTGGTACTGAGCAAAATATTCACTTCTTTCATTCGGGGACTGTGCCTGTTTCACCCCTTCTTCGCTTCCTCAGGTTCAGGGATCCCAATCTTAAGTATAGCTGGCCTACCCATTCACTGTCAGATCTGGCTTGACTACACCAAATGCTTTGCTCTCCTTGCCAAATTGCCCAGTTTCTCGGATCATTCTGAGAGGAAAAGATAATCCCAAACTCCTTTCACAACCACCAACTCCCTCCTTAAATCTTTTCATTTGAACCTAAACCCTCACATCTAACAAGTGTAAAATGCTTATGGATTTTTTTTTTGTTTTCAATTTAGATATCTTTCCTGCTGCTTCATTAAAATTCCACTCTATTATTTAAGCACATAATCTAGACATGTTAGTGCAGTACTGAGAGAGTTCTGCATTGCCAGAGATGCTATCTTACGAATGCAATGT
Organism: Cetorhinus maximus; assembly: GCF_964194155.1. NCBI lineage: Eukaryota > Metazoa > Chordata > Chondrichthyes > Lamniformes > Cetorhinidae > Cetorhinus > Cetorhinus maximus. The sequence goes on along the minus strand of NC_135882.1, from coordinate 121,459,774 downwards.
CAAACCAAAGTCTCATCAAGCGGTTGTGGAAGAACCCAGGGCATGATCTGGAATCTATGGCTATTCAAACTAAAGCACAGGAGTTCTCCCAGTGTCCTACAGTCACTTATCCCTCAATGACCATCACCAAAATAAATCAATTAGTCATTCAACCCATTGTCTGTTAAAGCTGGCTTGTCTAAATTGGTTGTTGAATTTACCTACAATAATGACTTAATTTCCAAAGTAATTAATTTCTGTTAGAACATTTGGGATGTCTTAAGAATATGAAAGATTAATAAGTGCAAATTCATTATTTTCTTCATCCCTTTCTTCCAGTTCCATCCCACTCTTAAATTGAATCTTCATCCCTCTACAAATTCCTCCCATCTTCCCTCCCAAAGCCTATCTCTTCCATAAGATCTATCTTCTGCTCCCCATTCTCACTAATCTTGTGATCATCCAACTTCCCTTCCAGACCACAATTTAGCTGATAACTGAAGTGGCTCATTCTCTTCAGATATCTTTGTGAATTTTTCCAGGTCTACAACCCTCCCCCTGAATTATGCATTCCTCTGAATACAGTCTCTTTAACTCTGCCTTTTATATCTATTATTGGCAACCATGGATTCAGCTGCCTAGATTCTATTTTCTAGTGTTCTGTCTCCTCCATTAAAACTATCCTTACAACTCAATTCCTTTAATTAATTTATTGATCACCTTATCTAATGTCTTCTTTGACTTAGAGGCTATTATATTTTTGTGTAACATCTTGGATATTTTCTACATTCATGGAACTAAATAAATGTAACCTTGTCATTACTGTAAACAAGCAGTTTTTGTAGTAAGATAGCAAGCTAAAAACTGCTAGAACGTTCTGATAAAGGGAACGACAAAGGAAACCTTCCTACCTATATCCCAAAACAATACCAGCAAAGCAGCATCATCTCTAAAGCCAAAAACCTTTGTGAGGTACATACTGACATTGGTACCCTTGTTCAATTAAGACAACAGATAATTATAATATTAAGTGGTCTTTCTTTTAGAATTCACCAGAACGGAGTCAATTAACACTTTCATTCTCAATTTCCAAAATGATTCAAAGCAATATCCATATTCATGACAGTATTTATACTTTATTCAGTATAAGGGAGACTTGACACTTGCTAATGCCTGAACAGTATTGTCATTAAGCCTTAGTTAGAAGTGCAATCTCCACATGACTATCACCAATGGTTGTGCCCCAGATTCTGTTGTCTGTTGATGTGACAAACATGGTCCCTCCAGCAACCCATCTTTCCAGGAGGGTTTGTCCGTAGGATGGTCCAGAGCCCCTGGCTGCGTACATCTACACTTAAAGTGCTCAGGGCATCCTTTCTTATATCTTCCCTACATAACAAAGTCTACGAAGGCTGATTTCAACGAATCATTGACTTGCTATGATTCGGAAGAAATTGGGGTCTTTAATAAATGGGTATCTTCTGCATTTTGTGGGATTAGCTAAACAACATTGATTCTCTCTCTGGAAAGAAGATTTCTAAACACTTTGACCTCTAAATTGTCTTAGTTCAGGCTGCCATGTTGACATTCCTAAGCTGGTAGAAAGGTGTCTTGTACACCCCCTTATCTATGCAAGTGTTTATAAAGGGCCAGGATACAAACCCCAGCATGACGCAAACTAAAAAGCTGATCTCAAGCAGGGTGACAAACAAGGGGGGTGGTAATCACCCTGACATTTTGAGTACTTGTCTTGTATCCATTGGTCAGAATAGTTAGACAGATGATTGGCACTAGGTAAGCTACCAGCCCCCCAAAATAGGGTATATATATTGGCGTCATACTGGTGGTAAGGAGCTGAGGTACTGGTGAGGTGGCAGTGCTCGTTGGGCAGCTGCCTTCTTCAGATAGAAGATGGACCATGGGAGGAGGAGGAAGGTCGAGAGATTGAGGGAAGAGTTTCCCAACACTTCGACTAGAGAGCAGAATGCTGTTTTCATAAGCTGTTACAGGTCGTATACTTTTTCTGTCTAATTAGTTAATATAGCAAATCTAATCTGTTATTTCTTAATAAGCCATCTTAAAATTACTTATCAAAAACAGAATTACCTGGAAAAGCTCAGCAGGTCTGGCAGCAACGGCGGAGAAGAAAAGAATTGACGTTTCGAGTCCTCATGACCCTTCAGAACTCAGTTCTGCTGAAGGGTCATGAGGACTCGAAACGTCAACTCTTTTCTTCTCTGCTGATGCTGCCAGACCTGCTGAGTTTTTCCAGGTAATTCTGTTTTTGTTTTGGATTTCCAGCATCCGCAGTAGTTTTTTAGTTTTTTGTCAAAATTACTTATGCCTAATCAATTACCTATTTAGGTATCTGTGGCCCATGAACTCGGAAAAATTTAACGGATTTGAGTTATCTAATTTCAAAAAGATCATGCACCCATCTACTTGCCCAGGTCACTTCAGTGTCTCATGATCCAACTCTATGATTCTAAATGTTTTCCCATGCCTATCAGCTCATAAACGTTCAAACATCAACATTTGCCGAAAGCAAGTAAAATATGGTGGCCTTGGTACCAGCTAATGCAAAAAGCCAAATGCAGGCACGATGACTCAAAACCAGCAACCTCGGGACCAAGTCCTGTGCCAGATTTTGAATTTTGCCAGTTGTCAGGTCAGGTAGTTCGGGCCAGGTCAGGCATGTATTGTATTTAAACAAAATTAAAGAAAAACTCTACTGTGCACGCCTCATCTACTTACCTACTTGCAATAACACATTCAGCACCCAGAGAGGACAGGGCAGTTATCATTCCTTTCCCAAGTCCAGTACCTCCACCAGTGATAAAGGCTACTTTACCCTTAAATGTTCCAGCAGGCAGCATCAGTGTTTGCATTTGAGGGAGCCTCACGACTTGAGCAGAGTCATTACTTTGGTACAGCACCTTTGTTCCTTGATTGAAAAACTGCAGACAAAAATACAATACTATCAACAGATTCTCAAGCCAACAGTATTTTAAATTATCAATTAAAAAAAATAATTTAAGGCATTTCACCAGTATACCAGTACACCAAGACCACAGTGAAGGAGAAAGGAGAGATGCTTGATCTTAGTCCTTGCAATATACATGGGATAGGAGAACACGCAAGCCATTAGTCCTGCCGCACCCTGTCTTGAATGGTGGTGGACAATTAAACAACTAACTGGAGGAGGAGGCTCCACAAATATCCCCTTCCTCAATAACTGGGGAGCCCAGGACCTCAGTGCAAAAGACAAGGCTGAAGCATTTGTGACCATCTTCAGACAGATCCCATCTCAGTCTCCTCCTTTGGTCCCCAGCATCACAGATGCTAATCTTCAGCCAATTGGATTCACACCACATTATATCAAGAAATGGCTGAAGGCACTGGAGACAGCAAAGGCCCTGACAACATCCCTGTAGTAGTACTGAAAACTTGTGCTCCAGAACTAGCCACATCTCTAGCCAAACTGTTCCAGTGCTGTGACAAAACTGGCATCTACCCAGCAATGTGGAAAATTGCACAGGTATGTCCTGTCAACAAAAAGCAGGAAAATACAATCCACCCAATTACTGCCCCATCAATCTATTCTTGATCATCTGCAAAATGATGAAAGGTGTTGTACCATCTACAAAACACAAGTCAGGAGTGTGACGGAAAACTCTCCACTTGCCTGGATGAGTGCCACTCCAACAACACTCAAGAAGCTCGACGCCATCCAAGACAAAACAGCCTACTTGATTGACAACCCATCCACCACCTTCAACATCCACTCTCTCCACCACTGACGCAAAGTGGCAGCAATGTGCACCATATCACAGAGTCATTACAGTGCAGGAGACCATCCGGCCCATTATATTGACACTGGCTCTCTGAATGAGCAACCTGTTCTTTTTCCCCGTAACCCAGCACATTCTTCCTTTTCAGAAAACAGTCTAATTCCCTTTTGAATGCTTTGATTGAACCTGCCTCCGCCACACTCTCAGGCAGTGCATTCCAAACCTTAACCATTCAGTGAATGAAAAACTTTTTCTCATATTGGTTTTGCATCTTTTACCAAAATCAAGATAGACTGCAGCAACTTGCCAAGCCTCCACCTTCCAAGCCTCTATCATGCAGGAGGACAAGGGCAGCAGACACGTGGGAACACTAACACTTACCTGTTCCCCTCCAAGCCACACACTATCCAGACTTACACCACATGTCCGAACTTACATATGAACATACGAATTAGAAGCAAGAGTAGGCCATTCAGTCCCTTGAGCCTGCTCCACTATTCAATAAGATCATGGTTGATCAAATTGTGGCCTCAAGTCCACATTCTGCCTACCCTCGATAATCTTTGACTCCCTCGTTAGTCAAGAATCCATCTACCGCTGACCCTGCCTCCCCCGCTCTCTAAGAAAGAGAGTTCCAAAGATTCACGGCCACCTGAGAGAAAAAATTTCTTCCATCTAAAATAGGGGACTCCTTAGTTTAAAACCTTGTTGCCTAGTTCTAATCTCTCCCACAAGGGGAAACGTTCTTTCAGCATCTATCCTGTCAAGTCCCCTCAGGATCTTGGAACTATAATTGTTGTTCTTTCATTACTGCTGGGTCAAAATCCTAGAATTTCCTTTCTTGTAGCACTGTAGGTATACCTACATCACATGGACTGCAATAGTTCAAGAAGGCAGCTCACCACCATCTTCTCAAGGGCAGTTAGGGATGGGCAACTAATGCTGGCCTTGCCAGTGGCGCTCACATCCCATGAAAGAATAAAAAAGACTGTTGTCCTATTTATCTTCCCTCAAAGGTTGTTCTCATATTATGAAGAAGCAGTTTTATCTCATGCTCTTCCAAGAAAAGGGCCCATAGTCAGGAGTTTCAAAGATAACCACCTGCCTGTTCTACACTCATTCTGATCAACTGTTGTCCCTTAGGCATTTTATAAGCTTTGTGAAGATTCATAAATGCTGCTGTGAAACAATGCTATGATTTCACCAGTGACAAATCCAAACCACTCAAAAACCACTCATTTTTTGATGTCAGTCATTCTTATAACACATCATTTGCTTATAAATGGACTTACAATGGATGTCAATGATTCTGATTGTATTATTCCTAACATTTCCTTAAAGTTGTCAGTTGTTCAACAATAAACTTTCATCATTGGTGAAAAAAAACAGAACTTTGTCCTTATCTCTAACCACCATAAGCCCAGCTTTAGTCTTGGCAAAAGATAGCATTATCAATATGAGCAGAAAGCAAAATACTGGAGATGCTATGAAACTGAAGAAATTAGAGCTGGAAATGTTAATCAGGAAACTCCCTGCAGGTCAAGCATTTGTTGAAAAACATATATCAATCAGTTAATATTTGAGCCCAAATATTATACCCTTGTTAAAAGAGGATATAAATGTAAGCCCAGCAACTACAGGCCAGTCAATTTAACCTTAGTAGTTGTGAAGTTTCCATAAATGGTAATTCAGGACAAAATTAAGTCACTTGGGCATGGCCAATTAAGGAAAGTCAGCATGGATTTGTTAAGGGAAAATTGTGTTTAACCAACTTGACTGAGTTTTTTAATAAGGTAACAGAGATGATGCAGTTGATGTGGGCTACATGGAGTTCCAAAAGGCATTTGATAAATTGATCACAACAAACTTGTGAGCAAAGTTAGAGCTCATGCTATAAAAGGGACAATAGCAAAATAGATATGAATTTGGCTGAATGGCAGGAAACAGAAAGTAATGGTTGATAGTTGTTTTTTGGACTGGAGGAAGATTTATAGTGGAGTTTCCCATGGGTCAGTGTTAGGACCCCTGCTCTTCCAGATATATATTAATTGCCTAGACCTTGGTGTACAAGGCACAATTTCAAAATCTGCATATGATACAAAACTTGAAGTATTGTGAACTGTGAGAATAGTATAGGACTTCAAAACTACATAGAACAGGCAGACAAGTGGCAGATAAAACTGAATGCAAAGAATTGTGAAGTGATTCATTTTGGTAGGAAGAATGCAGAGACACAATATAAAATAAAGGTTACAGTTCTAAAGGGGGGGGGTGGAAGAATGCAGAGACACAATGTAAAATAAAGGGTACAATTCTAAAGGGGGGTACAGGAACAGAGGGACCTTGGTGTATATGTGCATAAATCATTGAAGGTGGCAGGACAGGTTGAAAGAGAACAGTTAATAAAGCATATGGCATCCTGGCTTTAACAATAGAGGCACAGAGTACAAGAGCAAGAAACATATGGGGGTAAGCAGAACGTGGAGTTGAAGCCACAATCGGATCAGCCATGACCACACTGAATGGCAGAGCAGGCTTGAGGGGCTGAATGACATACTCCTGCTCCTAATTCATATGTTTGTATGTACGTTCATCTGTTAAACTTGTATAAAACATTGGTTCACCCTCAACTGGAGCTTTGCATCCAGTCCTGGGCATCACACTTTAGGAAGGATGTGAAGGCCAAAAGGGTGCAGAAAAGATTCACGAGAATGATTCCAGTGATGAGGATCAGTTACCTAGACTGGTGGAGTTAGGACTGTTCTCCATGGAGGACAGAAGGTTGAGAGATTTGATAAAAGGTATTTGAACTTGTGAGGGGTCTGAACAGAGCGGATAGGGAGAAACTGATCCCATTGGTGGAAGGATTGGGAACCAGAGCACAAATTTAAGGTAACTCCACCATTTTCTGTTTTCTCATTAGTTACTTCACACCAGTTACATCTCTAATGTTTTCCAGTATTGATGAAAAACTCATCAGTTTCTCTCTCGATAGATACTGCCTGATCGGCTGTACGTTTCCAGCATTCTCTGTTTTTTTCCGAGTGTGAAATGAACTATTTCTTCAAACTTCACACTTTTCCCTGAATAAAGTTCTCAATTGACGCACTAAAATATTCATCAAAACACGTTCCCAGCGGTATCTCACCCGCTCATCTCTACTAAAGCGAGCTGCTGTTACAGTAAACCTGCGCCACAATCCGGACAACTTCAAACCAACAAAAACAGCCATTGCTCCTCCAAACCGGATTCAAAATCCTCCGACTTTATTAACAATCTCAATGGACAGGCTGTCTTGACTCCGCCCCCATGCCTACTGGATTACGTAGTTTTCGCGTTACCCCGCCCCCACGGGCGGGGGTGGGTGGGGCGAGAGGCCACGTGGTTCTCTCTTTACCCCGCCCCGTGCCTGGTAGATCACGTGGGGCTCGCTTTGCTCCGCCCCCAGCTGGGTGGTCACGTGGGACTTACTGATGACGCGAGGCCGTGGAGAGCGGTCCATGTTGTTTCGGTGATGTGGTCCTTAGTGCCAATAATCGCGGCTGGAGGTAGTACGGTTTGTTTATGGTTTCTTGTCCATGTTGTTTACACATTTGTTAAGGCTCCCCACCGTTGGTTGTTGCACGAGCTGTCCGAGAGTGACGTGCATGTCGTTGTCCTCACCTTGTTGCACACATTAATGGGAACTTGTCTGTTCCTGCAGCCGCCTGTGGGGAATATCAGGCGAGTGGGCCGCCAGTTTAAGATCTGTTGATTAATACGTGTATCTGCCTCATGCATTAAGGCAACTGAATGTTTGGTTGGTAGAAAGTTGGATGGGCCCGGTTTTGAAAGTCCAATGATTGGCTGGACAGGAAGGACAAAGTCATAAAATCATAAGTTTACAGCACAGGAAGACCCCACTCGGCCCATTGTGTATGCGCTGGTTGGAAAAGGAGCCACTCAACCTGACCCCACTTTCCAGCATTTGGTCTACAACCCTACAGATGGTGGTACTTGAGGTGTTATCCACACCCCTTTTAAATGTAAAGGCAAAATACTGCAGATGCTGCAAATCTGAATTAAAAACAGAAAATGCTGGGCCAGAATTTTGAGGTCTGCTTGGGCGAGTGGACCTGGGAGCGGCTGGGAAATGGAGGATGGGCCTGGTTTTGAAAGGCCAGTGATTGGCTGGACTGGAAGGGCAAAGTCATAAAACCATGTAAAGTTTACGGCACAGGAAGACGCCACTCGACCCAATGTGTCTGCACCAGCTGAAAAAGGAGCCATCCAGCCTGATCGCACTTTCCAGCATCGGCACTCGGCCCCTGACTGCAATTTCAGGCTGGCTGGCCAATTAACGTGAAAGGTGCACTGAAGGCTTAGCGTTGCCAGGGTAGGGGTAGGGGTAGGAGGAGGGTGAGCGCTGATGTCGGTGTGGGGGAGCACGCACTGAAAGCTCCCAGAAGGCAGAGAGCTGCCTCAGGGAGCTAAAGAATTTAAAACTATCAAATAAAGATTTTAAAATGCATTAGAAAATGTCCACACATTGGACTTATTCACCTAAACATATAGATTATAGAAATTCTGCCCAAACATTTTTATTTTATTTTAACTAATATCGGAAACCTCATCGCGGCTGTTGGATGAGGTTTCCTCAAAAATCCAAAGGCTGCCTGGCCGATTTGCCTGCCCACCAGCCGTAACATTGGACGGGTAGTGAAAAATCCAGGTTAATTAATACATTAATGGCCTTAATAGGCCACTTAATTGCTGGTGGGCACGCTGCCGACTCTTGCACGCACCTGCCAACTGAAATATCGTGTGAGTATGCGATGACATCAGGCCACTGTAAAATGTAAAATTATGCCCCAGAAAACCTCAGCAGGTCTGACAGCATCTAGAGAGAGAAACCGAGTTAACGTTTCGAGTCTGTAGGACTCTTCAGAGTTTTTAAATGTTGAGGGTTTCTGTCTCTCCTACCCTTTTGGGTGGTGAGTCCAGATCCCAACAACCCTCTGGGTGAAATTTGTTTTCCTCACCTCCCCTCTAATCTTTCTAACGATCACTTTAAATCTATGCCCTATAGTTACTGATCTCTTTACTAAAGTAAATAAGCCCTTCCCATCCACTCTATCCAGATCCCTTACAATTTTGTACATCTCAATCAAATCTCCCCTCAGCCTCCTCTGTTCCAAGGAGAACAACCCCAGCCTATCAGTCTTGCCTCATAGCTGCAATTTTTCAGTCCTGGCACATCCTCACAAATCTCCTCTGTACCCTCTCTAGTGTAATTACATTCTTTCTGAAATGAGGTGACTAGATCTGCACACAGTACTCAAGTCTGTTTGACATTAATGACATGTGGAGTGGGATGAAAGGCTGACCCTACAGGATATGATAAGAACATAGGAAGAGGAGTGGGCCATTTAGCCCTGTGAGCCTGTTATGTCATTTAAAGAGATCATGGCTGATCTCTATCCTAATACTACCCACCCACCTTAGCTCCCATGACCCTTAATACCCATGACTAGCAAAAATGTATCCCAAATTCACAATTATTAATTGAACTAACTGAAGAGTTTGGAATAAAGAAGGAAACAGCAAAAGCAGTCTAAAATAGTATACTCTGTGTTACATCTTGAAGCAGTTAGAAGTGATGTTATAAATGGTACAGAGTTACTAATGCACAAAGCAATAGAAAAAGTTAGGGAATTAGAGATAGCAGCTAGATTGTTGGGCTATGATTTTATATTAATGGAAACTTGGCTTCAGCCTGCATAATGTTGAAATCTAAATGGTTTTGCTATAATATATTTCAGAGAAATATATTATTAATTAACCTTATTAATTATAAAGATTCTTGCAGCATGGAATGTTTTGCTACAGAGCATGATTAAGGCAAAACAAATTGTTACCCTAATAGGTAAATAAGATAATGACTGGAGTTAGAGTTCAAAACTGGATTGTAGGACTAATTTTGGATTACTTGAGCAAAGAGCCAACAGAGATATAATGGGGACAATGGTTGCCTTCTGCTGTAAAGGTCATGGGGGTATGTGATGCTGATAATAGCTACCTCAAAAAGGTAAATATTCTCAAACATTGACATTCCACACTTCAATGAGAAAAAAAAACTAGGTTGTAGACACCAAATAATTGGAAAGAAATTGATCGTGTGATTTGTAGGTAAGTTAGTGAAGTTTGTGGGAATAGATTTGTAAAAATAAAGAAATGCCCAACAAGGAAGGATAGATGGCTGGAACTGCTTTGGGGTAATGAAGCAGAGCAATTAAGCAACCTGAAGGTGAGAGAAAAATTGAAACATAGTGACCATAAATGAGATTCAAACTGATAAAGATACAGAGAAAGAGGAATTGTGAATTAAGCTGTTGGAATAAAAGTTAGCTAACCTCAGTGTATTAATAAATAAAAACAGAAAATGCTGGAAAAACTCAGCAGGTCTGGCATCATCTATGGAGAGAGAAACAGAGTTAATGTTAAAAGTCTGTATGATTTCTTCAGATTTTCAACATCCGCAGTATTTTGCTTTAATCACCAGTGTGTTAATGGTGGACCTAGCCCAGTTTAAATGGTTGGGGAAAAAAACCAATGGCATATCAGCAGTGAGGAATCTTTAAATCTGAGTTGCTTAATTATATTCCAAATAGGATTGGTGGAGAGTGCATGCCAATGACTGAGGTTTCATTGATGAAATTAGAGAAATAAAGTGGCATTTCATTGGTGTCTTTTTGGGCAAACGCATCAGACTATTTACTTTTTAAAGCTGTTATTGCTTTGTGAATAAACGTAGTAGCCAATTTGCACGGAATTAGACCCCATGAAAAGCAAATGAGATGAACAGCCAACTGATCTAAGCGTGATTCTAGTTGAGGAAGAAATATTTGCCATGACACCATGAGCTGTTTGCTCTTTGCATAGTACATTAGAACCTTGCAGGGGGCACCTCATTTTAATGTCTTGTTAATGATTCCTGAAAATGCAGTACTCCCTCATTATTACATTTAGTATCGGCCAATTTTTTTTGCCCTCAAGTCTGAAGCCTGAAAATGCACTCTATTTTTAAAGCCACATGATAAATATAGAGGGGCTAATATGGAAGAAAACTAAGAAAGACTGCACAAACATTTTTATTAGGAAAGGGGCATCAAATATAAGATTGTGGATAATGCAAACAGAAAAGTTGGTCTTTTATAAACATATAAATATAGAAATAGTCATATGTCTGACCATATTTGGCCACAAAAGAAAATAAAGATTTGCTTAACAAATATTTGTGTTCATTGTCTGTAATGGAAGGTAAAAGTTGGACTGCAACTTTATCTGAGGAAAACATGAAAAAAAATCATTACCGGTAATAGAAGTTCCAAAAGAAATTTATTTAAATTGTTAATGGGACTGAAAGAAGAAAAGTCACCAATCGTATGCTTTATATTCGTGTTTCTGCGAGTCCAACTGCATCTTAATACATGCAATAAAATTATAATAAAAAGTTCAGAATAAAGATTTTTTTTAATGCAATATATTCTTCTGTTCAAATGTTTTTTAAATGAGGGGTTAAATTGCTGACCATAAATTATCAATGTAAATCCAACAGTTTTTGTTTAAATTTGACCTTTGGAACGTAAATAGCAATGACAAAGCAATCTTTATTACCCATTCCAAGGCGTTCTGGAGTCAATTGTGCTGTGGAGGATGAGACACGTGTAGGCTAGGTTCTGGTGTTGTTGGAAACTTATTATTGAAGGAAGTTTCTTGTTTACTTCTGAATACATTTCTTGCAAGAATTGAAGTGCAACCAATAATCTTGACAAGTCCTGCATATTCACAGTTATCATCAATGTCAGGATTATTATTTAAGACTGTTACTCTATTTAAAGTATTTGAATAGATCGGACGTCTCTGTAAACTTAATTTCTGCTTTATTGATTTATTGTATCCATTAATATTTTCTTCATGTTCCAGAAGAGCCCTACCATTTGTTAGCTGGTGTAGATTACGTTGTTGGTCGAAAGAACTGTGTAATCCTTCTATGTGATGATCAATCCATTAGTCGATCGCATGCTGCACTTTCAGTTAGTCATCCTGCTGCAAATCTGGTGAGAAATCACATTTCAATTTTACTTTTTTAGAATGCAATACTACTTTCCTCGTGTTACAATCTTAAGTTGCTACTTGCAATTTTTAAAAATCATACAATTCAATTATAACCACCACTTTGATCATTAACACAAAGATTATATTAGCTGCAATATGTAGGAAATAACTCCAAAAAAAACAGTTCTTTCATTTCGGTGCTTAACAAAACTAGATAAACTAAAGCACTACCTTTAACAAAAAGTGCTCTTGTAGCTACAGTGAGCACCTTTAAGAATCAGGAAATTCTGCTATTGTGATAGAATGATGAACTTCACTATGGGCAGGATTTTCCCATTGACGGGCCTGCTCGCCGACGTGTAAAATGATGCGCGGTTACGTCGGGAGGAACTCCCGACGTCACCGCACCTCCTTTAAATTTTCAGGTAGGCGGGTGCTCAGCAAAATCAGCTGTATGCCTGCCAACCTGTCAATATCCAATTGAGGCCATTGACAGAATCATTAGACTAATTAATGGACCTGCCCGTCCAATCTTAAGGTTGGCGGGCAGGCCAGGAGCCCTGGCGGGAATTAGAAAAAGCATGAAACCTCATCCATGGGCGGGATGAGGTTTCATGTAGGTTTTTAAAAATTTAATGAAAGTTTTTTAAAAAAATTATGGACATGTCCTAGCTCATGTGACAGTATCACATGAGGGGACATGTCAGGAATTTTTTTTTTCTATTTTTTAATATTTTTAACAGTAGAGGTGATCTCCCTGAGGCAGCACTTAGCCTCAGGGAGATGAGTGCACTCTTTTGTGCGCATGTGCGAAAGAGCACACTCTCCAGGTTTAGGGCCGCCTGCACAGGGAGCGCATGGCACTTCCGTGCGGACATAATGCTGGGCGGGCCTTAATTGGCCCACCCACATAAAATGGCGGCGCGCCCCCAATTGGGGGCATCAATCGGAGGCATGCTTCCGTGTGCCCACACTTCAACTTCGCCCCCGATGGGGGGCGGAAATCCTGCCCTATGGATTCAGATTGGAAAGTGAGCCTTAATGAACACTTGCTACAGGTAACAGGTATAGCCTGTGCCTCTGATGTATACAGTCTGTTGAAGGAGGGATGGGTAGAGACAGAAATGGAGTATGGATGGACAAAATTTAATTTTTTAAAGAACGTTAACATTTTCAGGAAGTGTAAATTATATTATCTCATTCCATCTGTATTTATTCTACTATTTTAATTTAATTATTTGAATTGGAATTTGTAACTTTCCAAAATGATTTCAGAATCTGATTCATTGTAGAAGATGCTATTACTATATGGGATGACTGTGCCAAGTGATTTTAATTGAGCAACAGATTATAGGCAAATATAGTGAATAATCATAAAGTAACACAACTTGCTAATTATGGCAAAATACATGCTTGCATTAGAAAGTAATATTGATTTGATAGTGAATTAGCTGATTATTTTTTTATCCAGTCACTAAAGGACCCAGCTGTACATTGGAGAGGGTCATACACTTTCTTTTGTTTTTCACTCTTCAATGGGGTTGTAAGAATGTCAGAAGTGTGGTACATAAATCTAAGTTGCCCCAAGATACTTTAAGTTTAAAAAAAAAGACTAAACTGGTACTGAACTGTCTCACTTGGCCCTGTTGGTGTTTTAAGCTTAGGCGAGAGGTTGCAAATTAAACTTTTCTATGCAGCTCCACTTATGTAACAAGATAAATAAGAGTGGCGGATATGGACAATATTCTGCATTTGTGAGGTCATGACAGCAGAACTTCATTGTGTTTGATGTGGAGAAATTCAGCACCAAGTGTCTGCTTCTATTCAAAACTTCAACATGATAACAAATGTGACTAAGACATGAGTAATTGCCTGATAACCATCTTTGTAGCTTTGAAAAATTACAAAGAATTCAATAAAATAATTTTATTGTGTGAAAGTCCTTATAACATGATAAATCCACGAGATTGCAATGTAAACATGGCAATTGCATTTGTAGTTTACATTTTTAAAAAATTATTCTGTTACCTAATAGCAGTGCCACTTTCAGCAAAACACCTAATAATTACTTTATGTAGAGTAGTACGCAATGACCATCGCAACTAATTTAACAGCTGACTATTGTCCTGGAGAACAGAAGATTTTAATAGTGCATGTTTAGCATTCTAAATTTATTTCCTGTTTCTTTAAAGACTCAAGCTGGCAGAAACTCTGTACTGACACTAAGAGATACTTCAAAGTATGGAACCTTTGTAAATGAGGAGCGCTTACAGAATGACAGCCCAAGGATCTTGCAGTCAGGAGAATTGATCACATTTGGAGTTTTCCAAAGCAAATTCAGGTAACAGTTTCCTGCCTTTTCATCAAAGTTTGACACAAAATTATCATGATTAGCATTTGAAATTGGTATATCTTATTTCATTGAGAGCGCTACACAACATTTCAGTTGAAATCAGAGGCATTTGAAAGACAGAATAAAATGAAGTCCTCCTGGTCAGAGCTTTTCATTATTTCCCACCATTCCAGATGAGACTCTACCTACCTGGACAAAAAGATATAAAGGCCCGTAACTTCCGCACTCCCCAGCGTCGGATTTGGGGGGTACCGAAAGATGCGCTGGGGAATCCTCCTGGCAAGTACGCAGGCAAGGGTTTGCATGACAATTGCCCAGAAGTGCACACTTCCACTGGACAATTGCGCTGCTTTACGGTAGCTAGTGCTGTAAAAAAGGGGGCGTGGCTTCCTTGAATACACTGGATCTAGACTTTGCTGGGGCCTGCGAGGAGTCTTCTGATGCAGGCCCCAAGCAGCTCCTGCGAACGGAAGTATCAGCGTTATTTTCAGGACCGGCTAAGTAGGTAATTATTTCTTCTAATTTCTGCAGGCCAGCACATTCTGATGCTAGCCGGAGGTTAAGGCCCAAAATATCCCACAACCCATTTTGTAGAAGAGCAGGGAGTTCTTCCAGTCTCCTGGCCAATGTTCATCTTTAGTCAATACCTCCAAAATATATCATTTGCTCATTTGTCTCAGTGACTGTGGAAATTGGATTATTGCAAACTAGCTGCTGCATTTTTAATAATTATTGAAACCATACAACTTTGTCTGCATCCTAATTCCTATACTAAATTCTTCCACACCTAGAAGCTTCCAAATGTTAACAGAATTTGTTTACAAGCTATTCAATAAAGCAATTTGTTATCATGCTAAATCCACGTCTTTTTGAATTGTCCTTTGTAAGAAAAAAGCTACTTTTCTTTCTGCTACAGAATTTAGTGGAAAAAAAAGGTAACAACTGTTTTTTTTATTATAGAAACTGTCCAGTTTAGCCTTAGAGGAATGAGTTTTACCAGCTCATTAACTAAAACAACTTTTCTGATCTAGAAAAGTTGGAAGATGTTCTCAGTTATGCTGAAACTGACATCTACCTTTCAATCCTACAAAATTATCTGTCATTGAAGGAAGAGGACAATAATGGAACAATTTTTTGCATAATTGTGTTTTGCGAGCCTGACTCGCCCATGATTTCTTTAAGAGGGGATCACACGACCTTTTGTGTATTTTGTTTCTATCACACATTGACTGATATTGATATTCTGAGTATTCTTTAAAGAAATTATTGTGATTATATAATTTTTCTGAGACAGTCACTGGCAGTCAGTGAATTCATTGTCATTTTCAAGTGCTACCATTTGATTTTCCTATATATTAATATGTTCCTTTTTATACTATGCAATGCAATAAATATATTTTTCCCCTCAGAGTAGAATATGAACCCCTGATTGTATGCTCTTCCTGTTTGGATGGGCCAGGAAAAATCATGTTAAATAAGTGCGTTCAACAACTTGGAGGTCATCTTAGCAACAATTGGACAGAAGCTAACACTCACCTTGTCATGTCATCAGTCAAGATCACTGTGAAGGTCAGCTGAATGGAATGAAGCAAAATAATGTTTCACTTTACCAGTTTTTATGAAAGACTTTGCCAAGCTTTAAATCAATGCCAGCTGTAAACAACTGAGCACTTTGTCTTAACTACAAATACAACTCCTTCATTTTCAGTTTTAAACATTATAAAATTAAATTCCCAGGTTTTGAAATTACTGCTGACCAGTTTCTACTAACCCAAATAGGATTCTGAGCCCCAAAAGTGGTTCTATGTGTAATTTTTAACTTTTGAGAAGATGCTCAGTGTGCTCTACAGTATTTTGGCTTTTAGAACATAATTGAAAATATTTCTGACTTCAATGGGAACACAATTAAAATATTTTAAAAATGAACTTAGTTTTTTTAAACATAAACTGAAAAGTTTCCAGGAAGTTTTATGTTGTTAAAATCTTACTGCAACTTGGATATGAATCGATTCTTTAAAACGCCAGCATATTACGGTAGTGAGATAAGACTGCTCTTTCTGGATTGATTATTTTCAGATGTCCTGAATAGTTTTCATTGCAAGCGTTCTGGTGTTTGATTGCTTGATAACTTGCCTTGGCTTTCGGTCCGGCAGCATCTTAATTTCAAATTCCTCCACGGTCTCACCCAACCCTAACTCTGTAACCCTTTACTTCCGCACTCCCTTAATTCTGTCCTCTTACGTATTGTTGATTTTCTTTGCTCCTGCATTCGCAGCCTTTCCTTTAGTTGTCTAGGCCCCACGCTCTGGAATTCTCTCCCTAAACCTCTCTGCTCTCCACATTTCAGTCCTCAAAATCTACCTATTTGACCAAGCTTTTGGTCACCTGTCCTAATACCACCTTATGTTGCTCAATGTCAAATTGTTTGAAGTGTCTTGGAATATTTTACTCTATTCCAAGACACACATTATATGTGCAAGCTTGATCATCAAATTACCTGTTTCTCTTGTTATTGTTTTATGAGTACAAAATGTGAGTTAACGCATGCAAATATTTTCAAGTATGTTGCTTAAATTGTGATAGACGTAATGTTCTTTAAATCGAGACATAGCTAATCATATATCAAATTGCTTTTTAAAAGCAACTAGCTCACAATTTAATTCCTTTGACAAACTGTGACTTGTGCCTACTTTGAATAAGGAAGTTAACAGTAGATTATATGATGTCTAAGCATTGGTTAGTTGATATGTACCGATTGTAATAATATCTCCATTCTTTTTCTTTCCTATAAGACCATATGTGCAATGATTTGTTGTCGACCCATTGTAAAACCAGAATTTTTTGTCAGTCTTATCGAGGCAATCCAGAATAGACAACGCTTTCCCAGGCCAGAAAGGTAATGGAAATTTGTCAGTTTCCGTAAACTATCAGAGCTTTGGCAGTCTCCACAATATATACTTTTAACAGTGTAAATGTGCTATATGACGTAATAGTTACAAATTGAGAAAGATAAGTGAACAAAGGATGATAATCACAATAGAACAGAGTATTAGCTCTCCATTACTTGGTTTGCAATGCTATTGTCATTGGCAATATGTTAATGAAATGTCAAATTATATTCTGAACAAGAAATATAACCAAGGAACATAAATGTACAGTTGTCCTTTTTTAATTCCTAATTTTAGGAAATATTTTGCAACTTTTTATATATTAAAAACTGTGTAGGGATGCAACATTCCAAATATGCTACACCTATGCATAATGATGTGCGCATAATGGCTTGGAATTTGCGATAATGATGGGTTATCAGCGATTACCATTATAAATGAAGGAGATTTGACTGACTTTTACAGTATGTACATGCCCAACTCAATGCGTAATACCAGAAGTTTCTGTTAGAAACACCTAGCTCCTTCACAGATTGTGCTGCTGCTCTTTTGTTGAGGCATTGAAATTGCTGCAATGGCATGATTTTGCTGTACTTGCCCACTAGTTCTGCACCTGTTGAGATGTCTCTGTTGCCCACACAGAACTGCTGCCAGTCAAGATATGCAGTGATTTGTAGGAAAGCCTGTAATCTGATCTCAAAAATAGCTTCCCCTGCCCTCTTTCCCATGGCAACGTGAAACATCTTGCTAATCTTGCATTGAAGTAGAAATGCTAATTCACTATAACTCCTGTCACTGACAAACGGGAAACAGAAATCAGGAATTCAGTTCCCACTGCAGCCACTGGTGCATGTGTAGTTTCTCCAATGCTTATGTCATCATTGCGCACCCTAGTTTCTGCTGAATTCCAGTGCTTGCCTCTCCTGCAGCTGTCAGTTGCAAGATTGAATAAAGACCACCTCCGGTTCTCTGTCTGTCCCTGGTGTTCTGCGTTCTCTTCTGCAAGGAGGGAAAGAAGAGGCATATAACTGTGTCTAAAAGCATGTCTTACCAAATGGATGGATAGCATTTGTTGAAAGCGACTGAGGGAGAGCTGCAACATTGCATGAAGGATGAGGGTGAGTTTCAGTGGCAAATGAGAAGTTACGCAGACAGAGAGGGATGGATAGTGTGGAAATGATATACTGGAGTAGGTTTGAGAGGGGAGAGTGAAGGGGGCGGTGTAATACATCAAGATGTTGTTGAATTTACCACCGTTATAACGTTTCCTGCCCTGATTAGGTCATTAAACTGCCTTTGTATCGAATCCACAAGAGTGGCACCACATTACAGATGCTTCCCTCATGAATAATCTCCAGCCTCACAAGCTTCTTCCTCCCATTAGCGGGGAACAGAATGGCCCTGTGGGTCTTTGTTTATCCCAGCATCACATCAGGAAGGCGTTACTAGAGAAAGATTTGCAGACTTGGAATGTTGGGGCTCCATTCTGACAGTTCTTTCTTAAGTTCGCACATCTCCAGAATCTATCAAATGTCATCTTTGCAATGTCCCTTTAAATACTGGTGTTGCAATTGACTTATTCAGGTCATTACCATGCCCGCTCGACCTTTGTTGGCCGCAAAACCCAGAGGCTAGATGTAAGCATAGTGGCTGGATTGAAAAGCTCACGCGAGCCCACCTGGGCCAGAATTTTTCAGTCGGCGGGAGTGGGCAGGGGCAGTTGCGGAGCCGATCGCTGCCCGCAATCAGTTCTGCGCTGTCATTTTACGCAGGCGGGCCTTAATTGGCCCAATTAAAGCCCGCCCAGCGTAAGACATGAGCTGTAGCGCTCAGCGCTACCTGTGAGGGCGGGGGGAGGAGAGAGAGTCGGGCCCAGCACTCTTTTGCACATGCGCACGAAAGAACGCTCCAACGAACGCACAGAGCTGCCTCGGAGATTGAAGCGGTTTTCAAATAAATGGATTGAAAACTTATTTAAACATGTCACATGAGATAGGACACATTTTTATATTTCATAATTTTTTATTTATTTACTGAAAGTTTTAGGAAACCTCATCCCACTTGTGGATGAGGTTTCCTAAAAAATTTGAAGGCCGCTTGGCCTTTTCGCCTGCCAGCCAACTTTAAGGTTGGATGGGCAGCGGCAACAACGACCTTAATTACTTCCTTAATAAGTCATTTAAATATCGGCTGGTGCGCAGCGGACTCCGACACGCACTCGCCGAACGAAACATTGCGATGACATCGGGATCATGCCTGACGTCATCGTGCGTCATTTTACGCGTCGGCATGTCATGCCCGTCCCCACACACCGACTGAAAAATTCTGCCCTTGGTTTCTTGGACACTAATAACAGACCTTGTTCCCACCACATTGGCTAGTAAAGGGATACTTCACTCTCACTGTTCCTTGCCTTTTTCACTGGCATTGATCCTCTGTTGAGGGACTAAAGCTATAAAAGACCATAGGATTAGAGGAAATGTCCACTGACAAGCCCATGAAAAGTCTGGGTAGTTGTCAGTGAAGCGAAAAGCAAGTTCCATTCCTTCTCTGCTCAGAGCAAAATCTGGGGCATTATTTCATGATGTGACAGAGCTGCCTAAATTAAAAATAGTTGCCCCACCTTTTGAAACCCCTCCAAAGGGAAAAGCTTGCATGATAGAAATGTTCAGTTAAAAAATGCAAACCACCTTACAAATAAGCAAGGTGACTTACTAAAAATTTAATGGATAAATAATTGAGAAAGAGATAAAGAGAACCCACCGAAAACTCATGCTTCGAAGACATTTGTAGTAAAATATCAATTACAACATCACTAGGCCATACAAAGCTGTAATCTAAATGTGCATTAGGAAGAAGCTTTATAAGAACAATAATGAATACTATCTGTAATTGAGAACAAATCACCTGATCACCACGATGAGCAGAGCAACTAAATTCTTTGATAATTTTACCTTGCAGTGAGAAACAATTTGAAACTGAAAAATTGAACTTCTTACCTCCCACACCTAGGGGAGAATTCTCCCCATGTCGGGCGAGCCGTGGGCGGGTGCGGACCCGATTGCCACCCACGATCGGGTCCACGCTGCCATTTTACGCGGGCGGGCCAATTAAGGCCCATCCAGCGTATTTCTTGACTCGTGGGGATAGCGGGAGTTGGCGTGCACTGACTGCCAGGTCCAATGGCGACCCGGCGGCCTGTTTAAATGAAGGCCTGGCAGCCTTTAGAAGGCTGCTCAATGGCTGGCAGAAGGGCTCAGCAGAGGGCTACTGTCCAGCATGCAAGTCCGGAGGGTAGGCCAGCGGGACGCCAGGCCGAAGGGTGGCCAGCGGGACAGGCCAGGCTGGAAGGTATGGCAGTGGGGCAGTGTACCCCTCATTTTTCGGATGAGTGCCTAGCTGCCCTCTTGGAGGAGGTCTTGCTTCCAAGGGACGGGAGGCGGAGGCCTCCCCACCTGACCAAACGTGCGCAGTGGCCAAGAGCGTGAGCTCCCATGATGTGGTGCGACACATATGGGTCCAGTGCCATAAAAGATTCAACGACCTCCTGCGCTCGGGAAGGGTACCACATTTTCTGAGGTCACTTAATGCAGCCGTCACCCTTCACACGCACGCATGCACATACACACACACACACATACCCCGGCCTCCCCCTCCAGCCCAGCAACTCTGCGTACAGTAATGGCAATGAATCCTTCATGGCATGTATCCCTCGCTGGGTGGGCCAGCAGATACTGCCCATGCCTAGTTCACCCTGATAGGGTTGAGCTAAGATGGGATCTGCACCCGCAGCATGTATGACAGTGACACCCAGAGTTTAGAATGGGGGTGAAACTCAAGGATCTGCACACAGGCATTGTGCTGGAACTCGGAAGCATGTCAAAATCAGGGTGCTAACATACTGGGAAGGGAGCTTCCAGGTGGCAGGGCATCAATCCATCTGCTTGCCTTTGTGGTCCACGTGCTTGTGCCTCCTTGCTTAGCAAGGTTACACCTTGTGGTGCCACATGTGAAGGGAGCAGCATTTGGGCAATGGAGGGGGGTCAGCTCTGGGTTCTTTGTGTGAGCGTGCAGCAGCTGCAGGGTAACGAAGAATTGGAGTCCTGCAATGTCCCACTCAGGTTGGGTTGGCAGGAATATGATGGGAATCCAGGTACATGCTGGACTAATTAATGCTCTTCTCTCCTTTTCAGGAGAAGACTGCACACAATTCCGCCGAGCGGATATGGACTGGTGGAGGCCAGGCCCAGTTGGCCACCCTGACATCTTTTGAGCAGCAGGCCATGGATCTGGAAAGGCACCATCCACCAGTGAGGGTGAGGCTGGGGTGCCACGGGGAGGTATGTTGGCTGAGCACTCAGGTCATCATGCGTGTCCCAAAAGCCTTGACACTGCTGAATGCTCAGTGATTGAAGTTTGCAACATGGGTTGACCATTGATTATGGAAGGATGAGCGCATAATGATCCAGGGGACCGGCATGCAAATTGACATTGTTTGAACTGTAACTAATCAAATGTCCTTGTTCTTCCTTTCAGCATCACCGGAACAGGGCCAGGAGGAGGAGGCAGAGGGGCCACCTCCCACACCTGAGGGCACAGTGGAAATTGACTCACCATCATATCATCCCTGCCAGGCAGACACGAACACAGATACTAGCACCTCGGTGGGAATTAGATCTTCGGCTAGTGTCCTGGGGGACGGCGGTGAGGGCACTTCACACTTGTTTGAGGTGAGGGCAGAGAGCCCAGGGCACCGGCAGTCGGAGGACTGCTGGGGACCCGGCATGTGCTCGGTCGGTGGCTGATGATGTGCCTCTTGAGTCACCCGTGAGGCAGCAAACGCTGGAAGTGTAGCAGGGTTTGCGGGAGGGTCTGGCGGAGATACATGAGGCTATGCGTGGCATGGTGCCCGCTGGAGCAGGCCACACGGAGCATCACCGATGCAATGAACCTCATGGCCGAGTGCCACGCTTCCTCCACGGAGAGAATGGTGACTCTCGTGGAGAGGCTTCTCCAAGAGAACAATCAGGCCCCCTGGGGTTGTGCTCAGACCTGCAAGCCCTCACAGTGGCATTGACCTCAGCTAGTCAGTGCCAGTGTGGGTGATAGTTTGGGCACCAAGTATCCCAGCTCAGCACCCATCCATCTACAGTGAGCAGGGAGGTCCAAAGCGACATCACGTCGGCGCAGCAGCTGCCTGTCGTCTCTGTGAGCTCCTTTCAGGATGCTCCAGATGATGGCAGCAGCTCCTCCGCCGCTTTGCCAGTGACCGTGGCATCTGATGAGGTTGCGGCGACTGGGGAGAAGCCAGCTGTGGAACTAGCCGCTCCCTCCCAGGCGGGACCAACGAAGGCTCCATGGGCCAGAGACGGCCGCCAAGGTCATCGAGGCCAACAGGACAGCACAGTGAGCAGGCTGTCTCAGATGCCAGTGCCAGCGAGGGGACAGGACCTAGATGTAGCACCCGTAAGCGTAAATTTAAGGCACCTCCGGCACACCATGGGTTTCTCACTGATGCTTTTATGTTGCCCCATATTAGTTCATTTAAGACTTGGTGTGATGTCCAACACCTTTTTTTTGGTTTGTGAAGTTACTTTTGTAATCTCAATGAATTTTGACATGTTGCCATGCCTCAGGGAGATTCCTTACTTCTTCAAGAGGCACATCATCATGATGTTATGAGTGAGCTGTTTGACATTGAGCTTTATTGACAAGGGCCTACGTTAATATTACTATTCATGCAGATTTAGCACTCAGATATCGAGTATGGAGCCTGCAGCCTTGGCATGTGTTGAAGGCCCATCTGTGGTGTGCCAGCTGAAGGTTCTTTGGATTAAAGCCTCCCGGGTGTCCCTGCCTCCCTGGAGTATGCCCGGGTCAGTGTCTACCCCCTCAGTGTTCTCCTGTGTGTGCTCATCCTCAGACTCATTGCTGGGCTCATCGTGTGTATCCGGAGCAACTGCGTCTACACCTTCTTCGTCCACAGCATCGCCCCTTTCCAGCCTCAGATTGTGGCGAGCGCAGCATACAACCACTATCAGCAACACACGATCTGGGGGGTATTGGAGTGCGCCCCCTGAACAGTCCAGGCATCGGAAGCGCATCTTGAGAAGACTGATGGTTCTCTCCATCACAGTCCTTGTGGAGCCGTGGCACCTATTGTAGCGCTGCTCAGCCTATTCTTGGATGGCGGAGAGGCATCATGAGCCACCTGAGGGGATAGTCCTTGTCATCCAGCCGGGTTGGAGCACTGAAAAGCCTCAGCACCTAGGAATGTCTGAGTATGTAAGCGTGGGAGCTGCCTGGGTACCTTGCACAGACTTGTAGAATCAGCATCCTGTGGTCACACACTATCTGCACGTTCATGGAGTGGAAGCCCTTCCTGCTGACAAAGGCACCAGGCTCACCTGCTGGTGCCTTGATGGCCACATGTGTACAGTCTATTGCACCGTGGACGCGGGGGAAGCCAGCAATGGCCGTGATGCCTCGGGCTCGCTGTGTCTGGCTGGCCTCGTCCCAGCGGCAGTCGATGAAAGTCAATACACACCTGAATAGAGCGTCTGTCACCTGCTTGACACAACTGTGGACAGCTGACTGGGAAACTCCGCAGAGATCACCCACCGACCCCTGGAAAGAGCCAGAGATATAGAAGTTGAGGGCAGCCGTGACCTTCAGCGCCCCTGGCATGGGGGCCCACCCACACAGTTCGTGGAGATCTCAAGGCCTATCATCTGACAAATGGAGGTGACTGTCTCCCTTGAGAGATGGAGCCTCCTTCGGCACTGCGCCTCAGACATATTTAGGTAGCTGCTTCACCGCCTGTATACCCTGGCAGCAGGATAGTGGCGTCATCTTCGGCCCCATCTGCCTTGGACTCCCTGTTGGCCCTGCGCCCCTTGTGCCTGTGCCTCTCCTCCCGAAGGTGGCTCCTCTGGAGGCTGAATGTGGATTCCTGGCCTCCTCCCCCTTCTGGTCCTCCCTTCCTCCTCGGAGGTGCCTCCAGTGGAGAGCAAAACTCCCATTCCCAGGCTAAGGGAAGGCTTCCTGAAACCTGCAGGCCCCAAAAATGACCTTCACTGTAGAGTCCTAACCTGAAGGCTGTTAATCCTGTCCAAGCAGCTGATATGAGTTTTGAAGTATTCCTGCTTACACAGACAAGCATCAGTAACTTTCACAATTAAATATCTGACAGATAACATTCGCCTCCGATAGTCCATATCCGCTCGGCGGAATTGTGTGCAGTCTTCTCCACTTGCCTCGCTTATCCCACCCTTGGATGAGGGTTATACAAATGTCTCCTACCCACCTGCCCGTTGCGCCCTTGCAACATCCTGAAGATCGCACGGGCCCCAAAAAATTCTGCCTCAAGGGCCTCAACTACATGATTAATTAATGGCGGGCGCGCATTGGAGAATATCGCGCGCTTGTCCACCTAAATAGCACGATGGTGCGCAGTGACATCGGAAAGCTCGCCCGACGCCACCGCACATCATTTTACGTGTTGGTGTGTGGCCCCCACATGTCAGCGGGAAAATTCTGGCCCTAGAGTTGAGGACAATATTTTTGCACTGGACCCCCGCTTTCAACAAAAGGTCAATTTCTGAACATTCAGAATTGCATGATATTAAACAATCCCAGGAAATGTCTACTCACCTTGCCACTGGTGCAGCAATCACCTCCAACTTGCCCTGGTCCCCAACAAGAGACTAAATAAAACAGCAACAAAAACCACCCACGTTAATGAATGAAACCTCCACCCCAAACGTTTGCATACTGGAAACTTGTTTGCCTTAACTGCCCTGCTGAGACAAATCATCAGAATTTCCATTGAGGGTAGAGCTGAGTGCAGTGCTGCTTCCAGCTCGTTGTCCTCCTCTTCTCCCCTCTCCCTTGCTTCTGCTCACTTCCTTTCCTTTCTGTCTTTTCTACCTGTTCCTCCTCTGCCCCTCTTCTTCCCTCCTTTTTTTCCATTCCCTCATTTCCTCCCCTTCAGAGAACAAATAATTTTTAGGATCATAAAATAATTACATATTTAATTTCCAGAATCTTTGCTCAGATTCTTTGGTGAAAAGCAAAGTTTCATTCTGTTGTGTACTGTTGCAATACCTAATTCTTACCAGAAGAGGATATTGACAAGCCAAAGTCGGGTGGAACAAATTTGGCATTGAGCCGGAAGCAAAAAACTCCAATAATGATGCACAATGCAATGAATTGTGTGATAATGTTTGGAACAGTGATTTTATATAATTTAGCGGTTGCTATTGAAATTAGTTTGACGTTATATTATTCTGTTTTCTAATTAACAAAGGATTTCATTTTAACTTTAAGATGATTTCATAAATCTGCATTTAAGCACTATGCCTCATAAAATGTATCCGTTTTGGACTTTTGAAAATTTTGACTGGCTTTTGGTTAGCTTAGAGAATGGACAAATGGAAATCAATGCAAAATCTTGAAGATTGCAATTTGTATGATGCACAGACCGAGCTCAAAGCACAATGACAGAATTCGAAATTATGTATTTATTTATTTTAATATCAAATTAAACTGTGCCTAAACAAGTGATAGCTTCAGGCATTCTTCATTTTGTTTCTACAGTTAAGAAATAACATTATGTATTGTATCTAAATGGACTGCTTGCTGGCAAGCACATTATTTAATTCTTTTCATTCTGAACTTTGAAGCAAAACCAAAAAAAAAATGATACAAATTTTGTTCCTGGCAGTTTTACTCCACCTATTGATGAACCTAATATCAGACCTGGAGAGGTGGATATCTCAATAAAACCTGAGAGAAAATCGATTTTTAGAGGCAAAACGTTCTTCCTTTTGAATGGAAAGCAGGTAATAGTTGCATTTCAAAGAGGAAAAATCTTCAATAGTATTAAATGTATTAGTGACTTCAAGCTCCTGATGTAAAACATATGCCCACATTTTTGTGTGTGAATTATTGTGCAAAGAAAAGATTATCTTTTAAGTATAAGTAACTGAGTAGTACTGTACTTCCAATGTAAAGTTGTATCAGATTTTTAAAATAAAAACATTTAAAGTCAGACTGAAACTTTCAACAACGACAGAACTAGCCAAAGAGGTCACAGATAGTATTATAGGCCAGAATTTTTCCCTCATTGGGCGGGGGCGGTCTGGAAGCCGACCACCGCCTGCGCTTGGCTCCACTCTACGATTTCACACGGGCAGGCCAATTAAGGCCCGCCTTGTGTGGATCGCGAGCGGCAGCGCTACCTGTGTGGGCAGGGGGAGGAGGGAGAGCGGGCCTGGCGCGCAGTTCGTGCACATGCGCGAAAGGGTGCTTCAATCTTTCTGAGGCATGGAGTTATCTCAGAGGTTGAAGCGCTTTTTAAGAAAATTAATAAAGGCAGTAAAAACTCAAAAAAAATGCCCCCTCATGTGACTCTGTCACATGAGCTGGGACATGTTTTTAATTCAAAAATAAAGTTTTTAGTTAATGTTTATTTGCTTTAGGAAACATCATCCTGCTTGTGGATGAGGTTTCCTAATGGATGTAAAGGCTTTTTCGCCTGCCTGCCAACTGTAAGGTTGGATGGGCAGTGTAAATTTGATTTTAATTAGCTTGTTTATGGCTTTAATAGGCCTTTCAATTGTTGGCAGGTGCGCAGCCAACTCCCACGTGCGCCCACCAAACGAAATATTGCGCGAGTGCGCGATGATGACGGAACACGCACCCGACATCATCATGCATCATTTTAAGCTTGGGCGTGTCGGGC
Organism: Cetorhinus maximus; assembly: GCF_964194155.1. Classification (NCBI taxonomy): domain Eukaryota; kingdom Metazoa; phylum Chordata; class Chondrichthyes; order Lamniformes; family Cetorhinidae; genus Cetorhinus; species Cetorhinus maximus. The sequence continues at coordinate 121,432,921 of NC_135882.1, read as the reverse complement.
ACGCTCCTGCACACCGAGCGTAAAATTCTGCCCCTAGTATTAGATGAAAAGGAGAGGCTTATAATATTGCTAAGAAGAGCAGTAAGCTTGAAGATTGGGTGAGTTTGCCAGCAAAGGGCGACTTAAATATTTATAACACGGGTGAAAACAGAATATTAAAGAAAACTAGCAAGAAATATAAAAACAGATTGTAAGAGCTTCTGCAAGTATGTAAAAAGGAAGAGAGTAAAGAAAGTATATGTGAATTTCTTAGAGGTTGAGACAGGGGAAATTAAAATGGAAAATAAGGAAAATAAACAAATATTTTATATCAACCTTCATAGTAGAAGACAAAAAATAACCTGAAAAAACAGGTTTAATGAGACCAAGGTGACTAACAGCCCTGGGTTTTCGGGACTGCCCTTGAATCTGCTCTCTTGTCCCGCATCCCGGGTGTGAGCTTCCATGAGATGCCATAGGTCCCAGATTTCTTCCTTTTGTCTTGTGGTTTGTGTCTGCACATGCACAGTCCAGAGCCAGCATAATGCACATGAGCACACGTAGCCATGACAGAGCAGCAGTGCAGCACTGGCAGCAGCACTCTCCTTCCGGCCTCAACAGGTGCATGGATGCGGTTGGGGGAGTCCAGGAGGTGGTGTGGGGTGAGGGTAGGGTGTTCAACTCTTTCACTAAAATGCAGTTTGGTGGAAAGTGGGTGTTCACTTGCAAACAATCCCATGACTTTTGTACATCTATAGATGTGATGTTGTTTTCTCCTTTAATTTAAATGGAAATACTGCTGTCCTTACATTTAAACAAACTTTTGACATGTCCCAATTGAAAGGTATTATTGGTTTTGTGTCCACCATGTTTTCAGGTAGCGCGTTGCAGAGTATGAAAAAAAAATTCTCATTTACCCTTGGACCTTTTGTCAATAATCTTAAATCTGTCCTGTGGTTACTGACCCGCCTGCCAGTTTCTCTTATTGATGATTTAAAATTTTTGAACACTAATTTCTTTCTTTCATGTTAGTTCCATTGCTTAATTCAAATGACTAGATAATTTATTACTTAGTATTACGCATGGCTTTTATTCATGTATATTTTTAACAAAAATATCACATCTAGCATAATTAGATTCCCACCAATACTTTATACCATTGTATTTTTGATGGCTATTAACTATACATGTGACTTGTCCTGCAGCACAAGAGGCTGAATTCTGCTCTCACTCTTGGTGGAGGGGATGTTCAACTTTTCGAGAATTGTACCTCAAATGTGTCATTCCTTGAAGTACCAGGAAGCTGTGTCATTGATGTTGGCATGTCAGATTCTCAAACTATGTCAAGTTCAGCAGAAAAATGGATTGAATCAGTGATGAAAACTTTACAACGGTACATAACCAACTTGGTACAGAACATATATACAAACATACAAACTAAGAGCAGGAGTAGGCCACTCAACTCTTCAAGCATGCTCCGCCATTCAGTAAGATCATGGCTGATCTGATTGTAACCTCCCGCCTACCCCGTTAACCTTTCATCCACTTGTTAAGCAAGAATCTATCTAGCCTGCCTTAAAAATATTCAAAGACCCTGCTTCCATTGCCTTTTGAGGAAGAGTTCCAAAGACTCATGGCCCTCTGAGTGAAAAAAATTCTCCTCATCTCTGTCTTAAATGAGCAACCCTTTATTTTTAAACAGTGACCCTCTAGTTCTAGATTCTCCCACAAGAGGAAACACTCTCCAAATCCACTCTGCCAAGACCCCTCAGGATCTCGAAGGTTTTGATCAAGTCACCTCTTACTCTTCTAAACTCCAGTGGATATAATCCTAACCTGTCCAATCTTTCTTCGTGAGACAACCCCCCCCCCACCCCCCATTTCCTGGTATTAGCCTAGTAAACCACCTCTGAACTGCTTCTAATACATTTACACCTCTTGTATAAGGAGACCAATACTTTACACAATACTCCAGATGTGGTTTCACCAGTGCCCTGTTCAACTGAAGCATAACCTCCCTATTTTTGTATTCAATTCCCCTATATTAGTCAATAGGTAACAGTAGACGGGCATTATCAATTTATTGGCCATAGGTCAATGTTGATGAATTTAGAAATTATATTTTTGGTATCTTATATCTGCTATTTTCAGAAAATATACCAAATGAATAATAGGTGCGTTAAAGAGTATTATTGCATTTTTTAATCTTTCCATGTAAAAAAATGTAAAGGACTAGTTGCAATGGTACTGGACCAGGAATCCATGAGTCAATAGTTCACATCACACCATGGCATGTTGTGAAACTGAATTTAATAAACTTGCAATTTGTGTGCCATCCCCAGAAAAATTACCATAAATAGTTGCACATGACTCCAGCTCTACAAAACATATGGTTGATTCTTAATACTATCTAGTGATAGATGAAACTACTTGCATATAAATAGCCACTTCAAAATCAAAGAATAGGAATTATACACTTAAAACCTAGGTGTGGATTGGTATGTAACTGGTCTCTTCAAAGTTGGCTATCCATGTGGCACTTTGTATTAACCAGAATGTTTTCTGTTTGACTAGAAAGGGACTGCGTGCTATACCTGAGGCAGAAATTGGTTTAGCAGTTCTTCACAACTCAACAGATGTTTATTGTAATCCCCATCAAAAGCCTGATCATGGTAAGTATATAAAATATGTCACTAGCCTGTCATGTCTAATTCAGCTGTGAGCTATGGTGAGAAAAACGCATGCTGTTGTGAGGGTACACTGAAGCTTTGACATTTTAACATGCCTTCTATAAGTTCAGTACAGTTATTTTCGTCAAAACTGACCTTGGTTGTCACTGGGTCAAAATTCTGGAGTTCCCTGCTCAATGTCGTCCTGAGAGCACAATCCTTGTAAGGCCTGCAGCAGTCCACAAAGGTACATACATTTATTAGAGCTAAACATTTTGATGAGTAAATCTAGTAACCAAGGGTGTTGTTTCCTTGCATCTCCATTCTGGTTTCACCTCCTTGAAGAGGCTAATCATTTAACATTTGTTATAGTCTAGCTAGCGTACATAAGAAAAGGAGCAGGAGTAGGCCGCTCAGCCCCTCAAGCCTGCCCGCCATTAGGATCATGGCTGATCTGCCTCAGGCCTCATCTCTCCCATCAGGTCCCATTAATTTCTCAAATAATTTGTCCCTTGTGATAGAGGCTGTTTCCTCCATTAGCACCTTGCTTATCTGATATCTTTGGAATGTTTATAGTGTCCTCCACCGTGAAGACCAATGCAAACATTGGTTTAAATTATCTGCTGTTTTCCTGTTCCCTGTTATCAATTCTCAGCTGCATCCTCCAAGGGTCCCACGCTCACTTTAACTACTCTCTTTTTATATACCCGTAGAAGCTCTTGCTTTTTGTTTTTATATTCCTTGCCAATTTAATTTCATAATCATTTTTCTCCCTCTTTATTAGCTTTTTAGTCATCCGCTGCTGGTTCCTAAAAAAAATCCCAATCCTCTGGCCTAACACTAGTTTTCGCCACTTTGTATGCCTTAGTTTTTGATTGGATACTCTCCTTGACCGCCTTTGTTAACCACGGGTGGTTGATCCTTCTCATCAAGTCCTTCTTTCTAACCGGGATAAATTGTTGCTGAACGTTATGAAGTATCTGCTTAAATGTCTGCCACGGCTCATCCGCTGACCTCCCTTTAATCTATTTTCCCAGCCCACTTTAGACAACTCTTTCTTCATACCTCTGTAATTGTCCTTATTTAAGTTGAGGACACTGGTTTGAGATCCGAGTTGCTTGCCCTCAAAGTGAATTTGAAATTCTACCATGTTGTAATTGCTACCCCCTAGAGGATCCTTAACTACGAGATCTCTTATTAATCCTACCTCATTACATATTACTAGATCTAAAATAGCCTGTTCCTGGGTAGGTTCTGCAACGTATTGTTCTAATCCTTTATGTACTCTAGAAATTTGTCTTCCATGCTACCCCTCCAATCTGATTTGTCCAGTCAATATGCAGATTATATGGCCAGGATTTTCCTGTCGGCGATTTGGGGGCGGGGCCATTGACAGGCTAATTAAAATCATTAAAGACCTGCCCATCCAACCTTAAGGCTGGAGGGCAGGCCAGGAGCCCCAGCGGGCTTCTGATAATACATGAAACCTCATCCACTGGCAGGATGAGGTTTCATGTCCATTTTAAAAAAGTTTAATAAAGTTTACGTCATTTTTATTAACATGTCCCATCTCGTGTGACATTGTCACATGAGAGGGACATGTTAATAATATTTTTATTTTTCTATTTTTTAACTTTTGTGCATTGTCACTAATCTCCCTGAGACAGCACTTAGTCTCAGGGAGCAGTGCGCTCTTTCACGCGCATGCGTGAATGAGCGCACTTTGACAGCTCTGGATTCCCCCCCCGCCCCCTTCGGGAAGACTGCTGGGCAGGCCTTAATTGGCCTGCCCACTCAAAATGGCGGCGGGCCCTGTTTCAGTGGCGGGGGTTGGCTATCCGCCCGCCGTCGAGCCGGTGGGGCCCGCACGCCCACCAAGGGCAAAATTCTTCCCCATATTAACGATTTGGACGTGAACGTGGGGGGCACGATTGGGAAATGTGCAGATGACACAAAGACTGGCCGAGTAGTGGATAGTGTAGAGGATAGCCATAATCTCCAAAATGATATAGATGGGTTGGTGGAGAGGGCGGTAAAGTGGCAGATGGATTTTAACATAGAGAAGTGTGAGGTCATACATTTAGGGAGGTCAAACAGTTACAGGGATTAGACAATAAATGGGAATATACTAAGAGGGGTAGATGAAGTGAGAGATCTTGGCGTACAAGTACACAGGTCCCTGAAGGCAGCCGTTCAAGTATACAAGGTTGTAAAGAAGGCATATGGAATGCTCTCCTTCATTGGCAGAGGTATAGAATATAAAAGTAAGGATATATTGTTGGAATTGTATAAAACACTGGTGAGGCCACAACTGGAGTATTGTGTGCAGTTCTGGTCACCATATTACAGGAAGGGTGTAATAGCTCTGGAGAGAGTGCAGAGGAGGTTTACAAGAATGTTGCCAGGTTTAGAAAAATGTAGCTACAAGGAGAGATTGGATAGGTTGGAGTTATTTTCCATAGAACAAAGAAGGCTGAGAGGTGACTTGATTGAGGTGTACAAAATTATGAGGGGAATAGATAGAGTGGACAGGATAAAATTGTTTCCCTTGGTGGAGAATTCTAGAACCAGTGGACATAGATTCAAGATAAGTGGTAGAAGGTGTAGGGGGGACATGAGGAAGAACTTTTTTATGCAGAGGATAGTGGGTGTCTGGAATTCGCTGTCCAAGTTGGTGGTAGAGACAGAAACTCTAAACTCTTTTAAAAAGTACCTGGATCTGAACCTTAAGTGCTGTAAGCTGCAGGGCTATGGGCCGGGTGCAGGAAGGTGAGATTAGAAAGGGCACCTGGGTGTCCTCGGGCTGGCATGGACAAGATGGGCCGAATGGCCTCCTTCTGTGCTTTAACTTTTCTATGGTTTCTATTAAATTCACCCATGACAATTGTAGCACCCTTCTTACACAACTCCATTATTTCCCGATTTATACTTTGTCCTACAGCGAGGCAACTCTTCGGGGGCCGAAAGACGACTTCCACCCATGACTTCTTCCCCTTGTTATTCTCTTTTTCCACCCAAACTGATTCCACATCATGATCTATTGCACCTATATCACTACTCACCACCGCACTGATACCTGCCTTCATTAACAAAGCTACCCCATCTCCTTTTCCTTTTTGCTTATTTTTCTGGAACGTCGAATACCTTTGAATATTGAGTTCCCAGCCTTGGTCACCTTACAATCTCTGTAATAGCTATCAAGTCATATCCATTTATGTCTATTTATGCTGTCAACTCATCTATCTTGTTACAAATGCTGCTTACATTCAGATAAAGAGCCTTAAGCTTTGACTTTTTATCATTATTACCCATTTTGGTTCTAATTTCTGCTGCATTCTCGTGCTTATATTTTCTGCCCCTTCCAGTCACACTTTGATTATCATTCGCCTCTTCACTACCCTGCACCTCTGCTTTCTCGTTTATTTTTGATTTTCTAAACTTCCCTTCAATTGAACCCTCCCCCGACTAATTAGTTTAAAGCCCTATTTATAACCCTAGTTATACAATTCGCCAGGACACTGGTCCCAGCATTGTTCAAATGAAGCCCGTCCCAACAGAACAGCTCTCTCCTTCCCCAGTACTGGTGCCAGTGCCCCATGAATCAGAACCCATTTCTCCCACACCAATCTTTGAGCCACACATTTACCTCTCTAATCTTATTTACCCTACGCCAATTTGCACGGGGCTCAGGTAGTAATCCGGAGATTATTACCTTTGTGGTTCTGTTCTTTAATTTAGCCCCGAGTTGCTCGTAGTCCCTCAGCAGAACCCCTTTTCTTGTCCTACCTATGTCATTGGTACCTACGTGGACCACGACAACTGGATCCTTCTTCTCCCACTCCAAGTTCCTCCCCAGCCCAGAAGAGATATCCTTAACTTTGGCACCAGGTAGGCAACACTGTCTTCGGGACTCTTTCTTTGCTGCAGAGAACAGTATCTATTCTCCTAACTATGCTATCCCTTCTTACTGCTACATTTCTCTTTCCTCCTCCAACTTGAATGCTCTGTACCACAGTGCTGTGGTCAGTTCGCTCATCCTCCCTGCAGCCTGTGCCCTCATCCACATCGGAACCAAGAACCTCGTACCTATTGGATAAGGGCACTTGCTGAGGTTCCTCCAACGCTGAATTCTGGATCCCCATACATGTGGGAGATACTGGGAAGGCTGTGTTTATTGCCATTTTTTATGCAAAGCATTTTAGGCCCATGTTGCTTTATTATGGACTTGATTTGAAAAATTAGGATTTTCTTATTTATTTTTAGAAACTTGCTCCTCTTCAAGAACAACAATTCCAGGCCCTACGCTTTCTCAAAACGTTGACATGGTCGACATGAGTGCCCCATATTCTGCACAAGTTACTGCATATGTACCAGATACACAATCATCACAAGAACACAGTATAAGGTAAAGGAAGAACTCGCTTTTATATAGCAAGCACAAACTAGTTGTATGCCACATAATTATGGGTATGTATGTTCCACATGTCCACCTTTCTGTTTGGATAGAGGGGGGAGTAATGGAGAAAGAGTTCTCTCTATCCTTCCACTTTGTTCAATGTTTGTATATTTTGTATTTGTGTCTTCTGTTCATATTCAAAATAAACAGCTTTGTTATGTAATCTTATTTACAAATTTCATTAGCTATATCAGGTCTTCATTTTTCTCCATTGCAAATAAACTTAGTCACTTTCTTCATAGCCTGGTCCATTAAATCCTGGTGTCATCCTGGTCATTCTTCTCTAAACTCTAATGTACCTATCTCCTTTGCAGTAGAGTGACTGAAATGAAACACTATAGTCCAGAGCATACATATCGAACGGCCTATTTTCTGTACTTTCTATATTATTAACGTCAGCATTGATCAGTCTATATTGTTCTGATTTGATCTTTGTTTGCTCCCAGCGTCTGATTTGTTTTATTGATAATTACTTGGCACTGACCAGATGCTTTCTGAATATGATCAATGATCACTCCAAAATCCTTTTACTTTTCAGCGTCTTGGTTGAGACCCTTTTATGTCTTACAGATGTTTATTCCTGACCCGTTCCTACATGCATTACCCAGCATTTATTCACATTTAAAAACAATCTGGCATATTTCAGCTAATCTACCTACTTGGTCCAATAGGTCTCTTAGAATTAAATGGTAATCAGAGTAAATAGTGCATACAATGGGGTGCTCAGAACTGCCGGAAGGATATAGTAACCATGGAAAATGTGCTGTGTAGATTCACCAGATTGATATTTGACATTAGAGGATATAGTTTTGATGATTTGTAGAAGTTAAAATGGTATTGGAGTAGAGTGGTTAAGTGAAGATCTAATAGAAGTGTTTAAAATTCTGGCAGTACTGGTATTTTAGAGGGTAAATAGTGAAAAATTATTTCTGCTGATTGTCAAATTGGTAACAAGGGAACAAAAATTTAGGATTAATACGAGAAATGTAAAGGTGGAGGTTAGAACATGTTTTCAGGCGTTACACTAAAATAAGTTACCACAAGTGGCTGTTGAAAGCAGTTAAATCATAGCATCTAAGAGCTGATTGGCATCCTTGCAGCTGCGAGAGATAATGGGAGTGCAACTTCAGAACTTTGGTGAGGCCAGATGAGATCATCTGCTACACTTCTTTTGATGGCTGAACAAGCTGATTCTGGAAAAGTAAAGTCTGCCACACACGTAAAGTTGTCCCTTGCCAGTAGTGCAGGATGATTTTTGCTGATGCCTTGTTTGCAGGGCTGACGTCTGCTTTGGAGCCTCTGAAACCATATACCGTTGTGGTGGCGAATTCCTGCCCACAGCGGTGTCATGATTTGCATTGATTGTCAGCTAGAGTTCCCACTTGTCGTGATTCATGTGGAGGGCTTTCATGTTTCTTTTTAAAGCACTCTTGAATCGGAGCTTTGGACATCCTGCTGGCCTCTAGGCTTGGGCTACCTCTCTTATAGCAGATCCTCAAGGATGTGGACATCTTCCATCCTGTGCACAGGCCAAGCCTTCTTTGCTTGGTTAGCACTAGCATGCTCAGCATATTTGCCTTAGAAAGGACTACTTCATTGGTGACTTCTCTTTCCGTGTGATGCCAAGATGTGCCTAAGAGGGAGTTAGATAAACATTTGAATAAAAATATTGGAGTACAGGGAAAGGAGGAGGAAACCAGGGTGAGAATAGACAATTTTCGTGTGGATTTGGTATTGATGGGCCAGAATATTCTCCCTCTGTGCTTAAACATCTGTGATTCTGTAGTATGGCACTTAGCACCATCAAGCTACATTTTTTGAGAAAGCATCTGAGAAATACCTTAAGCAAATGTTTTATTGATAATATGGGCTGTGGGCCCTGATAATATTCCAGCAACAGTACTGAAGACTTGTGCTCCAGAACGTGTGGTGACCCTAGCCAAGCTGTTCCACTACAGCCATAACACTGGCATCTACCCGGCAATGTGGAACATTGCCCAGGTATGCCCTGTACACAAAAAAAGGACAAATCCAACCCGGTTAATTACCGCCCCGTCAGTCTACTCTCGATCATCAGTAAAGTAATGGAAGGGGTCATCGCCAGTGCTATCAAGCGGCACTTGCTTAGTAATAACCTGCTCACTGATGCTCAGTTTGGGTTCCGCCAGGAATCACTCAGTTCCTGACCTCTTTACAGTTGTGGTTTAAAGACGGACAAAAGAGCTGAACTCTAGAGGTGAGGTGAGAGTGACTGCCCTTGACATCAAGACAGCATTTGACCGAGTGTGGCATCAAGGAGCCCTAACAAAAACTGGAGTCAATTGGAATCAGGGAAAACTCTCTGTTGGTTGGATTCATACTGAACACAAAGGAAGGTGGTTGTGGTTCTTGGAGATCAATCATCTCAGCTCCAGGACATCGCTGCAGGAGTTCCTCAGGGTAGTGCCCTAGGCCCAACTACCTTCAGCTGCTTCATCAATGTCCTTCCTTCCATTACAAGGTCAGAAGTGGGGATGTTCGCTGATGATTGCACAATGTTCAGCACCATTCGAGACTCCTCAGACTCTAAAGTAGACCATGTCCAAATGCAGCAAGACCTGGACAATATTGAGGCTTGGGATGACAGATGGCAAGTAACATACGTGCCACACAAGTGCCAGGTAATGACCATTTCCAAGAAGAGAGAATCTAACCATCACCCATTGACATTCAGTGGCATTACTGTCACTGAATACCCAACTATCAACATCCTGGGGATTACAATTGACCAGAAACTGAACTGGAATATAAACACTGTGGCTACAAGAGCAGCTCAGCGGCTAGGAATTGTGTGGTGAGTAACTCACCTCCTGACTTCCCAAAGCTTGTCCACCGTCTTCAAGGCACAAGTCAGGAGTGTGCTGGAAGACTCTCCACTTGCCTGGGTGAGTGCAGCTTCAACAACACTCAAGAAGCTTGACACCATCCAGGACAAAGCAGCCTGCTTGATTGGCACCCCATCCACAAACATTCACTCCCTCCACCACCGCGCACAGTGGCAGCAGTGTGTGCCATCTACAAGATTCATTGCAGGAACTCACTAAGTCTCCTTTGACAGCATCTTCCAAACCCATGACCACTACCATCTAGAAGGACAAGGCCAGCAGACATGTGGGAACACCACCTGGAAGTTTCCCTCCAAGCCACTCACCATCCTGACTTGGAAATATATCGCCGCCCCTTCACTGTCGCTAGCTCATAATCCTGGAACTCCCTCCCTATCGGCACTGTGGGTGTACCTGCAGCAGTTCAAGAAAGTGCTCGCCACCACCTTCTCGAAGGCAGTTAGGGATGGGCAATAAATGCTGGCCTAGCCAGCGACACTCACATCCCATGAATGAAATTTTTAAAATGACCTGTTTAAAAATTACCTTATTTTTACATTTTCAATGAATTGTACCATATTTTGCTCAAAGCATATGCTCTTAACACTGTTCTTAAGTCATATAAGTTGAATAAAAATGTCAGTGTTAATTTTTGTCCGGATTTACTACCTTGTTATTAATACAATTAACTCATAAGGTGAACTCGGGTCTGAAACAGGTTCTTGAGCTGCACTATTGCCATGAGCGCTTTCTAAATGAACCTGCAAGTAAACACTAGATGGCGCAGTTGTCCTATTGTAGGGTCTGCTATGCCGGGCAACCTTGTGTAAACTGTTTGTGATGGTAAAGACTGATAAAGTATTTTATACTGAGAAAGCTTAGACAGTGCTAACTAAGAGAAAGATATACAGTGAGTTGGGTTCATTCTTACCTCTAATCTAAACTACCACCTATAAATTAAGAGTAAAGGAAATACAGAAATCTAAAAATAAGTATGCGCAGATCAGATTAGTCTATAATAATGGTCTGTCACAAATTAAAACCTGTTCTCCAGTAAATGGAGAGGAGAGAACTATTTTTGATTATTATATAAAAATAGATTATTTATTGGCTGTAATTATAGGCATTCAAATATAACTAGAATTGTTAAGAGTTCAATACAACAAACCTTATTGATTCACTGCAAATTCAATTAATTAGCATAACATTGATATTTAAGAAGTGACTGTAACTGAACTTAAACATACAACCATGCAAAATATTTATCTTGAATATAGGGAAAAACATCCTGTTGTATTTTCCTCTTTGTCGCCTTTGACTTAGCTGTGGCCACCATCAGTGGGGAGAACACCCTTGTAGTCTCAATTCTATAGAGACATTGTCAGGGTGAGTAGACTGCTGCATGAATTCCATACTGCTCTGGTCGGTATTGGTAAAGTTCAGTATATTTGATGTATATAGCAAGATGCCAAGACATTGATTTTCTCCAGAAAATGTGATTGTGAAAAGTGGATGGAAGTTTTCTATTGAATACGGGGCTCAAATATAGCAAACTGCTATATGAGGAAATATTTCACCAATTTTATTTCTACTAGTAGAATTTTTACTTGTGTATGCCTCAACTTTAAAATTCCCACCTTTGTTTTCAAATGTCTCCATGGCCTCTCCCTGCCCTATCTCTGCAACCTTTCCAGCTTTGCACCTCCAAGATGTCTGCTGTCCTTAAATTCTGACATCCTTGATTTTAATTGCTCCACCATTGGCAGCTGTACCTTTAGTTAGTGAAGCCCACCGGTCTGTATTTCCCTCCCGAAATCTCTCTGCATCTCTATTTATCTTTCCTCCTTTAAGATGCCTCTTAATAATTACCTCTGACCAATCTTTTTCACTAATACCTCGTGACTCTGTTAAATTTGATTTGATAATGTTCTTGTGAAATCCCTTGGAATGTTTTACTTTATTAAAGGCACTATACAAATACAAGTTGTTATAAAAGGAATCTTAACAGCATGCATTTCCTGACGATTAACTTTACTTCCTATCTCACTATTTTGAGTCATACATTTTACGTCAACAATTAATCTAATATTTAAGATAAAAGCTGGAAATCTGAAGTAAAAACAGAAAATTCTGGAAAAATTCAGCAGGTTTGGCAACATCTGTAGAGTTAACTTCTTGAAGAGTCATACGAACTCGAAACATTGGGCAGAATTTTCCTGTCGACGATTTGGAGGCGGGGCCCACTCGCCGACGGGAAAATGTTGCGGAATAACGTCGGGAGGAACCCCCTACGTCATCCCGGTCCATTTAAATATTGAGGAAGGCAGGATGAGGTTTCATGTCCGTTTTTAAAAACTTCAATAAAGTTTGTGCTTCTTATTAACATGTCCCATCTCATGTGACATTGCCACATGAGAGGGACATGTTAATAATATTAATATTTTTCTATTTTTAAAGATTTTTATACTGTCAATAAATTCCCTGAGACAGCACTTAGTCTCAGGGAGATGTGCGCTCTTTTGCGCATGCGTGAAAGAGCGCACTTTGACAGATGGGGAATCCCTCCACTCCCCGCACAGGAAGTGCATAACGCTTCCTGTCGGGCAGGCCGCTCGGTGGGCCTTAATTGGCCCGCCCACTCAAAATGGCCATGGGCCCCGTTTCGGCGGCGGAGTTCAGCTGCCCGCCCGCCGCCGAGCCGGTGGGGCCCACCCGCCCATCAAGGACAAAATTCTGGCCATTATCTCTGTCCCTCTCTCTCCACATATGCTGCCAGACCTGAGTTTTTCCAGCATTTTCTGTTTTTAATCTGATATTTACCTTGATTCTTTTCCTACCCCCAACCTCCAGATACCCTATCCTCCTAGCAGCTGCAGCCCCCTAGCCAGAATCATCTTAACTGGATCCCATCACCATGGAAAAAGACAGGATTAGGTTTCTCAAACAGTCTGTAAATTGCTTTTTCTCATTTAAAATGTTTGTGCTAAATAATGGAGCAAGAGATTATTGTTGGGAAATAGTGTTATCCCATGTCAGCATCAGGCTTTCGCAGGTCAGCTAAAGTGCAAACGAATAAGTAAAGTTTCCTCTGCATTGATTATAATAGAAAAATGTAGATACATGCCTACAGTTTACTGATATGCAAGGCTTTGCCAGATGCATTCGAAAACCAGTGTCCAGTTTTGGAGTCATTAGAGAAGAGGGGATTGATCCAGGAGCTATGTGAACAATAACATATAAGCTGAGACAATGGTGGAGGTTTTCCAGTTGATTCATGGGCAGAGGAGTGGAGAGCCAAGCCATCCTTAGGTACAATAGAGTTGTGTAATGATCTTGAATGTTGACCCGGGGAATTAGCGGTGGAGCATAGAGCAGGCAGGGGGGGTGGGGGGGGATGCGAGAGTGAGATTAGAAGTGAGGACTAAGGAAGGGAAATTTAGATCATCGAGGCATGAGTATTGAGGCATTAATGAGAGAAGAAATGCAAGCAGAAGTCCAGTCAGTAGCGCAGGGAAAGCTACTGCAAGAGGAAATAAAACCTGGTTGTTGCAGCTTGTGAGGGGTAATTTGAAACAGTAAAGGCTGGGTTGGGAGGTGGGGGCAGAATCTTGCATTCAACATTACATTAAGTACTACCTAAATGTGAATAATTGGTCAAATTACTATGGGCAGAATTTTTTCCTTGGCGGGGGAGGTTGGCATGCCGCAATTTCACACTGGCGGGCCAGTTAAGGCCTGTCCAGCGTGAAACGCGAGCGGCAGCGGTGCCTGTGCCGGGGGTGGGCTGTGAGCCGATCGAGAGTGAACTTCACACATCCGCACAAGTGAACCCTATGTAACCTCCCTGAGGCACGGAGCTGCCCCAGGGAGATGAGATATAAAAAAAATAATAAAATAAAAATGTAATAAAACATGCCCCCTCATGTGACTCTGTTACATAAGCAGGGTCATTTTATTAATGAAAAATTAAAGTTTTATATTTTATATCTATTTGCTTTTGAAAACCTCATCCTGCCCGTGGATGAGGTTTCCTAAAAAAATGCAAAGGCCGCTTGGCCTTTTCATCTGCCCGCCAGCGAAAAATTTATGTTAATTGATAACTTAATGGCCTTAACAGGCCTTTCAGCTGGCAGTGGGACTGCTGTCGGCTCAGGTGCACGCCTGCCAACCAAACTATCGCACGACTGTGCATTGACATCGGCACGCTCGGCCGACACCTACATGCGCCATTTCACGCTCAAGCGCGTTGGGCACACGCCCACTCACCCACCAAGTGAAAATTTCTGCCTATTATGTTTCTAGCACCATCCATAGCCAAATTACCTTTATTTATTTATGTATGTGCATGGCCAGAATTTTCACATCGGTGTGCGGGGCGGGCGCCATTCAGATCTTTCATTCGGCAGGCATGCGCCAGATGCGGCTGTGCGTCCGCCGAACCGTGAAAGGCCTGTTAAGGCCAATAAAAAAACAATTCAGGTAATTAACGGGGCTGCCCGTCCAACCTTAAGGTTAGCGGGCAGGCGAAGAGCCCAAGCGGCCTACCTGTTTTTCAGAAAACCTCATCCATGGGTGGAATGAGGGTTCCTGAAGGTTTTATTAAAAAAAAATTTTTTTCACATTTCATACACATACCCCACATGAGGGGACATGTGTAAATAATTTTTCTGTTTCTTTATTGAAAAATCTCAATATGTATTTAATCTTCCTGAGGCACGCAGTTGCCTCAGGGAAATTTCAGTGCTCTTTCGCACGCATGCGCAAAAGAGCGCAGGCCCCGACTCTCCCTCCTCCCCCCACCCACACAGGTAGCGCTGAGCGCTACCGGCGGTGCATCACGTAAAATGGCGGCATGGAGCCAATTGCGGATGGCGATTGGCTCTGTGCCCGCTCCCAACCGACCCGCTCGAAGGAGATAATTCTCCCACGTGTGTGTGTAAAAAAAAAAGTGTTTATGTTCAATATAATATGTTTGACGCATTTTGTATCCTTATAAATATTTTTAATCAAACTTTATCTGTAAAATTGCCGGTTTGTTTGCCGAGATGGAAGGGTGTAGCTATATTGATGTGTGTTCGCATCTGCACTGATCTCGCTGCCCACCTCTGCCTCCTCCCCTGCCTCTATTTGCTCCCTGTCCTCATCACCCAGGATAAGTAGATAACCTATGTTCGGAGAATTGCTAGTAAACCCTTTTTTAATTGGCCATTGTAAATTGTATACAATGGAGTTTATCTTATTAAATTGATTATTTTTCCTCTCCTCCACTATCACATTTTTTTCCAGATTTGTTTAGCTACATTATACAATACAATGCTTGAAATCCACGCTCCTACTTGTTTGGCATAATATTAGTATGCCAGCATGCAGTGGCACTAAATGTGTAGCCCAATGCATGGTACACCACATTAACAATGCATAAGTTGCGGGAAGGTTTTTTTTACGTATGCTGTTTTCTTACTTTTTTGCATTTGGAGCTTTTTTGAGTGTGACTGAGATTTGCATCTACTGAGTAACTACAGATGGGGAAATTGTTCAGTCTGATATTAAAGTAATTTATTAACTTAATTAGCTATAGCTCAAGTTTGTATCAAAACATTATCAAATCTTGTTACAGAATGAACACAAATAGCACACAAGTGATAAAAGAAACACCTGAAAAGGAAAGCAAAGTGGCAATATCACAGGATATTTCAGTGGTAAAGGAAACTTCCAGCATGAGACCGTTTCTTCCAACAGATGAAGGACTGAAATTTAAGAACAAAGAAGAAAGACAAACGTTTGCCACTGTTGATAAAAAATCATCCACGGCAGCAAGGCACAAAAACGTTGAAAAGAAAGGCGACATCTGTTCACAAAAACAATCCCTCTCACTGCATGACTTCTTTCAGCCAGTGGGAAGAAAAAGGTGAAACATCAAAATATTTTTTATGAAGTTAGCTATTTGCTTTAGCATGCTGAGTTTGCAATACATTTCCTATAAGCTGAAATTAAATGGGAATATAGATCCACAAAAGACCAATACAATCCATCCGGTAATACTAAATTTAAAAAAAAAATCATATTGTACTCGTATTCTCTTGTATCCTTCAGTCCCTGCTTTTATCAGAATTGCATTTAGGAAGGAATTGAACTGAAATTAAAAATATGAAAATTGAATTTTTTTTCTATATGCAAAAAATAAACAGGGAAAGAGAGGAGACTGGATCATCCCAGGCTAAATTTGCAAGAGCAGAGGAGCCAAATCTACCATCTGATCATGAGCTGTATACCACAGATCCTTCATTGGAAAAGAGAGACTCCAAGTTCGCTGGCCAGAGGACCAAGCCTGAATATTTTTCTGCAAACCATGAAACTGAAGCCTTTACTAAGGGTTTAAAAGAAAGACCTGGAGGAGTTGGTAAAGTAGAAACATCCAGCAATCTGGCCCCTGAGAAAACTGAGTTTGTTCACGAAAAGGCAAAACGAAAAAGAATAGACCCAGAAAATGAAAATGTGAAAGATGACATAATGCTTTCCAGGGATGAGCAGCTGGGAGCGAATAAGAAGAGAAAGGTAGAACCTGAGGGTTTATCTTTCAAGGAAAAAGATGAAGTTGTAGCAGAAGGTGGAATTAAAGCATCCGTGAGTTATGTTTTCCAAATTGATGGTTTTATCTTTTATGTGCATAGACTAATCTTACAAACACAAGACTGATGCCATATAAATGCAAGTTATTTCCTTCCTTTACAAGACAAAATAGCTATTTTCTTAAATCTAATCACTTTTCTTGTCATTTTGTTTGAAGGGATTGCAGCCAAACCTCAAAATCGATATTAGAGGGCCACCCCTCTAGACTACTGACATGTATTGAGTTTAAATATATATATTTATTTTAGTTTTTGATTCTCTCCAAAGGTTTTGTGAGTCTGATGTGTACTAGTTAGCAGGTGTTCATTAAATGGTGATCAGAAGTTGGAACGTTGGGTAATTTTCCTTTTCCCAAACCATAGGAGCTAGGACCAATGGTAATGACCCTACTGCCAGCTCTGTTGAGATCAGCTAATTCGGCATTAACCATAAATCGATCGTGGGAAAATCTCATAACTCAGTTGGCAAAAACAGAGTTATCGGGGAGCTTGTATGTCTTGTATTTCTTAGAGATATTTTTGGACAGTACTGAAGATCAGTGCTTCTACCATGCCGATGTTTTGTTCATTGGCATGGTAAGATTGGGATGGGAAAATCTATTTGGTTTTCAAATGTATTGATTAGATTTTTTTTACAGCATCACAGGATCTTTACAATGCAGAAGGAGGCCATTCAGTTCATCAAGTCTGCACTGGATCTCTGAAAGAGCATCCCACCTAGTCCCACTCCCCTGCTTTATTCCCGTAACCTTGCACATTCTCTCTTCAGGTAACAATCCAATTCCCTTTTGAATACCTTGATCGAACCTTCCTCCACCACCCTTTCAGGAAGTTTGTTCAAGACTCCTCTGGGTGAAAAAAATTTCCTCACATCGCATCCTTTTGCCAATTATTTTGAATCTATGCCCTCTAGTTCTTGATGTTCTCTTGAGTGGGAACAGTTTCTCACTATTTACCCTGTCCATACCCCTCAGGATCTTGAATACCTCTATCAAGTCTCCTCAGAGCCTCCTTTTGTCCAAGGAAACCAGTCCCAAACTCTCCAATCTATCCTCATAGCTACAGTTCTTCATCCCAGGAATCATTCTTGTGACTCTCCTCTGTACTCTCTCTCCAATGCCTTCACTTCCTTTTAACCTTTGCTAAGTGTTTTGCCTACATTTGAAATTTTGAGAATATTATTTTAGAACATTAGTTAACTTGTAATAAAATTTCAGGCATAACATTTTTATTCACATATAGATTCCACATAGATGTCATTTTTACAATCAAAAAATGCAGAACACTTTTATGCATAAGAAAAATTTGTATTGCATACCCTGTGTGTGTGGTATTGCTGAAAGCTTTGTTCCACCAACTCTTGTTAAATTTGTTTAGAAACTGATCCTAGCTTTATTAATTATAAATTTTTTTTTAGAGAAACGTAACCACAATTCAAGCTATACCTTCGGTTCCAAGATTTACAATGCAGTTTGCATAAAAGGGAAATCTTGGGGCTGTGGTAATAATTAAGTGGAAATTATGGTCTGTAAATGAAGCTTGTTTCTTCTTTGTATCCAAACATGCAAAGACATCACGAATAAAACAGAAATCTGAAATTAAGCACGAATTACCTGCATCTCTTGATAAGGAGTCAAATAATGTAAGTATTTTACACCATTGTCAATCTAACCATATTAAATCGTAATTGAAAGAGAATTTATGATTAATTGGATCAGACTTGGTAAGGTTTGTGTGGTTCTGCACATTACAGTTAAGTAGCATTTAGATTTCCCTTTTTTATAAGATTACCTTTATAGTGGTCAGTCTATCTTAAATGACATAATGATCTTAGTCCTGGCTGACCAGAATTGGTTCATGCACCAAGCAGGCTTAAAGGAAAAAGCAAACCAATCTAAATGAATTCACTAAAGTGAATGTTGTGGTAAATAAATGACTCAAAAGAGAAGTCTTTCCAATAATGCACGTTCCTGGAAATATTTTTTAATAATATCAGAAAGATGACTTTAGACACTATCCAGGTTATAGTGCTTCAGAGAGAGAGAGGGTTTCCTAGTTTCACTGCAATAGAAAGAATATCCACTAATTGTGAGGCCAATCATGAATATGGGAGTTTTCTGTTAAAAAAATATTCACGATTGTTTATTTCCTCTTTTAAACCAAATTAACTGGAAAGGAGCAGATTTGTTTAGCATTTTACGTTGCCCTAATGTGAAGCTCATACTTTGTAGTCTATGTCAGCAAGTGGAAAGTTTTCTGTGATCATTGAATAATTAGCCTGAGACTTTGAAGCTGACAATTTAATATGTCATAGATTGAATTTGCACTTATCGTGAAACACTAGAGAAGAGGAATGTCTATGCGGATAAATCTTACATTTCACTTAATTGTTAAAAGGTTTATAATTTTTTTCAACTCCAGTACCCATCTCTATTGAATGATTTTTTGCCCCCAACACTGTAACACCACAGTGTTCATCCCATCTCGCTGATTAGTATGTGCTAATTGTTATCAGTCCCATTGGTCCACATATACAAGCTTGAGCAAATAAACAATTCCACCCAACAAAAAATTCCATAGAAACACAGAAAGCACCTTTGTCACTCAATACTTTGGATCAGAAGTACTTTCCCTGGTTATTGTGCATAACTCAATCGACACTTTTCATCTGCTTTATGTTTAATCTCGCCACACTGCCCAACCCGATTTTGCACTATGATTTAGCATTATTTTTAATCACTTGTTGTTGCATTTAGATTGCCAAGATTATACCAGAGATGTATATATGGCGCATTCTCGATGGCAACTTGCCAAGCAATCAGCACTCTCTTCTCATGAAGTATAAATTGTTGTCCCCATTGCATTTAATATTCTTGTGAATGCCCTGATGAGTGGATGACGAAAAGCTTCGATATGTCTCTCTTTTCAGAGATACTGAAGTTTTGCACTACCAATTAGATGTATATATAGGGCAGAATTGTTGGCTCGCCAGGCGGGCCTGCGCGTGACCCGAACGAGCATAAAATGACGTGCGATGACGTCGGGCGAGCATCCGGACGTCATCATGCACTTGCGTGATATTTCGGTCGGCGGTGCGCATGGAAGTCAGCAGCACGCCCGCCAACAATTAAGCAGCCTATTAAGGCCCTTAATGAACTAATTGATATTTTTCGCTGCCTGTCCAATTGTTTAGTTGGCAGGCAGACGAGAAGGCCAAACGGCCTTTGCATTTTTTGCCAAACCTCATCCACGGTTAGGATGAGGTTTCGACCAGTGTTTAAAAAAATGTTTTAAACTTTCAAGCTCGTCTCTAAAATGTTTCTGCTCATGTGACAGAGTCACATAAGGGTCAATGTTTTTAACATTTCTAATTCTTTATTTTTTAATTTTAAAAATCTTCAGCTCCCTGAGGCAGATCTGTGCCTCAAGGAGCTTTTACTGCGTGCACTGCACGCATGCACAAACCTCTGCATTCGTGCTCTTCACACCCTCACCTCAGCAGCGCTGCAGCGTGCGTTTCACGCTGGCTGGCCATTAATTGGTCCATTTTGCAGCCGCTCCAACTCGCCCCTGCCAAGCCTGCCCAATGACTGGAAAACCCTGGCCATAATGTGTAATTATGAAGAAAAAATTGAGACACTGGAAATACCTTTACTGGAGCAGAGATTAGGGGACTTAAATTTGCATAATTTTAAAAACTTTTTTCAGAGGGTTAATAAGAAAAGATATTTCTTATGGTTTGGGAGTCAATGGCAAGCAGTTTAAAATTATCACTGAGTGAGCAGAGGTCAGGAAAATGTCTTCATACAAACAGCTGTTGGAACATGAAACGCTTTGCCAGAGGGAATTTTTCATTGCATCTTTTAAAGGTAAAGTGGAAAAACATTTAATGCAGTGGAAGATACAGGCATTTGGGGAAAGAACTAAATTACAGAATTAGTTTAGACAGCACTATCAACAAACTGGCAAAGGCATCATACATGGTCTCCTTCTGTGTGCAAATTTGTATAGTTCCTCACATCTATGGCCTTTTTCCCACCGCCATCTTTTTCTTTTTCTCTCAATAAGACCTTTTGCCGTCATGGACTCTTCAACCAGAAACATCAAACAGTATGAATACAATGCTATTTAAAGGGACTGCTGAAACAGAGACCTGGGGATGTACAAACATGATGGGGAGAATCTTCGGCATGGCAACCGGGGGTGGCGACCACTCGCCGAGGCGTAAAATAACGCGAGGTGACATCAGGCATGTGTCCCGACGTCACCACGCGTCATTTAGATTTTCAGTTCGGCTGCATGCCCGCCGAACTGTCAGAGGCCTAATAAGGCCATTTAACTAACAATTAAAATAATTAATGGAGCTACCCGTCCAACCTTAAGGTTGGCCGGCAGGCGAAGAACCCAGGCGGCCTTCGCATTTTTCATGGAACCTCATCCACAGGCGGGATGAGGTTTCATGAATGATTTTAAATTTTCTCAAAAATTTTTATTGAAATGAATGTACATGTCCCAGCTCATGTGACAGTTTCACATGAGGGAACATGTCATAAAAATGTTTTCAACGCTATATTGAATTGTTAAAACTTAAAACTAATCCCCCTGAGGCACCTCTATACCCCAGGGAGATTTCTGCGCTCTTTCGTGCGCATGCACAAAAGAGCGCACTCCCGACTCAGGGAACTCCCCACCTGCACAGGGAGCGCTTCCAAATGGTCTTGGAGGTTTAGTCTAGCAGGGGAGTGTAGCTACGTCATATACCCTAGACCAGCGGAGCGGTCCTCTTCTAGGGGGTCATCCTCTGCGACCGAGCACTAAGCTTCGGGAGGGACGCACATGGAACTGTGAGGGAAGGGGGACACCCGCCTAGCTAGCCAGATCAGCCGAATCAACCCTAGCGATCAATGGGGTGACAGATTTCGCAGCCAGATCACCCTCACACCTAGGGAGCGCTTCCAGGTGCACGTCACGCTGGGCGGGCCTTAATTGGACCGCTCATGTAAAATGGCAGCGCGGTCTTGATTGGTGGACGCCAATCGGGTCTCCACCCACCCCTGCACAACTTCCCCCGATGGGGGGAAAATTCTACCCAATGTTTGAAGGTGGTAGGACAAGTTGAGAATTTTTTTTTAATTGTTTCTTGGCACTGGGGGCATGGAAGAAGTTATGCTAAACCTTATAAATCACTGGTTAGGCCCCAGCTGGAATGTTTTGTCCAGTTTTGGGATACCACACTTCTGGAAGGATGTCAAGACCTTGGAGAGGGTGCAGAGAAGATTTATTAGAATGGTACCGGGCGAGGGATATCAGTTACATGGTGAGACTCAAAAAGAATGGGTTATATTCTTCTTTGAGCAGAAATATTTAAGTGAAGATTTAATAGAGTTGTTGAAAAGCATGAAAGATTTTGATGGGGTAAACAAGAAACTGGCCAGGATTTTCCCCTTGGCGATTTGGGGGCGGGGCCCGCTCGCCGAGGGGAAAATGACACGGAATGACGTCGGGAGGAATCCCCAACGTCATCCCAGGCCATTCAAATCTTAAGGAAGGCGGGCAGACAGCGAAATCAGCGAGATGAAGTTTCATTACCGTTTTGTAAAAATTTAATAAACTTTATGAGTTTGTTATCAACATGTTCCATCACGTGTGACATTGTCACATGAGGGGGACATGTTAATAATTTTAAAATGTCTCTATTTTTTGACTTTACTTACCTTTCACTAAACTCCCTGAGACAGGACTTTGCCTCAGAGAGCAGTGTGCTCTTTGACAGTTGGGGATTTCTCCCACCCCCGCCCCCCACCCACCCCCGCACAGGAAGCGCATAGCGCTTCTTGTCAGGCCGGCCGCTGGGCAGGCCTTAATTGACCCGCCCACTCAAAATGGTGGTAGGCCCCGTTTTGGCGGTGGGGCCCACCCGCCAGCCAAGGGCTGAATTGTGCCCACTGTTTCCAGTGACTGAAGGGTTGGTTACCAAAGGCACGAGGAAAACATTTCTTTATTCGGTGACTTGTTATGCTCAGTACAAACATTTAATAACTGACGGACAGCCTCCAAGCTACCGGCTCCAGACACGTGGGAACCAAACAGCCGAACCTTCATTAGTAAATCATAAAAATTACTTCAGCTAAGTTTTAACCATAATGTGTTCCTTTTAAAGAAGGAAATGTTCTATTTTCATTTGAAGTGATTTTCATGTCCATGAATCGATAATTCACCATTTAGAAAAAGAAATTGCACTCTTTGATAAAAATAACTCATATGGTGTGTGCCAAATATATAAGTATAAACATAAAACCAGGGCAGAGTTTTTAGCTTGGTGTGCGGGTGCGCGCCCGACCCGATTGGACGCGAAATCGCACAAGATGACGTTGGGCGAGCGTCCCGATATCATCTCACGGTCTCGCGATATTTTGGCCGGCGAGCGCACGCAACAGTCAGAGGTGCGCCTGCCAACAATTCAGAGGCTATTTAAAGGTTTCCAATTTTTCGTGGTCCGTCCAACCTTACGGGCAAATCTGTCAGGCGGACTTTGCATTTTTCATGACACCTCATCCAAGGGCAGGTTGAGGTTTCCGTTATTAAATGAAAGAAAAAGAAAAATCTATGGACAGCATTTTTATAATGCATATGTTCAGGTGACTGATTGTGATGCTTGCATATTATTTTCCTGATTTTAAAAACTTAATTTAATGCCGTTGAAGTCTTCAGCTACCTGAGGCAGCTCTCTGCTTTCAGGGAGCTTTCTGTCAGTGCTCGCCTGTGCTGACATCAGCGCCTGCCCTTTTCCCGCCCCCACCCCGGCAGTGCTGAGCAGTTCAGCGCGCGTTTCACACTGGCTGGCCGTTAATTGGCCAGCTAGCATGAAATCATGTTCAGGGCCGATCGCAGTCGGCGGTCAGCTTCCCGGCTGCTCTCGGGCCCACCTATCAAGCCCGCCGACCTAAAAATTCAGGCCCAGGAGCAGACCATACAGCTCCTTGAGTTTGCTCAAGCTGAACTTCTACATCAACTTCACTTTCCAGTCCTCTCCCTGTATCCTTTGATTCCCATTTTGCCCCAAAAAATTACCAATCTCAACAACTGAGCCTCTCAGTAGAGAATTTCAAAGATTTACCGCCCTCTGAGTGAAAAGATTTTTCTTCATCTCAGTCTCAAGATTAGGCCATTAGGACTATGAGCTCTAGCCAAGAGAAACAGCCTCTCAACATCTATGGGTCATTTTTAGAAGAGTATGGAAGTCAGGTTGCAATTTTTGGTGAGACCGGACCTGGAGTACTGTGTGCAGTTTTCATCTCCTTATCCAAGGAGGGATATACCCTTGAAGGGTGTAACAAAGGTTCACTAGATTTATTCCTGGGCTAAAAGGATTGTCTTATGAGGGGATTGAGTAGAATGGGCCTAAACTGTCTTGAATTTAGAACAATGAGAGATGATTTCATTGAAACACTGAGAGGGCATGACAGGATGATCAACTCAGTGATCAAATGAGCAATTGTGAATCAGCAATTTCTGTGATAATTATGCTAATATGTTTGCTTTGCTTTTAGTATTTGGAATTACTTTGTGAATCTGAAAATAATGAGGCTCTTCCAAGTAGACTTCTGTTAACTGTGTTCAAGTCACTCGTTGTTAGCCAGCCTGGAAGAGGAAGAATACTTTCCTCAAATGCAGAGAACAGCCAATTGAAGAACTTTAAGAAATTTAAAAAGGTTTGTAACGTATTATGTTCTGCTTTCATCTTATAATTCTAGGTAGTTTTTGGTGTTCCAGTTTCCAAGAAAGAATGATCATTCTCTACGCTTATCGTGTGAAAATCGATCTTGGCTGTCACAACGCCTTTGTTGATGTGTAAATCTGCCAGCAAGTTCAGGGATTAAGCAATGTGCCATGAGTTGCAAATTTCCAGAACTTGTTTTTAAATGCAGTCTGTCCCTCTTCTTAATTTATTCCTTTATGGGATGCGGGAATCACTGGCAAGGCCAGCATTTGTTGCCCATGCCTAATTGCCCTTGAACTGAGTGGCTTGCTAGGCCATTTCAGAGAGCAGTTAAACCACATTGTTGTGGAGGACATTAGTGAACCAGATGGGTTTTTATGACAATATTCCAGATTTATTAATTGATAAATCAGTTAATGATTTATTAATTAATTTATCAATTAGTAAATCCCACCAACTGCCATTTGAACCCCTGTCCCCAGAGCATTAGCCTGAACCTCTGGATTGCTGGTCCAGTGGCATTATCACTACGCCACCATCTCCCCTTAAAAGAAAGCTGCACTGAATAATATTGCTGGAATCTAAAAGAGGGAAAATGAAACACCAGAGTAGAGAGAGGAGTCAAAAGTGATAGATGCAGCATCAGCGGTGACAGTGAGCAGGAGGAGGGATGCCATGGTTAAGGGGGTTGGCCAGGAGGCCTTGAAGAGCCACCCTAAATAGGAATTGGGAGCAGGTGACTAGGGAGATCAATTCCCAACAGTGCAACTAGAAGTCTGCTGACCTCACACAGGTGGTGGTTAAAGTCAGTGAACACATCTTCACATGATATCTCCTACCCGCCACAGCACCCGCCTCTCATGCTGCTCAATGCACTACAAGCTCATCATCACCCATCAGCATGCCCTGGCATTCAGAATCCATGCCTAACATCCAGATACTCCGCCTCACCCTCACACCTACCAATGTTGTGAGCCTGACGCCCACCTCTCACTGCCTCCACATACTTTCAATTATTCAACCTTGGCAGACACAGCACCCAAATATACAATCACTGATATTCTGTCCTCCTGCAGGACAAGGTGGCACACAATAGAAGAGAGCAGACCTGAGCTGGTGGGAGACAAGATATCTGCATCTCTGGGCTGGTAGCAACAGCCCCCACATCATCAGGTGTCGCTGAGAACATTGAGGATGACGGTACTCCTGCCTTATGTCCCCTCAACTTCCAACTTGCTTTCATTCTGAGATTTGGCATAATGAGCAAGCTGCTGATGGTGTGACCATGGACATCTTGCTTCCCAACTCAACCCCCTTTCTGCACACAGTTCTTTCCCTTCTGATTTTCTGTTTTCAAACACCTGAAAACTGCCATCTGCCCAGCTACAACAGCCCAAGGAGGAAGAGAGCAACAGCACAGCACTGATGAAGAGGCCCTGTCATTTGATCTGATGCTCACAGCCACCAGCGCAGATACTGGCACTTGCACGTAGCTTGGAGGCTAACATAGAGTTGGGATTTAGCAGGTGGTGAGGCATCGAGCATGAGTGGGCTGCAGCTTTTTTTTTATATGTTCATGGGATGTTGTGTCACTGGCTAGGCCAACATTTATTGCCTAGCCCTAATTACCTTTGAGACGGTGGTGGTGTGCTGCTTTCTTGGACCGCTGCAGTTGATGTGTTGTAGGAACAGGGACAGTGCTGTTAGGAAGGAAGTTCACTTTCCAGCTACGCCAGGGAAAAGGGTGGTTTGTTTGCCATCTCACTGGAAGGCAAAACTGCAGATGAGCTCTGCTGCAGAGGACCTCAATGGGTCGGCATGCAGGAGGACAGTGATGGACATGCATGCTGAGATGCTTGGTGCATTTGCTGGCCTACCAGACAGCCTCCTGTCACTGTCAAGGAACATGGAGGAGTCTCGCTCCAATTTGGCAGAGGGCTTTGCATTGTTTCTCCTCTCTGGCATCCTTTCTCTATCCCTGGCCTTGAATGGACAGGTCACCTAACCCTCTTTCCTCCTTGTAAGGATACAGGAATCCTCTCTGCCAAATCCAGGTCGGCACCTCCAAAATCACTGCAGTCTATGTCCAGGCACTTTACAACAGAAAAAGAAGTTTTTCAAACTGGCTCTCTATTTAACACTGGTTCAAGGCTCGTTTGCAGCTCAGCATTTGACCTTCATTGATTGAGGAATTTGTTCAGTGGGCTTTCCCAGTCCAAATTAGGAAGTCCAGAAGGGCTGTGTGTCATCAGGAGAGTGCCAAGGCAGTTGCTTCTGGCTCACGCCTTTCTCAAGGTGCACCAGCTGAGCCATGGCAGAAATGGCTGGTGGCGCAACGCACCCCAGCGATAAAGCATTTGGCTTCTGTGGACAGCTTTTTGAGTTGAAGAATGCAAAAAAAGTTGTGAAATGGCCTGCTGCAGCAAGATACAGCCCTATGTCATTACAAGCAGTTCTGTGTCTGTCCAAGAAAGTGTTTTGTGCTTAAAGGTAGCTAATTGCTTGTGACCTGTTTAGATGGAAACTATACAAGAGAATGTGCTGCCTGTGTGGGAATATGCTTTCATTCAGCATCTTTGGACTGATTTTTATTAAATGCATGTTTGAACATTATGCATTCATTAATTCTCTGTTATTTTAGCTAACAATTTGTTAAAACTATTTCCATTGTTATAGGTTTTGTACCCTGGGGCAGAAGAACTTCCTAAAATTATTGGGGGCACAGATCTAAAGGCTTACCAAACCAAAAAGAACTCAGAAATGGAAGAATGGTTAAGACAAGAAGTGGAGGTATGACATGGATTAGTGATGAAGGCCTCGGCTTTGTTCTCCACTCACCAGCCTGCAATATTTTTTTAATTCACTTGAACGCATGAAAAATTCTGGCAGGCTGACCATAGAAGCAGAAAACCCTGGCTAAAGAGTTTGTGTTAAACTTACACTAAATATTTCTTCAATCTGAATGTGTTTTAATTACATGCAAACTCCAGAGTAATATATTCCATAATTTGTTTGACACAGGAGCAAAGCCAGCAAGCTAAAGAAGATAATCTTGCTGATGACTTGTTCAGGTAAGGAGCAAATATTTATAAAGGACTCTGCATTGTGTAAACAAGTGATGAGGGTTCTCAGTAGAGAGCATACTTCTGCCATGCTGTGTTAACTCAATGTTATTACCATTAAGCAGCTCTTGAGACTTTTCCCTGCCTGGTTGATGCTCTGTAACTATAAAGCTGAAAAAAGAAATCTTTTTATTAAGAGCTTTCATCTCACTGGGGAGGCTTCAGGCCAATTCACATCCAACAACCTGTTCTGAAAACTCTGCTCACGTTTTGACAGCTGTGACAAAGTCCACCACAGCAGCTGAGACAATCCAGAACATTCTAAACCAATCAGCAACATTCTAAATAAAACAACCCACAACATTCTAAAAAAAGGTAAACTCACCCTATTTCCAATGTTAAAGCATTCTTTCAAAAAATTCCATGATTTAGATCCAGACCTGCATCGTCACCAAAATCTAATCAGTTCTTCCTTGGACTGTACCCTATCTGTGCACTGTGTTTTGCTGAAATTGGTGCATTAGTTTTTGAGATATATTGTTTATAGACAAACAGACTAACAGGGGTGAAAACATTAACTCCACCCACGTTCAGTGACGGCAGTAATAATTGTTGAGCTTTATCGAAATAGGAATGCTAGAAATATTTGTCAGTCCCTCTGAAATGGCCTAACAAGCCACTCAGTTGTATCAAGCTGCGAAGTCTATAAGGAATGAAACTGGACGGACCACTCGGTATCAACTCAGGCACCAGAAACGACAATGGCAAATTCAGCCCTGCCGACCCTGCAAAATTCTCCTTACTAACATCTGGGGACCTATGCCAAACTTGGGAGAGCTATCCACGCACTAGTGAAGCAACAGCCTGACATTGTCATACTCATGGAGTCATACCGTACAGGTAACGACCCAGACTCCACCATCACCATCCCTGAGTATGTCCTGTCCCACCCGCAGGACAGGGCAGCTGAGGTGGCGGCACAGTGCTTTAGAGTCAGGAGGGAGTTGCTCTGGGAGTCCTCAACATCGACTCCAGACCCCATGAAGTCTCATGGCATCAGGTCAGACGTGCGTAAGGAAATCACCTGCTGATTACCATGTACTGTACCCCTCAGAGTCAGTACTCTTCCATGTTGAACACCACTTGGAGGAAGCACTGAAGGTGGCAAGGATGCAGAATGTACTCTGGGTGGGGACTACAATGTCCATCATGGCTTGGTAGCACTGCTACTGATCTAGCTGGCTGAGTCCTAAAGGACAGAACTGCTAGACTGGGTCTGCAGCATATGATGAGGGAACCAACAAGAGAGAAAAACATACTTGACCTCATCCTCACCAGTCTGCCTGTCGCAGATGCATCTGTCCATGACAGTATCGGTAGGAGTGACCACCGCACAGTCCTTATGGAGACAAAGTCCCGTCTTCATATTGAGGACACCCTCCATCATGTTGTGTGGCACTACCACCATGCTAAACGGGATAGATTTCAAACAGTAATAAAAACAGAAAATGTTGGAAAAACTCAGCAAGCCTGGCAGCATCTGCGGGGAGAGAAACAGAGTTTCGAGTCTGTATGACTTCTTCAAAGAGAAAGAGTAGAAATATGATGGATTTTATACTGTTTAAGAGGGAGTAGAGTAGGTGGAATTAGATAGAAGGTCAAGGATAGGTGACAGCTAAGGAGTGATTGACAAAGATGTCATGGACACAAGACAAAGGGAGTGTTAATGGTAGCGGTGAAGAGTAAAGAAGGTGCTGTGAGTGGCATAAAGGTAGGATAGCAGAAGGTGTTAATAGCAGAACAAGGGTCAACACTTGTGAAAGCAAAACATAAAAACAAGTGACAGATGGCCCTGTTGGGGGAGGGAGGTTTGGGGAAAGGGATAAAAAAATGAAAAATTATTAAATATAAAAAAAATTGAATTTCAAACAGACCTAGCACATCAAGACTGAGCATCCATGAGGCACTGTAGGCCATCAGCAGCAGCAGAATTGTACTCAACCACAATCTGTAACCTCATGGCCTGGCATATCCCCCATTCTACCATTACCACCAAGCCGGGAGATTAACCCTGGTTCAATGGAGAGTGCAGGAGGACATGCCAGGAGCAACATCAGGCATACTTAAAAGTGAGGTGTCAACTTGGTGGAGTTAAAACCCAGGACTACATGCATGACAAACAGCATAAGTAGTATGCGATAGACAGAGCTAAGCGATTCCACAACCAACGGAGCTTTGAAACATCCAACCGTGAATGGTGGTGGACAATGAAACAACTCACTGGAGGAGGAGGCTCCACAAATATCCCCATACTCAATGATGGGCGAGCTCAGCACATCAGTGCAAAAGATAAGGTTGAAGCATTTGCAACAATCTTCAGCCAGAGGTGCCGAGTGGATGATCCATCTCTGCCTCTTCCGGAGGTCCCCAGCATCAAAATGCAAGTCTTCAGCCAGTTCGATTCACTGCACATGATATCAAGAAATGGCGGAAGGTACTGGATACTGCAAAGCTATGGGCACTAACAACATTCCGGCAATAGTACTAACCAAGTTGTTCCAGTGCAGCTACAATACTGGCATCTATGTGTCAATGTGGAAAATTGCCCAGGCATGTCCTGTACACAAAAAGTAGAACAAATTCAACCTACCAATTACCACCCCATCAGTCTACTCTCGATCAGCAGTAAAGTGATGGGAGGGGTCATCAATAGTGCTATCAAGCGCCACTTGCTTAGCAATAACCTGCTCACTGACGCTCAGTTTGGGTTCCACTAGGATCAGTCAAAATGCTTATTAAATACCTGGGCCATGTCCTCTACCTCCACGTGAAGATCTCCATTTTGGTCTCTAATCACCCCCATCCCTCCTTGTAATATTTAGATGTCTATACAATAATTTTTGGTTCCCTTTTATGTTATCTATTAATCTATTCTGGCGTTTGCTTGCTTTGTCTCACATTCCCTTTTTTAGCTCGTCTTTACTGTACTTTTTTATAACAAAAGCATTTTGTGAATTTAGCTAATGCATGACTAGGTGGTTTAATCTGTTTTCATTTCAACCCTGAGTAAAACTGCATGTAGCAATAGTCTCTTTGTACGACCTCCCTAGTGAACTAAAATGCAGATTTAGTACAGTATTTAATGGAGGGGACAGGAGTCTCGCCCACCAGCTGGAGTGCTAGCGAGAGTCCTATATCACCTCTTTTTCGGCAGGCCACACAGGCACTTAACTGAACAGCAGGTGGCTTTTCCCAGGATCAAGGACCCCAGGGGTTGAAGTGTCATCCAGTTAGAGCTGCCAGCCAGGTCTTATTGAACAGCAGCGCCACTGGGGAGGTGGGTGCTACTGCCGGTACCACACCCACCCGAGGCCAAGTATCATCATTGGATTCCAGGCCACAGTGGGAGAGGGTTGTAGGGACCCACAGAGAAGGGCCGACAGAGGGCAGAGGGTTGGTTCTCAGCAGCACCCTTCCCGATTTCGAGTCCCTCGATCAGACGTTAATTGCCCACTTAAGGGCCTCAGTTGCTTGCAAGTAGGCAGTCCATGGACTTCGCGCCACAAACTTAATCAGGGTGGAGGCAGGAAGGCAGCAGGATCCCCACCTGGTTAAATACCCCTCACCTGGCCCCCCTCCCCCCTCCAATCACCCTTTGAACTGAATGGCTTGCTGGGCCATTTCCAAGGGCAGTTAAGAGCACATGCTGTGGCTCTGGAACCAGACCAGATAAGGACAACAGATTTCCTTCCCTAAAGGGTATTAGTGAACCAGGTGGGTTTTTCGACAATTGAGAGTTTCACGGTCACTGTTACTGGGACTAGCTTTCAATTCCAGGTTTTAATTTAAAGTGTTTAAGTTTAGATTGGTAGAAGGATTAGAGGGGACATGAGGAAAAACTTCTTCACCAGAGGGTGGTGAGTGTTTGGAATTCACTGCCTGGTTTGGTGGCAGAGGCAGAAACCCTCAATTCATTTAAAAGGCACCTGGATCTGCACCTAAAGTGCTGTAACCTGCAAGGCTACGGACCAGGTGCTGGAAGGTGGGATTAAAATGGGCAGCTAGTTTTTTTTCTGCCAGCGCAGACACGATAGGCTGAATGATGGTCACTTTGTGCTGTAATTTTTCGATGGCCCTAATCCCTGTACCCAGAGCATTAGCCTGGGCTTCTGGATCACTGATCCCGTGACATCATCACTACGCCATCGTCTCCCCATAAATTCCACCCTATGTTATCCTCCCTTTTTATAGAGTTAAAACGAAAATGGTTACCAAGTAAATCTTGATTCTGAGGTGCCAGAGGTATTACACCAAACCACAGTGGTTTCTGTCCTCTATCACAGAATCACAGTGCAGAAGAGGCCCTTTGGCCCATCAAGTCTGCACCGACACATGAGAAACACCTGACCTACCTAACTAATCCCATTTACCAGCACTTGGCCCATAGCCTTGAATGTTATGACGTGCCAAGTGCTCATCCAGGTACTTTTTAAAGGATATGAGGCAACCTGCCTCCACCACCCTCCCAGGCAGCACATCCCAGACCGTCACCACCCTCTGAGTAAAAAAGTTTTTCCTCACATCCCCCCTAAACCTCCTGCCCCTCACCTTGAACTTATGCCCACTTGTGACTGACCATTCAACTAAGGGGAACAGCTACTCCCTATCCACCCTGTCCATGCCCCTCATAATCTTGTACACCTCGATCAGGTCACCCCTCAGCCTTCTCTGCTCCAACGAAAACAACCCAAGTCTATCCAACCTTTCTTCATAACTTAAATGTTTCATCCCAGGCAATATCCTGGTGAATCTCCACTGCACCCCCTCCAGTGCAATCACATCCTTCCTATAATGTGGCGACCAGAACCCACACAGTACTCCAGCTGTGGCCTCACCAAGTTTCTATACAACTCCAACATGACCTCCCTACTTTTGTAATCTGTGCCTCGATTGATAAAGGCAAGTGTCCCATATGCCTTTTTCACCACCCCACTAACATGCCCCTCCGCCTTCAGAGATCTACAGACACACATGCCAAGGTCCCTTTGTTCCTCAGCACTTCTATGCTCTGAGTGGCTGAATTATACAAATCTGGCAGTCGCTTAATTAGCTTAGTTGACACTTTATAAAATGATATTACAAACCAGTGAAATATACCAAAGCTGCCAGCTCATGAGCTGAGAGTCAGGTTGAAATAGGTAAGAGTTAAGAACGACCATGAAGGAGTTTCATTGAACTACTTTGTCACTGTGAAATCTTCTGTGTTTGAAATGACTGGAGCACTAAGCAACAGTATGTATTTGGAGCATTAAAATGGTGCATATACAGACACACTTCTATTATATTGGTAGTATCAGGATAATTTTAGTGCAGTCCTATACACTCTTTAAGAAAAGCAAATTTCTAGATTCATTGGTCAGTCTGCATCTGTTGAAAGAACCAACGATCAGGATTTCAGCATTTTACTCTTCGAACAGGAACATAGAAAAATAAAGCATATTACCAGAATTGGAAAGAGGAGGGGGAATTGAAAATTGGAAAGCAGCAAAGAACTATCAACGTAATGATTGTACGGTTACAAATTATCGCATTTAATTAATAGAAGGAAGCATTAAAGAAACCAGGGACATATGAATAGCTATATGACAAGAAAATAGGAGAGATGGAAATACAGAAAATTTGTGAATTAGTTTTGAAATCAAAACAGAGGGTGATAGTAAAGTGCATTGTGTCCATTGTCCAGAGGGACAGTGCTCTCAATACCATTCCCACTGAGTTGCTGACTATGATACTCCTTCCCTCCCAGAACCATGATAGGATTCACCTTGTCCTCATCTTCCACTGCACCAGGCCCCATATTCAATGGATCATCCTCCACCATTTCTGCCACCTTCCTGTACCACCAAACACATATTTGCCTCATCTGCCCTTTCAGCATTCCGAAGGGATCATTCCCTCCACGACATCCTGGCCCATTCTTCCATCACCCCAAACCCCATCCCCCTCATCTCACCATGCCATCTTCCCGTGTAAGAGTAAGAGATGCAACACCTGCCTTTTAACCACTTCCCTTTTTACTCTCCTCCCCAAGTAATCCTTTCAGGCAAAACAGTGATTTACTTGTATTTTTAATTTCGTATTCTCTATTCACTTCTCATGATGCAGTCCGCTATCCGTTGGAGAGACCAAGTGCAGGCTGGATGATTATTTTTCAGAACACCTCCATTCAGTCCGCCAGAGTAGCCTGTGCTTCCAGTTGCTTGTCATTTTAATTCATTGCTTCGCACTTTGACCTCTCTGACCTTTGTCTCCTATGCTGTTCTAAAGAAGTCTGACAGAGACTCAAGGAACAGCACCTTATCTTTTGATTAGGCATTCCGGCCTAAACATTGAATTCAAAATTTCAGTTCATAACACTATTTTTCCTCACATCCCCCCTAAACCACCTGCCCCTCACCTTGAACTTATGCCCCCTTGTGACTGACTCAGGCAGAAGATGTTAGGACTGATTTTGCTATTGCTATTTACTCGTGTTGTCCATGGATCACTGGTGATCCACAAGAGTTTT
This sequence comes from Cetorhinus maximus, assembly GCF_964194155.1. Taxonomy (NCBI): domain Eukaryota; kingdom Metazoa; phylum Chordata; class Chondrichthyes; order Lamniformes; family Cetorhinidae; genus Cetorhinus; species Cetorhinus maximus. Next base: position 121,398,974 of record NC_135882.1, on the reverse strand, counting down.
CCAGGTGGTCTGCAGGCTGGTCCAAAATGCAAGTCACTGACACACAATGCCATGGCTGAGGCCATAAGAGAAAATAAGCCATAACCCTCATCCCCACCACTCGTATGACATCACACAACCAGACCAGCTCCAGGATTTGATCTGTGCAAGTGGCCTCAAGAGGATGAGTGCTGAGGAGGCAGTCTCCAGAGGAGATGAGGCCAGATGGAGATGTGAGGGTTTGTGTGAGTAGTTGAGGCCAAAACATTGTATGTTTTCAAGAAGGAGTTAGATGTAGCTCTTGGGGCAAAAGGATTTTACGTGTCAGCGGGTGGGGACGAGGCCCGCTCACCGACGCGCGGTGACGTCGAGGGGGAACTCCCGATGTCACCGCGCCTCATTTAAATTTTCAAGAAGGTGGGGACGCAGCGAAATCAGCTGTGCACCCACCAACCTGTCAATGGCCAATTGAGGCCATTGACGGTTAATTAAGTAATTAAAGGACCTGCCCGTCCAACCTGAAGGTTGGACGGGCAGGCCAGGAGCCCCAGCGCAAACTAGAAAAGGCATGAAACCTAAGCCACGGGCAGGATGAGTTTTCATGTCGGTTTTTTAAAATTTTAATAAAGATTTTGTAATAATTATGGACATGTCCCAACTCATGTGACATTGTCACATGAGGGGACATGTTAGGGAAATTTTATTTTTCTATTTTTAGGTTTTTAACATTTTGAGCCGATCTCCCTGAGGCTGCACTTAGCCTCAGGGAGATGAGTGCGCATGCACGGAAGAGCACACTCTCGATTTTGGGATTCCCCCCACCTGCACAGGGAGCGAATAGCACTTCTGTGCGGACGTCACACTAGGTGGGCCTTAATTGGCCCGCCTACGTAAAATGACGCCGCGCCTCCAATTGGGGGCGCGATCGGAAGCACGCCTATGTGCACCCACCCTTCAACCCCCCCCCAAACAGGGAGAAAATTCAGCCCCCTGTGTGTGAAACAGGACTCATCATAAGTGTAAGCAACAATAATGTAGTTTTATTAGCAAGATCTATGTTACTGTTGATTAAGACGCATTGGCAGCTTTTCGTGCCGTATCATCCCAATTCCACCTCATTAATCATGCATTCCCAGGAAATACGCCGTTTCAATGGTGGGCAGGTTTTCATTCACCCGCCACGCCATTACTTTGCCGCTTTTTCACGCCGAGCGTTACGTTTAACATGGAAACATAGAAAATAGGAGGAGTAGGCTATTCGGCCCTTCGAGCCTGCTCCGCCATTCATTATGATCATGGCTGATCATCCAACTCAGTAGCCTGCTCCTGCTTTCTCCCCATATCCTTTGATCCCTTTTGCCCCAAGAGCTACATCTAACTCCTTCTTGAAAACATACAATGTTTTGGCCTCAACTACTCACACAAACCCTCACATCTCCATCTGGCCTCATCTCCTCTGGAGACTGCCTCCTCAGCACTCACCCTCTTGAGGCCACTTGCACAGATCAACATGTGCCCCCACACACACCCTGGGATACCCCACTTCCTGAGTAATGCCTTAGTCCTGCAGCCTCTTTCCTTACCTGAGGCTACTTCTCCCCCTTCCCCAAGGAAGCCATAGCACTACAGCCGTTGAAAAGCTGCCCCCACCATACGGCTGGCCTTGTAAGTGGAGACCTGCCCATGAGCCCCCCAAAAGTGCTGCCTGCGAAGCCTGCCGCTGATGACCACAATTGCTGCCCGAAGCAAGTTGGGAAAACAAGCCTCGAAGTCCTGAGTGAAGTGCAGCTCGCCAAGTGAAACGTTGCTTATGTTCAGTTGTGAAACACATTGGCGTGCATTCACGCTGACGTATTCGGATGATCTAGCGTGGGGGGATGATTCCAGCGAGCTAGGTTTATAATGATATGCAGATGTATGTATCTTATGGCACAGCCAACGATGATTGCTTAGTTGTTCAAATCCAAGAGGGAAACTTGAAACAACTGCCACAACTTGTTTTGCAATTTGTATAAATTTCGAGATGCATGCCTTAAATGCAGTAGTAATAAGACCACTAAGCCTTAAATGTTTAATCTAGTTTCGTAAAAACCTATGTTAACAAGAAAAATGATTTTAAGCACATACATATGTCTACAAATTACTACTATGATAACTTCTAAATCTCCTACTTAATCTGACTCCCAGTTACACTTTCATTAAGGTAATAGTAAGAGGCACAGGGCAGGATTTTTCAGTCAGCGTGTGGGAACGGGGCCGACACATAAAATGCGCCCTGATGTCATTGTGATGTTTCGTTTGGTAGGCACGTGCCGGAGTCGGCTGCACGCCCACCGATATGTAAACGCCCTATTAAGGCCATTAAGGAACTGATTAAGGTCATTGTTAACGCTGCCCATCCAACCTTAAGGTTGACGGGCATGCAAAAAGGACAAGCGGCCTTAGTGTTTTTTAGGAAACCTCATCCACGAGCATATTGGGGTTTCCTAAAGCTTTTATTGATTAAATTTAAAAATTTACATAAATATAAAAACATGTCCCCTCTCACATGAGGGGACATGTTTGAATAAATTTTTAAACCTTGTATTCATTATTTACAATAGCGATTCAGCCTCAGGAAGATTGAAGTGCTCTTTTGCGTGCATGTGAGAAAGAGTACTGGCCCCGACTTTTTCCCCCCTGCCCACACAAGTTGCGCTGAGCACTACAGCTTGCATCTTACACTGGGCCAGCCTTAATTGGCCCGCCCACGTAAAACGGCAGCGCGGAGCCGATCACGGGCAGCAATCTGCTCCATGACCACTCCTGCCAAGCCTGCCCGCCGCCAGAAAAATTCAGGCCACAGATTTTAAAAGACCCAGGCAAAGTGAGACACAATACCCTGAACCAGTCGAATTCACAGTGAGTTTTCTTAACTTCAGCTTTTTGAAAACAGCAGTTTGAGGCATAGATACTGAAGGCCTTTCACACTTGTTAGATCTTAAAAATGCCTACCCTTATACACAGCCTTTGCTCCTTTATACATATTTTCCCCTTTGAATGCAAATACCCATTGTTTCATTATGTCCTTGCGTTTTACTTCCCTGATCATAAAAAATTATCATAGTACTAATTTTACAGGCAATCCTTGGGAAAAATAAACATTGTATCTTCACTTCACCTGGCTAGGTGTAATATTTCACTCCCTCTTTTGAAAACAATCTAGTCTGGTTTATTTAAAAATGCAAATGCCCTTTTACACCTTACATTCTAAACTTCCCCCATGTTTACTGTGTTTACATCAAAGCCTTCAAACCAGCTGCTTTTAATCCAATTAAGCCTCACGCACACAGACACATTTAGGCACAGATACCACTATTTTACAATAAACTCCAATAACATTATTATATCTTCCTGACATGAAGTTCCCGATGTGCGACGGCAGGAAACGTGGCCCGTCATTCACGGGTGGAGTGGACGATTGCAAACCGGTGTCACGACATCATAAAACCAATTTTTGGCCTTCTCACTGTATTGTCCGCTCACGCCTGCCATGATGCCTGACGCCATTGGGCGCAGAAAATTCCGCCCATAGAATGCTTTAAAGAAACATGTTCTCTTGTAGTATTCATATTTATAATATGAAAATATCTATATTTCTGTTTCTGGCATGAACTAATAATTTATTTGGAAGTTAATAAAAGAAATGCACATACATTTGTTTAGTAAAAAAGCAGGGAAACATTTAGAATTTCTGTCAGTTTCCATTTAATTCTGGTGAGTTTTTTTGCAATGACAAGCAAAAGTGTGTTGGGTAGGGCCAGTAAGTGGTATGCAGGTAACTTTGCCCTGACTAAATGGTCCATGGATGAAACGGTTTGAGAAACACTGCTGTAGATCCACCTTTCATTATTTGTTCCATTACCGTCCCATTTGGCTTGCACCATCATCCATTTATCATTGAATCTCTGCTGACATTCCCCCCGTCATAGACCATCCTTTCTTTCCTCTCCTTCCCATTTGCATGCCTCTGCACTTCTTTCAAACCTGTTATGTCTCAAACCTTTTTCCAGTCTAATCATCATTCCAGTCATCAATCTGAAATATCAACTTTGTTTCTTTGTCCACAGATGCTGCCTGACCTCCTGTATTTCCAGCATCTTCTGTGTTTATTATGCAACTTTTATTCCTGGCCCCTGTGCTGGCTGACATTCTAAATAGTTCTTTCTCTCTCCAGCTACTTTCTGTTTAAAACTGCCATCACCCTCTTGCTCTTCCTTTGCTTGGCTCCACAATTTCTTCAGTTACTTCCCTATAGACCACGCTTTTCAACACTCCTCAACCCCCTCCCCCCAATCTCTCCTTTGGCACAATGTCCAGTTTCCTGACAAAATAATGAAATATTTCAGATTCTGGAAACCTGAAAAATAAACAGAAAACACTCAGAAATTAGGCAGCATCTGTCAAGAGAGGAATTTGGGTTTGATGAAAAGGTCCTCTACCTCAAATGTTAACCCTACCTTCCTCTATTTCCTTTAGCCTCAGAGTACCTTTGGACTTATTTTTTCTTTGCCCATCACTAACTTCTGCAACTATATGAATTTTGACAGAAGTTGGTACAATAGGCCTGATTCCCCAATCAGGTACTCCTGTTGAGCACACTTGCATGGAATGCTAGTCAGAAGTCGGAGGTTGTGTAGGTGCTGCAGTTTATCAGAAATGCCCTGCTGAGGAATCAACCTAAGTATCTCATTAATGGAGCATATCTTGTGTCAATTGATTGAGACTGCAAGCTTCTGGGAAAGATTTGGCAGCAAATCAGATCACAGTATTTTAGGTGAGGTGGGGTTATACACTAAATATGATCCACATGTGGTGTGCCTGCAAACTACTAAAGAAAGGTAAGGTCCAAAAGTTTAAATTAATTTATGTTTATATATTTGACTTTGTAACTTTTAAATCATAAATGGAACTCATGCATATTGGGATAGCTGTAACCATTAATCTGTTCCACGTTTATTTTTGGAGTACTGTAAAGCTCCAGAATGATACTAGTATAACGGTCTCTAAATCTAGCATACTGCAACTCTTTTATTTTGTGACCCTGGCCTGAAGTGTTTTAATCTTCTAAATGTACTCCTATATTTGTCAGTGTACTCTCAGCCCTGCTAAGAAATATTGACATAGATTTTACAAATGCACAAATTCTTTGAACGTTGTACAGCAATAAGCATATGTTGCTTAGAAACAATGTTTGCCTGTAAATAAATCTCCAGTTAAATGATGATGTAATTCAGTTCAGAAATGGGGACATTTTCCTGTCTAAGCAAAAAATGGTTGATGAGCAGGTTAGAATTATAAAGATAAAAGCTTAGTCGTCAAACCATTGAACTCAAGCCATTCAAGCATGAATGCAAATCATAAAACACTAAGAAAACGGACAGATTTTGTTTTCAAGACTGCTCAAGCATCTTTAGGCATGAACTGAATTGTATGGATTGCGAAGGCCTTTTGCTAGTCAGAAGTCGGAGAGAGAGATCCATGCAGAGAGATCCTAAACTCTCCATTTCAGCATCCAAATGTTTCTTGAAAGGTTCTAGAGTTGTTGCCTCTACCGGTATTTCTGGAAGGCAGTTTGATTTATTGAATTTCCTGACCTCAATCCTAAATTTATTGAACCCATGTGCTTGTCCAACTTTTGCTTTTAATTAAAATAACCTCAATTTGCTTTTCCCATTCCCTATTTCATATACCTGTATAAAATAACTTCTCAAGATGAATGTTAAATGTTTCCATTTTTTCCTCATAGTTCAACTCAGAGGTCAATCTTGTGTTTCTTTTTTCTATATTGCATTCAGATCTTGAATGTTTCCCTTATGTCCTGGTGACTAGAAATGAACACAGTCCTTAAATTGTGGTCCGACCAGAGCATTATGTAGTTCAGTCACAACTTCCTCTGACTTGTACTCTGCTGTTTTGGCTCTACATTGATCAGAAACGTTAGGCCTCAACTATGACTCCTGGTTTTCTTTCACTTTGTCTATTTTAGCATCATTTATGACGCACATGTGACTTTTTTCATTTAATACTTTGCACTTGTCTTTACTAAAATTTGTATACCATTATTATGCCTACTTGCATATTCGGTCTCTTCACGTAATTTCTGAGCTGCCTCCTCAAGTCAATTATTTCTCGTTTGGTATAATCTGCAAATTTGATCACTTTTTGATCAAAATCAGTTTCTGATCCAAGTCCTTTATATAAATTAGACACAATAGTGGTCCAAACACCAAAACCTGGGGTAAAAGCAGAAAATGCTGGAAAAACTCAGCAGGTCTGGTAGCATCTGTGGAGAGAGAAACAGAGTTAACGTTTTGAGTTTAATATGACTCTTCAGAGCAGAAGAGCCGAGTCATACAGACTCCAAATGTTAACTCTGTTTCTCTCCACAGATGCTGCCAGACTTGCTGAATTTTTCCAGCCTTTTCTGGTTTTATTTCAGATTTCCAATATTCACAGTATTTTCCTTTTAACCAAGATCTGGGGCACGTCCTTCAGTACTTCTGTCGCATCATGCTCATTTTTTATCCTTCAGTTAAGTTCTTGTCCATTTGCAGAGTTTACTGTTAGCATTGTGTTTAACTAATAGCCTTTTCTGTGTAATTTTTCAAAAGCCTTTTGGGTGACCATGTGCACCATGTTTGGCATTTATCACAGTCCACTTACGTGTTTACTTCCTCAAAGGTGTCGAGGAGGATACTTGGACAGGATCTTCCCTTTCCAAATCTATATTGGCTGATATTCGCTCGGTTGCTATTGTACAAATAATCTTCAAGTTTACTCCTAGGAATCAAAATTGATAGCATTATTTCAGATGGAACGCAAGTCCAACAGGTCATGTAATTGCTTGTGTACGATGTCACCCCTCTCCTGCCCCTTGCCCTTTGTGAACCTGAATACCATGTAAGCCTATTTCCAATCTACTAGTAGCTCCTCAATCACTAGAGACTCCCTCAAAATCGTTGTAATCTCTCTATTTTCACTCAGCATTTTGAAATATGCATTATCGATTTCAGGAGATTTATTTGTTTAGTTAATCCAAGGTTTCCATTTTATTAATATCAAATACATAGGTTAGCTCTATTTGGGAAAGGCTTGAATACTTAAAGGAAGTGATAATTCAGAGTATTTACCTTTTTTAGGTTTGTTTTAAATTTGAAGCCACTTGTCATTTTATGATTTTTTGATCTTCACTGACCACTATTTTACAGCCATAGAACTAAGAGTATTTTACTGTTGTGTTTAGTTTATATTAATTTGTGTTTTCTTGGACCCATTTTATTCCTCTGATTTCCCCTTTTAACAAGTATTTGCATTTTCCAACAAATTCCTTTTGCTTCCTCCTGCAGGATGTTGTCAAAGTTATCTTTTTAATTAATTAACCCAATTAGTGTCACATTTGTGTAATCAGGGATTGTTGTTTTTATGAATGTTACTGCCCTCCATGCTCTGCATTATCCTTTAAAGGTGATTCACTTGTCCTCTGCTGAATTTTCATTGAACAACCTTTCAATCTATTTGCTTTAGTTATTCCCTCACTCCTTTCAATTACTCTTTGTCTTGGCTATTTGTGGCTTCCAGACTCACATTGAAATTGGTCATTTTGTGGTTACTGTTCAAGCATGCTACAGTTTCTGTTTCCTGTCTTTGTAGGGTCAGTAGTGATTAATAGGTCAAGATGAGCACTGTCTTTCATAACTTCCAAGACGGAGGGCCGGGAAGCAATCACGCATTACACTGACTAATTTTGACTCTAAATCTCCTGGGCTTTCCCAGTTTATATTCAGTTGATTGAAGCGTCCCATTAAAATAACTTTATTATTCTCACATATCCTTCCTATCTATTTGTAGAGCAAAACGATGAGCTAGAACTTTTTGCAGCTTACCTTTACACGACCAAAGGCATCCTTTTTGGATCCCAGTAGAAATTCCATAACTTGGGCCTTGATCCCATTCCTTTCGTAGTAATTAATGGGAGAGGCCATATTCTCTAATCGACCAAACATAACCCTCTATAAATCTAATTTTGTTAGGCATTTTCCTAACATTAGACAATCGTAAAAAAATTACAATGCATTTTTTCTATTTTAATCCAAAATTGTGTAGTATCAGTTTTAACTGGACACAATAATGCATCAGAAAATTCTGTTTAGCAAAGTGGATTCAGACCTCACTAATGGGTATGAAATTTGGCAGCTATGTTGTGTCGTTTTATGCAGTTTTCTTGTGCTCCTAGGCAACATAAATTTCCTCACCCTGCTGAAGCTACTGAAACAAAAAAGCCAGTTTTGAATTCTACTTTCAAAGAAAAGTAAACTTTTGATGCTTTCACAGATAAAATAGTTAACACTATCATTTCACTGTTGCAGTAATGCTGATGTTTTGTTTGGTTCCAGTGAGATATCTTATATAAAGAATGTAACATACGTAAAATGTTTTCATTTAAATTCAAGTCTGGTATACTGGTGTGTAGCCAACTTGAACTTCAGTATGAATTCGTGAATGCAGAAGTATCTGCAAAAAAAATTTACTAGTTTATAAGTTTATTAAGTATAAAGATTTACAACTTCAGGGCTTAAATTTAAAATTGGTAGAGTTGGTTCTGCTTTTGTCAGGGCGAATTAAACTAAATGAACTGATGGATCATAAACTCTTCCAGTGAAAATGCACACAATCCACTAGCTAAATTTAAGCAGTAGGTATTCAGTGCTGTAGATGTAACCCCAAGGATGTAATATAATTGAATACAAGAAACCACAATTGAAAGTAATATTTGTACTGAAACTAGTCAACAAAACTGTGGTATCTAATTTTGTACTATGATTACAGGAATTTTGCCTATAACAAATAATCTCTTGCTGCCAGAAATTCAATATTAGCTTATTATTGTTAAGACTGATTAAAGTTCAAATTTGTTTATGGACCGCTAGTACTTGTGTGTTTGTGTTTCTGTATGTGTATATCTTGTACTTATCTAGGTCAAAGGTGGTAGTTGATAGTGCTACCCAGTGGAATATTTTTCATTTGCACATTCCTTTGGGCATTTCCAGCTCATTATAGATGCATTATTAGCCTTGATGTCCCAATCATCAGTTCAAGTATAAAAGAACATGCCCTAAGCACTATTATGATATTTTCTACTTAATTGTCCTATAATCTCTCTCTATATAAGTTTGCCCATTCTTGAACTTGTATATATCAGCACTCAAGTTTTCCTGTCCAAACTCTTGGCATAAAAATCAGATGCTTTACTGTTACCTTGTTTTCTATGAGTTTGAAGCCAAATTCCAGAAGGTAAGCAATTGTTCAGTTTATTCTTTTGCCACCAAAAATACTTGTGCAAATTGTTTTAATGATTGACTTGGTTTCCCTTTTGAGTTACTGAGAAGGCTGAAGGTGTGTTATCCTATCTTTCAAAAAATTCGTCATCATGGGTCCTCTCTGCAGGTTACACCCTATTTAAAATTGTGAGGGAAACTGTCTGTTTCAAAGTTCAAAACTAGAGTGGCGAACCCTGCTTAAATGAAGCAAATCTTAGTGTAAAATTTCCTTTTCTTTAATGACTCAGCATGCTTATGAGAAAATTTAAATGAATTGGATAGCCCATTCAAATGTATCTACTGTTGGCTCCTATCCACTGCTCTCAATCTGCTGTTATATCCGCCTGGCATGTCCTTTGAATTCTGTGTCAATGGAATAACACAGCTGACTGCACAGTTGAGATTAAATTAGAGCAGCAGTTTGCTTCAACTTGCAGTGAACACATAGCACAGATGGCAAAATAGGACAATTGTTTAATTCAAATAACTGAATACCGTACTTCAAAGTGTATTGTAGAGACTTAGGAAAAATGAAATCTGAGTTTTTTCCCCTGCTTCTACTCACAGCAAAATTGCAGAAATCTAAAGCAGCGTGAGGGGCAAATAAAGTCAAACCTCTTTCTTCTGATGGTGCAGTGACTTTCCAGTGAGCTTTTTTATACCTTTTATGTCCTTGCAGAGGCTTTTTGTGGTCACTATGTTCAGCAATAGCAGTCTTGTGCTTTAACTACCAGAATTATTTTCCTTTTGATCCTTTGTTTTTCACAATATCAATAATGACAGGGTTTAAGATTAAGTTAGAAATGCGAAAGTGTTTCAAAATTGTCAAATAATTTGCAAATGATATCTGCCAAAATACAGACTGGTCTAAAATAATATTATCCAGCGTAGAATGTTGTGGTTTAATTCTACATTATCATTGTTAAATGGCTATTATGCACTTTAACCTACCATAGATCACAGACGATAAGCTGACCTTTGAAGTATAAAATGTGAACCGTTAATGTTGGTGTAGGTGGCCGCCATTTGAAATGTGAAAAAATTTCTGTCAGTCGGTTCCCATGCATGGTCTGCTTTGAGTGGGTGTCTTAAGCTCCGTGCATCTTCTTGGCAACACAGCCCATATTACTTGCTTGGTCCCAAACACTGACTTATACGGCAAGGATAACCATAATCATATATTCCTGAGCTGAAAAATTGATGCCGACTCACAATGGGAGTATTGCTGTAAACATGCATTTATTAGCTGGAAAACGGGCTCAACTTACATGCCAAATATAGACCCAAACATGCATTTTGACGTCCAAAAGTAGAGATAGTCTTATATGCCTGGTCGACTTATATGTTGCCATCTACAATTTGTTTTAATTTTACAAGGCTAATTATCTGAATTATTTTGCAGGTATGACCCAAAATCTGTCAAAAGAAGAAGATGAAATGAAGAAACTAAACATCACTGGCAGCAATAATCCAACTCTCTTGTACTTGAGCCACAAAAAGCTATTGCATGTAGCTGAAGATGATTCCTGGAAGTCATGTGTATTTTCTTTTGAAATGTTTAGCAATTTACTTTTAGCTTGGGCTCTTTTCTAATTTTAAAAGTCAGTCTTCTTCTGAGTTTTTATTGATTTTCTGTTGACCATATGGCAAACTGCACTGAGCTTTGAGAGGAATCAGGAAGTTTTTCTGGTAAGCCAGCGAGGTGAAAAGGACTAATAAATAAATGTATATGTGTAAGGACAATTGTTAGTAAATGCATGAATGTATCATAGTTGATTCAGAAAAATGGTATTGGAAAAGATATATATGAAGCAAAAAATGAAGCTTTTTATATGCTGTATACTAAAGTTCACAAATATTGGTCTTTAAAACATTAGTGATTTTTTATGACAAATGTATAAAAGTCAAGTTGGCAGTTATAGAGTTGCACGAGTTTGTGATTTGTCCTCTAACATTCTTCTTTGGACCAAAATGTCCTGTGTCCTGCATTGTTTATACAAAAAAATTGTTTTGCAGATTATGAGAATTTCTTTAATCCAAAATTCTCTTTGTACAATTATTTCTTTTCACATTCCAGTTCTAAATGTATTTTACTGTTCAATTTGAAGAATGATGCTACATAGGAAAATATCAGTATTACTTTTATGAAGCGCTTTATGTTGAGATGCCTTAAATCAATTCACTTTTCTTTGTTGGAAGTGCACTTATTACAAGAGCGAATTGGGTGGCTACTCTGCAGGGTGGGGTAATTTTTCCTGTAAATTTTTCTCTAAATCTCTTTAGAGAGAGTATCTGTCTAGCATACATTTTGTCCTTCACACTGTGTATTTACAAATTTCTGTGACACTTTAATTAGTTCAAATTGTATATTCTTAAAACATTGAAAGATCACACTAAATTAGTCACCAATAAAGCAATCAGAAAGCACCAAGCCAGAATCAAAACTAGCAACCACCAGGTTTAATACTAATAAAAATCAAAAATGGGCAGCCAGCAGCGGTTACTGCTAAAAGGCTACCACAGTTAAGATTTTAAAGTATCTTTTTTAGCTTGTTTACAATTGATTTACAACTTTATTATGCCTTTAAACCACTTAAGGTGTTTCACAAAGGAGAAAATGGGCCATATTATAGAAGTCTTAGGAGAGCTAATTGAAATCATGCTTGAAGCAGGTTTTGGGTGGCTTTTGATGATGGGACAGGAAGTAGCAAAATGAAGCAGTTTCGGTAACTGTTCCAGAAGGTAGGACCCATCTGACTGATAGTTTTGTCAGGTAGAGAATACATGGAGGGGAAGGATAGAGAGTGACATAGACTTTTACAGTCTTGAACTTTCTGTGGGACTGATGTTTCCCCCCTTAATAAATGAATGTATATGTGTAAGGACAATTGTTAGTAAATGCATGAATATATCATAGTTGATTCAGAAAAACGGTATTGGAATTGTTTAAGATATATATGAAGCAAAAATGAAGCTTTTTATATGCTATATACTAAAGTTCACAAATATTGGCCTTTAAAACACTAGCCTTGGACAGGGGGAATGGGACCAGAGACCCACCTAACCGTGGATAAATCCCCACTTCCTGCTACTTGCTGGAGGAGGGGGTGGTGCTGTGAAATAGGCAGGTGCATTTATATGATGTGCAACTGATGTAGGAGTGATGTCACAACATGTCCCTCGCTTATTTCTTTGTGTATTTTACTGATGGTCACCTGAAAAGAGTGCAAGTTAGGCAGTAAAATTTTGAGGCTGCCCCTTCAAATCAGAAGATCTACAAAGGGCTAGCAGCAAGTTCTTCCTAAATTATTTCAGTATTCTTCAGTGTGGGAGACTATTAGTGGCAGCAATTATCAAGGCTACATTTTGCTCAGAGTTAGTGCTGCTATAGGTCTGTAAGACCTGAGCAATACATACTTCCCTTATCCATTTTTGGAATGAGTGGGAGTAATCCTACCCATTGCTTTAATCCTGTTCCCTCGAAGGTGTAAATATATTCACCATTTGATCATTTTATCCATATGCATAATATTTTTCCAAGTAAAACTAACACATCAAAACGTGCTTGCAGTAGTTGAGCATCATCTGCGGTCCTTTCATCTGCAAAGTGTGGTTTTGGTGTCTGCCTCTTCCCCAGATTATGCCTTATTAGTTTCTTGTTAAGATGGTCTCTAAAAATGTTTTGAAGATGCTACCTGCCTCCTCTTTGGGAATCCAGTTCAAAATTCTGGCCTTCCCCCTCCTTTCCTTCCCCAACCCTTACTGACTCCCTCTTTCGCCCTTCTAGAGACTGGTGCATTTTGGAGGCCAGTACACCAAGTGAACCAAACTTTTACTGGACGTTTTGAGGCCAAGGAAATGTGAACACTTATGTTAAGACAACCATTGCTGTCTTGGAGATGGGGATTTAAAAGGCAATAGATAACTTGATAGTTGGTGTATCCAGTTCCTGGTGGAGATTACAACCGTTTCAGTAGCCTCACAAGAGTTGAGGCCTAAGTCTGCCAGAATGGCTAAAATTTTTTAACCTCATGATAAGGTTCTGCAGAATTCCTAGTTCTTAATGTTTTTCCTGCTAACTACTTTACTGTCTGCCACTTGCTGCGGACTGTTGGCACAAAATGGGTTTCCTTGGAGATTGTTTGCCTTTGATTCTAGCAGCATAAGATACTGATGTAAGCTAGCCTGGTGATGGTGCATTGTTAGATGCATGGTACCCAGCTGCTGCAACACCCACATTACAAGTAGAGGCAGAGCAACTTCAACTTGCACTTGATTAAGCAGGAGCAGCAGCAATCTGAAGACAATATGGAGAACAACCATTTCTTGACTGCACCACAAATTGAATTCACACTCTGTAGATACCCAGGGCTTAATATTGTATTTTTCAATACCGACCTATCAAGTGTAAGATCTTAATCTTATCCAATGGTCCTTTAGGTGCTGTCTAAATGGCAAATGTGCATGAGTTGGCTGACCACTGTGTGCATTCTTTGGGACTGAGGTAGCGCTCAGCCTGAGATAGCTAAGGCCATGAGAATTATCCGTCGCTTGCGACAACTCTTACGTACTCTGTTGAATGGGCAGTTTAGATCTGCCCTATTTCTGGCACATGACAGTTGTAATATGCCTTTAAAGAATATCAGCATGTCATCACTGGAAGGGAAGTGTGCCACGTTATCCAGTCTCATTTTCGCTCTGCCTAAACACAGCACCCACAGCTCTGCTTTTGAGGTATTCAAGGTGCCTGGTCTAAATAAATAAACCCTCAGTGTGTTTACCCAATCACATGAGTGATTGGTGCTTTTATATCTTTATAGAAACACATGGTTTTCAGAGGTGGTCAAATAGCCAGGCAGCAAGATTAAATAACAGGTACAATATGGTGAACAGTCTTAAATCATGCTGCATGGCACGAGTCGGCCCTCGACGCTCTGGTCAAACTGTAATGAGATTGCAGCATCAGAGGATGTTGAAATCGTAGCATAGTGATTGCACAGAAAAACTTTGAAGACACAATGCTGAGAAAGTGCTCAAGTAAAGAACTGGTAAACAGACATATCCATCGTGGTGCGATTGCAGCGCACAGCCTGTCAGTTCAGTGAGTGGGACAGTGCATCCAGAGAACCAGCAGAGTTAGCTCAGCTGGGGAAGGCGAGCGACCAGGGTGTGGGCCAGATTGATAGTGAGCAAAGTAGACTTAAACAAAAAAAACCAAAACCTTCATAAAAGTCGGGCCAGAGAAGATTGAAATTACAACGGGCAGCGCTTCAGAATATCGTGTGAAAGGGGCTACAGCGATATTCATCCCAGGACTATAGGAGAAGGGCAATCAGAGGGATAATGTCAAAATGTGCACAAAATTCCCCAGTTTGAATTGGGATGCAGTGGATCTACTCTACTATCCAAATTCAGAATGTTTAAGCAGCACAAAGACCCATGGTTTCTTGATTCAGAGGTGGTCAAATAGCCTGGCAGAAAGATTATATACAGGTACGACATTGTGAACATGTCTGAACCAGACAACCAAGTATAAAAATTCACCTAACAATTGGGAATGAAGGTCTACGCAGGTGGAACATGTCAGGATTAGCAGAAAAAGAGCTAAAGAATGCCCAAAAGATATGGACTGCATTGGAAGACCAGTTCAAAATCAGGTTAAACTCCTGTATTCATCAACTGAGTTCATCTCATATCAACAACAGCTTGCAGAATCCATACATCACTTCGTCAGCAGATGCAGAGAAAAGGGTACATACTGTAATTTTTCAAACTCAGAGCTAGCAGCCAGAATTGGTAAGTTGGTGATCACATCCACTCCAGTGTAAGAATTCCAGAAAGATTTGCTAGGCAAACCCAAGATGTATAGCATTGAGACCTACTCAAGCATATACATAAGAAGTGCTCCTTGCAGGTCGAGGAAGCTTACAGGCCCTAAGCACAACCCTAAGTGTTGACAAACTCACTAGAACACCCATACCTAGCAAGACACGTGTAAGGTGTGGCCTTCTGCATGCATCAAGGAAATGTCCAGCTTTTAATCAATTCTGCAAAGCATGTGACAGGCTCATTGGCAGTGGCAGTGTACTAGAACAAACACTGATGCAGCTACAATGAGCACTACACTGACCCAAACACTGTACATAACAGGTACCTTCAAGCAATAAGAATAACCATCTGGTATCCTGTCGGAAACATCATACATGAGGCGATTGACAAAACAGAAAATTACTATCATATGCATGAGGTGAAGAACACTGAACACAAGTTTCACACTGTCAATCTCGTGGAAAACTTAAATGCCATCACACTGTCTGAGGTGTTTGCCAAAATTCAACTTATCTGCCCCAAGAAAGTTGGTAACTACTCGTTATTGTCTAAAATTGTCACAGAGGAAAGTGCCAACATACAACTGCGCAACTTTCGGTGTATAATGGTTCACTAATTCCATTTGCAGAATCCATATTCCTCGAGTGCAAATACAATCAATCCTGAGGGTCACAGATGTTCTACATCGTAGAGATTAAAGGCCCAGCAATTGTAGGGTTATTGGCATGCTGTGACCTCGCACTAATTACAATCCATAGAATTAGTCAGACCTCACAAGGCAGTTCTACCT
The DNA here is from genome assembly GCF_964194155.1 of Cetorhinus maximus. Taxonomy (NCBI): domain Eukaryota; kingdom Metazoa; phylum Chordata; class Chondrichthyes; order Lamniformes; family Cetorhinidae; genus Cetorhinus; species Cetorhinus maximus. The sequence continues at coordinate 121,383,017 of NC_135882.1, read as the reverse complement.
CAGAAACTACTCCTATTACTTGAGTTCACAACGTAACATTGGAATATCCAGAATGTTTCAATGCAATTGGCAATCTCAAGGGAGCTGCAACATTACATTTGTAGGAGAACGCAAGTCCATCAACTGCTCTGGTACATCGTGTGCAATGCAAATGCCAGCAGCTACAAGAAGAAATAGCGAAAGATTCCACATTACAGAAACTGTGGAAAACCATCACTGAAGGATGGCCTGATTCAATACAACATGTCTAAGATCATGAGAGACCATTTTGGCCTTACTAGGATAAGCTAGGCATCTCCCAGGGAGTCACTTTTAAAGGCAGGCAACTCATCATACCAGAATCTTTGTGACTTGCTATTCTTCAACAACTTCATCACTCACACATGAGCATAGATCAGACAAGAAGACTCGCAAGTATGACAGTCTATTGGTTGGGTATGAACATTGACTTTGGAGTCGTCATCAAGAAGTGTGAGACATGTCAAGTGCATATGCCTGGTCAGCACAAAGAACTACTGATTGTGCATTAAGTTCCTACACATCCTGGGTCCAAAATCGCATCCAACCTCTTTCATATCCATGGCACTAACTTCATCATTTATCAAATACCCCATTATTCGACAATAGCACAATATGCCAAATACAACTGTCGTACATACTGTAAGTGCTGTTTTCAGTTTACTTGGAGAGCCTAGAGAGATCATTACAGATAACGGCCAAAAATTTATTTGTAATCCATTTCAGGATATGTATGAGAAGTGGAATATTGATCATACTGCTTCTTCTCCTCATTACCCTAAATCTAACAGCCTAGCTGAATGAATGATTCACATGGTGAAATCCCAATTCTCAAATTTAGACAGACTAAGCAAGATCTACACATTGCAATGTGACATCTGAGAGTGACACCTTTAAGTGCAACTATTCCATCACCAACAGAGCTCATGTTTGGCAGACTAGTACATACCACCTTATGTACTCTTACCCATTCTACTCTCAGAAACTAGAGAGCAACTTTAAAACTGCAAGAAAAGATGACCAATGTGAACTGTTAAAATGTAAGTACAGAATTGTCATGTTTGTATCCAAAATCCCAAAGAAGGTACATGGCAACCAGTTGAGATGACGAGGATTTACACACGAACATACGAATTAGGAACAGGAGTAGGCCACTTGGATCCTTGAACCCTGTTTCGTCACTCAATAATATCATGGCTGATCTGAATGTAACCTTAACCCCACACTCTTGCCTACCCCCAATAACCTTTTACCCCCTTGTTAATAAAGAATCTATTTAGCTCTGCCTTAAAAATATTCAATGACTTTGCTTTCACTGCTTTTTGAGGAAGCGAGTTCCAAAGACTCTCAATCCTCTGAGTGAAAAAATGTTTCCTCATCTCTGTCTTAAATGAATGACCCCTTATTTTTAAACAGTGACCCCTAGTTTTAGATTCTCCCACAAGAGGAAACATGCTCTCCACATCCACCCTATCAAGACCCCTCAGGATCTTAAAAGTTTCAATTAAATCACCTCTTAATCTTCAATATTTCAGTGGATACAAGCCTAACCTGCCCAGCCTTTCCTCATGAGACAACCCGTCCATTCATGGTATTAGTCTAGTAAACCTTTTCTGCACTGCGTCTAACACATTTACATCTTTCTTTAAATAAGGAGACCAGAACTATGCACAATACTCCAGATGTGGTCTCACAAATGGCCTGTACAACTGAAGCATAACCTCCCTACTTTTGTAATCAATTCCCCTCACAATAAATGATAACATTCTATTAGCTTTCCTATTTACCTGCTGTACCTGCATACTAACCTTTTGTGATTCATGCACTAGGACACCCAGATCCCTCTGAATCTCAGAGTTCTGCAATTTCTCACCATTTAGACAATATGCTTCTTTTTTATTCTTCCTGCCAATATGAACAATTTCACATTTGCCCACATTAAACTCCATTTGCCAGACCTTTGCCCACTCATGACCTATCTATGTCATTTTGTAGCCTCCTTACATCCTCTTCACAATTTACTTTCCTACCTACCTTTGTGTCATCAGCAAATTTAGCAACCATTCCTATGGTCTCTTCATCCAAGTCATTTATATAAATTGTAAAAAGTTGAGGCCCCAGCACTGATCCCTGTAACACACCACTCGTCACATCCTGCTAACCAGAAAAAGACCCATTTATGCCAACTCTCTGCTTCCTGTTAGCTAGCCAATCTATCCATGCCAATATGTTACCCCCTACACCATGAGCTTTTATTTTCTGCAATAACCTTTGATGTGGCACTTTATCAAATGCCTTCTGGAAATCTAAGTCCAGTATATCCACCAGTTCTCCTTTATCCACAGCACATGTGACTCCTTCAAAGAACTCCAATAAATTGGTTAAACATGATTTCCCTTTTACAAAACCATGTTGACTCTGCCTGATTGCCTTGAATATTTCTAAGTACCCTGCTATAACACCTTTAATAATAGATTCTAACCTTTTCCCCATGACAGATGTTAGGCTAACTGGCCTATAGTTTCCTGCTTTCTGTCTCCCTCCCTTTTTGAATAAAGGAATTATATTTGCTATTTTCCAATCTAATGGGCCCTTCCCCGAATCTGGGAAATTTTGGAAGATTAAAACCAGAGCATCATCTATCTCACTAGCCACTTCTTTCAAGACCTTAGGGTGAACTCCATGCGGACCTGGGGATTTGTCAGCTCGCAGCCCCAACAATTTGCTTAATACCACTTCCCTGGTGATTGTAATTTTCCTGAGTTCCTCCCTCTCTTCCATTTCCTGATTTACAGCTTTTTCTGGGATGTTACTTCTGTCCACTATAGTGAAGACCGAAACAAAATATCTGTTTAATTCATCCCTACTTTCCATTACCAATTCCCCAGACACACTTTCTATAGGACCAATTCACACTTTGTAAACTCTTTTCTTATTTAAATATCTATAGAAACTCTTACTACCTGTCTTTATATTACTAGCTCAATTTCTCTCATACTCTAATTCTTCCCTCCTTGTTAATTTTTTTGTCATTCTTTGCTGTTCTTTATATTCTTTCCAATCTTCTGACCTGCCATCCGTATTTGCATAATTATATGCTTTTTCTTTAAGTTTGATACTGGTGGCCCCGGCACTGATCCCCTGTGGCACTCCGCTAGTTACAGGTTGCCATCCTGAAAATGCGCCCATTATCCCAACTCTCTGTCTTCTATTAGTCAGCCAATCCTCTATCCATGCTGATATACTACCCCCAATACCATGGACTCTTACCTTATTAAGTAGCCTTATGTGCGGTACCATATCAAATGCCATTTGGAAATCCAAATATATTACATCTACTGGTCCCCCTTTATCTATCGTGCTTGTTACCTCCTCAAAGAATTCTAATAAATTTGTCAGGCATGATTTCCCCCTCATAAAGCCATGTTGACTCTGCTTGATTATATTATGCATTTCTAAATGCCCTGCTATTACATCCTTTATAATAGACTCTAACTTTTTCCCATTGACAGATGTTAAGCTTACTGGCCTATAGTTCCCTATTTTTTGTCTGCCTCCCTTTTTGAATAAGGGTGTTACATTGGCAGTTTTCCAATCCTCTGGGACATTTCCAGAACCTAAAGATTCTTGGAAGATTACTACCAATTCATCCACCATCTCTGTAGCTACTTCCTCTAATATGCTAGGATACAATCCATCAGGTCCAGGGGACTTATCCGCCTTTAGACCCATTAGTTTCTCTAGTACTTTTTCTCCACTGATAACTATTGTATTTATTTCCTCCCCCCACCTCCCCCCCCACCCCCCCAACCCACCCACCCCCCTACCTTGATTTGGCCCTTGATTACTTAGTATTTTGGAATGCTATTGGGGTATTCTACTGTGAAGACTGATGCAAAGTATTTATTCAACTCATCTACCATTTCCTGGTTCCCTTTGGTCTCTTTCTTCATTTTTATATATTTAAAGAATCTCTTACTGTCCATTTCTATATTACTAGCTAGTTTACCCTCAACGTTTATTTTCTCCCTCTTTTTTTTCTGGTCATCTTCTGTTGGTTTTTAAAACTTTCCCAATCCTCTGGCTTAACACTAATCTTTGCCACATTGTATGTTTTCCTTTCAATTTGATACTATCCTTAACTTCCTTAGCTAACCATGGTTGGTTTATCCCCTTCCTAGAATCCTTCTTGCTCACTGGGATATATCTTTGTTGTGAGTCATGAACTATTTTCTTAAACATCTGCCATTGTTCATAAACCGTCTTATCTGCTAAACTCCTTTCGCAGTCCACTCCAGCCAATTCTGCCCTCAATCTTTTGTAATTACCCTTATTTAAGCTTAGTACAGTTGTTTCTGACCCAAGTTTCTCATTCTCAAATTGAATGCTAAATTCTACCATTTTATGGTCACTGTTTCCTAGAGTATCATTTACACTGAGATCATTTATTACACCTGCCTCATTACATATTACCAGATCCAAAATAGCCTGATCCCTGGTTGGATCCACAACATACTGTTCTAGGAAACTGTCCAGAATACACTCTACAAATTCTTGCTCATGGCTACCTCTGCCAATTTGATTTTCCCATTCTATATGAAGATTAAAGTCACCTATGATTAATGTACTGCCTTTTTTACATGCCCTCATTATCTCCTGATATATTCTCTGCCCTATAGTATAGAAACTGTTAGGGGGCCTATAGACTACTCCCACCAGTGTCTTCTTCCCCTTATTATTTCTTACCTCCACCCATATGGATTCTACATCTTCTGATCCAAGAAACATTCTTGTGATCGTACTTATTCCATCTTGTACTAACAAAGCTACCCCACCACCCTTTCCTTCCTGCTTGTCCATTTGAAAAGTCATATACCCTTTGTCATGAAGCTATTAATGTATATATTTTGGAAAATATTTTTCCTTTAAAATAGAGGTTTAGTCTGTGGGTGTGTCTTAATTGGATTAAAGCCAGCTAGTCTGGATTCTTTGATGTGTACTAGTTTTGATACATAAGAGAGATAGCATTCATTTGAATTTTTTGAATAAAGCATTCAAGAAGTGGGGTGAAAACTTGATGCCTATCTAGCAGATGCCAAGCAACATGTTTATGTTATGAATAAAGTTGGTACTTTGAAAGGGGTTTTATTGTTAGAGAGATTAAGTTCCGAGGTTGTTGATATAATGAGAATTAACTTTCGATGGGAGTGATAGATATAACTTTAGCAGTTTTCGCGTGTGCAGAGCAGAGGCAATGTGAGATCAAAAGGCAGCTGTAATCCTCCAGCTGGCTCCACAGGAACCAAATGAAAAGAACCTAATTTTGAATTTGTAAGGTGAAAATGCTTTGCCTGGGGTTTGGTTACTGTAGCCTTAATGGAGGTTAGTTTGGGAATTTGTTAAAAGTTATGACAGTAGTAATTTGTAGCCATGTGTATATATATATTTTTTAACCTATGTAAATTTAAAAAATGTTTCATGTAGATTAATGTAAAACCTCAAGAACTGGTGGTCTGATTCCTGAATTCAGAGTCGCATCTCAAACATTACACTTAAAATTATGGGTTATGACAATTGTCTAAAGTGATTTTTAAAAATAACTCAGCTGTACCAAATGCAATTGTCATAACAATTGGGGGCTCGTCTGGGAATAAATTATATTTTTAATTCCTCGATTGGTTAGGAATTGGTGAATCTTAAGCTTACAAGTATGAGAGATACTTTGAATTCAGGAGTTGGTGAGGTATCTTAGAAGTGGTGAGACTGCAAGATGGCTTTGGCAAGTGCTAATAATTGTCTGGGAGTAGAAGAAATAACTCTGATTGGGCTGGAGAGAATAATCAAAAGCAAGTTAACAGAATTGGTAGATAGGTTAAAATTGGGGCTATCTGCGAGGGCTAGGAAATCAGGTATAGTGAAAAGTATAGCACAGCATCTACAGTTCGAAGTGAAACCTGACACTGGTGTGTCACAGCTGGAGGTATTGAGACTTCAGTTACAAATGAAGAAGCTTGAATTTGAACAAGCAAAGGATCTGAAAAAGCTTGAATTTGAACAAGCAAGGGAATTAGGAATTGTGAAGATGGAGAAGTAAGAAAGAGAAAGAGAGAGGGAAAGAACATTCCAAATGAAAATGTTGGCAGTTAGAAAAGAGATATCAATAGGTGAAGAATAATTTATCTCTAGAATAGAACCCACTGGGGATATGTTTAACTTTGTACAAACTCTTCCAAAGTTTGAGGAAAAAGATATTGAAGCATTCTTCTTCTCATTTAAGAAGCTAGCTAAACAGTTGAAATGGCCAGAGGAAAACTGGACATTATTATTACAGTCTAAGTTGTTAGGTAGGGGGCTTGAGGTATATGCTTCACTTTCAGAAGAAATGTTGGTGAATTATGATGTGGTGAAAAAAGCTATTTTGAGTTCATATAAGTTGGTTCCTGAAGCATACAGGCAGAAATTTAGGAATATGAGAAAACAGCCTGGACAGACTTATAATGAGCTTGAAAGAGTAAAACAAAGTAATTTTGACTGGTGGATACGGGCTTTAAAAATAGAGACAACGTATTCAGCTCTTAGAGAAGTAATTCTTTCGGAAGAATTTAAAGATTCAATCCCTTTGGTAGTGAGCACTCATGTGGAGGAACAGAGTGTTGGTTCTGTAAGACAAGCAGCAGAGATAGCTGATGATTATGAGTTAGTTCATAGAGCTAAACTTTTTTTCTGTCACCCTTTCAAATTGGGAAAGAATAAAAAGTGGGAAGGTGAAAGGAAAATAGGTGGTCAGGGAAGAGAAGGAGTAGCTGGAAGTTCCCAGGAAGTTTTTTTCTCAGAACAAAAAGGAAGGTACTGAAGGTAGAAGTGACATTTGAAAATTGAGGTGTTTTCATTGTAATTAAGTTGGGCATATGATTGTGTTGGAGGTTGCAGGAAAAGTCTGTAGGAATTGTAGGGGTACAGCAAAGCTCTGGAAGTAAAGGTACTATGGGTTCTGAAGTTCAGGCACAGGAGAAACCAATGGTTTGTGTATGGGTGAAACAGGGAGAATCAGTAAAAGATAAAGAAGTAGAATTGTGTTCACAGTTTACTCAAGAGAATTCTGAGGAGCAGGTTGGAGAAATGTTTAAAGACTTTGTATGTGAAGGGAAAGTCTTTCCATGTGTACAGGGTAGAGTAGGTAAAGATGTTAAAATTTTAAGAGACACAGGAGCTAGTCAATCCTTAATTTTGTGGGATAGTGATATTTGTTGCTCAAAAGGAGTGTAACAGGAGAATGTAATAATAAGTGGGGTTCATGGAGATGCTAAATCTTATCCATTTTGGAAGGTAAATCTAAAGAGCAGATGGAAGTTGTGTGAAGTTATAGTTGGAGTGGTGGAAAAATTGCCCATTGCAGGGGTTCAAATTATTTTGGGTAGTGATATAGCTGGATCACAAATGTGGATGATGCATGTGGTAGTTGAGCAGCCTGTAGAATTGTTTTCAACAGAAGTGTTACAAAAGGAACATCCTGGATTGTTTCCTGATTGTGTAATAATGAGATCAAATGCCCATCAGGAAGAACAAATAAACAAGATAAGCAGGTAGTTCAAAGGCAAGAAGAAGGTGTCAAAATCCAATTAGCTGGCACTGTATTTGATAACATTGCTCAGGAGGAAAGAATACAGGACAGTTCAGTTGAAGTGTTTAACTCAAAGAGGTTAGCGGTGTTACAAAAAATGATTTGCAATTAAAACAGTTATATCAGAAAGCTTATTCAGAAACTGAAGCAAAATGTATTCCCATATGTTATTATCTTTGGGAAGATATTCTAATGAGAAAGTGGCGGTCGGATCATGTCTCAGCAAATGAAAGCTGGAGGGAGGTGCATCAGATTGTTATCCCATTAGGGTATAGAAATGAGATTCTGAGGATTGCTCATGAAATTCCAATGGGGGGACATTTAGGAATTAGGAAAACACAGGAAAAAAAACAGGAGTTTTTTTGGCCAGGATTGCATAGGGATGTAGTCAAATTCTGTAGAAGCTGTCATATATGTCAAGTAACAGGAAAACCACAAGCAGTGATTAAGCCAGTGCCTTTAATCCCAATACCAGCATTTGAAGAACCTTTTTACCAGGGTCATGATTGATTGTGTAGGACCCCTCCCTAAGACTGATAATGGAAATCAGTACTTACTGACAATAGTGGATGTGTCTACAAAGTTTACTGAAGTGATACCTTTAAGGAATATTACAACTAAGAAGGTTGTGGAGGAGCTAATTATTTTTTTTTATAATATATGGTTTACCTAAGGAAATACAATCAGATCAGGGGTCAAATTTCATGTCACAGCTGTTTAAGGAAGTAATGAACAGTTTGGGGATAAAACAATTTAAGTCAACAGCTTATCATCCGAAGTTACAAGGAGCTTTGGAGAGGTGGCATCAAACTTTAAAAACTATGATAAGAGCATACTGTCTTGATTATGCACAGGATTGGGATACAGGAATTCCATTTTTGTTATTTGCAATTAGAGACACTCTCAATGCATTGACTGGTTTTAGCCCTTTTGAAATAATTTATGGTCATGAGGTAAGGGAACCACTGAAATTGATTCAGGAAAAATTGTTGGGTCAAAATTCAGAAATTACTCTCCTGGATTATGTAGCAAATTTCATGGAAAGATTGAAAAGAGCATGTGAGTTGACTAGGGAGCATTTGAAGATCTCACAGCAAGTGATGAAAGTGAAAGCAGATAAGAAGGCTAAAATTCAGAGTTTTGTTTCTGGAGAGAAAGTGCAAGTTTTGTTACCAGTTCTGGATGATTCATTAAATGCAAGATTTAGTGGGCTTTACAGGATTGAAAAGAAATTGAGTGAAGTAAATTATTTAATAAATACTCCAGATAGAAAAAAGAAGCAGAGGGCATGTCATGTAAATATGCTTTAAAAAGTGTTTTTATAGGGAAAAGGAACAAAAAAAGGTGTTAGTGATGGTGGATGATGAGAAAGGAGTAAAGTGCAGGACTCTGAAATTGATTTTCCTCTAATCAAGTTGGATAATGAGGGAGTGCTTGAAAATTTAAATGCAATATTGAGTTACTTTCCAAGCAAGTGTCAAAGTGGAAAAGCTATTGCAGCCATTCAAACCTAGTTGTGGAAATAAGTTGGGAAAGATACATTTAGCTTTACATGATATATATGTAGAAATATCACCTTCAATAAGGCAACAACATTATAGATTAAATCTGGCAAAGTTATCACAAGTACAAAAATAAATTGATTTCATGCTTCAAAATGATATCATTGAGTCTAGTTGCAGTAACTGGAGTTCGCCTGTTGTACTGGTACCGAAACCAGATGGAACACCAAAGCTGTGTTGTGGACTATCGAAAGGTGAATGCGGTGATAAAAGCAGATTCATATCCCATACCACAGTTGGATTGTATTGAGAAAGTGGGACAATCAAAATTTATCACCAAGATTGACTTGCTAAAAGGATATTGGCAGGTCCTATTGTCGGAGGGAACAAAGGAGATATCCGCTTTTGTGATGCCAGGCGGACTATATCAGTTTCAAATCATGCCATTTGGTATGAAGAATGCACGTGCAACATTTCAAAGATTGACAAACAAAGTAATTGCGGGTCTGAGCAATTGTGTGGTTTATATTGATGATCTAATTGTTTTCAGTCAGATGTGGGAGGAGCATTTAAAGCATCTGGAAGAATTATTTACTCAGCCACAATAAGCTAATTTGGTGATGAACTTGGCTAAAAGTGAACTTGCAGAAGTGCAACTTACGTATCTAGGCCATAACATTGGACATGGTAAGGTGGCTTCGAGAGATGCGAAAGTCAAGGCTATCGTGGATTTCCCAGTGCCTACAACAAACCGAGAAGTTGTGAGATTTCTGGGCATAAGTGGGTTGTACTGAAAATTTGTACCAAATTTTAGCCAAGTGGTTGCTCCACTGACTGAATTATTAAAAAAGAACAAGAAGTTTCAATGGACACTGAAGTGTCAGAAGTTATTTGATAGTTTGAAAACTGTATTAACTACGACACCAGTGTTGGCTGTGCCCAATTATGCCAAGCAATTCAAGTTGGCCATTGACGCAAGAAATATAGGCATTGGGGCTGTACTGTTACAAGAAGATGACACTGGAATTGAAAAACCAATAGGTTATTTTTCACTGAAGCTGAATGTACAACAAAGAAGATATTCAACAATCGAAAAAGAGACTTTGAGTTTTGTGTTAACTTTGCAGCATTTTGAAATTTATGTTGCAAATAATTCATCAGAAACAATCATTTATATAGACCATAATCCTTTGAAGTTTTTGGACAAATTACGAGACAAAAGTGCAAGGACTTTCAGATGGAGTCTATTATTACCACCATTTAATCTACGTATTATACATATTGCTGGAAGGGAAAATCTGTTCGCAGATGCATTACCACGAGCTTGAAGCTTAAAGGAAATTGGGGCATTTAAAAAAAACCTGGATACTGAACTGGAGTGATTTCTGCTGATATCAAGGACTTGTGTATATATATATATTATGTTGATGCATGCATCTGATAATGTAATAGTGTAATGAGCATAGGAGATAGTGTGAGATGAGTTACTAAAATTAAGCCATCTTTTAGAGTTATGACAGTTCATTTTTCGATAAGGAATGGGATGTCATGAATTTATTAATGTATATAATATTTTGGAAAATATTTTTCTTTTAAAATAGAGGTTTAGTCTGTGGGTGTTTCTTAATTGGATTAAAACCAGCTAGTCTGGGTGCTTTGATGTGTACTAGTTTTGATATGTAAGAGAGATAGTGTGCATTTGCATTTTTTGAATAGAGCATTCAAAGTGGGGTGAAAACTTGTCGCCTATCTAGCAATATGTTTATATTACTAACAAAGTTGGTACTATGAAAGGGGTTTTATTGTTAGAGTGGTTTAGTTCTGCAGTTATTGATGCAATGAGAATTAACTTTCAATGGGAGTGATTGGTATAACTTCAGCAGTTTTCGCGTGTGCAGAGCAGAGCCAATGTGAGATCATAAGGCAAGCCTCCAGCTGGCTCCACAGGAATCTAAGTGAAAAGAACCTCATTTTGAATTCGTAAGGTGAAAATGCTTTGCCTGGTGTTTGGTTAAGTCTATGGGTTATTGTTGCCTTAATGGAGGTTAGTTTGGGAATTTGTTAAAAGTTATGATAGTAGTAATTTGTAGCCATGTGTATATATATTTTTACCTGTGTTAATTAAAAAAAATGTTTCATGTAGATTAATATAAAACCTCAAGAACTGGTGGTCTGATTCCTGAATTTAGAGTCGCATCTCAAACATAACACTTAAAATTATAGGTTATGACAGTTGTTTAAAGTTTCCCTCTGGGGTTTTTTAAATAACTCCACTTTACCAACTGCAATTGTCATAACACCCCTGAATATTTAGTTCCCAGCTTTGATCTCCTTGTAACCATATCTCCGTAATGACTATAAGATCATACCCATTAACCTCAATTTGTGCCATTAATTCATGTATTTTGTTATGAATACGAAGTACATTTAAGTAAAGAGTCGTTAATTTTGCCTTTTTACTATTTTTTCCCCATTTGACCCTATTTGCTGCATTTTTTTATATTTGTGTATTCTGTCCCTTCCTGTCACACTTTGGGTATCATTACCTAAAAAGCTGCCCTGTAACGCTGCCATATCCTTTTGCATTGTAAGCCTACGTATCCCCTTTCCAGAACCCCCGCCCCCCTATTTAGTTTAAAGCCCTCTCTACAGCCCTAGTTATTCGATTCGCCAGGACAGCTCAGTTCAGGTGAAGCCGTCCCACCAGAATAGCTCCCTTCTACCCCAGTACTGGTGCCAGTGCCCCATGAACTCAAGCCCATTCCTCCCACACCAATCTTTGAGACATACATTTAACTTGTTGATTTTGTTTACCCTATGCCAGTTTGCCCGTGGCTCAGGTAGTAATCCCGAGATTATTACCTTGGAGGTTCTGCTTTTTAACTTATCTCCTAACTGTTCAAATTCTTTCAGCAGAACCTCCTTCCTAGTCCTATCAATGTTGTTGGTACCATTGTGGATGACGACAACTGGATCCCTCCCCTCCCCTTCCAAGTTCCAACTATTCAGTTTTAAACCCTCTCTACTCCCTTAGTTATGTGGTTCACGAGGACACCAGCCCCAGCACGGTTCAGGTGTAGACCGTCCCAATGGTACATATCCCACTTTCCCCCATATTGGTGCCAGTGCCCCACAAACTGGAACCCACTTCTCCCACACCAGTCTTTGAGCAATGCATTTATTTCTCTAATCTTATTTGTCCTATGCCAATTTGCACATGGCTCAGGTAACAATCCAGAAATTATTACCTTTGAGGTTCTTCTTCTTAATTTGGTGCCTAGCTCATTATACTGACTATGCAGAGCCTCCTTCCCACCCTGCCTATGTTGTTAGCACCTACATGGACCATGATCACTGGGTCTTCCTCCTCCCACTGCAAGTTCCTCTCCAGCCATAAGCAGATGTCCCAAACCCTGGCACAGGGCAGACAACAAAGCTGCCTGGACTCTCGCTCTGTGCTACAGAGAACAGTGTCAATTGCCCCTTACAATACTGTCCCCTACTACCAATACATTTCTTCTTGCTCCCCCAACTTGGTTGGCTTCCTATACCATCATCTCATGGTCAGTTTGCTCATCCACCCCACAGCCCCACTCTCATCCAAACAAGCTGAGAGAATCTCAAACCTATTGGACAATTGTAGAGGCTCACACTCCTGCACTCCTGCCCTCTGGGTTCCCTTACCCGCCTCACTCACAGTCACACCCTCCTGTCCCTGGGTCACTGACCAAATCAGGAGACTCTATCCTAAGTGGTGTGACTGCCTCCTGGTATGAAGCATCCAGGTAGCTTTCCCCCTCCCTGATGTGTCGCAGAGTCTGCAGCTCAGCCTCCAGCTCAATGACTCTGAGCCGAAGTTCCTCAAGCTGCAAATACTGCAGACGTGTTTGCCCTGGATCACAATGTTATCCAAGAGCTCCCACATGCTCCAGCCTTGACACATCACCTGTCTTGCCATCCTTAATGTGTTTTAAATAATAGGCCAGAATTTTTAGTTCTTTGGGCAGGCGTGGCAGGCGGGCCCGGGAGCAGTCAGGAAAGGGTCCATCACCCGCGATAGGGCCCTGACCGCAATTTCATGCTGGCGGGCCAATTAAGGACTGCCCAGCGTGAAATGCAGCTCTGCACTGACTGGGAACGGCCAAGCGGGGTCGGGGGCCTGTTGGCTGCCGGGTTCAATGGTGACCTGGCAGCTGGTTTAAAAGCAGCCCAGGCAGCCCCTGGAATGCTGCCACAGAAGGACGTTTCCTGTACTCTCGCTATAGATTCAAGTGCGGTTGGGCATGGCAGGCGGGACAGCAGGTTGGGTGGGCACTTGGCCCCTGCTTTTCAGATCAGTGCCTCATCGTCCTCCTGGAGGAGGTGGCTGCCAGGAGCAACACCCTTGGCCCCAGGGATGGGAGGAGGAAGCCACCACATCTCACCAAGAGGGCATGGGAGGAGGTTGCTGCAATGGTTAGCAGCCGTGATGTGGTGCGGCGCACATGAGTGCATTGCTGGAAGTGCTTCAATGACCTGCTACACTCAGGAAGGGGGAGTACCGTGTTGGCATGGGTCTGTGTGCAGATGTGTTAAGGTGTGGCCGTCCCCACCATGGTCCTCAGGGGTGCTAGAATCTGAGTGCCAACTGTCAAAGACGCCGGAGCTGGCTAAGGGGGTGAGCCCTGGCTGCTTGGACTGAGTGCCTTGTGGCTCGAGGCCCACAACTTGGATGTGCCCTGCCAGGCGCTCCTCAGCTGGGGTTGGCCAGGCTGCAATGGGGCTGCAGGTACAGGGTGGACTAATCAATGCTCCTCTGTTGTTTCAGGAGAGGACGGCCCACAGTATTGTAAGGTCGCGGACTGTCGGAGGACCCGCTAGCCTCCTAATCCTGTCCAGATATGAGTAAGATGCCCTGGAGCTTGAGAGCTGGAACACGCCCCGCGCAACTGGGCGTGGAGAGGTGGGGGTGCCAGATGAAGGTAAGAGCGCAGTACACAGAGGTGAGACTTTCAGATTGTGCAACCATTCCAGTGTAGTCTCTTCATTGATGGGAGCCTCGAACCTGGAGTCCCCATTGATCATTGGAAAACGATGGCACCATGGTGCAGACCTCCATTGTCTCACCAGGGTGCCTGGCATGCACAGTGACAGTGTGATGACTTTAATTAATGACAAGTCCTTGTTCTCCCTTTTAGATTCACCAGTAGGCGTGCGCTCTGCAGACCCTAAAGGGCCACCCCTGACACCGGAGGACCACTTAGCTTCTGTTGCACCTGTGTCACACCTGCTCTCTAAAGCAGGCACCAGCACAGATACCAGCATCTCGGTGGGCATTAGATCGGTGGCTAGTATCTTGGCGCACATTAGTGAGGGCACTTCACACTCGCTTGAGATGCAGGTGGAGGCAGAGTGCCCAGGGCACCAGCAGTCGGAGGACTGCTGGAGAACAGGACAATGCTCAATCGAAGGCTGATGATTAGATATGTGGGAGGATCTGGCAGAGATCCATGAGGGTATGGTCTCCAAGATGGAGGAGTTCATGCGGAACATCAGTACTGCTTTGACCGTCATGGCCGAGTGCACTGCCTCCTCCATGGAGAGAGTGGTGACTCTCATGGAGCGGCAGCTCCAGGAACAGAATCAGGGATTCCTGGTGTTGCGGTTGGACCTGCAAGCCCTCACAGAGCCAATGACCTCAGGTGGTCAGTGTCCTAGTATCCCAGTTAGGTGCCCGTCCATCAATGGTGAGCAGGGAGAACCAGAGCGACCTCATGTTGGTGCGGGAGCTGCCTGTCGTCTCTGTGGGCTCCTCTCAGGGTGCTCTGGATGATGGCAGCAGCTCCTCTGCCCCTCCGCCAGTTACCGTGGCATCTGAAGAGGTTGCAATGACTGGGGAGATGCCAGCTGTGGCACTGGCTGCTCCTCCCAGGCAGGGCCAGCACAGACTCCACTGACCGGAGGACGGCCACCAAGGTCATCAAGGCCAACAAGACAGCAGGGTCAGCAGGCTGTCTCCAATACCGGTGCTAGCAAAGGGGGAAGCACCAAGATGTAAGTTAAAGGCACCATGAGCACAAGAAGGACAGGTCATGGGTGATTTTATGTTCATTTATGTTGACTTTATATGTACTGGTCTGGGGTTGAAGACCAGAAACATTTATCTGTATATTATTGAACTGTCAGAATGAGATAAACTAATTTTTTTGTCATCATGGCCTGAGTATGATTCACCTTTTTATTTCATTGGTGCGGGGAACACCAGTATGTAATGCTGGACATAGGTGGATCTCAACTTTATCACACAGGCACTGAGTGTTCATTGTGTTCAAATGAAAGGGTCCTTTCGGACATCCGGGATGGAGGCAGCAGCCCTGGCATGTGGTCGAAGCTGATCTTTGGTACCCGAGCTGAAGGAGCATTGGATCAAGGCGCCCCTGGTGTCCCTACCTCCCTGCAGGTTACCAAGGTCTGGCTCCATGTCCTCAGCGTTCTCCTCGCCGTGCTCATCTTCAGACTCACTATTGGATTCATCATCTGTGACCTGTGCAGAAGCGTCAAGATCCTCTTCCTCCAGTGGCTCCCCCCTTGCTAGTTCTAGATTGTGGAGAGCGCAGCATGCAAACATTATCAGTGACACCCGCTCTAGAAGGCATTGAAGTGCTCCCCCTGATTGGTCCAGGCATCGGAAGCGCAACTTGAGAAGACTGATGGTCCTGTCTACCACCGCCCTTTTGACGGCATGACTCGTAACGCTTCTCTGCCTCTGTTCGTGGGTGGCAGTAGGCATCATGAGCTAACTCTTCAATGGATAGTCCTTGTCACCCAGCAGCCATCCATCCAGTTGGGCTGGAGCACTGAAGAGTCTTGGTACCTGAGGGTGTCTGAGGATATGTCATGGGAACTGCCAGAGTATCTTGCACAGACTTGCAGAATCTGCATCCTGTGATGGTACACTATCTGCACGTTCATGGAGTGGAATCCCTTCCTGTTGAGGAAAGCACCCGACTGACCTGTTGGTACCTTGATGGCCACATTTGTGCAGTAAATGGCACCCTGGATGTGGGGGAGCCCGGAAAATGCTGCAAAGCCTCTGGCTCGCTCAGCCTGGCTGGCCTCATGTGTATGGTAAAGAATAAAGGTCAGAACCTGCCTTAACAGGGCTTCTGTCACCAGCTTGACAAA
Organism: Cetorhinus maximus; assembly: GCF_964194155.1. Lineage (NCBI taxonomy): Eukaryota > Metazoa > Chordata > Chondrichthyes > Lamniformes > Cetorhinidae > Cetorhinus > Cetorhinus maximus. The sequence continues at coordinate 121,366,712 of NC_135882.1, read as the reverse complement.
AATATGGACAGCTGATTGGGACACTCTACACCCATCCCCCATTGACCCCTGGAAAGATCCAGAGGCATAGAAGTTGAGGTCCACTGTGACCTTCAGAGCCACTGACATGGGGTGTCCGACCACACAGTCGGAGCTGATCTCAGGCCCAATCATCTGGCAAATAGAGGTGATTGTCTCCCTTGAGAAGCGGAACCTCCTTCGGACATATTGAGGTAGCTGCATCGCCGCATGAAAACCCTGGCAGCAGGATAGTGGCATCTTCTGTGGCCCCTTCCGCCTTGGACTTCTGCTAGCCATGCGCCCCTTGTGCCTGCGCCTCTCCTCCCACAAGTCCCTCCCCTTGAGGCCGCATTGGGACACCTGGTCCCTTCTCTGTCCTGCCTCTCTCTTCCTCCTCAGAGGAGGTGACTCCAGCGGAGAGCACAACCCCCATTACCAGGGTAGCGAAAGGCTGTCTGATACCTGGAAGGGTCCACACAGTCTGAATCCTCTGGGGGCCTTGCAGACACCAATAAGTCCTGAAATGAAGCCTGGAAATGCTAAGAATGAAGCATCGAATAGAGGTGGGGCTACCAAGTACCAATAAGCAACCAGCAACAAACTATCCCCGAAACTCCTCACTACTTACTGGACACTCACCCAACATCATTGCACGCAATTTTAGGCCTGATCGGATCTGGCACGCACCCACCCACGGGATGTAAATTCTGCCCTTAATTATATTAATCACTTATTTATGATGTTTTCTTATATATTTTATTAACCTTACCACCAAATTATGTACTATTTTAAACATTTGGGATAGAATAGAACTTACCCACTTACCAGATATTCACCCAACAGCTAACTCCTTTCCCTGTAGTTGAGCAAGAATGAATTTCTATGGGTTGAGAAAGATAGAAAGAGGAAACGAACAACTCCTTCCCTCCCTTCCCTGAACTTCCCTCTCACCAAACTCCAAGTCTTCACTCAGCTAGTCAGCTGCACTCCATTTGCCAAGTCTGCCTAAAGGACCTGAATTTATAGTAAACTGAACTGAAGCTACAGTAACCGGATTCAACCAGTTAACTAATTAACTACTCAGCTCCTACAGTTGGGAGTGAGTTTACCCTGTCTAAACTGCAAGAAAGAACTTAACCTGTTTACACAGTACTTTCCAGTTACTGCTAATTACAGGCTAGGTTAGATTTTAAGAACAAAATTTAAGAACAAAATTAACACTTAAAAAAATCCCCCTTTCACCAAACTCCAAGTCTCCACTCAGTCAGCTGAACTCTGTTTGAACTAAGGTCCTATGAAGTCATTATACACAAATGCGCAATGGTGAGGTGTCACAAATCAGACCCATTCCGGCTCCTTAACCACCTATTGCATCTAGGACAAGATTCCAAATGCAACTGGGAACAACATCCATCCTAATCCAAGCTCACTGAGAGTCATTAAAGAGACCTCAAGATCTGGGCGTACCAGCAGATTACCTTTATGTTTCAGAGACTCATGGATTCATCAGTTCTATACACTTATGTAATGTTAGCTAAGCTTGAACATGTATTGTAAATAGTTATACTTCTTAGGGGGTGGGGGGGCATATTTTTAAAAAGAAAGGGAGGTGTTGTAATATGTCTTTAAAGGATAGCAGCATTCCATCATCAGAAGGGAAGTGTGCCATGTGATCCAGTCTTGGTTTCATTTTGAGCTGTGAGCAGAACACAGCTCTGCTGTTGAGTTTTTCAAATTTTCTACCTTTGTTCTTAAGTGCCTAGTCTAAATAAATGAACCCACAACATGCTTAACTAATCTCTTATGAGTGATTGGTACTTTTATATCTTTATAAAAACATGTTACCTCCTGAAGAGGGATGATGGTTGCACTCCGATCTTTTGCATACCTTCCTGGAAAACTTTCACATAAATTGAAAGTCGAAGTTTTAGCTCTGCTGGCCAATTTAAGCTACTGCAAGACTTTAAATCCTGCATCTGTATTCAGATTTCCACCGCCCATATGTCAGTGGATTGATTGCTTTTATTATATTAATTCTGCTCACCTTTAAACTCCAATGCTCAGCCCACTTCTGTGCAGGCAAGTGCAAATCATGCTCAGCCATTTTTCTGCTTGGATTTTTGCTCAAGTTGATAATCTAGGTTCAAGTCTCTTGACTGAGGTTGGTGCATGGAACAGGACAACTCAAGAAACTGAAAAGGCCTGAAGATTCCTTCAAAAGCAGCAAAATTGTCTTCAACCAAAAAAGAAAAAGCACGTTCAGAAACACACTTCGTCACCTTTATAAATAAAAGAACACTTCTGGATTTAACCAAAAAGAGACAAATGATTTCCATTCTAAAAAAAAAGCTTTTTATAAAACTGCAGAGTTAATTTTCCAACTTTGGACTTCCACTAGGAAACCTCTTCCCATAACAGCGCACATGAGAAATGTTGGTGTGCATTGTGCATGAATTCCCAACTATTCAAATCAATATATTACAATCACATGGAGCACACATCAAAATTTCTGTTATGCAATATTGGTGGTTGAGATTCCCTTGGTAACAATGAGAAGTTGAAAAATCACTCTAAGGGCTTTAATATAAGCGCAAAGATACTGATTTTCTTCTCCTTACTGGTACAGTGGTGTCACTTATGGAGACATTGCTCTGTGATATTATTGCAACATCCAGCTACATTTTAAATATTCTAATATAAATATTCTAAATTGTCAGCACAATTTCTCATCAGATGAAGGAATGTGTACATAATCAGAGAAGCTTTACATTTTGAAGATCTTTAAATGTTTTAGTACCGTTTCCTAAACAGCATAATTGTGATTGAAAATTTAATAATTACTTAAATGTTCACATCTTATTAATGTCTATTAGGGATAATATATTTAGGAACAGTTGATCACTGAAAATATTAAACCATCCAATGGAGTGGAGGAAGAAAATAGATGGGCAGAAGGCCAAAGCATGAAGCAATTCAGACATGGATTTTAATTTTGCAATCATTTTTTATGTGCACATTTCTTTTTACAGAATGATTGTATTTTGATATGCAGTTCTAATAACGGATTCCTCGGAATGGACTTGCCCACGCCTTGTTAGCTGTTTGCCAAGTTCATTGCCATTTGTTGCATAAAGAAATGTGCGCATTTTAAATTTTTGCAGGGTGCCAGTGTTACTACTGAGTACACATTAACTATTTACTGAACTATTTCCTCCACTCCATTATCACAGTATGAGCTGGACCTTGACTGACTTATCTGTATCTTGAAACCATTGTTAAAGGCCTGCAGTTGGTGACTTATCATTGTAAACAGAACAGTCAAAATTCATCATTAATCCTGAGATTTGTTACCCTTCATCACTTCCTATTTCAGAAATTAACTGTCCCTTTTTCTTCAAGCGTTTCACTAAACAACTTGTGATGCCCAGAGCTCCACCTTTAAGAAAGCGGACAAAGTTGTCCCCAGTTAGTGGGCCCATACCAAAGAAGTGAGCTTCTTTGGTACATTCAAATGTATAGGGATCAATTTCAATAGGATTTTGCTTACATGAAATGGGCTTACTTGGATCCATTCCTAAGTACTTTCCATGCTCTTTAAGAAAGGATAGATTAGGGTAAGTACCTATCAGCACCAGGGCCATCGAGATATTTAAGACAATGTTCTCTCCTGAGGCACTCTGAAGAATGCACTTCATATCTGGTTGGAAAGAAACAATGCAGCTTTCAGGGAAGCTTGTGTAGTTAGGATGTGAGGCTGTGGTATGGGATTGCTTGCACATCCTGCGATAAACCTTGTGATATTCCGGATAAAGCTTCTTAGGAAGCTGTTTGAAGATCAAGCCTGGATCAGTGACATTTCTTCGGAATGTATGAATAACAGGGATTTTGTGGTGATAGGCACACAGTACTGCATCTGCTGCAGTCAGCCCTGCACCAACAATGAGAACAGGATCTGATAACTGGTTGACTTTGCAGCTTTTGATGGCAGACTCAAAGGCTGAGATACTGTGAAATACAAAAGGCAAGTCTTCACCCTCAACCCCCAACCTTGCAGGTAAATCGTAGGTACCAGTGGCTAAGACAACATTTTCAGTGAAGAGGCAAAAAGGTACATGTGATCCATCTCCAATTCTTTGATATCCTCTGACTTCCCAAAGGCTGTGAGCTGGTCCATTTTCAGTAGCAGGCAGCTGCTGTGTGGTAATATCCTTTTTGATACTCTTAAGCATTTTGTCCTTCATATTCTCTTGATCTTGCTGCAACTTTGAGACAGAAGTGACCCAAGTGTTGTTAACAAAGTTTTTCTGAAGACCCATAATCTTAACATAGTCTTTATAATATGAAGCTATTTCTTCTGGAGTTGCTCTGTCATTCATTAGGTTTCTGTAGAAAAGAAAACACTTGTATTAAATACATACTATTAACCTGGACACCTAACTATTAATGGTTATAGTTGCTTTTTTTTATCAGTCTAAAAACTAATATAAATGATTCTTAAAGGATTATTGTGGTTCAAGTCTTTAATCTCAGGTTGCATTTGAACAAAGTTCGTTATGTTGTTCCTATGTATTCGATTATTTACTGGAGCCAAATATTATATGGAATTCAGCCTTATTTAGAAGTGCATCACTAAGCACTAAGTATAAAATCCAACCAAACATTCTTAATTAAGTAACAATGTGCGTGGTTAGATGAACAATATTTCTTCTAAATGTTATAGGTAAAACAAAGCATCAGTTCAAACATACTCGGCCATATTTAATTATCCTCAAGCTTTTTAAGCTGAAATGGAAATAACAATACCAAAAATTTCCCAAGGTAAGAACACTGCATGATTAATAAATAATAAAATAATCATTGCTCCATTTACTCTTTGACATAGCTGATCCGGTGTTTGTTTGCACAGTAAAATAGTAATACATGAGATAAGATCACATGGAGTTAGGGGTAATAAATTAGCTTGGATAGAGGATTAGCTAACCAACAGAGAGCAGAGATTCGGGATAAATGGGTCTTTTACTGGATGGCAAGCTGTAACTAGTGGGGTGTCACAGGGTTTGGTCCTTGGGCTCCAACTATTTACAATCTATATTGATGACTTGGATTCAGAGATAGATGTTACTATAGCTAAATTTGCAGATGACACCAAAATAGATGGTAAAGTAAGTTGCAATGAAGAAATAAGAAATTTACAAATGGATCTGGACAGGTTAGATGAATGGGCCAAAATTTGACAGATGGAGTTTAACATGTATAAGTGTGGTTATCCATTTTGGTCAGAAGAATGAAAGGGCGACTTATTATTTAAATGCAGAGAAACTTCAAAATGCTTCAGTGCAGAGGGATCTGGGTGTCCTTGTGCATGAATTGCTGAAAGCTAGTATGCAGGAAATAAGGAAGGCAAATGGAATTTTGGCATTTATTGCTAAAGGAGTAGCGTATAAAAATAGGGAAGTGTTGTTGCAACTGTACAAGGCATTCGTGAGACCGCCCCTGGAACGCTGTGCACAGTTTTGGTCCCCTTACTTGAGGAAGGATGTAGTTGCATTGGAGGCTGTTCAGAAGAGGTTCACTAGATTGATTCCAGAGATGCGGGGCTTGTCTTATGAGGAGAGATTGAGCAGTTTAGGTCCTTTCTTGCTAGAGTTTAGAAGGATGAGAGGAGATTCTAATTGAGATATATAAGATGCTAAAGGGGATAGACAAAGTAGACATGGAGCGGATGTTTCCCCTTGCGGGACATTCTAGAATGAGAGGCCATAGTTTTAGGCTAATGGGTGGTAGATTTAAATCAGAGATGAGGAATTACTTTTCTCAAAGTGTCGTGAACCTGTGGAATTCGCTACCTCAGAGTGCAGTGGATGCTGGGACGCTGAATAAATTTAAGGAGGAGATAGACAAATTTTTAATTAGTAACGGGTTGAAAGGTTATGGGGAGAGGGCGGGAAATTGGAGTTGAGGCCAAAATGAGATCAGCCATGACAGTATTGAATGGCGGGCCTGGCTTGAGGGGCTGAATCGCCTACTTCCGCTCCTAGTTCTTATGTTATTTCCTTGTCTTTTACACAGCTGCCTTGCCTACTTTCAGCTTGTGCAGTGTTTTAACTGTTGGGTTTATGTTGTGCATCATGTAGGCTCTGTATTTTGTGTCAATGACAGATGTCATCACAATTGAATAGGTCTCAAACCAGTCCTTGTTACCGGTTCTGCCTTTATCAAATGATGCTTAATAGATAATTCAGCTTCATAGATAATTCAGCTTAATGACTTCCAGGCTTCATCTATAGCAGTATCAGCCCCTCCCAGTTAACCTTTAGTGGGTAGAAATTATTCTATTAACAGGTTGAAGTGCTGGTATTTGGCATCATTACTTGTGCAAGGGGTGTTGATGCGTGGTGAGCCATTGTGTTTGGAATTGTGAAACCTTCAGGGTGCACCTTCACTCTGCTGCTGACAGGAGAGTGGTTGGTGTTGCAATCTGTATTGTGGTAGGTGTGGGTGTGGAGGATATACAGATCGAGCCTTCCCATGATGACCAGGTCAAGTTGGTGCCAATGTCCAGACCTCGGTGATGCCATGATACCTCATGGTGATGTCTGCCTGGAAGAAGGTGTTTACTTTTTTTATTTATTCATGGGATGTGAGCTTGACTGGCTAGGCCAGGATTCATTACCCATCCCTAATTGCCCCTGAGAAGGTGCTGGTGAGCTGCCTTCTTCAATCGCTGCAGTGCATTTGGGGTTGGTACACCCACAGTGCTGTTAGGTGGGGGGAGGAAGTTCGGGATTTTGACCCAGAGTTCATTCTGATACAGAGCTCATTCAGGGCGCAAAGCTCAAGAAGGTATTGTCCATTAACATTGATCTTGCCCATCCCATGACGATTGAGGCACATCACACGAATCACCGTCTGTCCCAACATGTTTGTTGAAATCACCGAGGATGAACAGCCTCTCACCATTTGGAATGTTCCTTAAGGAGTCAGAGAAATGCTCTTTGCCTGAGACCTTGTCATACAGAGTTGATACATAGGCACATATGATGTTGACTGTGCCTTCATCAGTTGATACTTGCAGGAAGCTGAGGCGCTCCAAGGTTGCAAATGGTGGCTCAATTGACTGTGTCAGCCCATTGTTCACTGGGAAGCCTACACCATGCTCATGGTGGTACTCAGCACTCTTTTTGTGCCAGTAGAAGGTGTAATTAACCTCTCGAACAGAGCCTGCATCAGCTAATCTGGTTTCCTGTAGAGCGGCAATGCCAACACAATAACACCCCATTGAAAGTGGTTAGCAAATTCTGCTACCTTGGGTCCATGGTAACAGACAATTGTCCCTGATGCAGAGCTAGATACACACATAGGGAAAGCAGCTACCACCTTTCACTGATTCACGAAATGTGTATGGGATGACACTAACTGACCCTTAAGCCCAAGCTGATGGTTTATAAGGCCTGTGTTCTCAGCACCTTGCTCTATGGGTGTGAATCATGAGCAGCTTACATCTACCAGGAAAAGCTCATTAATTTCGATCTTTGTTGTCTGTGGCACATTATGGATATATCCTGGCAGGACAAAATCACGAATGCAGCAGTTCTATCAAAGGCAGAGCTCCCAAGTGTGTTGGCACTAATCAAACAGAGGCAGCTATGGTAGATCAGGCATGTCCACAGAATGGAATACAGTCACATATGCAAGGATTTTCTGGAAGGGGAGTTAGTCAGGTCCAGACGACCAGTGGGGTGCCCAAGGCTCTACTTCAAGGATGCTTGTAAGTGTAACAAGAAGGCCCTTAACATCGACTGTCACATCTGAGAGTCGCTAGCTGGTGGAAGAGGGAAATGGGAACAGCTGGCGTCCACTGACACAATGTTTATGGCAGAACCTGCCTCATTGGCCTCCACTGCCATCAGCAAAGGTGCACCAAATGAAAAAACCCCCAACTAAATGGATTTTTGCTGTCTATCATCTCTAAAAATGGAAGGATGTCATTACAATTTACACTTTGAAACTTATTGCAGGAGATCTGTTGCGTGAATTTTAGTTAATTTGCCAAAAATATCTTTAACATTTGTGCTGTGTTGTATTTAATTAAATTCAAACAGTTAAATGTGGCAGTACAAATACTGGGCATGAGAACCTACAACCTCTATATCTGAGTGCCTGTTGTATCCATGTTGCTGCTGGTATTGCTCCATCACCTTCTTATGCCTCTGTAACATCATCCAGCCCTGACCCTGACTTGGCTCAACTGCTGCTGAGACCTTTCTCCATGTCTTTGTTACCTCCAGACTTACCTATTCCAATGGTCTCCTAGCGAGGCTCCCAGCTCCACCACCAAAAACTTGAGCTCATCCAAATCTCTGCTGTCTGTATGCTAACTTACACTAAGTCCCGTGCTTACTGACCTACACAGACGGTGGGAGAACCTGCAGGGACAGACCATTGGAGGGCCACCAGATGTGGAAAGGGACATACCCCCTCCCCCAACTTATTGCCTGAGGCCCGAGCAGGGTGACCTGCCGAGCTTCATCCTTGCCCCTGAACTCCTCCCACCAGCCTCAAAATTAAGGGTCATTTCCTACCCGGCTTCAAGTGCCAATAATTGGTCACTTAAGAGTGGGTGGGCGAACTTAATTCTTGCCCTCCCCATGTAAAATTGCAGACAGGCTGTGGTAAGGTCACCCACGCACCTTTACTGGCCCCACACCCCTGCCTTCAAACCCACCAGTGGGGGTCCCTAAAATTCTTGACGATAGGCTGCAACAAGCATGGGAGCAGAAGTAACAATGCCTCTGTGTCTGTACAACAGGGAGATGCAGCAGACGCTACGGAGGCAAGTTCTGAGAAATTTCCTCTGCTGAAGCCAGACTCCTTCATGCTCTTTTCATCAGGGACAGGAGGCTATCTGGCAGGCCAGACAATGTACTCAGCATCTTGGGTGCATGTACATCATCATTCTCCTATTGCTGACCCATCATGGTCCTCATCTGAGTCCTCTTCAATTGAACGCATCTGCAACATCACTTTTGGGTGAGCTGGTAAACAAGCCGTCCTTTCCTCTAGCCCGCTTGTGCCAGGATGTCTTACCATGTGCAGATCCCAACTCTATACTATACAAAGTACATACAATGCTCTGTTCTGTGCTGGTGACCGTGAATGTCAGGTCAAGTGACGGAGCCTCTTCATCAGTACCATGCTGTTACTCTCTCTCTCTCCTTCCTTGGGCTGCTGTGGCTGGGCATGTAAAAATTCTTGGGTGTTGGAAAATAAGAACTCAAAAGGGAAGGTTATTATTTGGGAACCAGGTGGTGGGAAGCAAGAGATCCATGATCACACCATCAGCAGCCTATTCATCATTCAAGATAGCAAGATGAGGGTGAGCTCACACTACTGTGTGCCTTCTTGTCCTGCAGGATTGTATAGCGCTATATTTGAGTGCTGTACCTGCTATAACAAACACCTAGAGGTATGTGGAGACAGCAAGAGGTGGGTGTGATGCTGTCAGCATTGGTAGATGTGCGAGGGTGAGGTGCAGTACCTGGATGTTTGATACAAATGCCAAGTGCCAATGAGTGCTGCTGGGTGAGTAATGGTGGTACAGTGCAGTGACCAGCGTGAGAGGTTGATGGTGTATGGTGAGTAGGAGATGTAATGTGAGAATGCATTCACTATTCACTAACCTTGTCCACCTACGTGAGATTATTAGACTTCATTTGGCATTGTTGTTAGGTCCTCAGATCCAGACTCCAGGAGTTTATAATATTGGCCAACAGCTCCCAATTTCTTCTAAGGGTGGTCCTTGAAGACATCCCAAACACTGGCAGACTCCTCCTCCTGTCTATCTCCACTACTAATGCTTCCAGCATCGCATCCGTCACTCTGGAACCCTCTCTCTTCCCTAGTATTCCAGTTTTCATTTCCAAGTTCCAGAAAAAAATTTCAGTGCAGCTTGCCTTTAAGTGAGAGAGTCTGCCTTTAAGAAGCAGAGTACTGCCCATACAACATGATATCTTTACAGTGCAGTCATGCACCCTGCTGACCACGGAGGCAGCTAAAAGCCTGAAGAGGAAGCCAGCAGCCAGGAGCCCACTCTACACCAAGCTACAGTTAGGTAAATTCAAAGAAAAAAATTCAGAGGGAAACAAGAGGTGCATAGGAGACAATATGAGAAGAGATTGGCAGCTAATGCAATAGAGAATCCAAAAGTCTTCTGTATGCAAATAAACAGTAAAACAGTAGTAAGATGATATATAGGGCTGATTCGGGACCAAAATAAGGGGGATCTACGCATGGAAGCAGAGGGCATGGCTGAGGTACTAAATGTATACTTTGCATCAGTCTTTAGCAAGGAAGATGCTGCCAAAGTCATAGTGAAAGAGGAGGAAGCTGAGATACTGGATGGGTTAAAAACTGATAAAAAGGAAGCATTAGAAAGGGCATCTGTACTTAACATTGATAAATTACCAGGACCAGATGGGATGTATCCGAGAATACGGAAGAAAGTAAGGGTGGGAATTGCAGAGGCACTGGCCACAATCATCCACTGCTCCTTCGATACAGGGGTGGTGCGAGAGGACAGAAGAATTACAAATTTTGCACCATTGTTCAAGAAAGGGTATAGCTATAAACCCAGCAACTACAGGCCAGTCAGGTTAACTTTGGTGGTGGGAAAACTTTTTGAGATGATAATCTGGGACAAAATTAAAGTCACTTGGACAAATGCAGATTAATTCATGAAATCCAGCATAGATAAAGGTAAATCTTGTTTAACTTGATTTAATTTTTTGATCAATTAATAGGAAAACTGAAAGGTCTGAAGGTGGATAAAACACCTGGGCCAGATGGATTACACCCCAGACTTCTGAAGGAGATAGCTGAAGAGATAGTGGAGGCATTAGTGGTGATCTTTTAGGAATCACTCAAGTCAGGGAGGGTCCCAGAGGACTGGAAAATCGCTAATGTAACCCCCCTGTTTAAGAAGGGAGTGAGGCAAAAGACGGGAAATTATAGGCCGATTAGCTTGACCTCAGTCATTGGTGAGATTTTAGAGTCCATTATTAAGGATGAGATTTCAGAATACTTGGAAGTGCATGATAAAATAGGGCAAAGTCAGCATGGTTTCATCAAGGGGAGGTCATGCCTGACAAATCTGTTAGAATTCTTTGAGGAGGTAACGAGTAGGCTAGACAAAGGAGAGCCAATGGATGTTATCTACTTGGACTTCCAGAAGGCCTTTGACAAGGTGCCGCACAGGAGGCTGCTCAGTAAGATAAGAGCCCATGGTGTTAGAGGCAAGGTACTAGCATGGATAGAAGATTGGCTGTCTGGCAGGAGGCAGAGAGTGGGGATAAGGGGGTCCTTCTCAGGATGACGGCCGGTGACTAGTGGAGTTCCGCAGGGATCAGTGTTGGGACCACAACTTTTCACTTTATACATTAATGATCTAGATGAAGGAACTGAGGGCATCCTGGCTAAGTTTGCAGATGATACAAAGATAGGTGGAGGGACAGGTAGTATTGAGGAGGTTGGGAGGCTGCAGAAGGATTTGGACAGGTTAGGAGAATGGGCAAAGAAGTGGCAGATGGAATACAACGTGGGGAAGTGTGAGGTCATGAACTTTGGTAGGAAGAATAGAGGCATAGACTATTTTCTAAATGGGGAGAGAATTCAGAAATCTGGAGTGCAAAGGGACTTGGGAGTCCTAGTCCAGGATTCTCTTAGGGTTAACTTACAGGTTGAGTTGGTAGTTAGGAAGGCAAATGCAATGTTGGCATTTATTTTGAGAGGACTAGAATATAAAAGCAGGGATGTGCTGCTGAGGCTTTATAAGGCTCTGGTCAGACCACATTTAGAATATTGTGAGCAATGTTGGGCCCCGTATCTCAGGAAGGATGTGCTGGACCTGAAGAGGGTCCAGAGGAGGTTCACGAGAACGATCCCAGGAATGAAAGGCGTAACATATGAGCAACGTTTGAGGACTCTGGGTCTATACTCGATGTTGTTTAGAAGGATGAGATCTGATTGAAACTTACAGAATACTGAAAGGCCTGGATAGAGTGGAAAAAAAATAAATGCAAAGAACTGCGGATGCTGGAAATCCAAAACAAAAACAAAAACAGAAACACCTGGAAAAACTCAGCAGGTCTGGCAGCATCGGTGGAGAAGAGCACAGTTGACGCTCTGAGTCCTCATGACCCTTCAACAGAACTAAGTAAAAATAGGAAAGGGGTGAAATATAATCTGGTTTAAGGCCAGTGGGGGGGTGTTGGGACAAGAAGAGCTGGATAAAGGGCCTGTGATAGGTGGAGATAACCAAAAGATGTCTCAGACAAAAGAACAAAGAGGTGTTGAAGGTGGTGATATTATCTAAAGGAATGTGCTAATTAAGGGTAGAAAGCAGGACAAACAAGGTACAGATAGCTCTAGTGGGGGTGGGGGTGGGTGAAGGAATACTAAAAAGGCCAAAAGGTAGAGATAAAACAATGGATGGAAATACATTTAAAAATAATGGAAATAGGTGGGAAAAGAAAAATCTATATAAATTATTGGAAAAAACAAAAAGGAGGGGAAAAAATGGAAAAGGGGTGGGGATGGAGGAGAGAGTTCATGATCTAAAATTGTTGAACTCAATATTCAGTCTGGAAGGCTGTAAAGTGCCTAGTCGGAAGATGAGGTTCTGTTCCTCCAGTTTGCATTGAGCTTCACTGGAACAATGCAGCAAGCCAAGGACGGATATGTGGGCATGAGACACTCCACCCTGCTCTCAAATTTCATTAAAAAAAAAATAGTGGTCTCTACTGAGACTATAACAGTGCAAAAATCATTAAAGGTAGCAGGGCAGGTTGAGAAAGTGGCTACAAAAGGTATGCTGGGCTTCAAAAGTAGAGGCATAGAGTACAAAAGCAAAGAAGTTATGATGAATCTTTATAAAACCCTGCCTGGCCTCAACTGAAGCATGGTGTCCAATTCAGGGCACTATACTTTAGGAAGGATGTGAAGGTTTTAGAAAGGATGCAGAAAAGATTTACAAGAATGGTTCATGGAATTAGGAACGTCAGTTACTAAAGGATAGTTTAGTGAAGCTGGGATTGTTCTCCTTAGAGAACAGAAAGTTCAGAGGAGATTTTATAGAACTGTTCAAAATCTTGGGAGAGCCTAGACAGAGAGAAACTGCTCCCATTGTCCCAAGAGTCAAGAACCAGAGGACACTGATTTAAAAGGTGATTGGCAAAAGAAACAATGGTGACATGAGAAAAACATTTTAACACGGCCAGCAGTTAGGATCTGGAATGCACTGCCTGAAAGTATGGTGGAGGCAAATTCAGTTGTTGCTTTCAAAAGTGAGCTGGATAAACATCTCAAGAGAAAAAATATGCAGGGCTACGGGGAAAAGGCTGCGGAGTGGAACTAACTAAGTTGGTCTTGAAGAGTGCTGGCAGAGACTCAAAGGACTGAATGGCTTCCCTTTGTGCTGTAAGCATTCTATGATTCTAAATGAGATGGAAGTACCAGTTTTGCATGCTTCCCACCTCCAATCTAACTGGCTAGGATGTGTTGTGAATCACGAATACCACCCAGAAAAACAAGGCAAACATTATTTCCCCCCTCAATATCTCCACTCTCCAGAAACATCAGTGTACCTATGGCATCATTAGAATGGAATCATAGAATGGTTGCAGCACAGAAGGAGACCATTCAGCCTGTCAAGCCTGTGCTGGCTCTCTGCAGGAGCTATTTGGAAGTCTCAAGGGAGCCCCACTTCCTTATCTTTTCCTTGTAGTCCCACAATTTTTTCCTCCTTCAGGAACTTATCCAAAGCCCTTTTGAAAGCCATGATTGAATTTGCCTCCACCAATTTTTTAGGCACTGCATTTAAGATTGTAACCACTCGCTGCATCACAATAGTTTTTTCTCAGGTCACCTTTCGTTCTCTTGCTGAACACTTTAAATTTGTATCTTCTGGTTTTCAACCTTCTGCCAATGGAAACAGTTTCCCTCTATCTATACCATTGGTAGGGAGAGGAATTTGCTGTGCCTGTGTCTAAGGCCACTGGACTACAATTAAGTAGACAAAAAAAAAATTGGTTCGGCTCCATCATGGATATATGTCCCCTTTCACGCTCGAATTTTCTGTATTTACTGTGCTCAGGTGATTTAGCAGGTGTAGGACCAGGAAAGTCAATGCCATGGAGATTGATTTTAATGGACCTCTCTGTCCCTTTAGTGAACAGAAGCATCGCAAGCAAAGTGAACTGCACCTATCCAGGCCCTGGTGCGCCAGCATTTCCTATCCTGGTCTTTAACACAGTAAGAGAGGGAATGGACATCAAAACAGGAAGTGCCGTAAAACTCAGCAGGCCTGGCAGCATCTGTGGAGAGAGAAACAGAGTTAACGCTTCAAGTCCAATATGACTTCTTCAGGTTCTGAAGAAGAGTCACATTGAAATCAAAACATTAACTCTATTTCTTTAAACAATTTAGGTCAAAAATAGTTTTTCCTTTGTATTAATATGTCTGAAGAGAAGGAATATGCAGAAGTCAATTCTTAGCATCTTTCAATTAACTGCACATTACTAGACAACAGTTGACAAAGCTTTCATTTCCTACAAAGGATACACTTCCACATGTAGAGAATTATCTTAGGTAATACTTTGGAGAGATTTTCTTGGAGATTCTAGAGATTTTATTATTCTGGATACCTCCATTTATTGTTGGTCCAGTCTTTTAATTTCAATCCAGGTAGCTCCATCCAGTTGTCCAAACTAATCGTCAGCATGGACCCTTTCATGACCTAAAAATATGCAACAGATTATTTTTATTGAGACACATGAAGGGCCAGACCTATAGTGCAGATAGCATTAATGTTGAAAAAAAGAGATCATATAAATTATAAAAATAGTCATCAAATGGTGACAAGCTTGGGTTCTAGAAACCTGAAAGTTGGAGGAGAAAGGGAATACTGAGGGAGGTGAGGAGTTACATTGAACTATTGGAGAACAAATGAACGAATGAGTTACAGTAGGATGCCATATGATGAACCTCAAAACAGAAAATATAGGGAGGAATAACAGGATGTGGATTGTGAAAGAGGTGTAGGAGTAATATTGAAATGTTGCCAGACTTGGGTTGAGTTAAGAGTTATGAGGGAAATTAAGTATTTAGAATCAAAGAGATTTAGAAACAAAGGCTATTTTAGTAGTGGAGGATACGCCGGAGTTCCCTTTTGAGTTGCTAGGTAGTGCAGCTACACTGATAAATGAAGAAAGACTACGAGTGAATCCATTGAAGGTAGGAAACAGTAGCTGCTGATTAGGGATACAAAAAAACTGAAGGAAGCAAGAGGCCCAATATTCTGCATCCCTTCTGGCATGATTCCATCATAAACCCAATAGGAATACGACAGAATGAACATTAGGCTGGATGCATTGAGTCCTCCAAAGTATAGCCTGGCACATCAGAGGTGGCGTGGCTGGGGGAAAGGAATTAAAAGCCAATTTGTGAGGCCCACATGGAGATCCAAGCATGGCCTATACCCCCAAAACTTCCAAACTATTTGGCAAATTTTCAGGGACCCTATAATGGGGTTAATGAACATACTTGAAGCAACTTTCCTACAGTCCACATTAACATTCCCGGCCTCTCCTCTCTAGCAGATGCCCAAGGTATTTCTATAATAGAACCATAGAACACTACAGCACAGAAAACAGGCCGTTCGGCCCTTCTAGTCTGTGCTGAAATATTATTCTGCTAGTCCCATTGACCTGCACCTAGTCCATAACCCTCCAGACCTCTCCCATCCATGTATCTATCTAATTTATTCTTAAAACTTAAGAGTGAGCCCGCATTTACCACGTCAGATGGTAGCTCGTTCCACACTCTCACCACTCTCTGAGTGAAAAAGTTCCCCCTAATGTTCCCCCTAAACATTTCCTCTTTCACCCTAAAGCCATGTCCTCTCGTGTTTATTTCTCCTAATCTAAGTGGAAAGAGCCTACTCGCATTTACTCTGTCTATACCCCTCACAATTTTGTAAACTTCTATCAAATCTCCCCTCATTCTTCTATGCTCCAAGGAATAAAGTCCTAACCTGTTTAATCTTTCCCTGTAACTCAACTCCTTAAGACCCGGCAACATCCTAGTAAATCTTCTCTGCACTCTCTCAATCTTACTGATATCCTTCCTGTAGTTAGGCGACCAGAACTGCACACAATACTCCAAAGTTGGCCTCACCAATGTCTTATACAACCTCACCATAACTTCCCAACTCCTATACTCAATACTTTGATTTATGAAGGCCAGTATGCCAAAAGCTTTCTTTACAACCTTGTCTACCTGTGACGCCACTTTCAGGGAATTATGTATCTGAACTCCCAGATCCCTTTGTTCCTCCGCACTCCTCAGTGCCCTACCATTTACTGTGTATGTCCTACCTTGGTTTGACCTTACAAAATGTAACACCTCACACTTTTCCGCATTAAATTCCATCTGCCATTTTCTGGCCCATTTTTCCAGTTGGCCCAGATCTCTCTGCAAGCTTTGAAAGCCTTCCTCGCTGTCCACAACGCCTCCAATCTTAGTGTCATCAGCAAACTTGCTGATCCAATTTCTATAATGGTGCAGCCACATGCCACAGGCATTATAATGTGGTGATGATCCTGTTCATTTCAACAGGATCAACATCAGAGTTAATCAATGGATTGTTTCCAGCACTTAAACTAGGATAAAAGGCCATAGGTTTTTAAAAAAAAAATTTCATTGACCCATTGTAAAAAAAAGTCATGATGCAATTATTCAGGCTTTTCACTACAAGATGACTGTAGACTGTTAATATAGATAAATGCAGCATGATGTACTATGTATGAGCAATTCCAAGCATGTATACATCATGTAGCAAGGTGTGCTCAAGAATGTTGAGCTGATGGATCACAAGTCACTGAAGGTCCATAACCAATGCCGCGAGACTCTTGAAAATGTAAATATGCATTTGGATGTATTGTCCAGACATTCAAATGTAAGATTAGAAATACTACCGTTTCTGGGGCTGAAACCCTTTTTGTTGCACTTATTGCTTTTGTCACTCCAGGCTTGATTAATCAATATTTTTCTTGCTTACAGATAAACTCTATCCTCATTAACCAACACTAGCTCCCTGCCCCCCCAGCTTATTCAATTTAAAATGATCTTCCATGTCTTGAAATCTATCCAGCCTTTCCTATTTCTGTATTAATTGCCAGGCTTACTTCCTAATGCAGTTATTCTTCTATTTCTGGATCCCTATTCACCCTTCTCTCCATCTACCACATCACTGTTGACTGATATTTTAGTTTCTCTCTGGAATTCTGCTCCTAAACCCTACAGGGTCTCTACTTCTGTGCTTGTTGTGTGAAGTTCTGTGCTGGGAATGCTAATTTATAAAATCTACCCTTATATTCCATGTTCCCACTGTAACTCAAGCAATTATCTTCAACTCTCATTTTGGTAACTTTAGGATATTTAATTATCATTCAATATGCTATACAATATTACGTTCCATATGAAATAAGATACTAACGTGCCATGCACCACCGGGCGGACCTTTTCCCAGCACCAAATGAGGAATGCTCTTGTGCTTTTCTAGCTTCCACTGTAGGACTGATGGATAATCAAATCTAAAGTCTGCATCAGGATGAAGAAGAGTGTCAAAGAGAAGTGCCACAGGATTGGATGACCTGCCTTCAAGACCTTCGGATAAATATTCCAGATCCTGTAAAAGGGAAAGATGTATTGATCATTCGTAAGGGTCCGCTCTGGATCTACAGCCCCTCACTTCACCTTCTCGTGGTAAACCCTGTTAACCTCTACCTCACAGTGGAGGGACAGAAACAAAAATAACTGGAAAAACTCAGCAGGTCTGACAGCATCTGCGGAGAGGAACACAGTTAACGTTTCGACTCCGTATGACTCTTCATCAGAACTGTGGAGGGACAGATGTTGGAAGGGTGAAAAAAAAATTCGTTGCGGCATGGATGGCAACACATACAAGCATTTTGGTGGATATGACACACAACGGTAACAAAATATGAACTGCAGCAGGGTAAAAGCGGAGAAACACCCCGCACCAGCCATTCACTGCAGTTGCTAAGCTAGCTGGATGTCTTGAATCCTCTTCGCCACTGGGATCATGCAAAAGCAGCTGAGAGATATAATAAAATTAATTTAAAATATAATATAATAAAAACCCTTAGCGTAGGTTTAACTGGAAGCTCATCTCAAGGTCAACTGTAAGACCAAGGCTATGAGCCAGCACGTAGAAAGTCCTACAAGAGAAGGGTCCTACAAGAGGAAGGGACAAACTCTGTTTTCCTCTCCACAGATGCTGTTAGACCTTCTGAATTTTGCCAGCATTTTCTGTTTTTGTTTCAGATTTTCAGCATCCGCAGTATTTTGCTTTTATATAAGAGGAGGGGCGATACTGGGCCTAATCTTAGGGAATGAAGCCAGCAAGTGGTAGAAGTGTCAGTGGGGGAGCAGTTCAGGGACAATGGCCATAACTCGGGAAGATTTAAAGGTAGTTATGGAAAAGGACAAAGATGGACCAGAAGTAAAGGAACTCAATTGGGGGAAGGCAGATTTCAATATAAGACAGGATTTGGCCAGAGTGGACTAGGAGCAGCTACTTGTAGGAAAGTCTACATCAGACTTCATCAGTGGGAGTCATTCAAAAAAATAAACAGTGAGAGTTCAGGGCCACCATGTTTCCATAAATGTGAGGGGTAGGACTAACGAGTCCAGGGAACCCTGGATGTCAAGGGATATAGAGCATTGGATAAGGGGGAAAAAAGGAGGCTTAGGGCAGATACAGAGGGCTGAAAACAGTGGAAGCCCTACAGCAGTATAGAAAGTGTGGGAGGGTACTTAAAGTAATTAGGAGAGCAAAGAGGGGACATGAAAAAACAGTGGCGGGCAAGATAAAGGAAAATCCCAAGGCATTTTATAAATAAATTAAGGGCAAGAGAATAACCAGGGAAAGAGTAGGGCCCATTAGGGACCAAAGTGGCAATCTGTGCATGGAGCCAGAGGACGTAGATGAGGTTTTGAATGATTACTTTTCATCTGTGTTCACTATGGAGAAGCACAACGTAGGTGCAGGCATCAGGGAAGGGGACTGTGATATACTTGAACAAATTAGCAATGATAGGGAGGGGGTATTAGCAGTTTTAGCAGGCTGAGAAGTGATTAAATCCCCAGGCCCAGATGAGATGTATCCGAGGTTGTTATGTGAGGCAAGGGAGGAGATTGCAGGGGCTCTGACACTAGTTTTCAAATCCTCTCTGGCCACAGGAGAGGTGCCAGAGGACTGGAGTACAGCGAATGTGGTACCATTATTCAAGAAGGGTAGTAGGGATACCCAGGTAATTACAGGCCAGTGAGTCTAACATCAGTGGTAGGGAAACTATTGGAAAAATTTCTGAGGGACAGGATTAATCTCCACTTGAAGAGGCAGGGATTAATCAGGGATAGTCAGCATGGCTTTGTCAGGGGGAGATCATGTCTAAGAAATTTGATTGAATTTTGAGGAGGTGACTAGCTGTGTAGATGAGGGTAGTGCAGTTGATGTAGTCTACATGGACTTCAGTAAGGCTTTTGACAAGGTCCCGTGTGGGAGAATGGTCAAGAAGGTAAGAGCCCATGGGATCCAGGGCAATTTGGATCCAAAATTAGCTTAATGACAGGAGGCAGGGGGTAATGGTCTAAGATTGTTTTTGCGATTGGAAGCCTGTGATGAGTGGTGTACCACAGGGATCGGTGCTGGGACCCTTGCTGTTTGTAGTGTACATTAATGATATAGACATGAATATAGGAGGTATCATTAGTAAGTTCACAGGTGACACGAAAATCGGTGGTGTCGTAAATAGCATGCAGGAAAGCCTCGGATTACAGGATGATATAGAAGGGTTGGTAAAATGGGCAGAGCAGTGGCAAATAGAGTTTAATCCTGAGAAGTGTGAGGTGATGCATTTTGGGAGGGCTTGCTAACACAGCAAGGGAATACACAATGAATGGTAGGACTCTAGGAAGTACAAAGGATCAGCGGAACCTTGGTGTACATGTCCACAGATCCCTGAAGCCAGCAGCACATGTAGATAATGTGGTTAAGGCGGCATATGGGATACTTGCTTTTATTAGCCAAGGCATACAATATAAAAGCAGGGAGATTATGTTGGAGCTGTGTAAAACGCTAGCTAGGCCACAGCTGGAGTACTGGATGTGGTTCTGCTCGCCACACTATAGGAAGGATGTGATTGCACTAGAGAGGGTGCAGAAGAGATTCACCAGGATGCTGCTTGGGCTGGAGTGTTTATGCTATGAAGAGACACTGGATAGGCTAGGGTTGTTCTCCTTAGAGCAGAGAAGGCTGAGGGGGTACCTGATAGAGGTATACAAAATTATGAGGGGCATAGGTCGGCTATATAGGAAGGAACTTTTCCCTTTAGTGGAAGTGTCAATAACCAGGGGCATAGATTTAAGGTAAGAGGCAGAAAGTTTAGAGGGGATTTGAGGAAATTTTTTTTCACCCAGAGGATGGTTGGAATCTGGAACACACTGACTGAGGGGGTAGTAGAGGCAGGAACCCTCACAACAGTTAAGTAGTATTTAGATGAGCACTTGAAACACCATAGCATACAGGGTTACGGGCCAAGTGCTGGAAAATGGGATTAGAATAGATAGCTGCTTGATGGCCGGCATGCACATGATGGGCCGAAGGGCCTGTTTCTGTGCTGTACAACTCTGACAGTCTGGTTCAGCCTCAGACATCTGCTAGGGAGATGGATGGCATCAGTGGCAAGGGTTTGTGATGTGGACTGAAGGAGAGGGGGACAGTGCTCAAGGACAGAAAATTGTCAATAATGTCAGCTAACATAGCAGCCAGGAAGGGAAGTTGAAGATCAACAGTTTAATACAAATAAGGTCAAGGGAGCAAGAGGTAGGTCTCGTTGACAAGATGAGCTTGGCCAGATAGGAGAGAAAGTAGGGAAAGATGCAAATCCAGGGTTAGGGCAAGGAAGAACCTTAGAGAACGTTAGGTCCAGTGAGCTAGGGAAAGGGAGGGAGGCAGCAGAGACAGCTGATCAGATGGTTTCAATCTTTGTAACAAAGGAGTCTATTTGCTCATCGCACTTAATGTTGGTGAAAGTGGATAAGGCAGGGGAGGATGGTTTATGTGGTGAAGAGAAGCCAGGTATTATCTTTATCTCCCTGGATGATGTTTGAATATTGGCCTGTTTCAGTAATGGAGAGCAAAGCCTGGAAGTGGTCTAGCCTGATCTGGAATGATTAAATCAGCTGTTCGCCAAAGACCATCAAATCTGCATCCCATGGATTTAAATGAGTGAAGGTGAGGGGTATACCATGGGGAATAATTAAGGTAGGAAAGAGTAATAGCTGTAATGGGGGCACAGGTAGGATTTAGCAAATTAATAGCTGCTGAGATGCCAAGTTGAATTAAAAAGGCCAAATGCTAGATAGTTGGGAATTTGAATGCAGAGGTAAATGGCTTGAGGGAGAGCTTTTTCCCAGGGTCAGACACAGAAACAAGTAGGGTTGAGAAGGGGAAAAGGAATGCGAGTTGAGAGCAATACAAGGAAATGATCAAAGGTTGCCTTATCCTTCTCAATAATGATAGGGGTAGTGAGACTGCATGAGATGGCAAGATTGAAAGAGTGGCATTCTACATGGGTAAGAGGTTTTATGAAGGGAGAGATCTAGGGAGGAAAGGAGGATAGTGAGAGGAGAGAAATCAAGGAATGGAGATGGAGATTAAACCAAAGATGAGAAGTAGCTCAGTGCAGAGGCACAGGGAAGAAAGCGGAGGAGATTTCAGTGAGAAGTTTGGAGTGATTTTTGGGTGGGCAGATGCAGAGTTTAATTGAGAGGTTTGAAGGGTGAGATGCTTAAAGGAGGAGGAGGAGGAATTGCTAGAGTAAGTAGGGAACAGACCAAGGTGTGATTTAGAGATAAAGGCTACACCACCACTATGATGGTTTGAGTGAGACAGGTGGTAGAAGGTATAGACGGGTGGGAAAGCTTAATTCAGAGTCATTTGTCTGTTGGGCCAAAATGTCAATGTGGTCATCCACAAAACGTTTATGGATGGCAAGGGCTTTCTTCACAAGTGAATGTACATTTTTGAGGGGGATGTCGAGGGAAGCAGTGAAAGCCGGTCTATGGGCAGAGTTAAGAGAAGATTCTATTTTTGTACATTTGATAAGCTCTTCAAATTAAATCCAAACTTATGAGTACAAAATAATAAATAAACAGAATTGAATACACAAACATATAATATGCTGACAACACACTGACCTGATCTACAACAGAAAAATGCCTTCCTTCTTCCAGCTTGTTATGCAGGACTGGATTTGGATGTACAGCCCCGGGTGCCATGTATGGTCTATATCCAGAGAGCAGATAGGAAAGACACATCCCAGAAGGACCATTTCCTGGATTAATAATTTTAGCAACATTGTTAAATTGACATGTTTCTAAAAACAAATTTAAAAACAAAATGGAATCATGTTAATTTAACCTTCCCAATAGATGATAATTAGCTGGTGTGTGTAAGTCACCCACTTTATACATTGTGTGATTTTACTCTCCATTAAAATCAACGGAATGTAAACTTGTGCAAAATGTGAAACAAAAGGTGTGAACTAGTCAGTTTTCTGCCAGGCAGGTTAACTTAAAATGAACCATAAATCTTCCCAGGTCTGCACCTTCAAATAATACGATGGTTTCAAATATTAAATCAGAGAACGAAATCAACAATAAAAATATAAACTAAAGATTTCAGTTTGTGGTATTATGGCCAGAAGAACTAAGCCTTTCATGTAATTGAGGCTTAGCCCATTAAAAAAAGTTGTTAATAGAGACCCCACTGCTCATACAAATGTGATTTACCCTCAACATGGGATGGCCAGTATAAACGTCTGATAGTGACAAGAGTTTGAACTAAAAGTTGCATTTACAATGTCAAGTCAGTCTTCACTCTACTTCTGGTAATAGTTAATAATACTTTTCCGTTTTGAATGTAGGTTTGGCTGATTTCCAAAAGATGTTTCAACCAAAAAAATTTACAATAATTTAAGCAGATGTGTCCCATGACTGGATCATCACATTGCATGTGAGGCTGCATCAAGATTGCATATTGCTAAAAAGTTACTGATTTACACCATTGATATAGCTAGTTATTTCCTGTTGTTATTCTTTGACCAAGATGAAAACAATTGAGCAAACACTTTGGGCAGGATTTGACATTCCCTGCCCAGTGGGTTTGAAGGTGCAGGCGGCCATTTCGTCACCTACCCACAAGCCCCTAGCCTGTCTGAAATTTTGTTGGGGGGGTGCGTTGTGTGGCCTGCCTGCTCTTAGGCCTATTAAGGCCCTTAAGTTGCCAATTAATGGCTGCTTAAAGGCCACATCCCACCACCACGGTATTTTATTCTGGCAGCACCCACCACCCTCCTCCCTCCAGCCTCTTGAATGCAGCCCCCCAACCTCCTCATCATGACTCCCCAACCCCAGACTTATCTGGGCTCCTAAAGAGCGGTGTAGTTCCAGCTGTGGCCACTGCTCCTGGTGTCCCTACTGGGACTACAGGGCTTCTGATTCACTGGCAGTTTTCCAAGCGGGACTTCTCACTGAGATAGGGCAGAAGTCTTTCCTTAAAGCAATAAACACTCCTCCCAGTGTTAAATTACTACTGGGCATCTGTTAGGATCGCGGGCGGGCTCCCTCCACCCCTAACCTTTTAGCTAGGAGGGTGGGGAACATGGCGTCCCATAAAATTCAGCTCCATAACTTCATTAGTTCATGCAGATATGGGCTTAGTTTGTACCATGTTACTTTTTGATCTTAAGGAACAGTTAAAATCTCGAACGTTATGTATTTCCTTTATCCATTTGTATTAATATAAATTTAAAACAGTGGTTGTTGTAGGATTTTATTGTATCTTCAAGACAGAAACAAAACCACTTTTATCAATCAACTGACACTATCTAAAGTTAGCTGTATAAAAGAAACACTATAATGTCAGCAGTGCACCAATGATGTTACAAGAGATCATCAGACATAAAAACACCAATGGATGCCCAGCCTTTGCTGATTGTAGGGCCTCATGGGTGAGGCAACTGACCAAATCATCTCCTTCCAACTGCAGCAAAGAGTGCTCATTTTGCAACATCCTTTATATTCCTTTTCAGGGTGGACCTGGGTTGTTACATTGACCAGACCTTATTGTCTTATTAGAGCTCTTCTTAATACAAAATGTCCAATGGAGTGAAATCCCACCCTGACATTATGCAACTTCAATTGGCCTCCTCATGCTCAGGATTGCTTTCCTTATCTCCTTGTTTCTGCTGGCCAGTTCACAACTCCCTCTGACCTTCAAGCCTACTTTCAAAAATTCAATTGTTCATATTTGCCTGTTATCTCAAAGCTGTTCATAAGAGCTATCCAATCCAACTATTAAAACATAAAGTGCTTCAATAATGTCTACATGCTAATTAATATTTGCAGACATTCTTACCTTTCCCAGGCCTCTCTTTTATCTATGAAAGAATCATGCAGAAATCAGCAATGCTGTTTACTTTGAAAAGGTCTTTTGGCCTTGTGAACTGTGAGGAAGTGGAGAACTTCAAAAGGGCATAGACAAGTTGGTGGAATGGGTGCATAGTTGGCAGATGCAGTTCAATGCAGAGAAACGTGAGGTGATACATTTTGGTAAGAAGAACGATATAAAATAGGTACAACTCTAAAGGGGTGCAGGAGCAGAGGGATGTATATGTGCAGAAGACGTTGAAGATAACAGGGCAGGTTAAGAGAGTAGTTAATAAAACATACAGTATCCTATGCTTAGAGCACATGGCAAGAAGGTTATGTTGAATTTGTATAAGACACTAATTCGGCCTCAGCTGCAGTGTTGCGTCCAGTTCTGGGTGCCGCACTTTAGGAAGGATGTGAAGGCATTGGAGAGAGTACAGAAGAGGTTTTGAGAATGGTCCTAGGGGTGAGGAACTTCAGTTATGAAGATAGATTGGAGAAGTTGGGATTATTTTCCTTAGAGAAGCAAAGGTTGAGAGGAGATCGGATAGAAGTATTCAAAATCATGAGGAGTCTGGACAGAGTAAATAGGAAAAACTATTCCCATTCGTGAAAGGTTCAAGAACGAGAGAGCACAGATTTAAAGTAATTGTCAAAAGAAGTGAAAATGTGATATGAGAAAAAATAGCGAGTGGTTAGCGTCTGGAATGCACTGCCTGAGGCATTCAAGAGGGAATAAGATGGTTATTTGAAATGGAAGAATGTGTAGGTTTACAGGGAAAAGGCAGGAGAATGGTACTAAGTGAAATGCTCATTCGGAGAGCCGGTGCAGACACGATGGGCTGAATGGCCTTCTTCTGCACTGTAACAATTCTGTGATTCTGTTTATGTAGCTCTACCACTTTAATACTGTTTGTTTTATTCACTCCTCATTTACTATGTAGGTAACACTCCTGTTCTAGTTTGATCTAATGTGGTAACATACTAGTGCGAGTCTAATGAGCTATTTCCTGGTTGAATGAACTACTGAGTAAGCACAGCTGTTTCTGCCCAAAATAAATGGAGAACTTAATAGGTTACAGCCCCCAACTTTGAAATTGACTTTAATGCAAATGGGCAATGACTATCCTTTGTTGCCTGATGTAAGTGACTGCCCAAATGTATCCTAGGCTGTAATAATGAGTCCTGCTCCTTCATGTACCATGCCCTAAGAAGGCTTTGGTGACAATGGACTTCCATAGGATTCATCCATGACTATACTTGGCAAAGTGTTTTGCTGTTGCCTTCTGCAGTATGGCTGAATAGAAAACTCTCGCTCTTACCGCCTGCCATCAGGTGCACTGGAAGGATTTACAGGCTGTTAATCAAACTGTTTGGCCATGTTATGAATGCACCTTTCGTGGCCATCAAGTCCTGAAGCAGGACTTGAACGTGGAGCTTCTGGCCCAAAGGTAGGGATGCAATGGTTGCAGCACAAGACCTACTTAAGAATGGGTGCAGAAACCAAAACTGTGATTGTAATAATCCTACTTCAATTAGAAGAGTGAAAAAATCAGGCAGAACCAAATGTTGAAAGGAACAGAAGAACTGTAGAATAAAGGTCTCGCACATGTAGGGTTAATGTGGGACTGAGTATAGTTCCGCCCACAGTGATGTAAGGGAGCATATGACCCGCACCCAGGGTCAGTCTAGTGTTGGACAGAACCGTGTGTACCAGCAAGCTTCTAGCTTGTACCCTTCACTGTATATTTGTAAATAGTTTTAAGAGTCAATAAAGACTTATAGTTAACGTACAAATGACTACGAAAACTTCTACAGACTTACCAAACTATAACCAATACCCTACAACATGGTGGCAGCTTGTGAAAATCCAAAGACCTAGCAGAAAATGCAGAGAAAAACTAAAATGCTGAAAGACAGAGAAAAAAATCAGCAAAGCAGTCTGACCTGAAAAGGGGCTCCAGAAGCAGAGGTACAGAGGGAAAAAAAAACCCACCAGAAAAAAGCTATAAAGAAAGGCTTGGAAGCTGAGGGCAGGAATTTTAAATTCCTTACTGCAGCAGAAGACTCCATTGACTCTCCTTTGGAACTCCAGCTTCTAATCCCAGAGTGCACACAGTCAGCAGACCTAGCAAGGAGTGAGCTAAATCTTTAAAATTGCAGACTACAGCAAATCTTGAGAAATCTTTAAATAATTCAGAGTCAGAAATGCAATCTGAAAAAACCCATCGCTAAAACCCGATCCCCAAGTCAGTGTCTGAACACATGGCATCTGAGCTCACTCCAAAACCGAAAAAAATAATTATCCAGCAGAATCACAACTTCTAAACTCAGCTGAGAGAAAGCAAAAGCCAGGATTCAACAATTTTTTGACTTTAAAGTAAAACGCTGCAGGTAGGATATCCAGATAGCCATTGTTGATTTTTTTTCAAGCTGAGCACAGACACTATTGCAGCAGAGCCTGCCAAAACCAGCAAGCGCTAGAAATCCCTTTGTCTCCAAGTGAATGGTGACGCCATCTTGAAGTTCAGAAAGCTCTTAAAGCAGAACATACACTTTTGAAAATTTAACCATGGATCAGAATTCCACATTTCCAAATCAATACAGACTAATTCAAGGCCCAGAGCCATCATATAACTGGGAACTTAGGAGGAAAAGATACCCAAGATTCAGCATCGCTTTACATTTAGACAAGAAGTCAGAAGCAGAGAAGGTTTACACACTGCTCTACTCGGCAGGCCCAATTGTATTCAACATTATTGCAAGATAGGGAATCAATGAAGCATCTGCTAAATTTGAGAAGTACTAAAGTCTTTCAACATTTATTTCAATCTAAGAAGCAATAAACTACTTGAAAGAGCTAAATTTAACAAGTGAGCCCAGCAGCCAGGAGGACCTGTCGATTCTTTCATCAATGATCTGTACAGGATGACAGAAGGTTGCAAATAGGGAGACCTAAAATCTGAACTCAGAGACAGAATAGTGGTAGGGGTAGCGGACAACACACTCTCTGATGTCATGCAAACAAAGGAAGATTAATGCTGGAAAAGACATATCAGATAGGTAGGCAATCAGAACTCCATGAGCGGCACAGAACAATTTTAAGGGGAGAAAATAAGTCATTGTGCAGAGGCCAACCCACAATTCAGCTAGTTAAGCAACAAAGACACAAGGACATGTCAGGCCAAGGAAAGTAATACCCAAACTGGCCAGCAGAGCAACCATGCCAAATTTGTACAGCAAAATGCCCCCACAAGCGAGATCAGTGTCCTGCAAATTTAGCCCAATGTTTTCAGTGCAACAGGATTGGACACAATGGCAAACTGTGCAAGATAAAAACTCCGAAATGCACAGAAGGCCCAAAGATTGTCCACGAGGTCAAAAGTGCAAACCCAGAAGACACAGCCATGCTTCTTGGGGGAGGTCAAAGATCTCGGTTTCTCATTTTGGAATACGGACATTTCTGTCCGTGGCCATTTAACAAATTTTAAGCTAGACACAGGGGCCAGCATAACAGTCTTGTCGGACAAAGAACCATGGTTGGTGACCCAGCGGCTGACACCACCCATGACACCCTTATATGAGGCAGGAGGCTTAAAGTACCTGGTGAAAGGCACCCTGCAGGTGACACTGAGATACAAGAATAAAACAAATCTGTGAGACCCTCTTTGTGATCCACAACCAGGACTGTTCATTACTAAGCCACAAAGCCTGTGTTGAACTTAACCTATTACAGAAGATTGACGAGGTCAGCCAGCAAGGGCCTAGCTTCAAGTACAAATGTGAGTTCCCGAAACTCTTCACAAAACTGAGATGACTGAAAAATGCATACAGGAACACACAGGATGCTAAAACCATGTGCCTATTCACGCTATGTAAGATCCTACACCCACTCGTGAAGCAGGTAGAGCAGCAGCTGGACAAGATGACAAACATGGGAGTCATCATCCCAGTCAAACAACCAACTCCATGGTGTTCCGGGATGGTCCCAGTCCCAAAACCGAACAGTAGAGGAACATGACTAGAGACTCATAGCTGTCTTCGAGCGCCTGCAGAGAGCAAGGCTGACGCTGAATGACAAATGCAAGTTTTCCAAAACATCAATGTGATTCACTGACTGAAAGGGTGGTAGAGGCAGAAACCCTCATAACGTTTAAGAAGTATTTGGATGTGCACTTGCGATGCCATGGCATACAAGGCTATGGGCCTAGTGCTGGAAAACGGGATCAGAATAGTTAGGTACTTGTTTGACCGGCACAGACTCGATGGGCCGAAGGGCCTTTTTCTGTGCTGTAGACCTCTATGACTCTATTTCTTGCCACATCGTCAGCAATAAAGGCATCACAACAGGCCCACAAAAAACCAAGACTATCAGCAAGTCCCCAACCCCATCCTCAATTCTAGACCTCCAGCGATTCTTGGGGATGGTGAACCAGCTGGCAAATTTTTTGCTGAAGTAAGCAGAGATCACAGAACCTTAAATAGATGCCTCCAAGGTTCTGTGATCTCTGCTTAGACAGACCATGCACAGGGACTCACAGCAGGAGCAGGCATTCACTTGCATCAAGGCAATGCTGCTCTCCACTGACATTCTGGCCCATGATGAGCCAGCCCTGCCAACCACCATAGCAGCGGATGCTTCATCCACAGGCCTGGGAGTGGTCCTGTTCCAGGAACAACAGGATGGAAGTTGCTGACCTGTGTACTACGTGTCCAGAGGGCTCTTGGACATGGAGATAAAGTACGCTGTCATAGAAAAGGAAGGTCTCATGGTCATGTAGGCATGCAAGAAGCTTTCAGACTACATCATCTGCCTCAAGGTTACAATCAGAATGGATCACAACCCACTAGTTTCCTTATTGGATGAGAAGGAGCTGGCTAAGATACCTCCCAGAATCCAGAGGTGTTGCCTGCACCTTATGCGGTTCACTTATGAGATGGCATACATCCAAGGTAAAACCCAGACACTTTCAATGGCCAAAGCAGGCCTCCCAACAAACTAGAATATCAATATCATCATACAATTGGAAGTGTGCTCCCAAATGACAAGTAGAGACCTGCCAGTGACCAAGCAAACTCCAACAGATCTGCCAGGAACAAATGTGCAATGGAATGTGCCTGTATCTGCAGATAATGCAAAGAAGAATGGCCTCAGCAGAGACCAAACAGAGGGACCAGGAAAACCTGGTTTGAACAACAAAAACACTTAATGATCATAGATGATATCCTGGTCTACAATAAGCATCTGGTCATCCCAGTGTCCCTGTGGTTAAAGATCCTTCAAAAAAAAACACCAGGACCACCTGGGCATCATCATCTGCAGCGCTCAGGCCCAATCTGCTGTCTGGTGACCAGGGGCAGAATTTTGCCATCGGTGTGCGGGGGCGGGCCCGACAGTCTGATACGTAATGACGTCAGATCGCGCGTGCGTCCTGATGTCACCGTGCACCATCGCGATATTTCGGAGGGTGGGCACTATAACTTCCGAGGCACGCCCACCATTAATTAACAGGCCACTTAAGGCAGCAATACACAGCGATTTCTAAGCAGCCTGTGCGATTTTCAGTGCGTCACATGGGCACTACGGGTGGGCTGCATTTTTAAAAGCCTCATCCAAGGGCAGGATAAGGGGGAGTGAGTGGGCTCGCAAATGCAGGTTGTTAGTACTTTACTTTTTAAATTTACTGCTTCTCGCTTGTGTGAACAGGAGAACTTCAAATCTCTTCAGAGCTGCTTTGACAGAAAAAACAGGCTTCAGTCAGGACTCTGGAGGAAACATAATTCTTGGGGCCTTGCAGGTTTCAGGCAGCCTTCCCTTACCCTGGGAATGGGGATTGTGCTCTCCACTGGGGGCATCTCCTCTGAGGAGGAAGAGAGGGCCAGAAGGGGGTGTAGACCAGGAGTCCATATTTCAGCCTCCTGGGGGGCCACCTTTGGGAGAACAGGCACAGACACAAGGGGTGCAGGGCCAACAGGAAGTCCAAGGTGGAAGGGGCCGCAGAAGATGCCACTATCCTGCTGCCAGGGTTTACAAAGCAGCTACCTCAATATGTCTGAGGTTCAGTGCCGAAGGAGACTCCGTCTCTCGAGGGAGACAGTGACTTCCATCTGTTAGATGTTCGGCCTGAGATCAGCTCCAACTGTGAGGGTGGACACCCCATGCCAGTGACGCTAAAGGTCATGGCTGCCCTCAACTTCTATGCCTCCAGCTTTTTCCAGGGGTCAGTGGGTGATCTTTGCGGTGTCTCCCAGTCAGCTGTCCATACTTGTGTCAAGCTGGTGACGCCCTGTTCAGGTGTTCATTGACTTTCATTCACCACCACTCGGACGAGGCCAGCCAGACACAGTGAACCAGAGGCTTTGCAGCGATTGCTGGTTTCCCCCGCGTCCAGAGTACAATAGACTGCACACATGTGGCCATCAAGGCGCTAGCGGGAGAAGGGATTCCACTCCTTGAATGTGCAGATAGTGTGAGACCATAGGATGCAGATTCTGCAAGTGTGTGCAAGGTACCCAGGCAGCTCCTAGCCAACATCCTGAGACACTCCCAGGTGCCGGGGCTCTTCGGTGCTCCAGCCCGACTGGATGGATGACTGCTGGGTGACAAGGGCTATCCCCTCAAAAAATGGCTCATGATGCCTCTCCGCCATCCAACAGAGGCCGAGCAGCGGTACAATAGGAGCCACACCTCCACAAGGGCCATGGTAGAGAGACCCATCGATCTTCTCAAAATGTGCTTCTGATGCCTGGACTGTTCAGGGGGCGCACAGCATTAACCCCCAGATCATGTGTCGCTGGTAGTGGTTGCATGCTGCACTCTGCACAATCTGGCGCTGGAAAGGGGGGACGCAGTGGAGGAAGATGTAGACACAGATGCTCTGGCTGCAGACAATGAGTCCAGTAGTGAGTCCGAGGACGAGCACGCACAGGAGAACACTGAGGGGATAGACGCTGACCCGGGCAGCCTCCAGGGAGGCAAGGATGCCTGGGAGGCTTTGGTCCAATGCTAGCCTACCACAGATGAACCTCCAACACATGCCAGGGCTGGAGGCTCCATACTCGATACCTGAGAACAACTTCTGCCTGATTAGGAACATGAACTATGTGCCTTGTCAATAAAGCTCAATGACAAACAAGTCACTCATAACATCATGGGTTCCCCTTCACCTGCAGAAGTAATGAAGCACCCAGAGGCTTGTTGAGAACCAAAACATTTAATGATTGGCAAATTGCATATAGAAATGAAAGTGCATTAAAAGGTGTTGTACAGCACACCTACTGAAAAACAACTGAAACGGGGGCAAAAGAAAACCACCACTGATAAGCCTGTGGTGTGCCTGAGGCAATTTATGTTTATGTTTGCGGGTGCTATGCCTAGGTGCTCCCCCATTGCTGGCACTGGCATTGGAGACAGCCTGCTCACTCTGCTGTCCTGCTGGCCTCGATGACCTTGGCGGGCATCCAATGGCCCTTGGAGTCTGTGCTGGCCCCAACTGGAAGGGAGCGGCCAGTGGCACGGCTGGCATTTCCCCAGTCGCTGCAGCCTTATCAGATGCCACGGTCACTGGCAGAGGGGCAGAGGAGCTGCTGCCCTCATCCAGAGCACTCTGAGAGGAGCCCGTAGAGACGACAGGCAGCTCGTGCGCCAACGTGAGGCCAATTTGGACCTCACTGCTCACCATTGATGGATGGGCACCGAGCTGGGATACTGGGTGCCCAATCCATCTTCCACACTGACACTGACCACCTCAGGTCAATGCCGCTGTGAGGGCTTGCAGGTCCGAAGCGCATCCTCAAGAAGCCAGGACTGTTCTACTGGAGTATCCTCTCCATGAGAGTCGCCACTCTCTCCATGCAGGAGGCATTGCACTCGGCCATGAGGGTCATTGCATTGCTCAAGCTCCACATGGACTCCTCCATCACGGAGACCATGGCACACATTCCCTCATGTATCTCCGCCAGATCCTCCCGCACACCCTGCTGGACTTCCAGCATCTGCTGCCTCAGGGACGACTCCAGAGGCCCATCATCAGCCACCGACTGAGCATGTTCCTGGACCCCAGCAGTCCTCCGACTGCTGGCACCCTAAGCACTCTCTGCCTCTGCCTGCACCTCAAGCGAGTGTGAAGCACCCTCACCGCACTGCACCGAGACACTAGCTGACGATCTTAGCCCCACCGAGGTGCTGGTATCTGCGCTGGTGCCTGCCTGGCTGAGAGGGTGTGATGCTGGTGCGTTTATATCTTCTGGGCCCTCCCTCAGGGGTCAGCGGCAGCCCCTCTGCCTCCTGAGTCCAGGCGTGCTCTGGAGAGGCTGAAAGGAAGAACAAGGATATTTGATTAGTTGAAGTTGTTACACTGTTAATGTGCATGCCTGGCCCTTGGATCAGGATGTGCTCCTCCTTCCATTATCAATGGGAAACCCATGTTAATGCTGCAATCTACATACAGTCAACAGTGGAATGTTTGCACTGACAGACATTGTGACCTCAGTGCACGGCACTCTTACCTCCCAGTGGCACCCCAACCTCATCACGGCTGGTTGACCTGTGCGCATGGTGCCTCTCCAGCTCGAAAGCTTTCTGCTTGTATCTGGTCAGTATGAGTAGGTGGGCCTGCCCCCTGCCAGTCTGCAGGCATTCACCATTATTGTGTGTGGTCTTCTCCTGAAAGGAGAGAGAAACATTGATTAGTCCACCCAGTACCTGGATTGCCATTGCAGCCTTGCCACCCCCACCTGAGGGAAACATTGCAGGGCTCAGCCGATTCGTGACCCTGGAGCCGCCATACACTCACTCCAAACAGCCAGGGCTGACCCTCTTGCCCAGATGCTGCCTCCTGCACATTTGCCCCTCACACTCTAAGACCTTCCAAACCCACGAGCACTACCACCCAGAAGGACAAGGGCAGCAGATGGATGGCTACACCACCACCTGGAAGTTCCCCTCCAAGTCAGTCAGCATCCTGCTTCAGCGCTCCACCACTGCGCCTAGGTCCAGATCCTGGAGCTCTCCCCCAAACAGTACTGTGGGTGTAGCTGCACCACATGCAGCAGATACAGGAGGCAGCTCACCACCATCCTCTCAGGGGCAGCTAGGCATAGGCAATAAATGCTGGCCCACCCAGTGAAGGTCACATGCCGTGAATGAATGAATGCAATAACAAAATTCTGAGTTTTTTCGGGGGGGAGGGGGGGTGGGTTGCGGCTGGGTGGCAACCTAATTGCTGTGCTAGGTGACTCATGCCAGCGCGGTACTCACCCTTCCCGATCACAAGAAGTCATTAAACTGCTTGCGGCACTGCACCCACGTGCGTCTCACCACATTGTGGGAGCTGACCATTTCTGCCACCTCCTCCCAGGCACGTTTCACCATGTGGGGGGGCCTCCTCCTCCCGTCCCTTGGCACTATGATGTCGTGCCCTGCTGCCATCTCCGAGGAGGGCAGCGAGGCACTCATCCAAAAATCTCGGGGCATACTGCCCCGCCGACCTGCCCTCCGGCCTGGCCTGCTCTCCGAGAGCGCTGTCGGACATCCTCCTGTGCAACATCAGTGGAAGCTTTTGGAAGGCTGCCTGCGCTGTTTTTGAACAGGCCGCCAGGTCGCCATTGGACCCGGTGGTCATTGGACTCCCACAGCCACCTGCCCCTTCCTGCTGTTCTCGGGAGCGCGATTCACGCAGGGTGGGCCTTAATTGGTCTGCCTGCATAAAATGGCGGCACGGAGCCAATTGCAGGCGGCGATCGGCCCCGCGCACACTCCCAAACAGCCCGCCCGCCATAAGTAAAATCCTGGCCCAGGCGTACCAAGACACCATTGCAAATTACCAGTTGCATGTGTTGCACAGGCAGGACCAAAGAAAGCCCCTCATCCCCATACAATTCCCTACCAGGCCATGGGAGAGGCTGGGTGTTGACTTGTGCATCTTCAACAGCAAATTGTTCCTTATAGTGGCGGACTACTTCTCTAGTTGGATTGAGGTGAAGCAACCATATACGACTACCACAGAGACAGTAATTAAGGCACCAAAAGAGATGTTCGTGAGGCATGGTATCCCGGATTAGATTATGTCCAGTAATGGCTCACAATTTTCAAATGAGTACTTCGCACACTTTGCCACCACATCCGGCCTCCACCACTGTACCAGCTCCCCAAGATACCCACAGTCAAATGGGGAGGCTGAAAGGGCGGTCCGTGCAGTAAATGCCCTCCTAAAGAAAAGATCAAGGACTTCCCCACAGCACTACTCACATACGGGTCCGTCACTTTGCAATGCAGCCTGTCCCCATCCGAAATCCTGATGGCAGGAAACACTGCACAGAACTTCCAATCCTGCCAAAAAACTCATACCAGGGTTGGTAACCAAGGATTTTTAAAAAGTCATTCATGGGATGTGGGCGTCACTGGCTAGGCCAGTATTTTTTGCCCATCCCTAGCTGCCCTTGAGAAACATAGAAACTAGGAGCAGGAGTAGGCCATTCGGCCCTTCGAGCCTGCTCCACCATTATGATCATGGCTGATAATCCAACTCAATAGCCTGCTCCCACTTTCTCCCCATATCCTTTGATCTCTTTCGCCCCAAGAGCTAAATCTAACTCCTTCTTGAAAACATACAATGTTTTGGTCTCAACTACTTTGTGGTAACGAATTCCATAGGCTCACCACTCTCTGGGTGAAGAAATTTCTCCTCATCTCAGTCCTAAATGGTCTACCCCATATCCTCAGACTGTGACCCCTGGTTCTGGACTCCCTCACCATCGGGAACATCCTTCTGCATCTACCCTGTCTAGTCCTGTTAGAATTTTATAGGTTTCTATGAGATCCCCCCTCATTCTTCTGAACTCTAGCGAATACAATCCTAACTGACTCAATATCTCCTCATGTCAGTCCCGCCATCCCAGGAATCAGTCTGGTAAACTTTCGCTGCACTCCCTCTATAGCAAGTACATCCTTCCTCAGATAAGGAGACCAAAACTGCACACAATATTCCAGGTGTGGTCTCACCAAGGCCCTGTATAATTGCAGCAAGACATCCCTGTTCCTGTACTCGAAACCTCTGGCTATGAAGGCCAACATACCATTTGCCTTCTTTACCGCCTGCTGCACCTGCATGCTTACCTTCAGCGACTGGTGTACAAGGACACCCAGGTCTCGTTGCACATTCCCCTCTCTCAATTTATAGCCATTCAGGTAATAATCTGCCTTCCTGTTTTTGCTTCAAAAATGGATAACCTCATATTTATCCACATTATACTGCATCTGCCATGCATTTGCCCACTC
This sequence comes from Cetorhinus maximus, assembly GCF_964194155.1. Lineage (NCBI taxonomy): Eukaryota > Metazoa > Chordata > Chondrichthyes > Lamniformes > Cetorhinidae > Cetorhinus > Cetorhinus maximus. Next base: position 121,330,858 of record NC_135882.1, on the reverse strand, counting down.
ACTCAGCTTGTCCAAATCACACTGAAGCATCTCTGCATCCTCCTCACAGCTCACCCTCCCACCCAGCTTTGTGTCATCTGCAAATTTGGAGATATTACCTTTAATTCCCTCATCTAAATCATTAATATATATTGTGAATAACTGGGGTCCCAGTACCAATCCCTGTGGTACCCCACTTGTCACTGCCTGCCATTCGGAAAAAGACTAGTTTATTCCTACTCTTTGTTTCCTGAGAAGGTGATGGTGAGCTGCTTTCTTGAACTGCTGCAGTCCCCATGGTGTAGGTACACTCTGAGTACTAGGACATCCAAGTAAGACAGCTGATTACAGGCAGAAGCAAACTTCCACCTACAACAGAAGGTACTGCACAAGACACTTGCCACAATTACAGAAAAGGTGACATGGCCTGGATTAAAGACCGCAAGAGAGAAGGTACCATCATTAGAAGGAACGAGAGCCAACCTTGCTCCTACCTGGTTGGCACCGCAGAGGGCACATTCAGGAGAAACAAAGGGTCTCCTCCCCATCCCTAGACCGCTTGTTCTCGCTGTGCAATGGAGAGATATTGAGGAACATACCCAGATGCCAGAACCACCTCCAAACCTACAGGAAAAACCAACAGATCCTCCAATAGTAGTGCGAGCGAGATATAAAAAGGTTATATGGCCTCCACATTGCCTGAATTCATGGGCTTGAAGAGGTGGGATGGGGGAATGATAATGTGGTAATATTCTTTTTTTTGTTCGTTCATGGGATGTGGGTATCGCTGGCTAGGCCAGCATTTATTGCCCACTCCTAGGTGCCCTTGAAAAGGTGGTAGTGAGCTGTCTTCTTCAACCACAGCAGCCCACGTGGTGTAAGTACACCCACAGTGATGTTAGGGAGGGACTTCCAGGATTTTGACCCAGCGGTAGTGAAAGAACAGCAATATATTTCCAAGTCAAGATGGTGAGTGGCTTGGAGAGGAACTTCCAGGTGATGGTGTTGCCATATGTCCGCTGTCCTTGTCCTTCTAGATGGTAGTGGTTGCGCGTTTGGAAGATATCTAAAGAGGCTTGGTGAGTTAATGCATGGCATATTGTAGATGATACACACTGATGCCTCACTATGCAACGGTGGTGCAAGGAGTGAATGTTTGTGGATGTGGTGCCAGTCAAGCAGGTTGCTTCTGCTGGATGGTGTCAAGCTTTTGACTGTTGTTGGAGCTACACTTATCCAGGCAAGTGGAGAGTATTCCATCACACTCCTGACTTGTACCTTGTAGATGGACAGGCTTTGGGGAGTCAGGACGCGAGTTACTTGCTGCATGATTCCTAGCCTCTGACCTGCTCTTGTAGCCACAGTGTTTATATTGATTGTCCAATTCAGTTTCTGGTCAATGGTAACCCCTAGGATGTTGATAATGGGGGATTAAGTGATGGTAATGCCATTGAATGTCAAGAGATTATGGTTCTTGTTGGAGGTGGTCATTGCCTGGCACTTGTATGGTGCAAAAGTTACTTGCCACTTATCAGCCCAAGCCTGGATATTGTCCAGGTCTTGCTGCATTTGGACATGGACTGCTTCAGTATCTGAGTCGTCATGAATGGTGAACATTGTACAATCATCAGCAAACATCCCCATTTCTGACCTGATGACGGAAGGAAGGTTATTGATGAAACAGCTGAAGATGGTTGGGCCTAGGACAATGTAATTACATGATAGTAATAACAATGTAAGACATGAGGTAAATGATAATCACAACACACGTTGGATAAAGACTTAGGGGAGGTGTAGTATAAGGGTCTGACACATCTGGGATTAATATAGGACTGAGTACAGTACTGCTCACACAGTGATATAAAAAAACACATGACCTGCACCCAGGGTCAGTCTAGTGTTGGTCAGAGCTGTGTGTACCGGCAAGCATGGAGACAGCTTCAAGCTTGTACCCTTTACGTATATTTGTAACTAGTTCTAAGAGTCAATAAAGACGTACAGTTAACCTACGTATGACTACAATGACATCTTCAGACCTACTGAACTATAACCAACACCCTACAATAAATACTAGGAAGCAAAATAAGTCAGTAGTTTGCTGGATCGGTATGGAGTCCTTCCCTGTAAATTGGAGAGATGTTAGCTCATAGCCAGTTGATAGGTAATTCTCCTGTGTTAATAGATTGTTGAAAAATATACTGTAACATTGGTGCAAACTCACTCACTTTAAGTGCATAGTTTGGGATGTCATCAGGACCACAAGCTTTAGGTGGGTCAATGTTATGGAGGAATTTCTCAACACCTTCTGTTGTAATTATAACATTCGACATGTTCTTGTAAGGCTGCCCTCGTACAACAGATTTGTACTTAGGTGCACTGAATCCTTCCAACAGTGCCATGAGACATTTTACATCCACCTGAGACGACACAGCTGGATGTGTCCTCCATTTTATCTGAAGGACAGCATCTCTAACAGTATAGCACTCCCTCAGTTCTGCAATGCAGTGTCAACTGAGATCAAGTGCTCAAATCTCGTTGGATTGGAAACCCATAATGTGCTGACTCAGAGATAAGCGTTCTACCACTGAACCAAGGTTGACACCTAGGAACGAATGTACTTAGATAGCACCTTTTGCACACACCTTTTGTATTCTCTTGGAGTTGTAGCTGATGAATTACTCTATAAGTACAGATATTGATGTGGGGAAATACGAGCCAATCTGTCCAACAAACAGCAATAAGATAAATGACAAGGTAATTCTTTGCAGTTGGGGCACTTGAAAAAATTTTGCAGTAAAAATGGGTCACATGCCAATTAGATTTGATATCCTCAATATGGTGAGCAAGAAATTCAAGTATTCTAACTGATCTCTTAACCTGAAGGCCATTAAACAGCAGCAGAGCTGGTGTTAAACTACTGTGTAGCAAATTAAAAATCATCCTATTCTGCACATATAATCACACCTGTAGTCAGTTACTCCTGAATGATACTTGCCTGGGATTCATAACGATCATAAATATTTGTGGTAAAACGATAGAGGGAACTTACCTATAATTGTGACTGGAACATTTAAGGAGAGGTCTCCAAGGAGGGTGCTTTCTTCCAGTAATGGCATTACAATCTTTCTGGAACAATAATTGGGCAGCACTTCTACGGTTTCATTCTCTGTACGCAAGCTTCTTAAATTTCAAGTCTGTTGTGGTTCAGATTAAGCGAAAGTAAGTAAAATGCTTCAATCACAGTGCATTTTCCTCTCAAGGTAAGCGACAATCTTTTATGCACACATGCTAACTTTCAGCGTCAAAATAAGTATGATACAACAATATGCACAATTAAATAGTAGGTGGAATTAATATATCTTTACAATATGTATATTTATTACAACTTTCAGTTGTAAATAACCCATGTGTGATGAATGGAACAAAACAAAAGTATTTTCCTTAATTTAAATTAGGAAAAAGAGCCACCCAGTATTTATTAATAGAGTTTTAGTTTTTCAATCACTATCACGAACTTTAAAGAATATGGTGGACAACTGGTTTAGCCATCCATTGCCAGATCTGGCTGGACCACGTGAAGCACTATCAGGTACTGCTCTTATCTGCTAAAACTGCTCACTAGTGCAGAATCAAATAGAAAGATAACCCTAGCTTCTTTCCTCTACTCCAAACAATCATCATAAAACCCTCTCCGTTTCCTCCACAACCAGAGCAAGGAGCTCATGAACTTCTCTGCCACTAAGAGCAAGACCATATATGGCAAAGAGCTGGCTGTGTCACTCCTTCCATAAAAAGTTAAACCACTTTTCCCTAAGGAATGTAAAGCTGAGGTTGCTAATTTGAGATCCGGGCCAAATGTCATCTAAATTTCTCCCCTGCCCTAGCTCTGAACCGCGATCTTTCTCTAGTTTCTCTCCTATCTCCACTCATGCCCTCTCAGAGCTCATCTTATCCATGAGCCCCACTTTCTGCTCCCTTCCAACCTATTCCCACTACACTGCTGACCAATCAACTTCCTCTCTTTGTGCCCATGGTAGCTGACATTGTTGACGGTTTTCTCTCTTCAGGTGATGCTCCTTTCTCTTTTAATTTTCTATCAGCACCCCTCTCATCAAAAAAAAATCATTGATGCCTCAGTCCTTGCAAACTACTGCCCAACCTCCCTTTCCTCGCCAAAGTCCTTGAACATGTTGTCACCTTCCAAATCTGTGTCTGCCTTTCCCAGAATTCCATGGTCAAATCCCTATAATATAATCACTCTGCCACAGTACCAGACAACTCTTATCAAAATTGCAAATGAAACCTTACATGTGTCACGGACAGAATCTGTGTGTTTTCTTATTGTCCATGATCTAAGTGTTATGTATGTGCGGTGTGTGTACTTTTACCCTCAGATTGGTTGCCCCAATTTAAATAACTTCAGTAGCAAGCTTTTTTGTGAGTTTACAAATAAAGAATGTTACTTATTATCCGACACTTGACCTGGAGGTTTAAACACAATGTCTCACTCAAAATTAGATAGCTGTTAAGAAAAAAAAATACAATTACAACTATTTCAGTCTCTTTTGTAGCAGGCCTGTAGTTTCTCAGATGAGTTGATGCTTTGGCTTGAGTGAAGTCCTTGAAAAGTTGAATAGACCAGAGGTTGGTTCTCAGGTGAACTTGAAGTTGGAACAGGTTGGAGAAAGAGACCTTCTCCCACTTTCAAGGTATGGCTGTTTATTACCTTAGCTGCTTAGTTGACTGCAGCTGGTTCAATGAGTTTTTGCTGGTCTCTATGTCTCTACAGAGCTGATTCTTGCTGTTTTAAAAGCAGGCAACAAACATGGCTGTCTCACCCATGTGATGTGGTACAAGCCCAAAGTCCTGTTCCAAATCAGGTGATGTGTTAGGCCAATAAACATCCTGCATGTGGCTTTTGACACGGAGTTTGAGACAGCCAAGGTCTTTATAAGGGATCATCACAATACAATCAAAGGTCAATAGGATCCATTTCACATTTGTCTAACACCCACTGAATTTCGATGCCCTAGTGAAACATGGAGACGAGTTCTCTGTAAGCCACATTGTCCATAGGTTTTGATCCATATTTAATTGGGTATTCGACCTAGGCTATACTATCGACAGTTCAAATGCCAAAGTCACATGGTTTGCCACAGCCATCATAACCGCTTGTGTTCGCTTTTCAAAATTTATCTTTAAAATTTATAATATCTTTACACCTGTACTGGGCTGGGCACGACGTGATTGTGACAAGGGTAAACAAATGTTACTCATCCTTCTCGACCTGTCTACAGCCTTTGGCATGGTTGACCACACCATCCTTTTCCAATATCTCTCCACTGTTATCCAGTTGGGGACTGTTCTCACCTGTTTCTATTCATAACAATTTTATTGTAGCCAAAGAATCACTTGCGATGGCTTCTTTTCCTCCTCCTGTACCATTTAGCTCTAGTGTTCCCCAAGGATCTATCCTTGGCCTCCCACTATATCTCATCCATATTGCCTTTTGGTGAAATCATCCAAAGCATTAGTTTTCACATGTATGCTGACAACACCCAGCTCTACCTCACCACTGCTCCATTGTTGCTTCATTACCAGACTGCCTCTCCAACATATAGTACTGGATGTACAGAAGTTGCCTTCAATTAAATATTGGGAAGAGTGAAGACCTTGATTTTAGTCCTTCTTCAAACCTCATTCCCTAGCTACCGACTCCATCCTTCTCCCTGACAACAGTGAGGCCAAACCAGTCTGTTAGCCACCTTGGTGTCATATTTGACCCTAAGATGAGTTTCTGACCACATATTCGAACACACAAATTAGGAGTAGGAACAGGAGTAGGCCACTTGAGCCTGCTCCGCCATTCAATAAGATCATGGCTGATCTGAATGTAAACTCAGCTCCACATTCCCATCTACCCCCTAAAACCTTTCACCCTCTTGCTTATCAAGAATCTACCTCTGCCTTAAAAATATTCAAAGACCACCTTTGGTGGTCCTTGCCACTGCCTTTTGAGGAAGATAGTTCCAAAGACGTACAGCCTTCAGAAAAAATTTCTCCTCATCTCTGTCTTAAATAGGCGACCCCTAGTTCTAGATTCTCCCACAAGAGGAAACATCATTTCCACATCTGCCCTGTCAAAACCCCTCAGGACCTTATAAGTTTCAATTTTACTCTTCTAAATTCCAGCAGAAACAAGCCTAGCCTGTCCAACCTTTCCTCATAAGACAACTCACTCATTCCAGGCATTAGTTTAGTAAACCTTCTCTGAACAGCTTCCAACGCATTTGCACAGTACTCTAGATGTGGTCTCACCAATGCCCTGTGTAACTGAAGCATAGCCTCCGTACTTTTGCATTCAACTCCCCTTGCAATAAATGCTAACGTTCTATTAGCTTTCCTAATCACTTGCTGCACCTGCATACTAACCTTTTGTGACTCTTGCACTAAGACACCTAGATCTCTCTGTAACCTCTCACCATTTAGATAATGTGCTTCTTTTTTATTTTTCCTGCCAAAGTGGACAATTTCACATTTTCCCACATTATACTCCATTTGCCAGATCTTTGTCCGCTCACTTAACCTATCTATATCACTTTGTAGCCTCATGTCCTTTTCACAACTTACTTTCCTATCTTTGTATCATCAGCAAATTTAGCAACCATACCTTCGATTCCTTCATCCGAGTCATTTATATAAATTGTAAAAAGTTGAGGCCCCAGCACTTATCCCTATGGCACACCACTCATCACATCCTGCCAACCAGAAAATGACCCAATTATACCAATGCTGTTTTCTGCCAGCCAGCCAATCTTCTATCCATGCCAATATGTTACCCGCTACACTGAGCTTTTATTTCACGTAATAACCTTTGATGTGGCATCTTACCAAATTCCTTCTGGAAATATAAGTACAGTACATCTACTGGTTCCCCTCTATCCACAGCAAATGTCACTTCTTCAAAGAACCTCTATAAATTGGTTAAACATGATTTCTCTCTCACAAAACCATGCTGACTCTGCCTGATTACCTTGAATTACCAAGTGCCCTGCTATAACGTCTTTAGTAATCACTTCTAACATTTTTCCTATGATAGGTGTTAAGCTGACTAGCCTGTAGTTTCCTGCTTTCTGTCTCCCTCACATTTTGAATAAAAGGAGTTACATTCGCTATTTTCCAAACTAATGGAACCTTCCACGAATCTAGGCAATTTTGAAAAATTAAAACCAACGCATCAACTGTCACATGAGCCACTTCTTTTAACACCCTTGGATGAAGTCCATCAGGACCCAGGGACTTGTCAGCCGCAGCTCCAACAATGTGCTCAGTGCCGCTTTCCTTGCTGATTGTAATTTACTCGAGTTCCTCCCTCTCTCCCATTTCCTGATTTACAGCCATTTCTAATCATACCATCACTAAAAACATCTATTTTCGCCTCCATAATATTGCCAAACTTCTTGCCCGTTTCAGCTCATCAGCTGCTGAAACCCTCATTCATCCCTTTGTTACCTCTATACTTGACTATTTTAATGCACCCCTGGCTGGTCTCCTACATTCTAATCTCTGTAATCTTGAGTGCATCCAGAACTCTGCTGCCCATGTCTTAACTCGCACCAAGTCCCATTCCCCTATCACCTCTGTGCTTGCTGACCTACACTGGCTGCCAGTCAAGCAGTTTCTGAAATTCTCATCTTTCTTTTTAAACTCTCTCCATGGTCTCACCCTCCATATCCCTGTAATCTCCTCCAGCCCTCCAAGATATCTACACTCATCTAATTCTGGCCACTTGAGCAGCCCGGAGTTTAATTGCTTCACTACTGATGGCTGCATCTTCAGCTGCCGAGGCCCTAAGTTCTGGAATTCCCTCTCTACACTTCTCTCCCGCACTTTCCTCTTTTAAGACATTCCTTAAAACCTAGCTCCTTGGAGAAACTGACCTAATATCTCCTCATGTGTCTCGGTGTCAGATTTTGTTTTGAAATGCTCCTGTGAAGTGCCCTATGATATTTTATTACATTAAAGGCGCTATATAAATATAAACTGCTGTTGTTAATGTGTCACACAGCTGTACAGAATGGGAAAGTCCGAGATTCAGTTCAGGTTTGCACTCAAGTTAGATATTTCAGCCAAGACAGCAACATTGGCATTACATTTCACCTAAGTGTCTCTGGACTAGAGGCACACTTCCAATACCATTCACAATGCAATGAAAACTGTAATAAAGGATATTCTTTCATGACTGAGTTTGATGGAAAAGCAAAATATTGTAGATGCTGCAAATCTGAAATAAAAACAAAAAATTCCAGAAATACTTAGCAGATCAGGCAGCATATGTACAGAGGGAAGCAGAGTTTATGTTTTTGGTGAATGACCCATAAAAGATAATTGGCCTGAAACGTATACTGTTTGTCTCTCCACAGATTCTGTCTGATGTGCTAAATATTTCCAGTATTTGGTTTTTTATTTGAGATTGATATATTTTTGTTAGGTAAATGCTTCAAGTGATATGGAGTAAAGGCAGGTAAACAGAGTTGAGGTTCAGATCAGTTAAATTGTAATTGAATGGTGGTATAGGTTTGAGGGTCTGAATGTCATACCAATGTTCCTCATGTCTGTGCTAATGTGCATGCATACAAGGGATAAACCTGGGGTGTGATGCCTCTCATGGGCAAGCAATTACTGGCTAAGCTACGTGAAGAACATTTGAATGATGTACCAGTTGGTTGCTGGTACCTATGGAAATATACCACAATATGAGAAAGCATCTTCGTGAGAGGAGAGGAAAAATTTAAATAGTTATTAAAATTTATTTGAGCTTTTAAAAAACAATTAGATAGTTCACTTTCATTCGTAGTAGGTGGATCAACAGTTGGAGGAAAAAAATTGAAAAATAATTCAGGTACAATACTTCACCTGCATTTCCATTTTAATTTTGGATTTCCAAATTCTTAGCTTTCTTTTTATTCAAAGTTTTAACAGCGTCATCTTGTGCCTGAATTTCCAGTATGTGTTGACAACAGGCAAGGACCCCATCAATAATACAAACTTCCAAAATTATATCTGAGATATTAAACCATGACCTGTGTGCTAACACAAGTGATGCTACATGAAAGAAATCAGCAGCCATGGCCAACATTCTTCCCTCCATCACCACTAATCACTGATCATAACAGGTCATTGATCTTATTCGTGTTTGTGGGTGCAACGTTTACTTACATCATAACAATCAATGCACTGCAAACAAATTGTGTCTCAAACACAGATTTTTTTTCTGAGAGATGTGATAATTGCTATGTAAATCCAAGTTTTTAAAGGAAAAAGGTTTTTTTGAAACATTAAGCTGAAGAAGTTCATGTGTTTGAAATTTGTAAACCTGTTGGATTGTTCGAGCTACTAATTGCCTATAGAATGTGTTTGACTGTAGCACGCGAATTACAATTAACAACATTTACACAGCATTGTTCCCAATTCACCAGGAATTTTGGGAGTTCTAAACAATGGACAGCATTTGTGGATATATGTAAGTGCACGGTGCCTCACAGCTAATCATCTGGGTTTTTACACAGTGCTGAAACTCTCATATTCAGGACAATTAACTCACATGGAAATAGTTTGGATGTATTTAGCACAGTGTGATTCAGCTGGCGCTCAGTTATTTTTATCATTGCCTAAATCTACATAGTTCATCATTTCGAGCTCTCATTGTGTACTAACAATAAACCCTGTTTTTTAAATCATGCATCCATGTGCTCAGCAATTCTTTTATCTGTGCTACCAACTATCTTGCATTGTCTTGTACTGTGACACTGACAAAAATATTGTTCTGCAACTCCTGCTTTACAGATTTTGTTCTACTTTCTAACTAGATCTTTAAATAGGATATCTTTGCTTTAGAGGTGATGATGGGGATGGGAAATATCTCATTTTGATGAGCGGGAAATGAAACATAAATTAGAACTGATGGAATATTATTAAAGCGTAGCATCAAGGTGGTCTGTGCCCAAGTTGGCACTTGGATGGCTGAGGTAGCATAACTACAAATGTTGTCATTGCTAATATAAAGAACAGAATAACTGAGAAACGGTACCTGTACTGGACATTTATCTTGTATTGCTTTAACACTTACTGCTAGGCTGGCGATTTATCCTGTCCAGGCATTATTACACCATAAGCATTGGAGACCAAGTAACTCATTCTGTTGATTTGTGGGCTCGGAAATCACATCTAAGATTGTTTGAGACTATGCAGCAATATTAATCATCGCACAGGTTGTGAAACAGTCTTGGCAATACTTTTACAGCCAGGGGCTATTCTTTCGAAATTCGCAGGCACTGGATGAAAAGTAAGGAAAGTCTAGGTTAGAAGCGGGTGCATTAAAATATGTAAAAGTACGCATGAAATACAGAATAGGGATAGAAAGATACGGTGAGGAAGAGGCTTACGGTATGTGATTTTTAAAAACTGTTCATGTTTATTTTTGTGCACGTCTCTCATAATTAGAAGTCTTAAGAATAAACTTACGAACTGTTAATACAAAAACGCTTCCAGTGCTCAAACTTTAACGATTTAAGATCAGAATCTAAATCGTCTTAGGCAAGTGATGCGATAACAGAAACTTCACGCGAGTGTTAACGTGCTGTTGAATCCGCTGTGGGGAGCTGGGCTCAGACCTCAGTCGCTGGTTGCAGCGTTCACCTGCTTATTACAGAAGGTCCTATGACTGGGTCCTGATTCGAAGTGGGGGAGGTGCCAGACCCGGGTTCCCCTTTCTTTGTCTCTGCCACTGTATATGATCCAGGAAAACTACATATTTTTGCATTAAATAAATCAAATCTAAATGTTCGAACTAAATACTTATAAAATCTATATTTATATTATCCTGAAACTAGTGCTATGCAAAACAATCAACCAAATAGCGCCTCCAAAATAAAAGCTAAATGGCAGATCAGGCATGACGAAATGAAAAGTTTGATTAAACTGACCAGATCGATTGGATTTCTTGTGCTGTCGATGTTGAACCGTCCGTCCACTGTTACAGCTCTTACACCAGGTATACTGACCAGCGATTAATCCTGCAAGGAGGAATACTGGATTTACTCTTTCTGCCGGCGAGGAGATGACCTAGACCCAGCAGCGTTTAAACACGAGGAAGCCTAAAGCATTTCTCCCGAGTTTTCTGCTCCCAATGCCAGTGCGGCACGGCTGGAGGCGGAGTTCTGATGCAATTTCTGCTGATCCCACTATTTCAAATAGTCGAACCGAAGTCAAGAAACGTAATTAGCACCAATGCTCTAGATAGCAAACTGAATAACGAAGAAGTTCCGACATACAATTGCTTTCCAGTGTAGGCATAAAATCAATGCTTTATAGTCTAACCGGTGAGAGGGGGGTCCCGTCCCGTCCCGTAACAAAAACAGAAATAACTGGAAAAACTGAGCAGGTCCGGCAGCATCGGCGGAGAAGAGCAAAGCCGACGTTTCCAGTTCTCATGACCCTTCAACAGAACAACCGTCCCGTCCTTCCTGCTAAGTCATCTGAAGGTGGTATTTGGTATCTAGGCTGTTGGATTCGCTTTCAGGAACTCGTACTTTTGAGTTCTGGGAAGTACACCAATTACCTCTCCTCCCAACATGCGCAAACAACAATTTATATAGTGCATACAATATCATCAAAATGTTCCAAGGCACTTCACTGAGAGATTCTTTGACGGTTAAAATGTGACATCCATCCACAGAAGGACATACGAGGACAGGTGACGAAAAACCTGGTTAAAGAGGTTGGTTTTGATGAACATCTTAAAGGGAGAGAGAGAGGTAGAGAAGTGGAATGGTTGAGGAACTGAATTCTAGAGCCTAAAGCCAAGGCAGCTGAAGGCACAGTGGCCAATAGTGCAGCAATAAAATTGAGGATGTGCAAGCGGCCAGAATTGGAGAAGCATAAAGATCTCAGAAGGTTGTGGAACTGGTGGAGATTACAAAGATAAGGAAGGAGTGAGGCCTAAAGGGATTTGAAAACAAGGATGTGAATTAAGGTGCAGCCGGACTCGGAACCAATGTAGGTCAGCGAGCACAGGCATGATGGATGAATGGGACTTGGTGCAAATACTGATAAGGGCAGCAGAGGTTTTGATAAAATTAAGTTTACCAAGGGTGTGTAATGGTAATATGTATATGGTAGTACTGTATATGTTTGTGTAAAGGCAAGAAATTTAGGTCAATGTTGAGAAAATAACTTCTATTTAAAGAGTACCCTTCAGATCCTTAAGGCATCTCAGAGCCATCACTGTTATGTATGTAAACATGGTAGCAGTTTGTGTAGACCTAGGTCCCACAAACTGTATGCGAAATAAGCAACTGGTAAATGTTTTGGTGGTGTTGGCTAAGACATAAGTGTTGACCAGGGCACTAGAGAAACTCTTTCTCACATAGCCCAATAAAACTTAAGCACACAAGAGTAAAATTACACAGTTAAAATAGTCTTATAAAACATTCCCCCCCAAAAAACCCACTTAGTCAAAACACACAAGTAAATTACTTGGCAACAGTTCCCTTATAGATTTTTAACCATAAAAATCCAGTAATATTGCCCAAGCATCTTTTACGTCCACCTTAAACTGCTGACGGGCCCACAATTTGCTATCTCATTTAAACGAGCACACTTCTGAGATGCAAGTCTAGGGTGAGTATTATGATCACAGCCAATGTTATTTGCTGAGCACGCCAAATCCCAGAGAGAAACTTATCTTACTGATTATAACTTTTTTTGTATTTTGAAAACGAGGGGAAACCTACTGATCCCAGCAGCATAGAATCTTAGTAATACTTTCAGGATTTTAAAGTTAAAAGATTTATTAACAAGAAGAAAATAAAACTTAAGCAAGAGTAAAATTACACACGTAAAATAATCTTATAAAACATTCCCCCCAAAAAACCCAGTTAGTCAAAACACACAAGTAAATTACTTGGCAACAGTTCCCTTATAGATTTTTAACCATAAAAATCCAGTAATATTGCCCAAGGATAAATTGCTGCTACTTTAAGAAAGTATACCACACGACTTCTCACTCTCTTTCACTCTGCTGTGGAAAAAAACCCGAAGGAAGTTCAGAAACAGACTGTTCCCTGAAAACAAAGACTTTTCTGGCTTGAAACTGGGTGGTTGCTTCAAATTCACAACTTTTTTCAGCACAGAGCTGGTCTCAGGACATCTCCCCCACACAGTGACCTCAACTCAACTAAACATCTTTCCTTAAATATCTTTTTCCCCTTTGATCTTAGACTCCTCCTCTAAGAACCGCTTTAAACTAATTTATTCCAAAATATAAAAATCTTCCATATTTTCCTATTGCCTCACTTTCAGGTAAAATAGTATTTTAATAATCTACCCTTGTTTACCTATGAAACCTTTATAAGTTGTAAAAGTTGTAAAAATATTTTTAAAATAACATCCAGTGGGGTAAAGGACCACATAGATATCGAAGTACAAATATACCAATTACTAAAATTTGTGCCACAGGTTAGCAAGGCCATAAAAAAGTAAGCCAAACACTTCATTTCTAGAGAGATAGAATTGAAAGGGAAGTTGTGCTAAATCCGTATCAAACCTGGTTACATCACTTAGAGTACTATGTGCAATGATGCTATTGAATCACTTCCACACCACCATGTTTTGAATGAGATTGCCCTCGATCCATCTCAAGCCAAAATCACCAAGGCCATAAAACAACCGTCAGTGGGTAAGCTTCCAGGAGCCGATGACATTCCAGCTGAAGTTTCAAGTATGGAGGAATTCACGTGGCTATGAAACTCACTAGCCTTTTCAGCTTAATCTGAAAGCAGGGCATTTTGTCCCAAGATTACAAGAATGATTCCATAACTCACCTGTACAATGGAAGGGAGGCAAGTTCATCTACAACAATCATCGTGGTATTTCATCTCTCTCCACAGTGGGAAAAAATTCTTGTGTGGTTTATTCTCAACAGGATTGTCTCTCATCTTACAGACTCAGTGCACCCAGAATCATAGTATGGCTTTTGTGCTGGATGAGAAATGGTTAACATGGCTTTTAGATGCATCAAATTCAAGTAGAGTCCTGCGAGTAGAACAAGAACCTTTACACGGTGTTCATTGTCCTGACCAGGTAAACTGTAAAGGCCTGTGGAAAAGGCTCTCTAAATATGACTGCTTTGAGAAGATGATCAGGGCAACCTGCTCATTTCATAGTGGCGTGATGAAATGCGACGCAGATGGTGCCTCATCAGATGCCTTTCCTGTCACCAATGACACCAAACAAGGCTAACTAATGGCTCCAGTTCTTCTGGCCGTCTATTTTTCGACCATGGCTCCTATGTGCTTTCAAAGATCTCAACATAGGACTACACCTTCAGTTCAGACAGACGGCAACCTCTTCAATCAGCAAAGGCCCAAGCTCGCGCAAAGATCTCAGAACAACTACAAAGTGAACTCCTACTCACTGATGACTGCTCTCATAGCACACACTCTGAGGGATATTCAGTTGCTTGTTGATGCTTTGCCCAAGCCTTAAAATACATCTGGAGAAGAAAGTGATTCTGTACTCCTGCTCCTGGACACAAACTTCAAAACCCCTTAGCCACGATCAACAATACACCCCTCAACTCAGTTCAGGAGTTCTGTTATCTTGGGATACCCTCTCCAATAGCACCAAGTTGGATAATGAAATCACCCATCATCTAGCAAAAGCGAGCTCAGCATTCGCTCAGCTCACCCACAAGCTTTGGAGAGAGCAAGGAATTTGTCTCAGAACAAAGATCAAACTCTAACCTGTAGTATTTCTCACATAACTTTTCTATAATTGTGAGGCATGGACAACTTAATCAGCACCACATAAAGCAACTAGATGCATTCCACATTTGCTGCTTAAGATCTCTCTGCAACATCAAGTGACAGGACAAAATCCCTCATACCAAAGTTCTTGCAAGGTGCTGCATACCTGGTATTGAGAGCATGCTCATTAGAGCTCAGCTTCACTGGGTCAGCCATTCGAACATACAAACAAATCCAGGTACCAAAGGCAAGCTGAGCATGGGAACTCTGACCATCAGATGTCCCAAACTTACATGCAAAGACATTCTGAAAGCCAATCTCTGGGCCTGTAAATTGGACCCCACTACATGGGAAAAAACAACGCTGGACGGATCCAAATGGAGATGTCTCCATCATCAAGCAGTCTCAACATTTGAGGAAAATAGAGTTAGGTCCCTACAGGACAAGTAAGCATGCCACACAGCCAGTGCCTCCACCCACCTCTCCAACAGTGACTTCATATGCAATACTTGCAATTAGATCTGCAAATCAAGACTTGGTTTAACTTCACATATGTGAGGACAGCAACCTAGATGGTGAAAAACTGGTTTCCTTGCTGAACACTCATCAGTCAAAGGAACGAGAGAATCCATCAGAGTACTGTGCGCAGTTCTAGTCTGTTTTCTACTGAAAAAAGAAGGCTGAGGGGTGACCTGATTGAGATCTCTACAATTATGAATGCCTTTGATAGAGTGGATATAGAGAGCATGTTTCCTCTTGTGGGGAAGAGCATTGCTGGAGACCATCAATATAAGATAGTCACCAAAAATCCAATAGAGAATTCAGAAGAAACTTCTTTCCCTGAAGAGTGTTGAGAATGTGGAACTCGCTATCACAGTGAGTGGTTGAAGCGAACAGTATAGATGCATTTTAGGGGAAATTAGACAAATGT
This sequence comes from Cetorhinus maximus, assembly GCF_964194155.1. Lineage (NCBI taxonomy): Eukaryota > Metazoa > Chordata > Chondrichthyes > Lamniformes > Cetorhinidae > Cetorhinus > Cetorhinus maximus. The sequence goes on along the minus strand of NC_135882.1, from coordinate 121,315,141 downwards.
TTGAGAGAGAAAGAAATAGAGGGTTACAATGATAGAATTAGATTAGGAACAATGGGAGGAGGCTCAAGTGGAGCATAAATGCCGTTATGAACTAGTTGGTCTGTGTTATATATCCTATGCATGTAATTCTATGTAATCCTCTCAGTCTCACACTAAAATATCAGCTGACGTGACGTGTTTAAGCCTGGTGTGGGACTGCCACAATTTTCTGACTCATGTGACACTTAACCAAGTGGCAGTGGCATTGGTGGGGGAGGGGATTTATCTTTGACATGAGTCATTGTTGTGGATGTTACTATGTTACTGACTCAGGTTGTCTGATCCTTATCAATTGCAAAAGGCTGTGAGGTCTTCCCATAAAGAGTGTCTTGTAGCGCCTCCTCCCACTGCCTGGTCCCCATCACTTACCTGGTGAAAGCTCTGGTCTCAACTGAAGCTTTCAGTGGTACAGCTGGTCGGCTGTTTAGGGAAACTGGTTAAGGTCATTCACCAGCTTTTCTGGTGCTGCAGCAGTGTCAACCTCACACTGGCAGACTCCCTCTTGGCTGGGAGATTCCTGATGAGAGCCCCCAGTACCCAATCTCAGGAAGATTTGGAAGGATGAACATAAATCTTGCCTCACTGCACCTCTGCTCAAAGTGTGAATCTCAGCAACAGTATCTGTGCATGTGCATGTGTATGTATGTGCATCCTTCACTTCACAGTAATGTGATTGGACAGCACAATCAGTGTACTCCATCAGCATCACAATTAAAAGTACACAAGGCTTCATTGGCTGCTGCCAATATGAGCATCATAATCATGTGATAATCCAATTAGTATAATGCTGTCAGTGTGATATTCTTTATTTACTCAGTGCCTCTGGTTGGATTAAAGTGGGACTAAAGCCTTTTTTTCATATAAAGCCTGTGCAGCCATATCCCACTGTGTCACCATCTCTGGGATTTTTAAGTTTCTGAAACAATAAACAAATAAACCCTTGTTCTATAACATAGTAGTTACTAGCCAGTGCAAGGAATAAGCTTTGAATGTTGTGTAGATTTCACTTTGGAATATCAACAAGCAAAGATCTATTAATAGTCTCAGTGGTTTGGGTGAGTTTGAATATTACCTTCTAATGGTGTAAAAATCAAGAGTTGTGACAACTACTATTGTCTTGATATGTAAATATTACAAATGGTCAGCGAAAATGGAATACTGGTATGTTACATGCCATGGCACTATCATCATCCTTTTTGCTTGATGAGCATAAAGGTTTCCTATTTCAACATTCAGAATTGATCCAAAGATGTATGTTGCCAAGTTGGCCAATGTACATTTCACTGGTTCCTTTCAGCTTGACCAAAAATATTCAATGTCAGTGTGCTCAGACAGTATTAAATGTCACTCTTAACATGAATTAAAAAAACACTTAGGCCTGAATTTCACGCTTGGCATGCACTCCAAGTCGGCGGGAGCAGGAGCGGATGTGGAATCTGCTCCCAGCTGTGGTCGTGTTGCAAACGCAATTTCACGTTGGATGGACAATTAAGGCCCACCCAGCGTGAAACGCACCTTCTCAATGGTCGGGAAGGGCTGGGTGGAGGAGGGAGCCTGTCGGGCGCTGGGTCCAATGGCCAGTAGGTGCTTTAAAACCGGCAAAGGCAGATCCCTGAAGGCTGCCAGGGGAGAGTCTGTCCAGGAAGCTGGAACAATGGCCTCACCAGTGGCAGGAAATGTCAGGCTGGCGGGCAAGTCGTGTGGGCACTCAGCCACCTGTTTCTTGGACGAATGTCTTGCGGTCCTCATGGAAGAGGTCGGTATCAGGCGGGACACTCTCATTCCCAGGGATGGCAGGAGGAGGCCACCGCACCTGACCAAAAAAGGCTGGGAGGAGGTGGCAGCCGATTCAGCCGCCAAAATGTTGTGTGGCGCACATGGGTGCAGTGCCGCAAAAGGTTCAATGAGTTGCTGCGCACGGCAAGGATGAGCACTGAATTGGCATGGATCAGTGTGGAGAAGTGTTAAGGGGTGGCCAGACCCCCATGGAGCTCAAGGGGGATGGGTGCTAGAGTCTGGGTGTCAACTGTCACTGACACTGGAACTGACCAAGAAGGTGAGCCCTGTCTGCTTGGCCTGACTGCCCTGCAGGTTGACTGCCATGGCTCGGATATGCCTGGCAAGGTGTTCCTCAGCTGGGGTTGGCCAGGCTGCAATGATGCTGCAAGTAGAGAGTGGCCTAATCAGTGCTCCTCTGTCCTTCCAGGAGAAGAGAAGCCAAAACAACATTGAGAGGTCAAGGACACATAGAGGCCCCCCCCAAACCTCCTAATTCTGACGAGGTATGAAATGGATGCCTTGGAGCTGGAGAGCTGCTACCCACCCCGGTCAGCCGGTCGTGGAGAGGCAGGGGCCCCTGACGATTCTTGTATATTCTCATCATTAATGGGAGCCTCAAACCTGGAGTCCCCATTGATCATTGAAGACGATGGCACCATTGTCTCACCAGGGTGCCTGGCATGCATAGTGACAGTGTGATGACTTAAACTAATGACATGTTGGTTTTCTCCCTTAGATTCGCCAGTTCACACTTGAACACAGGACCCCAAAGAGCCACCTTTGATGCCAGAGGATCACGGACCTTTAAATGCACCTGCGTCACACCCCCTCTCTGAACCAGGCACCAGCGCAGATACCAGCACCTTGGCAGGCATTAGATTGTCGGCTAGAATGTCGGTGCACAGCGGTGAGGGCACTTCACACTCACTTAAGGAGCAGATGGAGGCAGAGAGCGCCCAGGGCGCCGGCAGTGAGAGGACTGCAGGAGACCAGGACGATGCTGAACTGAAGGCAGATAATGAGCCTCTGGATCCATTAGGTGGCAGATGCTGGATATCCAGTGGGATGTGCAGGAAGATCTGGCGGAGATCCATGAGGGTATGTGCGCCATGGCCACTGTTGTGGAGGAGTCCATGTGGAGCATCAACATTGCGTTGACCCTCATGGCCGAGCGCACTGCCTCCTCCATTGAGAAAATGGCGACTTTCATGGAGAGGCAGCTCCAGGGACAGAATCAGGGGTTCCTGGGTTTGCGCATGGACCTGTAAGCCCTCACACAGGCAATGACCTCAGATGGTCAGTGCCAGTATGGGAGGTGGATGAGGCACTCAGTATCCTAGCTGGGTGCCCGTCCATGGTGAGCAGGAAGGTCCAGAGCAACCTCACGTTGGCGCACGACCTTCTTGTTGTCTTTGTGGGCTCCTCTCTGGGTGCTCCGGATGGCAGCTGCTCCTCAGCTCCTCTGCTAGTGAGCATGGCATCTGATGAGGCTGTGATGACTGGGGAGATGCCAGCCGTGGCACTGGCCACTCCCTCCCAGGCCGGGCCAGTACAGGCTCCACAGGCCAGAGGATGACCGCCAAGGTCATCAAGGCCAACAGGACAGCAGAGTCAGCAGGCTGTTTCCAGTGCCACTGCCAGCGAGGAGGAAGCAACAAGACATAGCACTTAAATGTAACAAATGTAAGTTGAAGGCACCATGAGCACAAGAGGGACTGTTCAAGGGTAATCTTCTTTTCTGCCATGTTTTGTTAATATGTTTACTGGTGTGACTATTAACAGCATCTATCGTTATATTCATTTGATGTGGGTGTCAACATGATACAAATTTTACTTTTGTCTTAATGATCTGAGTATGCTTCACTTGTTTTGTAGTTGCAGAGTATGCCAGTATCTGATGCTGGACGTGAGTGGCTTTAAAATTTATTGCACAGGTACTGAGTGGACTTTGAGTTCAAAGGAAAGAGTCATTCAAACATTCGGGATGTTTGAGGTGGCAGCCCTGGCATGAGATGGAAGCAGATCTTTGGCAGCCTAGCTGAAGGCGTGCTGAATCAAGGTGTCACTGGTGCCCCTGCCTCTCTGAAGGATCCAGAGGCCTGCCTCCATGCCCTCACCGTGCTCTTCACCGAGCTCCTCTTCGGGCTCACTACTGGATTCATCCTCTGTGGCCTGTGGAGCTGCCTCAAGACCCTCTTCCTCCAGTGGGTCCCCCCTTGCCAGTGCCAGATTGTGGAGAGTGAAGCATGGAACCACGATCAGTGACACCCACCCTGGGGGGGTATTGTAGTGCTCCCCCTGAATGGTCCAGGCATCGGAAGCGCATCTTCAAAAGACCTATGGTCCTCTCTATCACTGTTCATGTGAAGGCATGGCTCCTATTATAACACTGCTCTGCCTCTGTTCTTGGGTGGCAAAGAGGCGTCATAAGCCACCTTTTCAATGGATAGCCCTTGTCACCCAGCAGCCATCCATCCAGTCGGGCTGGAGCATTGAAGAGCCTCGGCACCTGTGAGTGTCTGAGGATATAAGCGTCATGGGACCTGCCAGGGTACCTTTCACAGACTTTCAGAATCTGCATTTTGTGATCACACACTATTTGCACATTCATGGAGTTGAATCCCTGTTGACGAAGGTACCCGGCTGACCCGCTGGCGCCTTGCTGGCCACATGTGTGCAGTCGATTGCACTCTGGATGCGGGGGAACCCAGAAATCACTGCAAACTTTCTGGCTCACAGCCTGGCTGGCCTCGTCCGTTCAGAAATGAATAAATGTCAGTACCTGCCTGAACAGAGCTTCTGTCACCAGCTTGACGCAACTATGGACAGCTGATTGGGACACTCCACAAAGCTCCCCCACTGACCCCTGGAAAGAGCCGGAGGCATAGAAGTTGAGGGTCATTGTGACCTTCAGAGCCACTGGCATGGGGTGTCCACCCACACAGCTGGAGGTGATCTCAGGCCCAATCATCTGACAAATGGAGGTCACAGTCTCCCTGGAGCCTCCTTCGGCACTGCATCTCGGACATATTGAGGTAGCTGCATCACCGCCTGTAAACCCTGGCAGCAGGATAGTGGCGTCTTCTGCGGCCCCTTCAGCCTTGGACTTCCTGTTGACCCTGCACCCCTTTTCCCACAGGTCCCTCCCCTGGAAGCAGCATTGGGACACCTGGCCTCATCTCCCTTCTGCCCCTCTCTTCCTCCTCAGAGGAGGTGCTATCATCGGAGACCACAATCCCCAATACCAGGGTAATAGGAGACTGATGAGGTTCCCGACATTAATAACAAAAAAATGTTTTGACATAATTTTTATTTTGTACATGTTCATGTGAGTGAGTCCTATGTGAAGACATTTTTTTCAGAATTTCCAAATCTTTATTTTAGATTTTAAAATTCTTCAGCTCCCTGAGGCAGCTCTCTGCCTTCAGGAAACTTTCATTGCGTGCTACCCCACACTTGCGCAGACTTCAGCGCTTGCCCTCCTCCCGCCCCCACCGCGGCAGCGCTGAGCCTTTCAGCACACGGTTCGCCGTCAGGGGCTGACCACGGGCGCCGGACCGTTTAGCGGCCACTCCCGGGCCCACCTACTGCACCCGCACAACGCCCCCAGATGTTAGTAAGGAGGACTTTGCAGGGTCGACAGGGCGGCGATTGCCGTTGTCATCTCTGATACCTAGGTGGTCTGTCCAGTTTCATGCCTTTTTTGTGACTTTGTAGCAGTTTGATACAACTGAGTGGCTTGCTAGGCCATTTCAGAGTCAACCACGTTGCTGTGGGTCTGGACGACAGGTTTCCTTCCGTTAATGATATTAGTGAACCAGATGGGATTTTACAACAATCTATAATGGTTTCATGGTCATCATCAGACTTTTAATTAGGGAAAATATCAGGCTTGGGCTGACAAGTGGCAAGTAACATTCGCGCCACACAAGTGCCAGGCAATGACCATCTCCAACTGGAGAGAATCCAGCCAATGCCCCTTTATATTCAATGGCATTACCATCACTGAATTGTTCATTATCAACATCCTGGGGGCTACCATTGACCAGAAACTGAACTGGACTAGCCATATAAATACTGTGGCTACAAGAGCAGGTCAGAGGCTAGGAACCATGCGACGAGTAACCCACCTCCTGGCTCCCCAAAGCCTGTCCATCATCTGCAAGGCACAAGTCAGGAGTGTGATGGAATACGCTCCACTTGCCTGAATGAGTGCAGCTCCCACAACACTCAAGAAGCTTGACACCATCCAGGACAAAGCAGCCCGCTTGATTGGCACCACATCCACAAACATTCAATCTCCACCACCGATGCACAGTAGCAGCAGTGTGTACCATCTACAAAATGCATTGCAGTAATTCACCAAGGCTCCTTCGACAGCACCTTCCAAACCCACAACCACTACCATCTAGAAGGACAAGAGCAGCAGATAGATGGGAACACCACCACCTGGAAGTTTCCCTCCAAGTCACTCACCATCCTGACTTGGAAATATATTGCCGTTCCTTCACTGTAGCTGGGTCAAAATCCTGGAACTCCCTTCCTAACAGCACTGTAGGTGTACCTACACCCCATGGACTGCAGAGGTTCAAGAAGGCAGCTCACCATCACCTTCTCAAGGGCAATTAGAGATGGGCAATAAATGCTGGCCTAGCCAGTGAAGCCCACATCCCATGAATGAATAGAAAAAACTTCTTCAAGAATCATCTAATCTGAAGAGTGGCCCTCTTTCATTAGATTTTACAAGCGGCTCCTGATCTGATCATGTGTAATTCTGCTGGATATACACAGGGACCAACTGAAGGCCTAGGGCACAGAGGCTCCAGTGTACAAGTCCCCATCTCCATCTCCATCCTCTCTTATACTGATGGCCTTGACTTTATCCCTAAAAGGGCATGCCTTTAAGGCTGCTAGTCAATCAGGACTGACTGACCCGGGTCAAAGCATTTTTCCTATCTTCTAGCCATGTTATGATGGGACTACACCAGAACAGCTACAGATTTCTAGGGTCCATAAAATTAGACAGGCTGGTCTCTGGTCACAAAGGTTTCTGGCCTTCATGTTGATTCTTTTGTGTTACATAAGTACACTTGAGATTTGATATAAAACACCATGGTGACTCCTAACTTATTATTAACATACCATCCTTACTCCTTCCTGTACAAACTCATCCCCAAATGGACTCAATTAATTATCTCAGTGAAGACTTTGTAACACTTATTAACTGAAATGGTCAACTCAATAATTATAGGCCTAATTTTAATCGGTACTCTGTTTAATGTTTTGTACGTATGTAAAATATTTATTGTGTCTAATTTTCTCTAATCAAAGTTTGAAATGTGACTTTTTTTTTCTGAAACAATATTCTGTTAGTAGATAACTCATAAACCCACCCCAAGCAAAACAGAAGTTTGTATTCAAGGATCTTCAGGAAAGGCAATATTTACAGTTTCAATTTTACAAAGTCATAAAGGAAAATACAGATTTTCAATACACGCTTGATATTCAGATAACTGAGTACTTGTTTTCGTATTTTCTTCTCTGATGTAAGTGGTTCCAGCACAGAGGCATTGATGGCCTTGACATGCATGTAGGAGTGGAATTCCAGAGAATGGCACCCAGGAGGCTGAAAGCTAATCCAGCAATGATGGAGACAAACAGAACAACTACTGGCAACAATTGTAACAATACAAGTTTACTTTAAGGCAGAAGATCAACATGGCAGCAGGTTATCCCTTGCATTTCTATTGCACCGAGCATTGAGAATACTGACATCTTTATGGGGCTATAGTCTGATGAACAATTTTTGCAGTTTTAATGAGCCTAGCACGTTATATAGTGCTATGTGCCACTGTGTGCTGAGCAGGCCTCAGGCTCAGCATCTAGTTGTAACAGGTGTCAGCGCCTGGTACAGGAGCATTGCTATGTTGAACACTGTATGATTCACATGCAGTTAAATGAAACAATAAAACCCTAAAGAAAATCCTATCGGCATTTGTAGAACTATTTTTGTCTTATCAAAGACTTGACTAGATTGTATCTGAGAAACTGGTTTTTAGCCATAAACAAACTGTTATGCACAATTCATTTCAGTAAGTTCATATTCAAGAAAAACAAAAATATGGAGGAAGGGATTTTCCAAAGCTTTTTAACTCAATGGTGCAGATAAATAATTATTTGTTCCTTGGACGATTCAGGTTTCTTTATTCCATGGCCTAATTACAAAACAGCAGTATAGCTCAATTTACCAATGTTTTTCAAATGCTTCTCCTCCAACCTATGGCCATCAATTGTGTGCAAGTATAACTGGAAAGGGAAATGTTGGTAAGAGCAAGGACTTCTTTGGCAAGCTGTGCTTTCTTTTAACTGGAATCATCTACATAGACTCATGTGAATTCTATTGCAATAAACCTTGCATTTGAGCTATCCTTTTGTTCAATATTTAAAAGCCATCTTTTTTTTCCTTTGCTTCCATATCCAAGAATGGCCAGTGTTACATTTGGGTAAGTTCATAACTAGCCAAGAAGTCATCAGTACTAAGCAATAGTACTCTTGAGACATCGTGAAAAATTATTCAAAAGAAACAGGGTGAAATATTTTATATTTTATACATATAGACAACAGGTTACCAGTGAATTATACGGGGAAAGAGCAGGAGATTAACTGAATTGGATTCTCTTCGAAAAAGCCGGAGCAGAGTTGATGAGCTGAATTACCTCCTTTTGTGCTGTTCTATTCACTGGGCGGGATTTTCCTGCCCCAACAGCAGTGGGCATCATCGTGGGCCATCAGTGGTTCTCCAAATTTTCTTGCCTCACCCATAAAGATGTCAGCCACTGGCGGGGCTGGAAAATTGCAGCCTTTGATTCTATGCTCTATTAATAATGAAGTACACGGTCATATTGGAAAAGATCATATGACAAAATGAGAACTTCTTGTTCTATTATTAACACAATGAATCAAATAAGTTAAAAGCAAAATACTGCGGATGATGGAAACCTGAAACAAAAACAAAAATAGCTGGAAAAACTCAGCAGGTCTGACAGCATCTGCGGAGAGGAACACAGTTAACGTTTCGAGTCCGTATGACTCTTCATCAGAACTAAAGAAGTATAGAAATGTGGTGAAATATAAGCAGGTTGAGGGGGATGGGACAGGTAAAGCTGGATAGAGGGCCAGTGATAGGTGGAGGTAAAGAAGAGATTGCCAAAGATGTCATAGACAAAAGGACAAAGGGGTGTTGATGGTGGTGATATTATCTAAAGAATGTGCTAATGGTGACATTAAGGGTAGAAAGCAGGACAAGCAAGTGACAGATAGCCCTAGTGGGGGTGGGGTGGGGGGAAGGGATCGAAATGGGCTAAAAGGTGGATCTATCATTTTATCTCCACCTCTTAGCCCATTTCGATTCCTTCCCCCACCCCACCCCCACTGGGGCCATCTGTCACTTGCTTGTCCTGCTTTCTACCCTTAATGTCACCATTAGCACATTCTTTAGATAATATCACCACCGTCAACACCCCTTTGTCCTTTTGTCTATGACATCTTTGGCAATTTCTTCTTTGCCTCCACCTATCACTGGCCCTCTATCCAGCTTTATCTGTCCCACCCCCCTCAACCAGCTTATATTTCACCACATTTCCATATTTCTTTAGAAGCCATACGGACTCGAAACTTTAACTGTGTTCCTCTCCGCAGATGCTGTCAGACCTGCTGAGTTTTTCCAGCTATTTTTGTTTTTGAATCAAATAAGTTGATCACTACTAGTAATAGTTGCTGCAGCAGTGGCCCTCAGGAGTGGTATGGAGCTAGGCAGAACACTTCTCCTCCAAGCCCCTGGGGACCTCTTTAAAACACGGTTTTTTGGTATTGGTCGCTGCTTAGGTTACAGTGACCGCTGCTCATCATTCCACCAGTACAGGGATCCTAAAATACGAATTAGGCTCCTCACATAAGTAATGGGGAAAATACCTGTTTCAGGTAAACCCCCCCAGGTGTCAATATGGCAATGCCATACCTCTAGTACTCATCAGACACAGCACATAGGCCCTTGAAATTGCCCATCATTATACCCAACCATTACACTCCTGGAATGCAAAGATGAACACCAGCTTCTTCTCTATTGCAAACTATTTTCTTAAACCCCTCTTCATTGTCTTCTCCATCCTTACCTTCAACAAGTGCGAGGCACTCAGGGACTTCTTGATTACTAACCATTCGATAAGCTGCCCTTCCCCCTAGCTCACGGGGCCAAGCTTTCTCTAAAGAATGCTTTTGCTCTCATGCTGAACTGGCATCACCCATTAGTTTCTCTCCTATCTCCCTTCGTGTCTTCTCTGGGCTCATAGGTACATAGGAAATAAGAGCAGGACTAAGCCACTTGGCCCATCCAGGCTGCTTCACCATTCAAACAGATTATAGCTGATCATCTAACTGTACACCATTTTTCCCCGCTATCCCCATATCCCTTGATGTCATTAGTATCCAGAAATCTATCGAATTCTGTCTTGAACAAGCTTCCACAGCCCTCTGGGGTAGAAAATTCCAAAGATTCACCACCCTCTGAGTGAAGAAATTCCTCCTCATTTCAGTCTTAAATCACCATCCTGACCCGGAAAAATATCGTCGTTTCTTCACTGCCGCTAGGTTAAAATACTGGATCGTCCTCCCTAACAGCACTGTGGGCGTATCTACACCACAAAGATTGCATCAGTTCAAGAAGGCAGCTCACCACCACCTTCTCGAGGGCAGTTAGGGATGGGCAATAAATGCTGACATAGCTAACAACACCCACATCCCATGAATGAACAAAAACATTTTAATGGCCTAACCCTTATTCTGAGACTGTGTCCTCTGGTTCTAGACTCACCAGCCAGAACCCCTTGTTTGAATCAGGATTCACCCCCTGCCACAGCCCCAAAATAGCTCTTATTGAAGACATAACTGACATCCTAGTTCATTGTGACAAAGGTAAATTATCCCTCATTGTCCTTCTTGACCTGTCTGCAGCCCTTGACATGGTGGCCACATGGGTGTCCCCTAAGATTCTATTCTTGGACCCTTTCCAATTCTCATGTACATGCTGCCCCTCAATAATAACATTTGAAAACACAGTTTCATTTTCCACATGTATGCTGACACCACCAAACTCTACCTCACCACAATGCCTCTCAATTCTTCTACTGTCTCTAAACTGACTGTTTGTATGACATCCATTACTGAATGAGCAGAACTTTCTTCCAATTAAATATTGCAAAGACTGTAGTTATTTAGGGGACAAAATTTGTTCTATAACCATCTATTCCCTCTCTCTCCCTCCAAATGTCTTAAGCTTTGACCCCAAGATGAACTTCTGACCACATATCCTCACCATCACTAAGACTGCCTATTTCCACCTCTGCAACATCACCCAATTTCACCCTTGCTTCAGCTCATCTGTGGCTGAAAACCTCATCCATGTCTTTGTTACCTCTAGATTTGACCATTATCCCTAAACTTGAGGTCATCCAAAACACTGCTGCCCATGTCCTAATTCACACCAAATCATATCTATTCATCCATCTGGCTGTTATCGCTGATCTACATTGGATCCTGGATAATTAGATAATGCCTCAATTTTAAAATTCTCACCCTTGTTTCCAAATCCCCCCATGGCCTTGCTTCTTCAGAACTCCAACCATCTGAGATACCTGCCATCTTCTAATTCTAGCAACTTGAGCATCCCCAATTTTAATTGCTCCACCATTATTAGCCAGTACTTCAGCTGCCAAGGACCTAAGCTCTGGAACTCCACCCCTAAACTGCTCTGACTCCCTCCCACCCTTTTGTCCTTTAAGAGGCTCCTTTAAACCTACCTTTTTGACTGCGATTTTGGTCATCTGCCCTAATATCTCCTTATCTAGCTCAGTGTAAAAGTTTGCTTTAAAGTGTTCCTGTGAAGCACCTTCGGCCATTTTATTACATTAACAGTGCTACATAAATACGAGTTGTTCTTGTTTTTGCATCTGTAGTGGGAAAGCTTGTCTTGTGTTTGTGAATGTAAAAGATATATTTAGTTGTTACACAACAGAAAATGTTCAATCAATTTACTTTTATGGTATCTATATCTAGGACTGTGCAAGACCTGCTATAATGACCAGGCAGGTAATTATCATTCAATTAAAAATGTAGTATATTCCTTTCACTCAGGAATAGATAAACAAGTTTCTGGATTGCAAGCTTATCCATAAAAAGGGAAACAGACAAAAATCTTCATCAGTCTTCCCTGGAGCGATACATGGCCAAGAATAATTAATGAACTCCCTACCAGAAAACTTTGACGTCATTTTACATCCAACAGTGTTCAACAGGCATCATATGCTGTGTGATCATCTATGTTCAAAATGATCATTTAGCCATCATTTGATATCCCAAATAATCAAATAGCAATTAATTGACATCATTGGTGATCAACTGACATCAAATGAAATTATACAAAGCTCAAACGACAACATTTGCGATCATTTAGCATCACTTAATTGCCTTCAAAGCATTCAGAAGCACTTGACTGACATCAAAAGCAATCATAGAACTTGTGACAGATTCTAAGTTACAGTGATCATGACAAAATTTGACTAAATTTCAGATATCAGTTGATATCATGCTTTGGATTTTCCTAAGTCCTAGCTGATGCAGTATGATATGGATGGATTGTGTAGATTGTGCTTGTCCAGAGTCCATTGAGGCTCACCTCAATTTCTGGATTTTGGCACCAAAGATTGTGGTGCCATTGTAGCCCTCAATGGTAGCAAATCTGAACTATTAACAAAGATATATCCTATCTTCTACATCTAAGCCTGAACATACAGTCAATGAATAGGACTGTTTTAACTGCAGCAATAAAAGTGAGAATCACATTGATGTTTATACTTCTTGCCATAGGCTAAAGTGGCTGCCTATCCACCATGGTGTCAGGGAACTTGTAAATGTTTTATTTTGTGACACAGCAGCCTCCTTGCCCAATTCACCAAGTATTGTCAGCAGCAATAATTTAAAAGAAAAATACTGCAGATGCTGGAAATCCGAAATAAAAACAGAAAATGCTGGAAAAATTCAGCAGATTTGGCAGCATCTGTGGAGAGAGAAACAGAGTTAACGTTTCGAGTCTGTATGACTCTACTTAGTCAGCAGCAATATGAGAGACATACTTGAATGGAAGATAATTCAACTTTTCAGAGTATTAGGTGCAATAGACAACAAAAATGTAAACATTTCAGTCCCCAATGCACTTATTCACTCTCAAACCTCAATAGAAAGGACGTACACTATGAGCAGAATTTTCTGGCTGGTGGGGGTGTGGAGGAGGAGCGGGCGCAGGCAGATTCGGACCCAATCACCGCCCGCAATCGGGTCCGTGCCGCCATTTTACGCGGGTGGGCCAATTAAGGCCCGCCCAGTATGAATCGCGGTTCCCAAGGACAGCGGGAGTGGGCGGGCGGCGGTGGGTCTGCAGTGATCGCTGGGTCCAATGGTGACCTGGCCGCCTGTTTTAAAAAGCTGCTGCAGCCTTTCAAAGGCTGTGAATCATGGATGGTGGAAGGGATCCCCAGAGAGCTGCTGGTGAGCAGGCCAGGCAGGAGGGTGAGGCAGGGGGGCACTGTGACTCTCATTTTTGGATGATTGCCTTGCTACCCTCCTCGAGGAGGTGGCAGCATGGCGGGAGGTGCTCGTACCCCAGGATGGGAGGAGGAGGCCCCCCCACATGACTAAATGTGCCTGGGAGGAGGTGGCGGAGGTGGTGAGCTCCCACAACGTGGTGCGGTGCACCTGGATCCAGAGCTGTAAGCGCTTCCAATGACCTGTTGCGCTCGGGAAGGGTGAGTATCATGTCAGCATTGGTCGCTTAACCCAGCAGATAGGCTTTCCCCCCTGGCACCCCCCACCCCCTCAAAGTCTGAGTGTAGTGACCGCATTGAAACATTGACGGCATGTGTCCTTCGCTGGGTGGGTCAGCAGATATTGCCCATGCCAAGGTCACCCTGAGAGGGTGATGAAGAGATGGGTTCTGCCCCCGCAGCATGTGGTACAGTGACACCCACATTACTGTTTTGGGGGCAACCTGGAGGAGCTGCACCTAGGCCCAGTGCTGGAACTCCAGGACATGTCAAAGTCAGGGTGATGACATGCTGGGAGGGGAGCTTCAAGGTGGCGTGGCACTGATCGATCTGCTGTCCTCTGTGCTCCACGTGCTTGCACAGGCCTAGCATCTTTGTGTGAGTGTTCGGCAGCAGCGGGGTGAGGAGGCACTGGAGCCCTGCAATGCCCCACTCTGTTTGGGGTGGGCCATCCACGAAGAGAATCCAGGTACAAGTAGCACTAATCAATGCTCTTCTCTCCTTTTCAGGAGAAGAATGCACATAATGTCGCCGAGTGGGTGAGGACTGGCGGAGGGCCGGCACAGTTAGCGATTCTCAGCCACTTCGAGCAGGAGGCCCTAGATTTGGAGAGGTGCCATGCACCCAGGTCCACCAGTTTCTGTGAGGCTGGAGTGCCACGTGCAGGTATGTTTGCCCAGCAGTGAGGTCACCAATGTTCCCCCAACAGGCATGGCAGTGCTGAATGTTCAGTGATTGAAGTTTGCAACATAGTTTGACCATTGCTTATGGAAGGATGAGCACATAATGATCCAGGGACAGGGATGCACATTGACATTGTCTCCACGTTAACTGTTCTTCCTTTCAGCATCAGTGGAGCAGGACTGGGAGGAGGAGCAGCAGAGGCCCCCTCTCACACCTGAGGCCCCTAAAGTCTCACCAGCGTCACACCACCCCTGCCAGGCAGGCACCAGCACAGATACTAGCGCCTCGGTGGGAATTAGAACATCAGCTAATGTCCTGGGCACAGCGGTGAGGACACTTCACAGTTGCTGGAGGAGCTGGCAGAGACAGAGAGTGCCCATGGCGCCAGCAGTCAGAGGACCACAGGGGGCCAGGCACATGCTCAGTCAGTGCCTGATGATGTGCCTCTGGAGTTGTCCGCGACGCAGCAAATGCTGGAAATGCGGCCAGGTGTGCAGGAGCATCTGGAGGAGATACATGTGGCTATGCTTGGCTTGGTGTCCATGGTGGAGGAGTCGACACGGACTATCACCGAAGCAATGAGCCTGTTGGCCGAGCACCATGCATCCTCCATGGAGAGAGTGGCGACTATTGTGGAGAGCCTCTTCCAGGAGACCCATCAGGGGATGCGCTTGGAGCAGCAAGCCCTCACATTGGCATTGACTTCAGCTGGTCATTGCCAATGTGGGAGATGGTCTGGACACCAAGTTTCCCAACTCGGCACCCATCCATCCATGGTGAGCAGGGAGGTCCGAAGCGCCGACGTCTGAAGCAACCTCATGTCGGCACAGCAGCTGCCTGTCGTCTCTGCGGGCACCTCTCAGGGCACTCCAGATGAGGACGGCAGCTCCTCCGCCCCTCTGCTAGTGACCGTCACATTCGGAGAGGCTGCGATGACTGGGGAGATGCCAGCTGTAGAACTGGCAGCTCTCTCCCAGGTGGGGCAGCACAGGCTCCATGGGCCAGAGGGCGACTGCCAAGGTCATCGAGGCCAACAGGACAGCAGAGTCAACAGGCTGTCTTATATGCCACTCCCAGCATCAAGACGTAGCACCCGAAAACATAAACATAAGGCATCTTAGGCACACCACGGGTTTATCACTGGTGCTTCCGTGTTGGCCCGCAATGAGGTCTTTATGAGTTGGTGTGATTTTTAACACCTTTGTCATTTTGTTTCATTAAGTTTCTTTGATTGTAATAGTAAATTCAGACATGTCACCATGGCTGAGGGTGCCTCTTCTGCAGGTGGATGGTTTCTATAAATGTTATGAGTGTTTTGTGGGACATTCAGCTTTATTAACAAGGACCTTAGTTAACGTTCCTAACCAGGCAGATTTTGCACTGAGGTATCGAGTATGGAGCCTACAGCCCAGTCTTGTCCTGGAGGCCCATATGTGGTGTGCTAGCTAAAGGTTTGTTGGATTAAAGCCTCCCGGGTGTTCCTGCCTCCCTGGAGTATGCCCAGGTCAGCGTCTACGCCCTCAGCATTTCCCTGTGCGTGCTCATCCTCGGACTCACTGCTGGAGTCATCGTGTGCAGCCGCAGCCATTGTGTCGATGTCTTCATCGTCCACAGTGTCCCCCCTTTCCAGTGCAAAATTATGGAGAGCGCAGCATGCAGCCACTATCACCGAGACACGATCTGGGGGGTACTGGAGTGCGCCCTCTGAGTGGTCCAGGCATCAGAAGCTCATCTTAAGAAGACCAATGACTCTCTCCACCACAGCCCTTATGGAGGCGTGGCTCCTATTGTAGCTCTGCTCAGCTTCTGTTCGTGGGTGCTGGAGAGGTGTCATGAGCCACCTTCTGAGGGTTAGCCCTTGTCACCCAGCAGCCATCCATCCAGCAAGGCTGGAGCACTGAAGAGCCCCGGCATCTGGGAATGTCTGAGGATGTAGGTGTCATGGGAGCTGCCTGGGTACCTTGCACAGCCTTATAGAATCAGCATCCTTTGATCACACACTATCTGCACGTTCATGGAGTGGAAGCCCTTCCTGTTGATGAAGGCACCGGGCTCACCTGCTGGTGCCTTGATGGCCACATGTGTACAATCTATTGCACCCTGGACGTGGGGGAAGCCAGCAATGGCTGCAAAGCCTCTGGCTCACTGTGTCTGACTTACCTGGTCTCAGCGCAAATGGATGAAAATCAATGCATGGCTGAACAGAGCGTCTGTAACCTGCTTGACACAAGTGTGGACAGCTGATTGGGAGACACCGCAAAGATCACTCATTGAGCCCTGGAAGGAGACAGAGGCATAGAAGTTGAGGGCAGCTGTGACCTTCAGAGCCACTGGCATGGGGTGACCACCCACACAGTTCGCAGAGACCTCAGGCCCAACCATCTGACAGATGTATTTGACTGTATCCCTTGAGAGATGGAGCCTCTTTGGCACTGCACCTCAGGCATAATGAGATAGCTGCTTCGCCGCCTGTATACCCTGGCAGCAGGATAGTGGCATCTTCTGCGGCCCCTTCCTCTATGTCTACCTCTTGGCCCTGCACCCCTTGTGTCTGCGCCTGACCTCCCTGGAGGTTGAATGTGCACTCCAGGCCTCCTCCCCCTTCTAGCCCTCCCTTCCTCCTCAGAGGAGGTGCCTCCAGTGGAGAGTTCAGCTCCCATTCCCAGGCTAAGGGAAGGCTTCCTGAAACATGCAGGCCCAAAAAAGATTCTTCACTGCAGAGTGCTGACCTGAAGGTTAAGAGTGCAGACCAAGTAGCTGGTATGCTTTTTGAAGTATTACAGATCACACAGGCAAGTATCAGTAACTTCGAAACATCAATATTTGACAGTGCACACTCGCGATCCCACTGAACCCTTTTATCCGCCCATGGATGAGGTTTATACAAATGTGCCCTACTCGTTATGCAGTTGGCCAACCCGAAGATCACACAGGCACCGAAAAATCGCCGTTGATTGGCGCCTCAAGGGCCTTAAGTGGCCAGTTAATTAAATGCGGGCGCACATCGGATATCATCGCGCGCCCACCTAACGAAATATCGCGATGGCGCGCAGTGACATCAGGACACTCGTCTGACGTCAACACGCGTCATTTTACGTGTGTGTGGGGTCCGCCCCCACATGCCAACGGGAATATTCTGCCCTATACCTCAGAAACATGCACATGGATGCATGTATTCCTAGCTATGTTTGAACCAAAGCCACCTGACTTTAACATGCTGTGTGCGATTGCGAGATACAGAAGGCATACCCCCAGTAGTTGCTGTTCCCATGTGCAGCATGCAGAGTGCCTTGCTGGGCTGGGCCGTCTTCATGGTGCTGCCTCTGCTGTGCAGAATCACTGCTGTTGAATGGGGCCAAGAGCAGGGCTGAAGCTGGGTAATGCGGGGAGCAGAACTGAGGCTGGGGATGGGAGAGAGGGGCCAAAGTCAGGCAGGGAGGAGAGAGCAGGGCCCAGGCCAGGAGAGGGGGAGAAGGGGTCAAGGCCATGATGGGGAGAGGGCAAAGCTGATGGAGGGAGGGGGGCTGTGGGGCCGGCGGAGGGAGGGATGGGAGCTCTACCACATCTGGGCAAGGTGGGGCAATCCATATTAAGGGTGAGGGTGGAGAAGGAAGAGGGGCATGAGTAAGTGAGTGAGGCTGGGTGGTGAAGGGAGAGCATAAGTGTGAAAGGGACTTAGTGCGGATGTGAGGGAGAGAACAAGTGGATGTGTGGGGCTGAGTGGGGACAGGAGGAAGGGCATGAGTGAGTGGGGGTAGTGGGGCCTGATGATCACTCCTGATGCTTGTTGATTGCTTCTGATGTCTGATCACTTCTGATGGCTAACAGATGCTTTTGATTGCTAATGAACACTTCTAAACTCGAATGGTTGCTTCAGAACTCTAATGATCACTTCTGAGTGTTAGTGATCACATCTGAATGCTAATGATTGCTTTGGATTGCTAATGAATGCTTCTGAACACTAATGATTGCTTCTGAACTCTAATGATTACTTCAGAACCCTAATGATCGCTTCCACAATTTTATAAAGCTGCAATTGCTTTTGAACAAGAGTGTTTTGATGAGTCCTAAAGTAATCAGGAGCAATCAAAAGTGTAATGACAGGAGATCATAGCCTCAAATTACTTAGGGATATATTGAACTTTTTAAAGGAAGACACTTTTTAAAAGGACATACAAGAAAAAGCTGGCTAAGACGGTAAAGTAACCATCTGGTGGAAAATTCCTACGTGGATTATGCTTAACCAACTAATCCAGAGAAAGGAATGTTGCACCTAAAAATGTGTCAATGCCTCCTTCAGCCAGAAACACTTCAAAGGAAAAGATGCAATGCAAAAACTGAACTGTAATCTCTTGTGGTTGCAGAGATAATGAAGGCTAATTATCATCTCAGCAGAAACTATCCCCTTCTGAGTTATATGACAGACTATGGACATGGACTGAGTTGAAAGAAAGCAGTTTCCCAGCAAAAGTCATGTTTGTTTTTCCCTTCCAGGAATGCACAAGAAAAGGGGTTAAAAAGCCAACTGCAACCCTAGCCTCTGTGCGCTAGTTTTAGTGTTGTGTTCTGATGCCAATGTGTGCTGTGAAGGTCACAGCTGAAGAAAATCAACTAGGCATTCCTACGTTTGCAGGTAAAAAGTCTCTCTCTGATTGCTGGTAGCAAGTTGCAAATTAGCAAAGCCACAGTCAAAAAGGTAACAGGATAATTCCTGCAGAACCAAGAATCTCCAAACCAACTGCTCAACTACCAAGGCAGGTATGCCAGAATCATCCAACGTAACGGCTGCAACATTCCACTATCTAATCTTCACAGACAAGCCAAAGACTGATTTGTACATCTTTTTTAACTTTTATTTCTGGACTCATTTCTCATTTTTAATCTGTGTGTATGTGTGTTGCATGTTTATTATTTTTTCTCATGTTTTAATAACTAGTAAACTCACTCTTTCTTTGACTCAAGACAGCCTGGTGAAATTAGCTCCTTTTAAAGCATAAATACATTTGGACAGGGAAAAGGGTTGTTTTTTAAATTAACCTTGTTGGGACCAACTGAGGGGGTTGAATGAAGAAGGGGAACCAGTTTGTCCTTCCTTACCCAGGATCATAACAAATTGGGGGAACTTCATCTGGCAACCGGTCGTATCAAAAGGAATAATGATCATGTTGAAATACAGTAATTATGTGCTTTTGATGTCAAATGATGACTTTCTCCCACAGAAACTCATTTCAAATTATGTCTTTTGATGTCAAATGATGTCACTGAATGCTTTGAGTGTATTTGAACGCAAAATGAGGTTGAAAATTTCTGGGGTAGAATTTTCTGGCTGGGGTGCGGGTAGCGGAGTCCACATGCCAGTGCTTAAATTGTTGCGTGCTGATATTGTGCGAGCGTCCCGACATCAGCGAGCAGCATCGCGGTATTTCGGTCAGCGGGCGCGCTATGCAGTGGGATGCGCGCCCGCCATTAATTAAAGGCCTCGTTAAGGCCGTTAACTTGCCAATCGTCGATGATTTTGAGGGGCCCGTGTGAACTTTGACTTGGCGCACGGGCCCAACGGGCAGGCGGGTAGGTGATTTTTTTTACAAACCTCATCCAGTGGCAGGATGAGGTTTGATAGCGGTTTTAAAAACGTTTAATAAAGTTTTTGTTTATTTCATTAACATGTCCCATCTCATGTGACATTTTCACATGAGGGGGGCATGTTAATGAATCTTTTATTGTTCTATTTTATTATATTTGCCAACCTTTCAGCGATCTCCCTGAGACAGCACTTTGCCTCAGGGAGATGCGCGAAAGAGTGCACTCTGACAGTTGGGGAATCCCTCCCGCCCCCCACCCCCTGCACAGGAAGCACGTAGCGCTTCCTGTCGGGCGGCCTGCTGGGCGGGCCTTAATTGGCCTGCCCGCTTAAAATGATAGCAGGGCCCGTTTCGGCGCTGGTGATCGGCTGCCCATCCGCCACCGAGCCAGTGGGGCCCGCCCGCCCACCAAGGGCAAAATTCTGCCCCTGGTGTGGATTTCTTGACACAAACTGCAAATACTGTTCTTCCTCTACTCATTGTCAGATGTGAATATCCTTTTTTAATCTAAAGAAATATTAATCAGAAGGTAACTTTCCTGCTTCCTAACAACTTACAAAAGTAATAGTTCCTCTAATGAAGCTAAAAGTTGTTATGAATTTTATCTCTGTGCCGTTAGGGTTTAATGGAAAACAAATTGATTGCAGAAATTCAAACATCTCTCTGACTAAGGCTCTGCTGCAGAATTAGCCGAAGGCACATGGGGAAAATTTTAAACTTGCTTCCCAGATGTAAATCAGGCATTTGGGGCCAAAATAATTCCCTTAATTAGAGACAAAAATGTTTTGGTCATTTTCTATAACAGGAGGTTGACCTGCAACACTAGTTTTATGCCGAGGTGGCAAGTTGTAAATAAATTCACACTTTTTCAGCCAGGTGAACAGCCGGTCTACTGTGAGCAACTCTGGGCACCATACCTTAGGAAGAATACATTGTCCCTGGAGGGACTCAGTGTTGATTTACCAGTGCTACCTGGACTCCAAGGGTTAAATGTTGAGGAGACAAACAATGGTTATGTTCCTTGGAATTTAGAAGACTGAAGGGTGATTTGATCAAGGTTTTCAATATATTAAGTGGAAATGATAGGGTAGATAGAGAGAAACTACTTCAGCTTATTGGGGAGTCTAGTATTCGGGACTTTTCTATAGGTAAAGGGCGGTAGAAGTTCGGAACTCTTTTCATGAGAGGCAATTGAAGCTAGGTCAGTTATTCATTTTATAATTGAGATTGATAGATTTTGTTAAGGGATATGGGGCTGGATTTTACAGGGCAATGTATTCCCTGTGCCCCAATGGATCTGTTGGTCTTGAGCCCATCAACTCAGAATCCAGCTGCCGCACAGCGATAATACACTGAAAGCAGCCTTCCTTGATTCAGAGTGGGACTTCTGTCCCCACCTGGGAGAAAGTCCCACCCTAGAGAGCTGCCAGCCAGTTTGATTGACTGGCAGCTCTGTGGTCCCAGCAGCGCCAGGATCAAGCGGTGGCCACTGCTGGGACTACAGCCAGAACCCAAGGAAGAAGTGATGAAGCTTGGACTTCAGGGAAGTCTGGGATTTTGGATGGGCCTGGCAGGCAGACCACAGAAATGAGATGAGGGGGGTGGAAGGCCAGGTTTTAGAGGCCAGGGGTGGGGTTAAAGAGTGAGGGGGGTGGTGGGGTTATGATCTTGGTGTTGGAGGAGGGGGAGCGGAGTGGGGAGGGGTGGGGGGAGCACCTCCGATTGGCAAAGGAGACCTCCAAAGGAAGTATCCCTTCCTGCTCGACAACAGCCCCTGCAGTGAAAGCTGCCAAGCCAACCGCCTCTCCTCCTCCTTCCCCTGCTGTACTTAAAATAGCGGTGGAGGCGGGATGAGGCCATTCACTGGAACATGGGAGATAGGTAATAAGTGGGTAGGTGGGAGGTGGTGGCTAGGCTGCGCATTTTATTTTACAAGCATCCCCTACCCCCACCCAACCTGCCTTCAAATATGCTGGTGGAGTCTGTAGAATCCAGCTCATGGAGTTGGGTCAGAGATCAGCCAGAATAGTGGTGCCAGCTCGATGGGATAAATGGTCTACTCCTGATCCTACGTGTCACCATCACTAGCTGCAGTGGTAAAACTTTGCAAAAACAACTTTGCAAATTATTCTTCACAACATAGATGTTATGGCACTGAGGAAATACATCAAGTTACTTCTTTGTTTAGCAATAAGTTAAATGTGGAACCATGCTAGATATTAAACATAAACAGAAAATGCTGGAAAAACTCAGCAGGCCTAACAGCATCTGTGGAGAGAAAAAAAAAACCAGAATTAATGTTTCAAGTCTGTATGACTCTTCTTCAGAGCTAAAGAGAAGTAGAAATGTGACAAAATTTATACTGTTTAAGGGGGGTGGAGCAGGTGAAGCTGGATAGAGGGCCAGTGATAGGTGGAGGCAAAGGAGAGATTGACAGAGATGTCATGGATATAATGACAAAGGGGTGTTAATGATCGTGGTGCTGGCTAAAGGAGGTGCTGATGGTGGCATTAAGGTCAAAAAGCAGAATGTGATAATAGCAGGACAAGGATAAGCACTCTGAAAAGAACAACATGAACAAGTGCTCCACCCCCTTTAAACAGTATAAATTTCATCACATTTTTACTTCTCTTTAGTTTGGAAGAAGTCATACGGATTTGAAATGTTGACTCTGTTTTTTTTTCTCTCCACAGATGCTGTTAGACCTGCTGAGTTTTTCCAGCATTTTCTGTTTTTGTTTCAGATTTCCAGCATCTGCAGTATTTTGCTTTTATCATGCTAGATATTAGTTCAGTTGAGTGTCGATTATGGTTGCTAACCCAATAGGAGTGTTTCATTTTTATTAATTTATGGGTGTTGGGCATTGCTGGCTAGGGCAGCATTTATTGCCCATCCTTAATTGCTGTTGAGAAGGTGATGGTGAGCTGCTTTCTTGAACCGCTGCAGTCCATGTGGTGTAGGTACACACACAGTGCTGTTGGGGGGGTGGGGAGTTCCAGGATTTTGATCCAGTGACAGTGACACTGCAATATATTTCCAAGTCAAGATGGTGAGTGGATTGGCAGGGAACTTCCAGGTGGTGGTGTTCCCATGTGTCTGCTGCCCTTGTTCTTCTAGATGGTGGTGGTTATGGATTTGGAAGGTGCTGTCTAAGGAGGCTTGGTGAGTTCCTGCAGTGCACTTTGTAGATGGTACGCACTGCTGTCACTGTGCATCAGTGATGGAGGGAGAGAATGTTTGTGGATGGGATGCCAATCAAGCGGGCTTCTTTGTCCTGGATGGTGTCAAGCTTCTTGAGTGTTATTGGAGCTGCACTCATCCAGGCAAGTGGCAAGTTTTCCATCACACTCCCGACTTGTGCCTTGGTGGACAAGTTTTGGGGAGTCAGGAGGTGAGTTACTCGCTGCAGGATTCTGAGGTTCTGCCCTGCTCTTGTAGCCACAGTATTCTTATCGCTGGTCCAGTTCAGTTTCTGATCAATGGAGTGTTCTTGAGTCTCCAGAAATTAAAGTTTAATCTTTTTCACACTGCATGAACAACCTGCAAGCAAATTATAAAGGCACTAAAAAAATGTTTTTTTTAATATCTCTTTGATCTTATTTCTTTATTATATTTAAAGGTACTAGAGATGGGGAAAAGGCCAGTTGATAGGAAGACAAGGATCACCCAATCAGATAATGAAGATACTTTTTGCTTTTTAACCGGAGAGGGAAGGTCATGCCCCATTAGGATAGACGTGCTGGGAGAGCAGTGATGGTAGGAGCACTGGGGGTTGTTGGAACTTGGAGGTCACATGATAAAACTTCCAGGAATACAATCAAAGCTAGAATTTGGTAACCCTAAAGAAGAGAAGACTTACCATTCATTACTTGCTCCAATAACCTTTTGTCAAAACATCCATTCCATCAAAAATAGCTGCATTGAAGAGCTGCGTTATCATTGTACTTTGAACTTTTCTGTTGAATCAAAATGTTCAACGCCATTAAATGCCGAAGGGTTCATTGGCCATGAAAGACTAATGGTGATTCAATAATCCAGTGGGATCTAATGGAACCAGATTCAGCAGTATTAAACAAATAAAGCAACTGACCAATAAGACATGCTAACTTTACAATTCTCCTATTAATAAAATACCATCATGAAATCGTTAATGCTTCATTAAGTTCTGTCAGGTCAATGTAGATAATTCACATCATAATGTGAGATTTTTGTCTGTAAATTAAACAGATGAGAGGAAGTTTATTTGAATAAAGGCATAACTTTACCTTTTACAAAAACAACTTCTTATAACATATGGGGTGACTCATAATAAGTGATGTAATTTTCCCATTTGTGTCCTTCTAACTCATTATTTTAGCAAGCCCCTATCATGTTGAATACGAAGATAAGACTTACAAATCATAAATAAAACTGATTTTTACCTAAATTCTGATCTGCAAAGTACATGAGTTTAAATATCCACCTGTGTCTGGGCACATTGCTAGCGTAAATGCTGGGGAGGGTTCAAAACTGGGGGTGCAACTTAGTTCTGTTGGAATCCCACCCAGTGATGAGGAAGGTGGGGAATTCTGATTGCTGGTGAGAACAGATTTTCTTCCCCTTTCTCCCCCAAACCATCAAGGCTCCATATCTGGGATGGGGAAGTGGCGGCATCCCAACATTCCCCGGGAAATTCCACCCAGTGCACTAATTAATAGGCTAAATGGAATGTCTGCTGAGCGCCGGCACTGACTCTCTTACTCAGGTGAGCAGGTGCATGTTCTGTTATGGTGCGAGCAAAAGATCTGAAAATATCTCAGAGAAAACGTATCACATCTCAGAGGGGAGATTACTTACGTTGCAAAGTCAGCACATAGCATTCTTGAGAGCTGCAAATTTCTGCTGTACTATTTAGGTAAGGTCCTACTTGAGCCTCCTGTGTTGAATTGAGACCAACATGGCAGGGCTTTGTTGACCTGGGTCAGCCTGCGCTGACACAAGTGCGATGCCCCTGCTTCAACGTTACTAATGATTTGGTCCCTGCAATTTAGGATGGTGTTGACATCCATGGAAATTGGCGAACTTCCGTCTGATTAGACTTCACTTCTGCTGGTGAAGTGAATGCAACAAATGATAACATAAAACATGCATCATCACAAACCAGCAAAAATTACACAGCTATAAAAAATACAGATGTATAGGAAATGTGGAATAAAACCAGAAATTTATAAACCTGCATAATAAGTTGATTAGCAACAGAAATAAATCATGATTGAAGTTACAATTGTGACTTTTACCAGAGTTCTATTCTCTTCTATCTGACAATATGAACATTCAATTTCTGAAATAACACCATGGGAGTCATTTGGGCTTAACTCAGCCATTCAGAAACTGACAGGATTAGACCCTTGTTTTACACCCTGTTTGATTGCATTCAATAAAAACTAAAATCAGTCAGTGTAAAACGGGAGATTCGTTCCAGCCAGTTACTCGTGGCTAGGTTAGATTATAATTACACACCACCTTTACATTTTTAGACAATCGTATTTGTCCTATTGTGCACATGTTCCACTGTACTAACTACCTAAACTCTAGAAATTGTTATAGTGCAATTGATAGTACTGCAATGAAAAAATACACTGCACCAAAAATGAAAGGTTGGATATTGAGTTAGTGGCTGCCTTCCCACCCCTCAGCCCTCTCTTTAGCGATGGAGTCTCTGGTTCTCATTGCCACCTGGAATGCCATAGGGAGGCCACCTCATTGAAGATTCCAATGCTGTGGGGGGAATGGGGCGGTTGGGGGAAGGGGGATGCTCTGCCCCTTAAAACAACCCTTAACTGAAGGTCAGTTATGCAGATCAGTTGCCTGCTTCTGTGTTGCCAGGAACGTTGCCAGAGCCGTCCTATTGCTGCTCCCTGCTATTTGACAAGCTCCCCCCACCACTCCACCCCACCCCCAGCCTCCGTTCCTGCCTGTCATGCAGCAGTAAGTAAAACTAAGCTCCTTTTGTTTTGGATTTGCACCGTTCATTAACAATTTTTGAATCTGATTGCATAAAGAGATACATGGTTGCTTGTTCTGTAGATTGTATTGCACCAAAATGGCTCCCTCATTATAACAAGTTTCAGTGCAAAATCCCACAGAAGGTCTGTGGGTAATGTTGAAATGAGCTTTTAATGGATAGCAGCATGCCATCACTCAAATGGAAGGGTGTCATATGATCCAGTCTCAGTTTCACTTTGGCCTGTGAGCAGATAACACAGCACATACAGTTCTGCTGCTGATGCCTTCAAGCTTTCGACCTTTGTATGAATGTTCTCATGTACCTTGTCTCAATAAATGAATCCACATGTTTACAAAGTCCCTTATGAATGATTGGGTCCTTTATATCATTATAAAAACACAACATGGTGTTCAGCAGTGGTCAAACAGGTAGCAGAAAGATTAAGTACTGGTACAACATGGTCAGCAGCCTTAGATCGTGCTACATGGTATGAGGCGACCTTCGATGTTTGGTCAGACTGCAATGAATTTGCAGCATCAATGAGTGTTGAAAACATAGTGTGCGGACTGCGCAGAAAAGCTTTGAAGACTCAGTGCATGGATAGTGCTTAAGGAAAGAGCTAGTAAGCAGATGGATCACTTGTGGTGAGAAGGCGGTGCATTGCCTATCAGTTCAATGAGTGGGATAGTGTTGACAGGACCAGCGCAGGGTTAGCTCAGTCGGGAAAGGCGAGTGACCAGGGTGTGGGCTGGATTGATAGTGAGTGAGGGAGAGTCAAACAAAAAACGTCATAAAAATTGGGCCAGAGAAGTTTGCGATTATAATGAGTAGAACTTCGGAAAAGCGTGCTCAAGCAGCTACAGTGACAATTATCCCTATACTATACTGTAGGAGAAGGAAGGTCAAAGGGATATTGCCGGAATGTCCATAAAATTCCCCAGTTTGAATTGGGATGCAGCTGACCTACTATCCAAATTCAAAATATTTAAACAGCGTGCAGAGCTATGGTTTCTTGATTCAACAGTGTCTGAACCAGGCAAGCAAGCCATAAACATTTATCTAGCAATTGGAAATGAAGGTTTACCTAGACTGAATACATCAGGATTAACAGCAGAAGAACAAAATAATCCCCAAATGATATGGACTACTTTGGAAGACCAGTTCAGAATCAGGTTAAACTTCTATATTGTTCAAATAGAGTTCATGTTACACAACAGCCTACAGAATCCATAGGCCACTTCATCAGCAGATGTAGAGAAAGGGGTACACACTGTGATTTTTCAAACACAGAGCTAGCAGACAGAATTGTTGAATTGGTGATCGCATCCACTCTCTTGGAAACATTCCAGAGATATCTGCTAGACAAGCCCAAAACATATAGCATTGAAGAGCTACTTAAGGGTGGGCATAAAGATGAAGTGATCCTCATAGGCTGAAAAAGCTTATGGGTCCTACGTGCCAGCCCAATTGTTGACACATTTATTAGAACAAAACTAAACCTAGCAACACATGTAGGAGGTCTGGCCTTCTGCAAGCACCAAGGAAATGCTCAGCTTTCCAGGAATTCTGCAAGGCATGTGGCAGAAAGGGTCATTGGCAGTGGCAGTGCACTAGAACAAAGGCTGATGCAGTTACAGAGCCATGCACTGATCCAAACAGACCATGCGCAATATGAGCGACTATCCGATATCCCATCAGAAACGTATACATGAGGTGATTGACAACCAGAAAATGATGATAATGTGTACAATGAAACAGAGAGCGGTGAACATCGGTTTCACACCGTCAATCTTGTGGAAAACCTAGATACCATCACACCATCTGGAGTGTTTGCCAAGATTCAAATTATCTGTCCTAACAAAATTGTCAACTACTCATTATAGGCCAAGATTGACATGGGGCAAGTGCCAACATCCCACTTCTGTGGATTCTAAAAGACAAGTATCCACAGACAGGGAAGGCCATGGTGAAACCTACTGCTGTGAAATGTTATGACGCAGCAGATGATGTGTGCCAGGCGGATCAAACCCATGAGGGAAACTTGATCACACGGTTACAATGATTTTGCAATTTGTATTTATTTTGAGATCCATGCCTTGAATTCAGTAGTGCTAAGTCAACCAAGATTTTAGAGATTTTTTTTAGAAAACTAAATTAAATATTTATTAACAAAAGAAAAGATTTCAAGCACACATTGAGGTCTACAAATTACTACTATAATAACTCCTAAAACCCCTAATTATTATGGCTTCCAGTTACACCCCCGTTGAAGCAACAATAAAAACAAATAGATTTAAACAGATCCAGGCAAATCACCACAATAACCTGGACAGTAGAATTCAAAGTGACTTTTCCCAGCTTCAGTTTCTGTAGACAGCAGGTTTGATGCACAAATGCTGGAAGCTTTTCACACTCTGCTAAGTCTTACAATGCTTTCTCCTGACACATATCCTCCTCTTCTTTATACATGTTTCTCCCCTTTCTCCCAATGCAAGTTCCATTGTTCCTATATGTCTTTAGAATTTTACTGTTCTCATAACATAAATCATTTCATGCTGCTAATATTATCAGTAACTTTTGGAAAAAATCCTCCTGGGTGTCACATATTTTCTACATTGTGGAGACTAAAGACCCAGTGATTGCAGGTCTACTGGCATGCCATGACCTCACACTAATGACAATTCATTGAATCAGACAGACCTCATTTGGCAGATCAACCTCAGAAACTACTTCTATCATCTCAGTTCATGAATTAAGATCAAAATATCCAGAATGTGTTGACAAAATTAGCAGTTTCAAGGCTGCTGCAACATTACACTTGCAGGAGAATGCAAGTCTGTCAATTGACTTGATACATTTTGTGCAACACAAATGCCAGCAACTACGAGAATAAATAGGGAAAGATTCCACACTACAGGAACTGTGGAAAACCATCATCAAAGGATAGCCTAATTCAATTGACATGTCTACGAATATGTGAGACTATTTTGGCCTCACCGACATGAGCTAGGCATTTCCCGGAGAGTCATTTTTAAAGACAGACAGGTCATCATATCGGAATCTTTGCGACCTGATATTCTTCAACAACTTCATCACTCACACATGGCCATAGATCAGACAGGATGACTTGCAAGAGAGACAGTCTATTGGCCAAGTATGAACAATGACATTAGAGTCATCATCAAGAAGTGCAAGGCATTCAAGAGAATATGCCAAGTCAGCACAAAGAACCATTGATTCCTCATGAAGTTCCTATCCTTAGGTGTATGTCGCATCTGACCTTTTTCATGTCCATGGCACTGGCTTCACCATTATTGCCGACTACTTTACCAAGTACCCCATTATTCAACAATTACACAATACATAAAGCACAACTGTTGCACACACTCTAAGTGCTTTTATCAGTTTATTGGGTGTGCATAAAGAGATTATTATGGATAACCGTCCACAATTTATTGGTAAGCCATTTCAGGCTTTGTGTAATAAGTGGAATATCGATCACACTGCTTCTTCTCCTGATTACCCTAAATCTAACGGCCTAGCTGAACGAATGATTCACATAGTGAAATCCCTACTTCTCAAATGTGGAAGTTTGCATCCAGTATCCCACAGAACGTATTTGACAGCCAGCCAAAGTGACAAGGATTTGTTTGAAACCATAGTCCTATGAAGTCATTACACACAAAGGTGCAATGGTGAGTATAACTGAGGACAAATCAGATCTATTCCAGCTCCTCAACCACCATGCAGTCCTATTGCATCAAGGACAAGATTTCAAATGCAATGAGGAACAAGATCCAAGAATGACAATCCAACAGATCACTTGAGGTATTAAAGAAATGCCCAGACAAGGTGTTGTAGTTCACTTCGACAAACCATCAGGAGGCTCAGGTACAGGCCACTTTCATTTATTAAGTATTCCCTCCTTATATACACCTTGAGTCACGTACACATATTCTAATCTTGTCAACTTAGAGTCACATGCATCTCCGGTCTCAGTTACTTGTTTCCTGTGTGTACATAAATCAAGCATTGTTCTCATCCATGCAAGACCACCATATCTTGCTGATTGTACAGGAGTCTAGGCCTCCCTGATCTCAACACTCACTCCCTGGCCTTGTTCTTTGTTTTACTAGCTTGCCTGCCTAATTTCTTATCCTGTCTAAAATGCATTTGCTATTCTCCTGTTCTGCTATTTTGTTTATATTTTATTTTTGCTAAAATACACTTATAAATAAAACCATTTAACCCTTTTAAGCCCTTTTGGCCCTTGGCCTTGCCCAAAATAGCCAACTCGGTGGTATTGCCCCTTTCCTTATGCTCCATTGCCCATTGACACTGGCCAGGTACCGAGCTTAGGGTTATAAGGGTATCGGGTTATACCATCTGTGCAGATTGGCCCTGCAATACAGACACTTTATCCCCCCATCTTCCTGAAATCCCATACTCTTTGCCATCTCTTGTGTGTCCTTCTGGTGTGGTGAACCAAGGATGTAAAGTATAGAACCAATACCAACTGGACCATAACCAAAACATGGGAGATGATCCTGACCCACAGCTGCACCTGGACATTCAGCCCCCAATTACTCAAGTCTTCAACGTGTAATAGGTTCTGTGCACTCGCTGGGTCTCATCGCGGATACCTGTAAGGTGTTCAGGTAACAGTGGGATTATGTAGGAGAACTGGCTTAAAAACTGTGTCAGGTTTTCTTTTATGCTTTCCTCTGCCTGCACATTAACTGTTTCCCTCTTGTAGATTTCCACCAGTTTTACCTTTCCCACCCTGGCTGGTACCTGTGGTTGTAGGCACACCACATGGTTGGTTTATAGGACAAGGTCAATTTTTCCCATATTGGTATTCTCATTGTGACGTGGTAAGGCAATACCTTCCCATACCTAGGTCTGCAATGTGAGTTGGTTCCATTGTAGCCTGTGTAGCGTCCATTGTACAATTGGCTGTCGCATTAAACACGCACCTCGCTTCTTCTGTCTCATATATCGGATGTGGGCACACTACCGAGGAGGCCTCTACACTGCATCTCTCTAAAGTGGTGCTTACTGTATTACCCTCTGTCTCTACTGCATATGGCAGTATTTTATGATACCTTACATAATATTTCCCCCTAATTACTCTAATATTTTTCTAACCTATGGGCAGAATTTTTCGCTTGGCCGCCGCGCGCGCACCCGACCCGCCCGAGCATAAAATAACGAGTGATGACGTCGGTCGGGCATGCCGACATCAACGTGCACTCTCGCGATATTTTGCTAGGTGGGCGCGCGATGGAGACGGAGGCTCACCCGCCATTAATTAAGAGACCAGTTAAGGCCCTTGAGATACCAATTGTCCCCGACTTTATGTACCCTGTGCAATTTTTCGGCTGTCGCACGGGCAAAACGGACAGGCGGGCAGGCCACAATTAGCAAAAACTTATCCACAGGCGGGATAAGAAGGGTCAGTGGCATTGTCATTGCGAGTAGTGAGGAGTTTTGGATCAAGCTTGCTGCTGGTTGCTTCAGTGAACCGGACAGCTTCATCTCCCTTCAGAGTTGCATTCTGAGCATTTCTAGGCTTCATTTCAGGACTCATTGTTGTCTTCCAGGCCCCCCCCGAGGATTCAGACCGCATGGGCCCTTTTAGGTATCAGACAGCCTTCCCTTACTCCGGTAATGGGGATTATGGTCTCCGTTGGAGGAGGAGGAAGAGAGGGGTGGGAAGGAGAGGAGCCCAGGTGTCCCAATACAGCTTCCAGGGGAGCGACCTGTGGGAGGAGATGCACAGGCACAAGGGGAAAACAGGAAGTCCAAGGCGGAAGGGGCCGCAGAAGTAGTCACTATCCTGCTGCCAGGGTTTACAGGCAGCGATGCAGCTACCTCAACATGTCTGAGGTGCAATGCCGAAGGAGGCTCCATCTCTCAAGGGAGACATTGGCCTCCATCTGTCGGAGGATCAGGCCTAAGATCAGTTCCAGCTGTACGCGTGCCAGTGGCTCTGAAGGTCATGGTGGCCCTCAACTTTTATTTATCCGGCTCTTTCCAGGAGTCAGTGGGGGCTCTGTGTGGAGTCTCCCAATCAACTGTTCACAGTTGCATCAAGCTGGTGACAGAAGCTCTGTTCAGGCGTGCATTGACTTTCATTCATTTCCGCATGGACGAGGCCAGACAGACAGAGCGAGCCAGAGGCTTCGCAGCGATTGCTAGCTTCCCCCGTGTCCAGGGTGCAATAGACTGTACACATGTGGCCATCAAGGCGCCAGCAGGTGAGCCCGGTGCCTTTGTCAACAGGAAGGGATTCCACTCCATGGGGAGAGTTTTCTCCCTGTCAGGCGGGTTTGTAGAGAGCAGGCGCGGGCACGGGCGAGGGCGGGTGCGGAGCTGATCACCACCCGCGATCGGCTGCATGCCACCATTTTACGTGACGTGTGCCAAGTAGCGCTCAGCGCTACCTGTGCGTGTAGGGGGAGGAGGGAGAGTCGGGGCTGAGCTGCCTCAGGGAGATTAAGTTCATATTTAAGGTTTGAAATCAAGACAGTTAAAAATTATTCATACACGTCATTTATAATTATGTTAATTGTTTTTTTTAATGGCCTTAACACGCCTTTGACAATTTGGCTGCTGCGTGCAGCAGGCGGGCGCCCGCCGAACAAAAGATCGGAATGACGCGGGGTGATGTTGGGATGCATGCCTGACGTCACCGTGCATCATTTTACGCATCGGCCTGCAAGGCGGCCGACGTGAAAATTCTCCCCCATGAATGTCCAGATGGTTTGTGATCACAAGATACAGATTCTGCAAGTGCGTGCAAGGCACCTATGACGCTTACATCCTGAGACACTCCCAGGTGCTGAGGCTATTCAGTGCTCCAGACGGACTGGATGGTTGGCTGCTGGGTGACAAGGGCTATATCCTCAAAAGGTGGCTCATGATGCCTCTCCACCATCCAAGAACAGAGGCCAAGCAGCGGTACAATAGGAGCCATGCCTCCACAAGGGCTGTGCTAGAGAGAACCATTGGTCTTCTCAAGATACGCGTCTGATGCCTCGACCATTCCAGGGGTGCACTCCAGTACTCCCCAGATCGTGTGTCACTGATAGTGGTTGCTTGCTGCGCTCTCCACAATGTGGCTGGCAAGGGAGGGACCCAGTGGAGGAAGAAGATCTTGACGCAGCTGCACAGGCAACAGATGATGAGTCCAGTAGTGAGTCCGAGGACGAGAATGGTGAGGGGAACGCTGAGGGCAAGGACGCTGACCTGGGTAACCTCTGGGGAGGCAGGGACACCGGGACGCTTTGATCGTTCAGCTCGCCTACCAACTAAGAACAACCACCACATGCCAAGGCTGCAGGCTCCATACTCAATCCCTGACAGGACCAGTTCCTTAGTCAACAAGATACACTATGTGCCTGTGCGTTAAAGTTTCAGGAGACACACATCCACCATTACATATGGCCCTCCCTGCACTTACAGAACAAATGAAGCATACAGAGGCCAGTAGCACAAAATAACATCTCATTTAATTGTGAAAGTGAAACATAGCTGAAATAAATATTAACTGGTGTTTCTAATCATATCATCAAAAAATTTAAAGCAAAATGAGGGAACAAAATATCACCCATGATATGGCTGCCTTGTGCTTAAGGTGCTTTATATTTACATTTGCAGGTGCTACGTGTAGGTCTAGGTGCTCCCCCTTGCTGGCACCAGCATTGGAGACCGCCTGCTCACTCTGCTGCCTTGTTGGCCTTGATGACCTTGGTGGTCGTCCTTTGGCTTGTGGAGCCTGTGAAGGCCCTGCCTGGGAGGGAGCGGCCAGTGCCATGGCTGGCATCTCCCCAGTCACCGCAGCCTCATCAGATGCCATGGTCACTGGCAGAGGGGCGGAGGAGCTGCTGCCGTCATCCGGAGCGTCCTGAGAGGAGCCCGCAGAGATGACAGGCAGCTCGTGCGTCAACATGAGGTCGCATTGGACCTCCCTGCTCACCATTGATGGCCAGGCACCTGGCTGGGATACTGAGTGCCCGATTCACTTCCCACACTGGCCAGAATTTTCCCATTGGATATTTGGGGGAGGGGTCCGCTCACCGACATGAAAATGATGCAGGATGACGTCGGGAGGAACCCCCAACATCATTCCGGTCCATTAAAATTTTTAGGAAGGCAGGGGGACAGCAAAATCAGCTGTCCGCCCGCTGACCTGTCAATAGCCAATTGAGGCCATTGACAGGATCATTAAGCTCACTGAAAGACCTGCCCGTCCAACCTTAAGGCTGGCGGGCAGGCCAGGAGCCCCAGCAGGCTTCTGAAAAAAGATAAAACCTCATCCACTGGCGGGATGAGGTTTCATCTCAGTTTTTAAAAAGTTTATTAAAATTTCACTCATATTTATTAACATGGGACAGTGTCACATGAGGGGGACATATTAATAATGTTTTTCTTTCTCTATTTTTAAAGTTTTTTAAACAGTCAGCGCTCTCCCTGAGACAGCACTTAGTCTCAGGGAGATGTGCGTCTTTCGTGCGCATGTGCTAAAGAGCGCACTTTGACAGATGGGGAATCCCTCCACCCCCCGCACAGGAAGCCCATAGCACTTACCGTCGGGCAAGCCGCTGGGCGGGTCTTAATTGGCCCGCCCACGTAAAATGGTAGCGGCCCCATTTCAGCAGCGGAGTTCGGCTGCCCGCCCACCGCCAAGCCGGTTGGGCCCACCCACCCATCAAGTTCAAAATTCTGGCCACTGACACTGACCAGCTGAGATCATTGCCTGTGTGTGGGCTTGCATGTCTGAGCGCATCCTCAGGAATGCCTGATTGAGTCCCTGGAGTAGCCTCTCCATGAGACTTACCACTCTCTCCGTGAAGGAGGCATTGTGCTCAACATGAGGGTCAACGCAGTGGTCGTGTTCCGCAGGGATTACTCTCAAACAGAGACCATGGCACACATTCCCTCATGTATCTCCGCCAGATCCTCCCACACACCCTGCTGGACCTCCAACATCTGCTGCCTCAGGGAGACTCCAGAGGCCCATTATTAGCCATCGACTAAGCATTGTCCTGGTCCCCAGATGTCCTCCGACTGCCGGCGCCCTGGGCACTCTCTGCCTCTGCCTGCACCTCAAGCACCTCAGAAGGTGAGTGTGAAGTGCCCTCACCAATGTGTACTGAGATACTAGATTGAGATCTTATGCCCACTGTGGTGCTGGTAATTGTGCTGCTTGACAGAGAGGGTGTGTGTGCTCAGTATGGTGGTCCTCCAGGGTCAGGGGTGGGCCTTCAGGCTCCTCATAGCGATGGCCTGCTGGTGAGCCTAACAGGGACAAGAAGGACATGTCATTAGTGTACGTCCTGACACTGTCACTGTGCATGCCAGATGATAAGAAAGAGATATATGCATCATAGTACCATCGTCTTTTGATTATTAATGGGGACTCCAGGTTTGAGGCTCACATCAATATAGAGACTAAACTAGAATGATTGCAATAGCTGATATTCTCACCTCAGTGCACTGCACTCTTACCTTTGCCTGGCACACCAACCTCACCACGGCCACTTGACCGAGGTGCATGGCACCTTTCCAGCTCAAGGGCCTCCTGCTCATAACATGAGAGGATGAGGAGGTGTGTCCCCCACCAGTCTGCAACCTCTCAATATTGTTATGGGATGTCTCCTCCCGAAAGGATAAAGGAACGTTGATTAGTCCACTCTCTATCTGCAGCACCATTGCAGCCTGGCCAACCCCAGCTGAGGAACCCCCGGGCAGGGCTCAGCCGATTCGTGACCCTGGAGCCACAAGGCACTCAGTCCAAGCAGCCAGTGCTTCATCCCCTAGTCAGCGTCTGCCTCATTGACATTTCCCAGTCACAGTCTAACCACATCCATGGGGGGATGGCCAGCTCTTAACTGTTCTGCAAAGTGACCCATGCCAACATGACACTCACCCTTCCCGATTGCAGCAGATCATTGAAGCGCTTCTGGCACTGCACACATGTGCACCTCACCACATCGTGGCTGCTGACCCTGGATGCCACCTCCCCCCAGGCCTTTTTGGTGAGGTGTGGGGGGCCCCCTCCTCCCGTCTCTGGGGACAAGGGTTTCCCTCCTGGCTGCATCCTCCTCCAGGAGGGCTGCAAGGCACTCGCCTGAGAAACGCAGGGCCGACTGCCCCGCCGACCTGCCCTCCCGCCTGCCGTAACCAACCGCAACGAGATCCATGTGCTTCAGAGTCCTTCCATGGTAGCCTTCCAGGGGCTGCTTGTATCGGTTTTGAATCGGCTGCCGGGTTGCCATTGGACCCGGCGGACATCATGCCCCCGGCCCCGCCCCCGCCCCCGCCCGCCTCTTCCCACTGATTCCCCAGCCGCGTTTCACGGTGGCCGAACATTAATTGGCCCTCCAGTGTGAAATCGCGGTGCGCTGCTGATTGTGGGTGGGGTCGGCTTCCCAACCACCGCTGCCCGCCCCCGCTGAGCCCGCATGCCAAAGGTAAAATTGTGCCCTGACTAATGTTATGATCCCAGCTGAGGTTACCCCTGGGCAAGCCTGATCCCAGATTGGAACCCAGCTTGATAGATCCTAACTTACAAGTTGCTTGTTTAGATACGTGGAGAGTGCCTACTGAACAGAGTCACCGGAGTCAGCTAATGAACTTTTAACAAAAGAATAAAGCATTTATTAAACAAGAAAAGATGAACTATATTACAATGCTCCTTCACCCACAGCTGTACCTTTACAGGTAGATACAGATTTGTAAGGATAACATATATTACAAAAGCTATCTTATACTTTAAGGTTCATAGTAAATACACAGCCTATGTTAACCTATGGAACCCTGTGGTCAGACACACCACACTCCGAAACCAAGTGACAGATGCCACCTCAACCAGATGCTATTGGTCTCCCCTCAACTGTCCTCAGACGCTTGTCACACCATGAGCCAACCCATATCACTAAACCCCAACTTTCAAACGAGGGTTTCCAATCTCCACTCTCGAAGGACTCGCTTTGGAATCTTCTCCAAAACCAATGTTTTCTTTCAGATGCTTTGTGCAAGGGTTCACCTCCAGGATTTTGAACTCTCCTTCCGATGTTCCCCTTCCCTGGGTCACCACATGTATTCAAGCTGTCTTCCACACACTCTCTCTCACTGACTCAGCCGTCAACAGTACACCACTGCTTCACATGCACATAACAAAGAGTTACAGATCTTTAGCTATCTCTTTGGGCCTTCTTGCCTCTAGCAAGCTGTTGTCACTTTAAATCTGCTTTCTGCAGCTTTTGTCTCTTTAAATCTGAAGCTTGGAGCCTTCCTCCCTGCCCCTCGCTCTTAACTTCATTTAACAGGATCTTTTCCAGGTTCCTGTCCTTCCTTTGACTAGAAGGTCTACTTGGGACTTTCCCCTGTTTCTGTCTCACTCCTTTGGCCTTGGGACCTTTTAGTTCCTTTTGGGAAATCTGCTCTCACTCAGCAGTTCCCTCTCCCAGTGTCCAGTCTCTCTGGAGTCCTGGCTTCAAACTGCACTCAAAACTGCTTTTCTAGCTGTTTGTGTGTGTGTCTGTGGGTGGTAGGGACATGACTCTCTGGACCCCTGTTGCTAGGCAACAGCACTGTTTTTTCTACTCTTGTTCTTTTAACTTAGATTACAGTCCTAAAACTCTCATTAGAAATTCAAGCACCTTTTAAAGTGAAACTAAAACTTAATTTGACATTTCTTAACACACAGATGCAGAAATACAAATTAAACTTAAACATTAAAGCTAAAACTTATTCCTACCACCCACAAACACCTACATAACTTACTTAAACTATCTCTATTTCCTAACAATAATGTCTTAGCGGGTGTTGATTCTGGTATACTGGGATTGCTAAAACAATGCTGATTAATATATTATTATTCACAACACACTTTGTATCAGTTCTATATACACGCATCAGACCCCTGAGCTGGCAACCAATCAAAACATGGTTCTCGTATTGTGATAGCTTAAACAAGCGTGCATTTGTTATTTACAGGGGCACTTCACTCTCATGAATTGGCCTCAGGTTTTCCGGTGTCTGCTCAAGCATCCATGATTCATAGGTGCTGCAGGCATCATTCCTGACCGT
Organism: Cetorhinus maximus; assembly: GCF_964194155.1. Taxonomy (NCBI): domain Eukaryota; kingdom Metazoa; phylum Chordata; class Chondrichthyes; order Lamniformes; family Cetorhinidae; genus Cetorhinus; species Cetorhinus maximus. The sequence continues at coordinate 121,277,099 of NC_135882.1, read as the reverse complement.
ATCATCTGAGAGATTTCTCTCTATATTAATCAATTTGTTAATGGTCCAAGCATGGCTCTCTAGTACAGTAGCCAAGCTCTGAATTATCTGTCAGGTTTTGGTCCATACTAAGTTAGCTGCCCTGGAATCCCTGCCCCTTTCCAGGATTTTCTTAAGCTGAGAGCTTAAGATCCAGACCTTTTGGCTCACTGTTGCCGGATCAATTGAATTTACTATTGCCGTCCCTGTATTAAATGCTGTGGTGACACCATTAACCAGGCTCCGTTTCAGTCAACCTTTTCCCTCAACTGGGGGTGCAGCCATGGGCCACCCTCCACCATTAGACCAAGCCACCTGTGTTGTCACTTGTTTTACCAGAGCTGCGTACAGTGCTTGGGTCTGACCCAAGCACCACACTGGCAAGCCAATATCGGAGATGTTTAGGACAACGCGTACCAGCTGATGGTGTACATTATCACACAGAATTTTGTCCGCTTTTAGCAACACTAGTCCATTCTCTGCTCCAGGACTCAATACTGGACAAGGGGGACCAGTTAATTGCGGCCGTGGTGTTTTACCTCCATTTGTTAAGTCAGTTAGTGCTGACTTTCTTGCGGATTCAAGTACAAGACCTCCCTGTCGTCACTGGTTGGTTGCGAATAGTTCTGCAAAATAAGATCAGTTAGTAACATGCTTCAATTGGGCCAGTGCTTCCAGCGCCCCTTCCCTTTCATATCCACACAGGCGCAAGTATCACTAAACATTATTATCCACTTGGGTGAAAAACCTGGCATTACCTTCGCCATTATCTTATCCCTCATTTCTGGCATGTCCTGGCGAGCCATCCCCTTACACTTCTTTCCTGGTTCGCTATCTCCTGCTGCGGTCTTACCTTGGACCTCAATTCCTTAAGCTGTTTACACAACTCTACAATGCACCTTCTTATCCTATCTTTCAATGGCTCATTGTCTTCACTTCCAGTGGCAGTTCTCTCTGGGAGCCGCTTAACTCTGCCTGTCATCGTGATGTTAATCCTGTGGTCTTACTTTTTGTAGTTCGCAGGCACATTAATATAGTCAGTAATACAACTAATTAGCCTTTTACCAGCTTTCCCTTTACCTGTATCCATCTTGTGGTAAATTGTTGTTAAGTGTTATTTCTCCTTGCCCTTCAATTGCTTCAACTATAGATTCCTTGTACTTTTGCCTTTAAGTTTTTTTTACTCCCTCTGACCATGATCATCCTAAGATTCTCTTAAGGTCAGTTTCTTTATTGCCTTGATCATTTAAGATGTTTCCTTACTCTTTGGGTCATATTTATCATTCCATGTCAATGGGGATCTCTGTCTCTAGACCTTTGCTTATCTCCCCCTGTGCGGTTCCAATGTCTCAGGTGATGGCCAGATTATCAAATTCAGTTCTCTTAAAACAATTTGTATATTGTGTCCTCTTTCCCTAACTCCATCTCCTACCCTTAATCATGTCCTCATAACATTTTCACATGCAATAACTACTATCTTATCTCATTCAGGTTGTTTGGAGAGACTTTACAGTCCTATGAAGTAGTTCATAACATTTTTAAAACAGAAATCAAACATTTCTATTTGATTCCAGGCATTAACATATTTTGCTTCCTTATCTTCTTCTCCTCAAACAACATTTTATTTTCTCAAAGGTAATCCACTAGATTGTATCTGACTTTTTTCATTTTAAAATTATACCAGATTCACTTACTCTGCCAAAAATTGGGTTTCTGCTAAACTTTGTCAAGGCCTTGAGCTTAACTTTATATTTTGGGAACAGACTTACAAATACAAAAAGCTTGCAGCATTTGAATTGGTGTCAATTGTTGTCCAACCTTTTAAAATAAAAATTCCCTTTTGAGAACTTTATCAGGAACCAAGCCTCAAATTTTTAAACTTTGTAAGAACTGTAATTTACACTATCAAAATTAAAACGACTTCTTTCACACATGTATAAATTTGTATCCATTTTAAAAGTCCCACATTATCAACACATATTCTTTATCTTGGATAGCATCCTAGTTATTCAAAAGTAACCTGCTAAATTACATTGCTCTTTTCACATCTCAAGATTTTTCCAAATTCAAATAACAGTGCTGTTAGGCTGCAGATTTCCTTTCATATTTAATTCATCTCTTCTTCAAAAGAAACTCCTTTTTACCTATAGAAACCACCTAGGCTGTGTGTTTATGTCTTTTGGTTTTCCAAGAATCCTTTTGAATTTCAGGTAATTTTTGTCCTCAGAATTTTTAGAATACCAACTTGTATGAACTAAAATTAATTCATCAATCCCAATCAGCTTGGAAGCTGATGGAAACAGTTACTCCCTGATAGTTTGCAAAGGGATGGTGAAAAGGCTGGTTCATCTCAAACAAAGGAAAACCCTGTTTTATCTTTACAATGCCTTTGAATTATGATTTTTTGCCAGAAATCTCAACTTGAACCTAATACTCAAAACATTGGAATATTTGAGTATATTTTTCCTTCAATCTAATACGAGGATTTGATTCTAAAGTCCTGAATTCCAAGCACAAATAATGATTTAGGGAACACATAAAAGCTCACATACAAATTCTTCTTTGCACACAAACACACACATATATAAAAATATATAAAATTATAACAGTTATCTTAACAACTTAAAACTTTCATACTCTAAATGAAACTTCAAGTAGCAGTGGGGGGAATAAAGGGATCTTTGAGGCTCCACCTACAGGGACAATCAAAACGACTGAAGCTCACATTTCCTCTGTTCCTGCCTGTCACTTCTTATTAACCTCCCTAGGGGTATCTCCCCACCCCTTCTCTCTCTCCCACTTTCTTTCTCTCTCTTTCTCTCTCTCTCTCTGTGACTTAGATCAATTTATTTTTAAGTTATTTGCCAAAACTTCAGTGGGGTTTCCTTTCGGGTGCCACCTGTCCTTTGCATTTTCTTAATAAGTTTTTATGACGTTCTGTTATGAACTTCGTAATGGAGCCCACCGGTCCCCAGTTGAGTTCCATGATGTCCTCTTTCTCCCTCTTCTTCCTTCCCAAAAACAACTTGCTTTCCTTAGTCCCTGCGTCGCTTCAGTTTCCTGACCTTTGCAGCTTTGACTAACTCTTGCTTTCCTTAGTCCCTGCGTCGCTTCAGTTTCCTGACCTGTGCAGCTTTGACTAACTCTTGCTTTCCTTAGTCCCTGCGTGGCCTCAGTTTCCTGACCTGTGCAGCTTTGACTAACTCTTGCTTTCCTTAGTCCCTGCGTGGCCTCAGTTTCCTGGCCTGTGTGGCTTTGACTAACTCTTCCGCTAGCAACTTTGAGTGGCCTGACCTATCTGTGCAGCTTCAGCTTCCTAGCCAGCCTCCTCTTCCCAGCACCACCTGTCCTGAGTTCTCCTTCAGGTTCTTTGGATACTCGGTTGGATCTTTAATTGGGTAGGCTTACTGCGCTAACTATGGGTGTTAGATAAACATTCTCACCAGTTTGCAGTGACACTCTGATGATCAGGTACGAGTACCCTGCTCGCTGCGCCAAATGTTGTATTTCACTTCGACAAACCACCAGGAGACTCGGGGACAGGCTACGATCATTTATTAATTATTCATGCGTATGCAGGGAGAAACAGCCTTGGGCAGTCCTAAGAAGTTACAAGTGTTTCCTCCTTATATATATCTCGAGTCATGTACATATATTCAAATCTTGTCAATTTAGAGTCATATGCATCTCCGGTCTCAGTTACTTGTTTCCTGTGTGTACATACATCAAGCATTGTTCTCATCCATGCAAGACCACCATATCTTGCTGATTGTACAGGAGTCTAGGCCTCCCTGATCTCAACACTCACTCCCTGGCCTTGTTCTTTGTTTTACTAGCTTGCCTGTCTCATTTCTTATCCTGCCTAAAACACATCTGCTATTCTCTCGTTCTGCTTTTCTGCTTATATTGTATTTTTACTAAAAGACACTTCTAGCTAAAATCATTTAACCCTTTCACAAGGTTACCACTACAAGATCTGGGCGTACCAGCCAATTACCTCTACACGTTGGAGACTCATATATTCCTCAATCCTATACACTTATGTAATGGTAACTAAACATGAACATGAATTGTAAATAGCCATGCTTCTTTGGAAGGGCAGAAAGTATCTTTAAAAAGAAAGTGGGATGTTTTAATATGCCTTTAAGGGATAGCAGCATGCCATTACTGTGTCATGTGATTGTCTCAGTTTCACTTTTGCTTTGAGCAGAGAACACAGTACACACAGCTCTGCTGCTGACGTCTTCAATCTTTGTATAAATGTTCTCGTGTGCCTAGTCTCAATAAATGAATGCGCAATGTGTTTTCCCAATCCCTAATGTTTGGTTGGCGCCTTTATATCATTATAAAATTATGATAGCAAGTGCAAATATAATTAATAGCTGACACTGTTTGTCACTGAGAGCAAAATCCGGTCCATTGGGAATTTTAATTTGATAAAACGGGTGGGTTTGTGAGACAGGTAGCTGGTTAAAATGGCTGAAATTGGCACTGTATCAGGAAGCCAACACTGCCAACTTCTGCCTTTAACCTCAGCCCCATCTGCAGCATGCACCAAAACTCTGTGGGACAGGCTGGCTGGCAATTATATTATGTTTGGGGTTCATTATCAGCTGCTTAAGCTAGGATTTGTGAATTTAACTGTGTGTGTGTGGGTTTCCTGGGCAACATGGAAATTGCCAGGGAAATCAAGATGAGAAGACAGCAGGATTTCTGTGGGCTGAACAAATGACAGGTAAGAAATGCTTTAAATACTGAGATCTGACACCTGCTTCCTTGCCTAGGTAAAAGGCTTTGGCTCACAGGACTTGCACTGAGAATGCTTTCACTGCTTTTGTGTTGATTTCCACTACTTTGGCATCTAGCATGTTTGATCTCCATTTCCCAGCTCTCAACCTTCAGTTCAGCAGCGGAGCTTTATCTTGGATTTCAGATAAGGAACAAAGAGAGCAGCAGCAGCAGCAACACTAGCAGGAGCAGCAGCACCCTTTTCCTCAACCACAGGGTTCTCCTCAGGAGAGAGAGGATTGGCACTGTGGTGCAACTCATAGGAGACGATCTCCCCAATATGAGATTTATAGGAGAGGATAAGTTCCATAGACTTCACTCAGCAGCAGTGGTTCAGAGCTTCATGTCTGGTGGTCACATACATTTGCCGCCTCCTGCAGGAAGACCTCTGCCAAGTGAACCAGGTGGGTATGTATTGTGACTGCCAAAGTCACTACAATCCACAATTTATTACCTTCTAAATCCTTCCAGGGACTTTTACACGATGTTTATAAAATCCTACAATCCGCTGCCCACAAGTGCATTTCAAAGGTGACAGATGTCATATTTGCCATGCCTGGGACTTATGTGTACTTCTCAACCAATGTGGTCAGTCAGAATGATTGGACGCTTGTCTTTGTGCCTCTGGTTGGCTTTCCAGCAGGTCCACTGAGTTGTCAACTGCACATAGGTGAAAATCACCCTGGAGTCTTCATCGACCAGAAGGGCTTCCACTCCATCAGTGATCAGCTCACCTGCAATGACATAAAGATCACCATGCATGTACAAGATTCCCACGGAGCTGCCGCTTGCTTTCAACCTTCTTGTGTTGTTCATTCAAGGGATGTGGGTGTCGCTACCTAGGCATTTATTGCCCATCCCTAATTGCCCTTGAGAAGGTGGTGGTGAGCTGCCTTCTTGGGCCACTGAAGCCCATGTGGCGTAGGTACCAGAAGTTCCAGGATTTTGACCCAGTGACAGTGAATATATTTCCAAGTCAGGATGGTGAGTGGCTTGGAGGGGAACCTGCAGGTGGTGGTGTTCCCATGTGTCTGCTGCCTTTATCCTTCCAGGTGGTAGTGGTTGTGGGTTTGGAAGGTGTTGTCTAAGGCGGCTTGGTGAGTTCCTGCAGTGCATCTTGTAGATGTTTCACACTACAGCCACTGTGCATCCGGCATCATTCTAACCTCCCTGAGATATGCCCATCTCAAAGCAGAGTTAATGGTTGGCTCCTTGGAAACAAGGGCTACCCACTGAAGGTATAGTTAATGAGACTGGTAAAGAGCCCAGGCAATGATCCCAGGAAAGGCAGAATCGAAGTCACCTCACCACCAGAGCGATGATAGAGCAAACAATTGGGAGTTTGAGGATGGGCTAAGTGACCTGAACACTCTGAGGACTCCCTTCAATATTCAGAATGAGGGTGATCTGCTCCACCTTGTGCAACATAGGACAACCAAGGATTGGAGCTGTAGGAAGAGGAAGGTGCTGAGCACATTTCATCTCTGGAGGAGGAGGAGGAGGAAGAGGAGGAGGAGAAGCAACATGAGGAGGAGGAATAGGAGAATGATGTTGTGAAGGCTCCAGCAGTAACATGTGCAGCACACCAGGATGCCCAAGAGGGTCTGATTCAGGCACGGTTCATTTATACTGAAGGTATACAGCTACCTGGCAGACAAATTCTGAACTCACTTGGTGCCCCCCAACCTTCTGCACTAGGCAGTCCCAAAATCACCAATTCCTCCCTTTCACAGAGACCCATTGCAAATCCTTATCTCTTGCCTTACCATTCTGCACAAGACAGAAGGCTACTTGCCAGGCAGCAGGTACAAATGTGCAATATGGGAAAATGGAGCAAGCAGCTGAATTTTATAGTACAAAGAAATCAAACAGAAATATAACATCTAACATTGTGTTAAACACCTGTGTGCATAACCATGAGCAATGACAATACCTTGCTCTTTCTTTTTTTGAATATTCTTATGTGGTGTTAGCCATGAGCTAGAGACAGGCTGCTCAGACCTTTGCTCTGACTGCTCAGATACTCTTGGCTGATGTCCTCTGGTGTTTGAAACCTGTGAGGGCCCCGCCTGAACCTATGCAGGGGCAGACTCGGCCATCGAGACAGCAGGCAGCTGTGGGGTGCTGAATTGGGCGGGGTGGCGGAGAGGGGTCCACCCGTACTTCCCTGCTAGCGAAGAGCTGGGGAGCACTTTACTGCAATTCAATAGGGTGCTGAATGGCTAAAGCTAGGGTTCCATCATGCCTGCTTAAGGTAGCATCCTGAGTGTGCAAGCCGCTGGTAAGGGCCAGAATGCACTAGGTTGACTGCCACATCTGATGTTCTATGCAGTGACCACTCATTCCATGGTTGTAGATATCAACGTCAAGAGATCATGGCACTTATGCTGGAGGTGTACTCCATCAGTCATGCACAATGCAACTGAAAAAGTTGACAAGACCTCACACACTTTTTGCTGCTGCTCCAGAACTGTCCTCTTCATCAACAGCACATAAGGTTTAGCATCTGCATCCAGCTTAGCAGAGCTTGGAGATTCCCATGGTCTTCGATAGGGACTCTCCACCGCTGTACCTGTCTCTACCACCTGTTTTTTATCACTTGTGATGTTTGAGACACCATAGGCAGGATTTTCCCTGAGGGCCTCTGAACCCCACTGTCAGGCTCAAAAGAAGCTGCACTGTGAGGGAAACAGTCACTCAATGGGATTTTCCTCAGAGTGGTCAATTAATGGCCAGAGGACAGGCTCACCATCCAATGGGGCAGGCTGTCTAAACTGAAGGGCCAATCAGAGGCCTTCCAGCTTGAAAGCTGCAGCAGGATGCCATTCAAGTTAAATAAGAGAGAGGGCACTTCAAAATGGAGGCACCATCTCTCCACTATTTTTTAATTTGAAAAAGTAAATGGCCTTTGCAGCTGTGCAACTACTGTGGGTTCTCTACAGAGTGGCCTGTAGCTTCTGCTGCTCTCTGGCAGACAGGCAGGGCATCTAAGCCTGCATTGAGTGCTGATCCTCTCCTCCCCCATGGGTCTGCCACCAGGAGGCAGCCTCCAGGCAGCTAGACTGGCCCCTGTGCCTTCAGGAACCTGGAGGCCAACTGTTCTAATAACATGTGTTAACAGGCTTTTAATTGGGACAATTGGCTACCTAAGGTGTATGTGGGCAGAGAGCCCTTCCACCGTCCCAAACCACCTCTAAGAAAATGGCCAGAGGGGAGGAATGTATCCGGGAAAACAGCATACAGGCCAACAGCGTAAAATTCTGCTTGCAAGTGCCTTTGTTCCTTTTTGTAATATGTCTTTAAGGGGTATCAGCATGACATCACTGGAAGGGAAATGTATCATGTGATCCAGCCTTAGCTTCACTTTTGCTTTGAGCAGAGCGGTTCAGTTCATTGACATCAAACTTGAAGGTGTTCTCCAAATTGATCTGATACATTTTGTCCAACGCAAATGCCAGCGGTTACAAGAAGAAACGGCGAAAGACTCTACACTACAGAAACTGTGGAAAACCATCATCAAAGGATGGCCTTTTTCAATTCAGCATGTCCAGGAACACGTGAAACCATTTTGACATTATTGGGATGAGGTGGGTGACGCGTTCCTAAAGCAGGCAGATCATCATACCAGAATCTTTACCACATGACATTCTTCAACAACTTCATCACTCACACATGGGGATAGATTGGATGAGAAGACTCACAAGAGCGATTACCTATTGCTGGGTAAGAATAATGACATTGAAGTCATTGTCAAGAAGTGTGAGGCATGTCAAGAGTATATGCCATGTCAGCACAAAGCACTATTGATCCCACATGAAGTTCCTACCCATCCTTGGTCCAAAATCACATCCGACCTCTTTCATGCCATGGCATTGACGTCACCATTATTATCGACTACTTTACCAAGTGCCTCATTATTCAACAATTGCACAATACATCAAGCACAACTGTCACCCACACTCAAAGTGCTATTTTCAGTTTATTTGGAGTGCCTAGAGAGATCACTACGGATAATGGTCCACAATTCATTGGTAAACTATTTCAGAGTATGTGTGAGAGATGGAATATCAATCACACTACTACTTCTGCCCATTACCCAACGGCCTAGCTGAACAAATGGTTTGCACAGTGAAATCCCTAATTCTCAAATGTAGACGGGCCAAGCAAGATCTACACATGGTAATCTTACATTTGAGAGCACAACCTTTAAATACAACTATTCCATCATGGGCAGATCTCATGTTTGGCAGACCAATGTGTACCAATTTATCTACTCTTACCCATTCTACTCTTCCAGAAACTGGAGAGCAACCTCTAAAACTGCAAAAAGATGGCCAAAGTGCATGATAAAAAGGCCAGAACAGAATTACGAAGTTTACAGTTGGGACAACAGGATTACGCAGAAGGTATGTGGCAACCAGTGGAGATGACCAGGATTTGTTCTGATCCAAGGTCCTATGAAGTCATTCTACACAAATGGTGTATTCTATGCAATGGCGAAGTGTAACAAATCAGGTCTATTCGAGCTCCTCAACACCCTGCAGTCCTATTGCATCTAGGATAAGATCCTAAATGCAAACAGGAACACCATCCATGAATGACAATCCCACAGATCACTTTGATCAATTAAAGAAACCTCCAGACAAGGTTACCATCACAAGATCTAGATGTACTAGCAGATTACCTCTATGTTTTAAAGACTCATAGATGCATAGTTCTAAGCATTATGTAATGGTAGCTAAGCATAGACATGTATGGTCAATTGTTATACTTCTTTGGAAGGGGTATCTTTAAAAAGAAAGGGGGGAACATTGCAATATGCCTTTAAAGGATTGCAGCATGATATTACTAGAAGAGAAATGTGTCATGTGATCCAGTCTTAGTTTCACTTTTGCTTTGAGCAGAGCACACACACAACTCTGATGCCTTCAAGCTTTATACCTATGTATAACCACTCTCATATGCCTAGTTTTAATAAATGAACCCGCAGTGTGTTTACCAAATCCCTTGTGAACGATTGGTGGCTTGTGTCTTGTACAGTACATAAGCCCAAGGTATTATATCATTATAATAACATGACATTCCTGCCCCTGGCAACGGGCTGAAAATCAGGATATACTAGATGGTGCCATATCACTCACCTTTCCTGTCCTTATGAGGTCATTAAGCTTCTCCTGGCAGTGTATTGTGGCCCCACATTCCTGCTGTTAACCTCCTCAGCAACTTACAACTTCTTATTCTTTGCAGCCACTTTCAGCTTCTTGTTCTCTGAGGCCGGCTTCTTCCTTCTGTTGGCAGGGAACAGAATTTCCCTCTGGGTCTTCATGGCCTGCAGCATCAGTGAAGTGGGGTGCTGTCTTGCAATGTTGTGTGTTCATTGCTCCAGGTTAGTGCTCTGTTTGAATAGTTCTACAATGTTTACAGTCTTATTGGCAAGCATTTGCAAGTCAGTGTCTCTGGTCATTGACCCTTCTAGGCCATTTTGCGGTTTCAGTGTTTTTTGTTGACAATTCATAATTTCCAATCCTGCAGGCGCTTCAGTTGCATTTATAGTGTCCATTACTGAGGTAGATACATCAGCTTCTTCATTTCTATCTTTTTCCTCCAATAAAAGTTTTTTCCATTAATAAAGGAAACTATGATGGTATGAGGCATGAGTTGGCTATGATGGATTGGGAAACGTTACTTAAAGGGATGATGGTGGATAGGCAATGGCAAACGTTCAAAGACCGCATGGGTGAGCTGCAACAATTGCTGACAAGGGTGGTGTTGTTGTTGTCTGGCGCACTGACCTCTACCTCACAGAGGCTGAGCGTCAACTCGCAGTCACTTCCTCCTACCTCCCCATGGACCATGACCCCGCCACTAAACATCAAGTCATTGTTTCCAGGGCTGTCACTGACCTCATCTCCTCTGGAGATCTTCCCTACACAGCTTCCAACCTCAAAATCTCCCAACCCTGGACAGTCTGCTTCTACCTCCTTCCCAAAATCCACAAACAGGACTGTCCCGGTAGACCGATCATGTCAGCCTGTTCCTGCCTCACGGAATTCATTTATTCCAATCTTGACTCCATTCTATCTCCCCTTATCCAGTCTCTTCTCAACTACATCTGCGATTCCTCTGATGCCCTACATCATAACAACAATTTCCACTTCCCTGGCACTAACCACCTCCTCTCCACCATGAACATCTAATCCCTCTACACCTTCATCCCTCACCAGGGTGGTCTGAGGGCTCTCAGCTTCTTCCTTGAAAAGAGGCCCGAACAATTCCCATCCACCACCACTCTCCTCGTCTGGATGAACTTGTTCTCTCACTGAACAATCCCTCCTTAAACTTGTCTCACTTCCTCCAAATAAAAGGTGTAGCATGGACCCCAGTTGGACCTGTCTCTTTATGGGGTATGTAGAACATTCCTTGTTTCAGTCCTACTCAGGCCCCCTCCCTCTTTTCTCGGTACATCGATGAGTTTATTGGTGCCACTTCATGCTCTTGTTAGGACCGGGAACAATATATCAATTTTGCTTCCAATTTCCACCCCTTTATCACCTTCACATGGTCAATCTCTGACACTCCCCTTCCCTTCTTTGACCTCTCTATCTCCATTACTGGTGATAGACTTTCCACCAATATTCATTACGAGCCCACCAACTCCCATACCTACCTCGACTACAACTGCTCATGCCCTGCTTCCTGTAAGGACTCCATCCCATTCTCTCAGTTCCTTTGCCTCTGTCCTGAGGATACAACCTTCCAAAATGGCGCTTCTGGCATATCTTCCTTAACTGAGGTTTCCCACCCACTGTGGTTGACAGGACCCTCAATCGTGTCCGACCCATCTCCTGCACCTCTGCTCTCACACCTTCCCTTCCATCCCAAAACCATTATAGGGTCCCTCTTGTCCTCACTTTTCACCCCACCAGCCTCCGCATTGAAAAGATCATACTCCGCCATTTCCGCCAACTCCAGCATGATGCCACCATCAAACACATCTTCCCCTTTCCCCCACCTCAGCATTCCGTAGGGACCATTCCCTCCGGGACACCCTGGCCCAATCCCCCATCACCCCCAACTCCTCATCCCCTTCACATGGCACCTTCCCATGCAATCACAGAAGGCGCAACCCGCCCCTTTACATCCCCCCTCCTCCCTGTCCGAGGGCCCAAACACTCCTTTCAGGTGAAGCAGTGCTTCACTTGCATATCCTTCAATTTGGTCTACTGCATCCGCCGCTCCTAATGCAGTCTCCTCTACATTGGAGAGACCAAACGCAGACTAGGTGGTTGTTTTGCAGAACACCTTTGGTCTGTCTGCAAGCATGACCCAGACCTTCCTGTCACTTGCCATTTCAGCACACCATCCTGCTCTCATGCCCACATGTCCACCTTTGGCCTGCTGCAATGTTCCAGTGAAACCCAACACAAACTGGAGGAACAGTACCTCATTTTCTGATTAGGCACTTTACAGCCTTCCGGACTTAACATTGAGTTCAACAACTTCAGACCATGAACTTTATTCTCTTCACTCCTTTTTAAATCCCTTTTTTAACATTTATTTTTACTTTTTATTTATTTACTTTTATTCATTTATTCATTGTTTTATCCCCTTTTTAAATCCCTTTTTATCCCTTTTTCTATCCTTTTTCCCCAAACACTGCCCCCTGCCCCCACCCCACTCCCAAAAGGGCCATCTGTTACTTGTTGCATGTTGTTCTTTCATGGAGGGCTGACCCATGTTCTGCTATTCACACATTCTGCTTTCTTACCTTAATGCCACTATCAGCACCTTTTTTAGTCCTTACCACTACCATTAACACTCCCTTTGTCTTGTGCCCATGACATCTTTGTCAATCTCTCATTAGCCCCCTATCATTGACCTTCTATCTAGTTTTACCTGCTCCACCACCCCCCTTAAACAGTATAAATTCCATCACATTTCTATTTCTCATTAGCTCTGTAAAAGAGTCATACAGACTCAAAACATTAACTCTGTTTTTCTCTTCGCAGCTGCTGTTAGACCAGCTGAGCTTTTCCAGCATTTTCTGCTTTTACCTCCACGTACTCGTTTCTTTAAGGATTCGCAGATCTCACTTAAATTCAAGGATTTTCGATCCCGGATGAGCCCTGACTTTGTTATGATGCCAGCTGATGTTAATTCCGGACAAGTCAGGTCCCAGAATGAACCCTGTCCTGATAGATCCTAACTTTTTTGTTTTGAAACCGTGGAGGAAAGTTACTAAAGACATTCACAGGAATCTGCTGATAAACTTTTAACACAAGGGATAAAATATTTATTAAACAAGAAAAATGATCTATATTACACTACACAGAAAAGTTGGAAAGATCTTCATATAAACACAGGAAAACGACTCAAGTATTCACTATTCCTTCACTTCAGCAATATATTTACAAATACATACCAACTCGAAAAGATAGAACAATTTACCATATATATCATATACTCTAATATTCAGGGTAAGTATGCAGTACATGTGAATTGACAGGCAAACTGTGGTCAGACACACCACACTCCAAAGTAAATGACAAGTGCAACCCAAGCAGATTCTCTGGATTTCTAAACAACCCACCCAAACATCCGTCACGCTGTGAGCCAACTCGTCTCACTGAAACTCTCTTTCTTGCGAGGGTTTCCAATCTCCATGTTTGAAGAACTTGCCTTGGAATTTTCTCCAAACGTCACTCCCACTTAAATGGCTTCAACAAGGATCCACCTCCAGGGTTTTAGTCTCGCCTTTCAAGATTCCTTTTATCTGGATCCTTGAGTACATTCAATCTTCACCTTCTAAGCACAATTCCAGATCTTTGGCAGTGCCAAGCAGAACACCACTGCTCCAAAAGGCTCACAGTAAGAGATTGCCAACCTTTGGCCGCCTCCTCGGTTCCTCAGGCCCACTCAAGCCCACTTTGCTTCAGTCTTCTCCCTGCAGCTCTGTCCTTAATTCGGAGCCTATTTCTCTGCTGTCTGTCAACTTGCCTCCTGGGTTCTCTTTCTGATCCCTGTCTTTGCCCCTGCCTGGGACTTTCTTCTGGGACCTCATTCTGTCCCACTCCCTGGTTTGGGAACTTCTCCTTGGCTTGGGACCTTCTCCATGTTCGCCTCCCCGCGTCCTGCACCTTGGGACATCCTCTCTGCAAAGGCACTCCGGTTCAGGTCACCTGAGCTGCAGTTTTGCACTATTTCACTTCTTTGCTTCTTCCCTTCTGTGCAGGCACGTAGGGCCAGTTCCCAGCCTAAAATCAATAAAAGACACTAAATATGCATGTTCAGGCCATTTCCCAGCTGGTGCAGGCACAGAAGGCCCAAACTACGTTTAAAAAACCTGGATTTAAAAACCAAGGTAAGTATTTGTGTTCCATCTCACTAGCTCATAGCTTGGGCTATACGTTTTGTATGTAGATAGTTATGTGTAATCAATAAACACTTAGGATGGAATCATCCCAGATTTGCATGGAGTGTGGTGGGGGTGGTGGGGGGGTGGGGGGTGGGGGTTGGGTGGGGGGTGGTTGTGTGCGGGAAATAGGATGATTTACCCACCAGCTGCAATGGCAAGTTTTCACACCATATTGTCCCATTCCCGGCATGTCCTGCTTCATTAATAATTCATTCCTGGGAAACACACCAGTTTTCTGGCAGAGCAGCCTCTGATTCACCTGCCCTGCCATCACCTCAGGCCTTTAGTAATCCAGGCGCCATATTTAAAGGGTGCCCTAGCACAGAGCTAGCAGTCTTCAAGGGAGAGGAGGCTGCTGGGAACTGATGGCTGCCAAAGGGAGGAAATCTGCTGCCCCCAAATTTAGCGATACCTCCCTCGAGCGCCTACTGGACACAGTGAGGACCCACTGCGAAGTCCTCTACCTCTGCTATGGGCAAAGATCAACAACCAAGGTCACCAATCCAGCATGAGAGGCGGTGGCAGTGGTGGTCAGCACCAATCCCCTGCAAAAGAGAACAGCCACCCAGTGCAGGAAGGGGATGAATGATCTCCTCCGTTCCGCCAGGGTAAGTCACACTTCTAATCACTTTCAACTCACACACTCTCAAACCCATCACACATCCACAGGGGTCTCACACCTCAAGGGACAACACCATTAACTCTCACACGCACTCTTCCATCAGGCTCATATCCTCTCGAGCTCACATACTTCTCCCATCTATAGCTCCGCTCACCACACAAACATTCCACACAGTGCCATGTGTCCTGCTCACTCTCTCCATCTGTTTTCATGCAGGAGAAGCTGGCTCACATCAGCAGGGAGAGGTCCCAGACCGGAGGGTGCGGGGTGGAGGTGGCGATAGTGGGGAGGGGGAGTGACCCATGTTGGAGCCCTCATTCACTTTGAGGAGCGTGCCATCGCACTGACTGATGAGGACATGGACCATGCTTGCAGTGGCGGTGAGGTCAGCGGCAAACACCCTCGTGAGGTTCCTGCAACACATCACCCTTCTTTCAATGCAAATGCCGAGCGACTGACACCCTCAGCCAGCCAGTCCCTCAGCTCCATCCAGGCCCATCAGAGGTTGCCAAAATCAACAGAGCTTACCACTCCTCTGAATGTGGCCAGAACAAGATCTGGAAGAATTGTCAAGCCTCCAGACCATCTGAATTTATAAAGTCAGAGTCTTGAGGGGAGGAGAAGGGGTAGCACGATTGTAATGTAAATATGTTGGGTAAAGATTTGGGCAGAGATGTAGCATAAGGGTTTCTGCCATATCATAATGTGGGATTGAAAACAGAGTCAGTTGTGGACTGGACTGAGACATGTGTAGAAGCAAGCATGGAGTTAGATCATAGCTTGGACTATACCCTTTATATGTATATACACAAAGTTATGTGTTATCAATAAACACCCAGTGTTCAACCATACAAGACTCAGAAACTCTTCATGAGACCTACTGAATATACAACATATAACAGGAGTCTCACAGGGGGTATATATCTTTGGCAAAAAGGTAGGCAGAATTTGTTCCAGGAGCACATTTTTTTCTGTTCTTTACAGTTTTTAAAATGTACTTATTTAATTGTGCAGCCAGCAGGGGCAGGAATGGTCCTCCTGATGCAATAAAACCACGTGAGCTGCTGCTAGCCAGCATTCTCCTACATTACGATCTTGACCTCGCACCCCAAGATCCCAATTTTTGGCATCCCCACCCTTTCCAATTAACTCTACCCTTCCTCCCAGCCTCCATGTTTCCTCCTGAACCAGTTGCCCCTCTTACTAGTTACCCCCTTTAATTATTTCCTTTAACGACTCACTTGAGGGCCATTGCAATCTTCGAGACATCTTCAGCAGTGAGCTGCCCAGGGGTGCCAATCTCTCCAAATAACTCTTTGATCATTATTATTGGCCTCACCAGCAGGCAGGCGCCAAAGTGTCCTCTAGAGGCATTGGTGCCCGTCAGTGAGTTGCTAATTAAGGGATTTCCTCTGGCCCTGCTAACTTTGGTGAAGACACATCCTGACACTTTGCTAGGATACTCTCCTATAAATCCCTGCAAATTTTTGGTGCCTTTACCTTTAAATAACAAACTTATATTTAAATCTTAATATATCTTCTTTCCTTGAATTACGTAATCATTCGTACACTTTGACTTATTCACTGTTAACATTTTTGCAATTCCTTATACAGTGAGAGGTGGGCATCTGTTCCAATAGATCCAATTCCTTAATGCTAACAGAACTAATGTTCACCTGGGTCCCTCATAATAATTTAATATTATCCAACGGTGCTCCAAATGTATTAATTTGCTCGAGGTTTTGACTTATTATCTGTATGAAATGCATATGGAAGGTCAAGTCATTTATATGAAAGGTACTTTTTTCCCACCGAATGTTTGCTATTACTAATGAATTTCGAGAAGCTATGCTTAAGCTTTCTTGCGCCAGTGCTGTGATCCACAGATCACGATGGTATTGCCATCTACTGGCCCAGTTGTGTAACTAGGGAATGAAGTCAGCAATTAGGGTTTGCAAGTTTAGGTTAAAGTAGTTTCTTTAATTTTAATTAACAACTGTTAAAATTTAAGAAATTACTAGATTAATGGATTTACTGCTATTTTAACACACCTTGCCTTTTTTTTGTGCTATGTAAAATATTCTAAGCTTGCTAACGTAAAGTGTCCAACTGTTCTCTGTTTCCATTGGAATGGAGAAGAGAGCAGGGTGTATCATGTGTGCCTGATCTGGTAAAACCTGTTTTGTGCCCATGCTGAAGTTGAATTTTACTCCCAATATGGGTTTGCTTCAGGTGGATCAGTAGGAACAAGGCATATGACACAAAGTCTTCCCTTTGTCTTTTATCATTGAAGGATAAACTTTTAATATCAGCATGGCCCAAAGAAAAATTCAAATGGCTCTAAGGAAAATAAAAAGCAAAACAACAACAGAATTACCTGGAAAAACTCAGCAGGTCTGGCAGCATCGGTGGAGAAGAAAAGAGTTGACGTTTCGAGTCCACATGACCCTTCAACAGAACCGTTCTGTTGAAGGGTCATGTGGACTCGAAACGTCAACTCTTTTCTTCTCCACCGATGCTGTCAGACCTGCTGAGTTTTTCCAGGTAATTCTGTTTTTGTTTTGGATTTCCAGCATCCGCAGTAGTTTTTTGTTTTTACCTATAGAATAAAAAGCAAAGTAATTTTCAGAAAAAAATAAATCATAAAACCATGGCAGCCTCCAATAACCTCCATGATTGAAGAAAAAGTTGATTATACAGTACTGGTATTACTCTGCAGTTGAATGTTCTATAAATGTAAATCAAATATAATCAGGCAATTTGTAAGATACAGTATGTGCTGATTGGATTAGCTTTAAAAATAAAAATATTTTATATTAAATATTGGTCATTCCTTTCTTATAGGGATTGAGTGATGCGATGGATTGGAACTCCATTCTTATATCTCAGGTGTCAGATTATGTCAGCCAAACAGTAATTACAACTCAGAATTAGTCACGGTCAAACTGCTTACTTTGGACAGACAGAAGATTGAATATTATGCCCAGTTCTGGTCACCAAGACACAAGAGAAACATGCAAGCAGTGGAGATAAGAGCTACAAGAGCTATTCGCAGTGTTAGAGGTTTGAGTTATGAAACATTGGAGAAATTTGAGCTTTTCAACCTTGGAGGTAGCTGTTAAAGGGTGATCTTAGAGCTGTGTAAGATAATGAACAGTTTTTAATGATAAATGCCGGAAATTACATTAAATCCAAGGGTAGGATGAGGAACCACAGGTTCGAAATGGTGTTGGACTTCCAGATAGCATATTTGTGATGTAAACTTTTGATATGTTTAAGGATCAGTTGGATGCTGTAGACAAACTCTAGAGCCAGAATCTTATGGAGGTGATGGGGTCTCGGCCGCTGGCTGAGGAGCCGGCGAGAACCCCTGTCCATCCATCACCTACTTTAGGGAAGGCCCGCCATATTATGTGCCACTCAAGCACTTGACAGGCCAGAGGTGAGCCTTCCCTGGGATCAAGGGTTGTGGGGGCAGAGGTCCAGGCTGCTAAGTGGTGCTGGCAGATCTATTGAATGGCAGTGCCATTGGGGTGGTGGTGACTGCTGCCAGTACAACACCTGCCTGATCCCAAGGATCATGGATGGATCCCAGGCCACAGGTGAGTGATGGTGGGAGGGGGATTGCGGAGTGGGAGTGTGGGGTGGGGCAAACAGCAGCAAGGGTATCGGGTGGCTCTCAGCAGGCCTCCCTTTCCCAATGCTGGGTGCAACAATCAGGCACTGAGCGTCTTCGAGCGAGGGATGCCCTCCTCACCCTTGAAAGCTCACAACAAACCCGGAGAGCACCACAAGCAAACCTGTAGGTGAATACCAGCAGCGGCAGTTTTTTTTCACCATCCCCAAGAATCGCTGGAGGCCTAGACTCGAGGTTGGGGTTGGGAACTCTTGAAAAGCATTACTTTTCTGTGGGACCACCGTGATGCCTTTATTGCTGGCGATGTGGCCCAGGAACCAAATTGATGTTTTGGAGAACTCACATTTCCCATTCAGCGCCAGCCCTGCTTCCTGCAGGTACTCTAGGACTGCAGTGAGTACCTTGTCATGTTCTTCTACCTTTGTACCGTGACCCAATACATTGACCATGAGGCAAATTATCTTCTGAAGGCCCCTGCAAAATGGCCAACATTGTACATTGAAATATTTCTCGCACCAAAGTGATTCCAAACAGCAGGCGGGTAAAGCAGATTCTGTGAAGGGAGTAATGAATGTGGTCCACAGCATGGACTCTTCATCAAGAGGAAGCTGCCAAAGTCCACTGTTGGCACTCAGCTTAGAAAATAGCTCTTCAAGAGTTTAGTCAGGCTTTTTAAAAAATTTATTCATGGGTGTGGGAGAACTGAGTGCCTTGCTAGGCCATTTTAGAATTAGCCACATTGCTGTGGGTCTGAAATCACATGTAGGCCAGACCAGGATAAGGATGGCAGATTTCCTTCCCTAAAGGACACTAGTGAACCAGATGAGTTTTTACAACAATTGACAATGGTTTCATAGTCACCTTTAGACTTTTAATTCTTGATATTTTTTTACTGAATTCAAATTTCACTACCTCCCATTATGGAGTTTGAACCTGGGTCCCCAGTGTATTACCCTCTGTCTCCAAATTACTAGCCCAGTGACAATAGCACAACGCCACCGCTACAGCTTTATCAAACTATGTCAAGTTAGCAAAATTACTGATGGACCCATTCAGTTTCAGGACTGGGACCATCCCGGAACACCATGTGGTTGGTTGTGTGACTGGTGAGATGACGCCCATGTTTATCATCTCATCCAGCTGCAGCTGCACTTGTTTCATGAGTGGGTGGGGAACCTTTTGTGGCTTGAGGCACAAGAGGCACACGGGTTTAGCATCCCCCTCAGGGTGAAAATCTATATAATTTTCAGCTTCCCAAGTCTGTGAAGTGCTTCTAGAATTCACTTTTATACTTGGAGCCTGACCCTTGCTGGTTGACCTCATCGGGGGAGGCAATGGTGTTGTCACTGGACTAGTAATCCAGAGACCCAGGGTAATGCTCGGGGGACTTGGGTTTGAATTCCACCACGGCAGATGGTATCTGGAATAAAATCTGGAATTAAAAGTTTAAAGGTGACCATGAAATCATTGTTGATTGTTGTAAAAACCCATCTGCTCCACTAATGCCCTTTATGGGAGGAAATCTGTCATCCTTACCTGGTCTGGCCTACATGTGACTCCAGACCAACAGCAATGTGGTTGACTCTTAGATAGCCTAGCAAGCCACTCAATTGTAACAAACTGCTACAATGTCGCAGAAAAGCAATGAAACCGGATGGACCACCGGCATCGACCTAGGCACCAGAAGCGACAATGGCAACCGCAACTCTGCAAAGTCCTCCTTACTAACATCTGGGGGCTTGTGCCAAAATTGGGAGAGCTGTCTCACAGACTAGTCAAGCAACAGTCTGACATAGTCATCCTCACGGAATGATACCTTACAGATAATGACCCAGACACCACCACCACCATCCCTGGGTATGTCCTGTCCCACCGGCAAGGCAGACCCAGCAGAGGTGGTGGCACAGTGGTATACATTTGGGAGGGAGTTGCCCTGGGCGTCCTCAACATCGACTCTGGACACCATGAAGTCTCATGGCATCAGGTCAAACATGAGCAAGGAAACCGCCTGCTGATTACCATGTACCGCCCTCCCTCAGCTGATGAATCAATGCTTCTTCATGTTGAGCACCATTTGGAGGAAGTACTGAGGGTGGCAAGGGTGCAGAATGACTGACTAAGCTGGCTGAGTCCTAAAGGACATAGCTACAAAATTGGGTCTGCGGCAGGTGGTGAGGGAACCAACAAGAGGGAAAAACATACTTGACCTTATCCTCACCAAACTGTCTGCCGCAGATGCATCTGTCCATGACAGTATCGGTGGGAGTGACCACCGCACGGTCGTTGTGGAGACGAAATCCCGCCTTCACATTGAGGATACCCTCCATCGTGTTGTGTGGCACTACCACTGTGCTAAATGTGTTAGATTCAAACAAATCTGGCAATCAAGACTGGGTATCCATGAGGCTCTGTGGGCTATCAGCAGCAGCAGAATTGTACTCGAATACAATCTGTAACCTCGTGGTATATCCCCCACTCTACCATTACCATCAAGCCAGGGAATCAACCGTGGTTCAATGAAGAGTGCAGCAGGACATGCCAGGAGCAGCACCAGGCATACCTAAAAATGAGGTGTCAATCTGGTGAGCTAGGCACAGGACTACTTGCGTGCCAAACAGCATAAGCAGGAAGTGATAGAGCTAAGTGATCCGACAATCAACGGATCAGATCTGAGCTCTGCAATCTTACCACATCCAGTCGTGAATGGTGGTAGACAATTAAACAACTCACTGGAGGAGGCGTCTCCACAAATATCCCCATCCTCAATAATGGAGGAGCCCAGCACATCAGTGCAAAAGATAAAGCTACAATCTTCAGCCAGAAGTGCCGAGTGGATGATCCATCTCGGCCTCCTCTGGAGGTCCCCAGCATCACAGATGGCAGTTTTCAGCCAATTCAATTCACTCCTCATGATATCAAGAAATGTCTGAAGGCACTAGAGTCTGCAAAGGCTATGGGCCCTGACAATATTCCGGCAATAGTACTGAAGACATGTGCTCCAGAACTTGCAGCGCCCCTAGCCAAGCTGTTCCAGTACAGCTACAACACTGACATCCAACCGGTTATGTAGAAAATTGCCCAGGTATGCCCTGTGGCTACTCAAAAAACAGGACAAATTCAACCTGGCCAACTACTACCCCATCAGTCTACTCTTGATCATCAGTAAAGTAATGGAAGGGGTCATCAGCAGTGCTATCAAGTGACACTTGCTTACGAATAACCTGCTCACTGATGCCCAGTTTGTGTTCTACCAGGGCCACTCAGCTCCTGGCCTCATTACAGCCTTGGTTCAAACATGGACAAAAGAGCTGAACTCCTGAGGTGAGGTGAGAGTGACTGTTCTTGACATCAAGGCTGCATTTGACAGAGTGTGGCATCAAGGCACCCTAGCAAAACTGGAGTCAATGGGAATTAGGCGGAAAACTCTTCGCTGGTTGGAGTCATACCTAGCACAAAGGAAGATGGTTGTGGTTGTTGGAGGTCAGTCATCTCAGCTCCAGGACATCACTGCAGGAGTTCCTCAGGGTAGTGTCCTCAGCCCAACCATCTTCAGCTGCTTCATCAATGACCTTCCTTCATAAGGTCAGAAATGGGGATGTTCGCTGATGATTGCAAAATGTTCAGCACCATTCGTGACTCCTCAGGTACTGAAGCAGTCCATGTCCAAATGCAGAAAGACCTGGACAATATCCAGGCTTGGGCTGACAAGTGGCAAGTAACATTCATGCCACACAAGTGTCAGGCAATGACCATCTCCAACAAGAGAGAATCCAACCATCACCCCTTGATGTTCAATGGCATTACCATCATTGAATCCCCCACTATCAACATCCTGGGGTTACCATTGACCAGAAACTGAACTTGGCTAGCCATATAAATACTGTGTCTACAAGAGCAGGTCAGAGGATAGGAATCGTGCGACAAGTAACCCACCTCCTGGCTCCCCAAAGCCTGTCCACCATCTACAAGGCACAAGAGTGTGATGGAATACCCCCCACTTGCCTGGATGAGTGCATCTCCCACAACACTCAAGAAACTTGACACCATCCAGGACAAAGCAGCCCGCTTGATTGGCACCACATCCACAAACATTCACTCCCTCCACCACCGACACACAGTAGCAAGTGTGTACCATCCACAAGATGCATTGCAGGAATTCACCAAGGTCCTTCGACAGTACCTTCCAAACCCACAGTCACTACCATCTAGAAGGACAAGGGCAGCAGATAGATGGAAACACCACCACCTGGAAGTTCCCCTCCAAGTTACTCACCATCCTGACTTGGAAATATATCACCATTACTTCACTGTCGCTGGATCAAAATCCTGGAACTCCCTTCCTAACAGCACTGTGGGCGTACCTACACCATATGGACTGCAGCGGTTTAAGAAGGCAGCTCACCACCACCTTCTCAAGGGCAATTATGGTTGGACAATAAAAGCTGGTCTAGCCAACGAATCCCGCATCCCGTGAATGAATAAAAGAAAAAAAATTTGTAGAATGTTAAGTTTGACAGAGGCTTTGCGGCTTAGTAGTGAACAGTTCTGGTTGTGGACTACGAACACGGTCTCTAGGATTCTCTTATCATTAGTCACTCAGTGTCGCTTGCAGGGTGCCTTTCACTGCATCAGCCTTTGGGCCACCAGCCACGGTTCTTGTCCAACAGGACCATAAAACTGGTTCCCGTGTCCAATTTAAAGTTTGTAAGATGGCCATTAACTGAAATGTCCACATTGCAAAATGAAAATCCTGGATCTTTGACCTCACCCAAGAAGCATGGCTGTGTGTCCTTTTGGCGTGCAGTCTCGACATCATGAATCATCTTTGGGTCTTCTTGGTGTTTAAATGCTTTAGTCTTGCACAGTTTGTCAAAGTATCCAATCCTGTTACATTGAAAGCATTGGGCTGAAATTACAGGACATTGATCTCGCCTCTGGAGGGCGCTTTGCTCCACAGCACTGGCATGGTCACGCTATTGGTCCGTTAGGGTATTGCTTCCCTTGGCCTGGAGTGTCCCTGATTATTTGCTGTTTAACTAACTGGGTTTCCTTTGCGCCGCCCGCAATCGGCTCTGAGACGCCACTTTATGCGCGTGGGCCAATTAAGGCCCTCCCAACGTAGTATATGAGCTATAGAGCGCTACCTGTGTGGGCGGGGGGAGGAGGGAGAGTCGGGGTCAGCGCTCTGCACATGTGTGCGAAAGAGCACTTCAATCTCACTGAGGAACGGAGCTGCTTCAGGGAGATTGAATCGATATTGAAATAATTAAATAAATGGAGAAAAAATTTAACTAAACATGTCCCCTCATGTGACTCTGTCACATGAGATGGGACATGCTTTTATATTTAGGAATTTTTAAATATTTATTTAATAAAAGCTTTAGGAAACCTCATCCTGCTTGTGGGTGAGGTTTCCTATAAAATGTGAAGGCCGCTTGGCCTTTTTGCCTGCCCGCCAACTTTAAGGTTGGATGGGCAGCATAAACAAATACATTAATTTATTCGTTAATGGCCTTAATAGGCTTTTTAAATATCGGCTGGCACGCAGCTGACTCCAGTGCACATCCGCTGAACGAAACATCATGAGACAGCGCGATGACGTTGGGATGCACGCCTGACATCATCGCGCGTCATTTTACACGCTAGCGTGTCGGGTCAGCCCCCGCAGGCCGACTGAAAAATCCTGCCCATGATTTACTTTCTCCTCTTAAAATGGACCTGTACTGTATATCCAGTTCAGACTGTCTAACAATCTGGATAGCTTTCTGGATGGTTAGGTTTTCCTTACCTTGCAGTATGTCTGCGAGTGTGTCGTCTGCTCCTCCTACCACTGTTCTATCCCTGGTTAGATCAGATTTTAGGTCTCCATATTCGCAGCCTTCAGCCATCCTCGACAGATCATTATGAATGAGTTGACAGGTTCTCCCGGCTGCTGGACACGCTTATTAGATTTAGCTCTTTCAAGGGTTTTGTTACTTCTTAGGTTAAAATAAACATCAAGTAATTTTAGTACTTCTTCAAATTTAGCAGATGATTTGTTGATTCCTTGTCTAGCAATAATGTCGTCCGCTATTGCGCCTATAAATAAAGCAGTATGTTAACTTGTTCAGATGCTGTCTTCTTATCCAGACCTGAAGCAATCATGTGTCTAAAGGTCTTTTTCTCCAAAATCCACAACTAAGCGATCGATCTGGGCCTTGAACAAGTCCAAATTGAACTGAACGAGTGGATTTCTGATCCATGGTTAAAAACTTTTAAAGTGTAGTTTCAGCTTTAAGTAGTTACTGAAATTCAATATGGTGCCACCATTCGTTTGATGACAAAGGGTTTATCTGCATTTGCCAGTTTTGGGATCTCCCACTGCAACAATGGTGCTTGTGCTCAGCTTTGAAAAAATTTTAAACGGTGGCTGCTTGGATTGACCAGCTGCAGGCTTCTCTGTTTCAGCGCTATGCTTTAGGGTTGTGGAAACATCGAATTCTGGCCTTTACTGATCTTTAAAGCTGATTCTTTAGACGCGATATTTCAGAATTATTTAATTAATTAATATTTTTTTCTTCTCAGAGCAAGCTTGGACATCATGTTTCAGGTGCCAGCTTGTTAATCAGGTTGTTCTGAAGGAGTTTTTAAATGACAATGTCTGACCACGGAAACTGTTTCAATGTTTCTCAGGACACGGTGTACCCTGGAATTTAAACGTTTTAGCTCACCCCTGCTAGGCCTACTGACTATGCACTTTAGGACTTGTAACTGGGCTTCCAAGAGGCCCCCTGGTGTCTTCTGCTGCAGAGAGGAATTTTAAATTTCTGTTTTCAGCTTCCAAGCCTTTCTTTGGAGATTTTCCCTGGCGATTGTCCTCTGCGCAGCTGCTTCTTGAGCTTTTCTTCAGGTCAGAATGCATCTTCAAATTTTTCTTTAAGTCTTGCAGGATTTTAGCTTTTGTCTTCATTTTTTACAAGGTGTTAGGTTTTTCCATTCATGGCCGCCATGTTGTAGGGTATTGGATACCATTTGGTAGGTCTTAATGAAGCCTTCATAATCTTAAGTAGGTTAACTGTATATTTATTAACTGCAAGAACAATATACATACATACAGTAATGGGTTCAAGCTAGGAGCTGCTTGCTTGTGCACATGGCTCTGTCCAACACTAGACTAACCCCTAGGTGTGGTCATGTGTTCTCTTACATCACTGTGTGTACTGTACTCAGTCCCACTTTAACCCTATATGTGCCAGATGTTATGACCTGGCAGGTGATGTGTGCCAGTCAGTCCAAGTCCACAAGGGAAACTTGGCCATGCTATCTCAACAGTTTTACAATTTTTGATTATTATGAGAAGATGTGTACATTGACTTCAGATGTAGTGAGTCCACTAAGACCTTTAGAGATTTAAAAAAAAATTATTAATAAAAGAAAATATTTCAAGCACAGACATAAGATTACTGTTATTTAATACTACAACAAATCCTACAATTCTTAATTAACCTAATTCCCAACGACACACCCCCTTTAAGGCAACAGTCCAAAATAAGTTTTACATTTAAAAAGCAAGCCAGCAAGTTGCCACAGCACCCACTCGACAGTAGAATTCCAAAGGTTTTTCTCCAACTTTAGTTACTTGACACAGGAGACTTTTCCAAAAATGGCTGAAGGCTTCTTCAAGGCTGTTTCACACACCCCTGTTAGATCTTACTTGGCCCCCCAACATAGCCTTTCATTCCTCTTTATATACGTTTCTCTCTCTTTAATCTGTAAATTCCATTGTTCCATAAGTCTTTGCAAATTTACTTTTCCCATAATATAAAAAACTTTCATGTTGCCAATATGACCGCTTTCCTTTTGGGAAAAATAAACACACTGCTTGGACTTGCTTAGCTTGCCAGTTGTAAACATCCTACCATCCCTTTGAAATCCAAACAACTTCTTCACTTATCTAAAAATGCAAATTTCCTTTACACCTTACATGCTAAGACCCCATCCATGTTTACTCATTAGCATTCAAGTACCTTTTACCCCTAGCATCTTTTGATAATTTCAAGCTTGCAGTCTTGCTGACTCCAACTCAATTAAATCACACACAGATAGAATCATCCATACTCACCCCTATAAATCTACTTTACAATAACCCACAATAACATTATGAAATTATTATAGTTTCGTAACACAGGGCCTCATACTACAGTGTAGGAGGAGTTACCAGAAAGATGTGGCTGCATCCGAGGAGGTCATAGCATATGGAATCTCAGGTGTGCAAACGGCACCACACTTATAGCCAGATAAAAGGAAGAGCTAGAGTCTATATGGCAGGCCTAGTCAAAGTGAGTCTTTTGCATTGAACATAAATGAGGCAAAGATCAATTTTATGGCTCTTACCCTATAATGAAAACCTTACTGGTTGCAAATAAATACTGATGTGGTAGACTGGGTTTTCAGAAAGCATTATGCTAGCCATAAATTGATAAAATTGGAATTAAAAAATATAAATGATATTTTCCAAAATAGCTATCCAATGAGCATCAAGAAAGTACAACAGAAAAAAAACACAATGAAGATTTTTTTCACTGCTTTTTTTCTAGCTTTGCAGAGTCACAAGAAACCACAGAGCAGCTTCCTTGTTAAATGCAGAAAAGGGAACAACAAAGTGTACACATATTGTAGCTTTTCATCATTTTTGCACCTGGGAAGTTCCCAGGGCAGCAAAGAGGGAATAGTGGCAGAAATCCGTTGCATGAGGTTTCCTAAAGTTCCACTGGGATTTCTGGGGCTTCCCCCGAATTAATTTAACTCGGTTAGAATTTACATTTGGTACAAACCCAGCATTAAGGATATAAATGAGACTGGATGGGGTCTTCATTAGACAAAATCGAACCTGTACAGACTTAGGGACTAGTAATACCACAAATTCAGATTGGAGTTCAATACCTTGCTTAGAATGATACAACAGCAACCAGTTATACTGCTGGTTTCACATTGTTCTCTGGCCAGAAAAAGTGGAATTCACCCACTGGTGTCCAAATTTTGTTACGACTTTGATATTCATACCCTTAAAGAGGTAAACAAAGAACTTAAAAATATCTCTGCTGGGGCAAAAACAAAACAGCCTGAGACTATCTTCTCAAAGTAGTCTCAAACCACTTGGCTCAGTTTGACTTGGACAACTTTCCACCAGAGCTATTCAAGATTGATGCAAAATGTAAGAATACTGGCTTAGCACAGAATTACACAGAATACATATATGCTACTCCCACGACAGTGCTGTTTTAATAACATCACTGACACATCCCTTAACTTCATCAGAATGCAAGGTTATGCTAATATTGTGTATTATATCTTGTTCAGTGACAATCATATCAACCTAGCATTCACAGCAACACCTCCTCCAAATCTGTGTTGAAAATTTTATATTAGGATATTGAAATGGTTCAAGTGTAGCAACAAACAACAATTAATATACTGCTAGCATTTATGTAAAGAGGAACTCAAAGTGCTAAACTAGAGGAAATGGTGACCACTGACTAGGAAGCAAGATTTAGGGAACCAAAAGCATAACTGAAGAAACAGGTCTGAATGCAGATTTCACAGGCAAACAGTGAGGAAGTCAATGATTGTTAGGAAACCGTCAAAAGGTTAAGAAACAGATTAGGTGGAGGGGCTTGGGTCTGGGGCTGCAACTTGTTGAAAAATGGTCAAATGGGTTAAAAACTAGGGCCTGAATTTTTCCCTCGTCAGGCGTGCGCGATCAGCAGGCCCAGGAGCGGACTGGAAATGGGCTCCCGACTGCAATCAGACCCCGACCATGATTTCATGCTGGATAGCCAATTAAGACCCACCCGGTGTGAAATGCGTCTTCTGAATGGTTGGGAAGGACCGAGCGGGATTGGGGGACAAATGGGCGCCGGGTCCAATGGTGACCCAGCGGGCGCTTTAAAACAGGCAAAGACAGCTCCATGAAGACTGCCGTGGAGAATCTTCAGTCGGTCCGGAGACTGGAACAATGGCCTCACCAGCGGCAGGAAATGTCAGGTTGCAGGTTGGGTGGGCACTCGGCCCCCTGTTTCTCAGAAAAGTGCTTTGCGGTCCTCGTGGAGGAGGTGAGGCACCCTTGTTCCCAGGGATGGCAGGAGGAGGCCACTGCACCAGGCCAAAAATGCTTGGGAGGAGTTGGCAGCCGAGGTCACCAGCCACAATGTTGTGTGGCACAAATGGGTGCAGTGCCGCAAGGATGAGTACTGAGTTGGCATGGGTCAGTGTGGAGAAGTGCTAAGGGCTGGCCATCCCCCTGTGGAGCTCAGGGGTGTTAGAGTCTGAGTGCCAACCTTCAGTGATGCCGGAGCGGATCAAGGGAGTGAGCCCTGGCTGCTTGGCCTGAATGCCTTGTGGCTCGAGGACCATGGCTTGGATGTGCCCTGTAAGGTGTTCCTCAGGTGCGGTTGGCCAGCCTACAATGGCACTGCAGGTAGATAGTGGACTAATCAATGCTCCTCTGCCCTTCAAGAGAAGATGAGCCATAACATCATCAAGAGGTCAAGGACAGGCGGAGGCACCACAAACCTCCTAATCATGACAAGGTATGAAATGGATGCCTTGGAGCTGGAGAGCCATCACCCACCTCGGTCAGTGGGTCGTGGAGAGGGGTCACTGACGAAGGTAAGAGTGCAGTACACAGGGATGAGAGTGTCAGATTGTGCAAACGTTCTTGTGCAGTCTCATCATTAATGGGAGCCTCAAACCTGGAATCCCCTTTGATCATTGAAAGATGATGACACCATTGTCTTACCAGGGTGCCTGGCATGCACAATGACAGTGTGATTATTTAAACTAATGACGTGTCATTGTTCTCCCTTAGATTCGCCAGCACGCATTCGAATGCAGGACCCCGAAGAGCCACTCTTGACGCCAGAGAATCACCAGGCTTCAGATGCACCTGCGCCACACCAGCTCTCTGGATCTAGCATCAGTGCAGATACCAGCACCTCGGTGGACATTAGATCCTCGGCTCGAAAGCTGGTGCACATTGGTGAGGGCAC
The DNA here is from genome assembly GCF_964194155.1 of Cetorhinus maximus. Taxonomy (NCBI): domain Eukaryota; kingdom Metazoa; phylum Chordata; class Chondrichthyes; order Lamniformes; family Cetorhinidae; genus Cetorhinus; species Cetorhinus maximus. Next base: position 121,247,592 of record NC_135882.1, on the reverse strand, counting down.
TTCACACTCACTTGAGGAGCAAGCGGAGGCAGAGTGTGCCCAGGGCACTGGCAGTCAGAGGCAGGACTGCTGGAGACCAGGATGATGCTGAGTCGAAGGCAGATGATGAACCTCTGGAGTCGCTCATTAGGCAGCAGATGCTAGATGTCCAGTGGGATGTGCAGGAGGGTCTGGCGGAGATCCATGAGGGTCTGCGTGCCATAGTCTCTGTTGTGGAGGAGTCAATGTGAAGCATGAGCACTGCTTCAAGTGCACTGCCTCCATTTTTAAAATTCATTCATGGGATGTGGGCTTCTCTGGCTAGGCCAGCATTTATTGCCCATCCCTAGTTGCCCTTGAGAAGGTGGTGGTGAGCTGCCTTCTTGAATCGCTGCAGCCCAAAGTGCTGGAGATCCAGGATTTTGACCCAGCGACAGTGAAGGAACGGCGATATATTTCCAAGTCAGGATGGTGAGTGACTTGGAGGGGAACTTCCAGGTGATGGTGTTTCCATCTATCTGCTGCCCTCGTCCATCTAGATGGTAGTGGCTGTGGATTTGGAAGATGCTGTCGAAGGAGCCTTGATGAGTTCCTGCAATGCATCTTGTAGATGGTACACACTGATGCTACTGTGTGTCGGTGGTGGAGGGAGTGAATGTTTGTGGATGTGGTGCCAATCAAGCGGGCTGCTTTGTCCTGGATGGTGTCTGAGACCAGGCAAGTCAGGACCTATTCCTATCTCAAGTGCGAGACCAATTTGGTCCCAGGAGCCAGTCTCCGATGAAATGAAACTGTTCTTTAACTGAAGACATGAGATGAGCAGCTAAGATGGCATTCTATTGTGGGGTGCATGGGTAATAGTTCCTCCAAAGGGAAGGGAGCCACTTTTAGTCGAACTACACAGTGCCCATCCAGGGATCTCCTAAATGAAGACCATAGTGCACAGCTACCTATTGTGGCTGGGAATGGATGGGGATATTGAAAATGTGGTATAGCACTGTGTGCAATGTCAGCAGCTGCAAATGTTGTCGGTGGCAGCTCCATTGCACCCATGGAAGTGGCCTGGAAGACCCTGGGTGCGGTTACACATCCATCATGTTGGACCCTTCCTTGGAACTATGTTTCTACTGATTATAAATGCCCATTCCAAGTGGTGTTATGGCACAGCAATTGGTAAAGGCTGAGTTATTTAAAATCCCAGTGGAAAACTTTAAACAACTGTCATGACCTATATTTTTAATTGGTATGTTTGAGATGCAGCTCTGAATTCAGAAATGAAACCACCAAGCCTCAAGAGGTTTTTTTATATAAATTAAATTAAACATTTATTAATTTAACAAGAAATTAAACACATTCACGTGTCTACAAGTTACTACCATCATAACTATTAAACAAATCCCCAAATTAATCATTCCCTGGTAAATCTTCCCTAAGGCAACAATAACCCATAGACTTAAACAGACACCAGGCAAAGCACATTTTTCTTATGAATTCAAAATGAGGTTCCTTCCAGTTTGGTTCCTTTGCACCATTGTAGGCTTACAGGTGGCTTAGATCTTACACGCCTCTGATCTAATCACACAAAACTCTTCTCTGTATATACCGGGCCTTTCCTTTGAACGCAAATTCTCATTGTCTCACCAGGCCCTTTGAACTCCACCTCTTCTTAAAATAAAACCCCTTTCATAGGACCAATTTTATTTGTAATATAAGCATATTGCTTGGTGCCTCCTAGCTAGGTGCAAGATTTCACCCCCAGTCTTTGAATGGTTTATTCAAAAAAATGCAAATGTACCCTTTACCTTACTGTTTAACATCTCAAAACTATTATACATCAAAGCACCCAGACTAGTTGGCTTTAATCCAGTTAAGACACACACACTCACACCCACAGACACAGACCCTACTGCAAGTCCAATTTAAAATAATTTCCAATAACATTATATACATTAATGTCTTCATGACAGTGGTTAGATGTTTATGAGGTGAAGTCACCAATGTCGAGCACTACAACAGAGAAGCTACACCAGAGCTTCACCATCCACGGACTACCAGAAGTAGTCATATCTGATAACAGAGCTGCATTCACGAGTGCTGAGCTTCAATGATTCATCAGCCTCAATGGTATCACCCATGTGAAGACTGCACCGTCCCATCCGTATTCAAATGGACTGGCGGAAACTTTTAAGGCGGGTATGAAGCAGTGAACAGGTGATTCATTGGAGCCCCTCAAGCTTGCATGCTTTCTTTTTCTCTACAGAACAACCCCCCACATGATGACAGGAGCAACACCTGCAGAATTGTTGATGAGACGCTGTCTTAGGACAAGACTGAGCCCAATATTTCCAAATTTGGAGGGGAAAGTGGAGAAGAGTCAAGGAGACCAAAAAGCTATGCATGACTTCCATAGTCGCGAGAGACAATTTACTGTTGGAGAAGCAGCATATGTAAAGAATTTCGGTGGAGGGCCAAAGTGGTTACCAGGTAAAGTAAGTCAGTGACCAGACCGTTATCACACCATATGGAAGTGGAAGACCGGATCACCTGTAAGCACGTGGATCATTTAAGAAAAAGAGAGATACCACAACAAGATATGTTTCCACCTGTAACCATTACTGAACCAGTGGTTCCTGTTGAAGATGCTCAACCAAGGACTGACGTGTCTGATGTCTCTATCAGAGTGGAAGACACTGAACTGCAAGTGTCCACTGAGGTACCTGTTGTTCATGCAGTTCCAGAGAATGTGGTTCCTGAAAAAGAATCTGAAGTTGTGGAGCTGCAACATTCCACACGAATCAGGAAACCACCTGAAAGACTGAACTTGTAAATTTCATGACCTTAGAAAATATTATATTGCCATGAGATAAGTATACTTGTAAATATAACATGTATAGCAAAGTTAAAGGGGGAGGAATGTAGTAATTATGCTTTTGTTAAATGTTGGACAGTACTTCTAGGAATAGTCCTGTGATGTAAGATCACATGATCTGTGTAAACCAACGTGTTAGCAGCGCGGGAACCTCCACAGTCACTATAGAGATAGAGATGGAGTTGAAAGCACATGTGTAGTTGCTGCTGGCTGTATTGTAAATAAACATAATGTTTCCACTTAAAAAGTTGCCTGCAGATTTATTCTGTTACAAATAGACCACTAATACACCTTAACTAACATTGCCTCCACCCCCTATTGAACAGCCAACAATATATTCCTATATCTGGTGATGCTGAGTTAGCATTTCAGGTAGTATAGTTTCACTGCCTGTGATTTAGTTGCCCCAGAGTTCAAACCCTACCGCAGACAACCCTCAGAAGTGAAGTCCCTGCCCTGGATTAATCATGTTTGGTGACTGTTAGTGCTTCCCTCTCATTGGGCTGAAGATTCAGAGGCAATGAGTCTCAGTGGTGGATCGGGAGGTGGTCGCCATTGCTGCATGGAAACAATGTGCCAGCCAACCATGATCATGCAGTTGCTGGCCAGTTAACAGCCTTGAGATGCAGGGTCCATCTGATGGATTGGGTTGGGGGGTGGGGTTGGCCACTGTGGTAAAGTGGAGTACTTTACAAGAATGCAAGTGGGCTAACCATGTGACAGTACTGACCAATCACTGTGCAGCATGGACTACTGGTTAACTGGAAGTCTGGAGCTGGAGGTGGTTGTGGGAGCATGCAAGGATTTAGTTCTCTGCCTTCTGTTGCAATAAATAATCACAGTTCATTCTTATGTCAGTCTCTCTCCATTATTGATAGCGAATATCAACTAACAAGTGTATATGAAGACGTGCAATTCAAGTTTACTCGACTAGTGAACTCATAGACTCAAGAGATAAAAGCTACGAACCACCAATCTCAGCATCACCTGCAGAGGCAGGCACTAGGCAATGATGAGTGATATGAAGGAGGCAATATCTGGTTGAATTGAGGGTATGTTTTTATTAGACAGGCATTGAAAGGGTATCATTGCTCCAGAAAGTGTGTGCGAATGAGATTGTCCTGAGCCTCCCTTGTGAATTTCTCAATTGCTCTTGCCTTCAGTGCAGGAGAGTCACCATCCTGACCTGCCTGTTCTGCAACCCCCCACCAACAACCCCCACACCCCCCCCAACCCTCCCCAGCATCCTTCTATGATGCGGAATGACACTCCTCTATATCAACTGGCTGCTCCCCTCTCTGCAGTGCAGGGTTGTTCAGCTCAAAGCAGATGACAATGATATGAGAGACTCTCCCTGGGGCATACTGCAATGCTCCAGCAGCTCGGTCTAGCCACTGGAATCTCATCTTTAGGATGCCAGTGGCCTGCTCGATCATCGCCCAGGATGAACTGTGGCAGGCATTGTAATGTTCCTCGACTGCAATGCAAGGGTTCATCAGTAGCATCGGCAGCCATGTCTTGAGTGGGTATCCCATGTCTTCGAGGATCCATCCCTGAAGGCACATGGGGGACTTGAACAGCTGTGACACCTGGGAATAGGGAAGTACGTAAGTATTGTGGCCGCTCCCGGAGACCGAGCACACACCTGGAGGATGCGTTTTTGGTGGTTGCAAACAATGATCAAGTGGAGCCTGTTAATGAAGGTCGTTGGCTGGTCTCAGGGAGCCTTGATGGTCACATGGGCACAACCAATTACATCTTGCACATTCTGTGATGGCACTGAAACTTATGGATCTCTCTACCCGACTATCGGGGTCTGTCTGGTAGTGCATATAATGACTGGACCTCTTGAATAAGGCATTGGTAACCACCTTAATGTAGCATTGAACTGCTCCCTGGGGGATCCCGCACATGTCCTCAATCAATACCTGGAAGGAGCCAAATGCATAAAAATTCAACACAATGATATCTTCAGAATCATGGGCATTGAGTATCCACCAAATCCCATGGCCAGGATTTTACAGTCAGCGCGTGGGGGTGGACCCGACATGCCAGCACGTAAAATGACATGCGATGACGTCGGGCATGTGCCCTGTGTCATCGTGCTATCTTGCTATGTTTCGTTCGGCGGGTGCATGCCGGAGTCGGCTGCCCATCCGCCGATAATTGATAGGCCTAGTAAGGCCATTAACGAAGTAATTAATTGCAAGTTTACACTGCCAGACAACGTTATGGTTGGCGGACAGGCAAAAAAGCCAGGCAGCCTTCACGTTTTTTCGGAAAGCTCATCCACGAGCCGAATGAGGTTTCCTAAAGCTTTTACGAAATAAATGAAAAGTTTTTCTGAAAAATAAAAACATGTCCCATCTCATGTGACACAGTCACATGAGGGGACAGGTTTCATTAAATTTTTATTACATTAATTTATTATTTTCAAAAGCGCTTCAATCTCCCTGAGGCATGGACCCAAGAGCACTGGACCCAACTCTCCCTCCTCCCCCAGCCCGCACAGCTAGCGCTCTACCGCACGAATATTATGCTGAGCGGGCCTTAATTGGCCTACCCGTGTAAAATGGCGGTGCGGAGCTGATCACGGCTGGTGGCCGGCTCCGGCACCACCCCCGCCTGCTCCCACTGAGCCCGCCCGATGTGGGAAAAATTGACGTCCATGGGTCACAGCTCATTCTGCAACATGGGGCAGAATTTTCTGCCTGCCGGGCGGGTGGGCCCGACCCAATCTCTGGTGGGCAGGAAGCTGATCCCTGCCGGAGAAGCGGGCCCCGCTGCCATTTTATGTGGGCGGGCCAATTAAGGCCCGCCCAGTGTGACGTCTGGCGGGAAGCACTATGTGCTTCCTGTGTAGGCGGGGGGGGGGTTTCCTGAAAGTGAGAGTGCGCTCTTTCTCCCATGCGCACGACAGAGCGCACATCTACCTGAAGCAAAGTGCAGCCTCAGGGAGATCGCTTCCACTTGGAAAAAGATTAAAAATAGAAAAAAAAAATCCCTAACATGTCCCCCTCATGTGACAATGTCACATGAGATGGGACATGTTCATAATTTACACTATAACTTTATTAAACTTCTTAAAACCCTGCATGAAACTTCATCCCGCCCGTGGATGAGGTTTCATGTTTTCTCTGTTTGCCGCTGGGACTCCTGGCCTGCCCGCCAACCTTAAGTTTGGATGGGCAGGTCCTTTAATCGTTTAAGTGATCCCATCAATGGCCTCAATTGGCCATTGAACAGGTCGGCGGGCCCGCAGCTGATTTTGCTGCACCCCTGCCTTCCTGAAAATTTAAATGGGACGTGATGATGTCGGGGCTTCTGGAACACTCTGGCCCGAGGTTGGGCTTGACTAGGCACAGTCACCTGTTCCCAGTCCACTATGCAACCTTCTGCAGCTTGTCCAGCCAGAGGCTATCCCTCCTGCTGCTGCTACTGCAGTGGTTTCCCTGGCATCTGTTACTCTCTCTCTCTGCATCATTCCTCCTTTGCACTGCAGCCCAGGAAAATTGGGTGGATGAGTCCCATGGGTGTTGGTCTCTCCCTTTATCATGGGGTGCCCTTGGAGGCAACCTTCTTTGCCACCTTACCCTTGTCAATCCCTTTTTACCCAGCGGCAATGACCCTCTGCCTTGCTGGGAGGTCATGACCACAATCTGCTCCCACTGCAGTGCTCCAACAACAGTCTACTGCCCCTCAGCACCATGAGCCCTACACCAGGCCTAAGTGGCCTCCCACTGTACTCTGGCCATGGCCTCCCCTCCCCTCACTTCCACCAATGTGAACAATAAATGAAGGCAAGTCAAATATGGCTGATTTCCTGAGGTGAACATAAGGCTTCACCTCAGTGCCACCAGTTTTAAGCGGTCAGGGATCTGACAGCCTGTGATACCCATGCAAGGCTGTTTTAATTCCAAACCATCCACTAAACTGCAATCAGCAGCATTTAAATGAGAGTTAGCTAACTGCAGAATAAGCACAGTTGCCTTCCCACCACATCATAATGGCTATGCTGCCTTGGAGGTTTCCTGCCACTAGTAGAATGTGGAACCAACGTCATACTATTGGGTTCTGCTCCACTGCGCCCCATCCTCATTATATGGCCATCACCCCCCAGGGTCACATTAAATTCCACCCATTGTGCGGGTTGGGAGTTGAAGTTCCTTTTCCTTTGAGGTCAGGTGCAGACAATAAAACATTTACTATTGCCCATTTTGTGTGATCATCCAAAACAAATTAGTCTTGGTAAGAGTTAAGAAAATATTTAACTTATTAGCTTCCAGTTATTTACCTTTCCACACTCCTCTATCGGTCAGCTTTTCTTTAAAAATACAATAAAATGTTCATCAACTAAATAGCTAACATAACCATCAACTTTATTTTGTTTTACTCTTTGTTCTCCAGAGTTTTTGAAATGCTTTATATCTGCCAGTTAGTTCTGCCTATTCCTGCGATCATATTTCAAACTCTTCCTTCTTTGATTGCTGCTTAGCAACAAGCCTGGCCTGGAGTAAAATATGATCATTTATTTTAGCGAGCCTCCTATAGTGTATAATCCTGCATGAGATTCCCTTTGATTTGCTCTAACGAGCGCAAAACTGTTTTTCCACTCAGATGTCTTTTTACAAAGGTATGCTAGTCATTTTTTTTTGAATAACAAGGATTATCAGGGAAGCAGAATTCACAGATGGATTATCCCTTCTTACAGAGTCCATTTTAATAAAAGTACACATTTTTCATAATGTTGAATGAAAAAGTAGGCAGAAAGTTATGTTCAGCATCTCCAAAATGTGCTACAACAGGCATGTTCGCCTGCTGGAAGCAAAGTCATAAAACCACCCCTTATTTATCTCACCTAGGTCTAATACAGGCAGGAATTATACAGTAAATGGCAGAACCCTTAAGTACATTGACGGGCAGAGGGATCTGGGTGTACAGGTCCACAGGTCACTGAAAGTGGCAACACAGGTGGATAAGGTAGTCAGGAAAGCATATGGCATGCTTGCCTTCATTGGCAGGGGTATTGAGTATAAAAGCTGGGAAGTCATGCTGCAGCTGTATAGAACCTTGGTTGGGCCACACTTGGTATATTGCGTGCAATTCTGGTCACCACATTACCAGAAGGATATGGAGGTGTTGGAGAGGGTGCAGAGGAGGTTTACCAGGAGGCTGCCTGGTCTGGAGGTTACTAGCTATGAGGAGAGGTTGGAGAAACTCGGATTGTTCTCACTAGAGCGACGGAGATTGAGGGGCGACTTGATAGAAGTTTACAAAATTATGAGTGGACAGAGTAGATAGTCAGAAGCTTTTTCCCAGGGTGGAAGAGTCAATTACTAGGGGACATAGATTTAAGGTGAGAGGAGAAAACTATAGAGGAGATATGCGGGGCAAGTTTTTTACGCAGAGGGTAGTGAGTGTCTGGAATTCGCTGCCAGAGGAGGTGGTGGAAGCAGGTACGATAGTGGTGTTTAAGAGGCAGCTTGACAAATTCATGAATAGGATGGGAATAGAGGGATGCAGACCACGGAAGTGCAAAATATTTTAGTTGACGGGCAATATGATCGGCGCAGGCTTGGAGGGCCGAAGGGCCTGTTCCTGTGCAGTACTTTTCTTTGTTCTTTGTACTTCTCGGAAGTTGATCAACAATAGCAGTTCGTATTTTTACAGCACCTTTAACGTGATGAAATTCCCCAAGGTACAACACAGGGACAAAATAAGACACCGAGCCAAAGAAAAGTATATTCAGGCTGATGACTAAAAGATTGATCAAAGAATTAGGCTTTAAGGAGCATCTTAAAGGATACGTCCAAACCATTCAGTTTGTATAAATTGTATACATATATCAATCAGCTGCATTTCTTAACATGAGGTGGGTGAAATTGGTCTACACAAGCATCATGAAAGGGCTCGTAGCAAATTGGTAGCTGACTTTCCACTGCATCCGATCTTCATTCCGGCAAAATTCACAAAATAATATTTCAAGCTCTTTTCTGAAGAACCATTTCCTAGTTTCATTATCATTTTTAGTTGCTCTGAAATTTAAAATCTACATTATATGCTACATTAGTCAGGATGTAAGTAACAGTTACCAAAGGTATTCAGATGCTCAAAGCGAAAGGCAAGTTCCCTGAAAACAAAAAATATTTTCTTTATTGCACTTGTGGAGGCTCTAAACAATACTATCAAAATAATTATCTACAAAGTTGAATTTGAATTGGAACATTTCAAGTGGCAGATGGATGAAGTGGCAGGTGGGTGAGGTGGTAGGTGTGAGAGATGGTAGCTCGGTGAGGTAAGAGATGGGTGAAGTGACAGGTCGTGAGGTGGTAGGTGGATAGGGTGGCAAATGGGTGAGGTTGCAGCTGGGTAGGGTAGCATGTGGGTAGGGGCAGCAGTTGGGTGAGGTGGTAGTTGGGTTTGAGGAACAGTTGGGGGGCAGTGTGAGTGACTGGGAGGCGGGGAGGGGATGGATCAATTCTGTAGTTACCCAGGCATTAGACTAGGTTTTAATCTTCTAACATTTCCTGGGTAACTATCCAGGTAAATACATCGGAACTGTCCGAAGTCTCTGACTCTAACTCAGAATTGTAGACAATCCAGAGGGTCCTGAGGAGTAGGAAAATTGCCCAGTGGAAGTTCAACCTTTCCATGCAATTCCCACAGTGGTCAGCACATCAGGACTTCCCAGGTTGCTGACGTGCATCTTCCGTCAGATGTTCAGTCTCCAACGATTTGGAGACTGGAAGATTCAGGCCACTTGAAGCCAACTGATATGATTTGAATTAACGCTTTGTATATGTAGAGATATCTTGTGGATTGATTCCCTATTCTACAGAAGCATTGCTGCTGAATATTAGTCAACCTACAATGGAATGTAAAAATAAACATTAAATCATAAGACTTGAAGATCTCACAAGTTACCAATTCTAATCAAACATTGCACCTGAACAATTTTCAATTGATACTTTGCTCTAAATTGGCTATTTTACTTCAAATACACAAGAATGTTTGATGTAGGAAACCAAAACATTGACCCAAAAAGATCTGCAGTTATTCTGATAGACACTTGCCATAACTTTCAGAACTGCTGGGACCCAGTACACTGATTCCAAACTCCGTAACTTCGTGACCTTATGGCAAGAGTTTCTGCCCACTACAATAAAGGCAATTAATGTAAAGGGGAATGGAGATGGGGACTCCAAATAATGGAGTTTCCACACCTCGTGCCTCATTAGGCACCCAGCAATATAATACTAGCTGATTAACGGGAGAAGTGAGGCCAGTCTAGCCTGGGATTGTGCACTGACCCCAGTTCCAGAAGCAATTTTGCATTCAAGTTTCAAAGAAGCCCAATTTATGAGGAGCTATGGGACACCTAAAAGGTATTTCTAGTCAAATCTGACATCCCACCTAGTGACAGGCAATTATTTTGCTCCTTAATGTAGAAAAAACAATCTAAAAGAGTTGGAAAAAGGTATAGTGAAAGGCAATTGGAGAGATTCATATAGGGAGCTGTGGAAGACAGCACAGATCTTGGATGTGACAATATGTTCAAGGAGCTTAGAAAGGGAAGGTAAATTGAAGATGGGGCAATGTTAGCAAGGACAGAGGGGTGGGGTTTTTAAGGGGGGAATGACAAATGTTTGAAAATTAGGCAACAAGTGCTTGATGAGGGGGAATCATTACAATATTGGCTAAAAGGGGTGCCATAAAGGATAGATTTTCTGGATGATTTTGGAGAATAGGTACACGTGATACACCTCCATACCTTGGCTATGCAACTTATGGGACCTTTCCATGACTACATGAACTTTGGCAGGATGAGCAGCAGAGGTCCAGGACAAAAACAAAACTGGTTCTTAATTTAACATCTACTTGTCTGCAGATTTTTAGTGTCTTTAAGTTTGCCCAGTAGATGATCCTTTGAGGCTGTGGTTGAGACACATACCCCTGCCAACGGGATTTTCCAGTCCCGCTGAAGTCACTGGACTTTTGAATGGCCGGCCGCATTTTACAGCCCCGACCCCACCACGGTGGGGCCATAAAATTCCACCCATACTTATGGCAGAAAAGAGGGATTTTATTCTGCTTTTACTTCAACCAATTCTTGACCTAACAATACTTGATGTTGCCATTGAGGACAAAAAAATCTTTGCACTTAATTGAAAAATGCTATAAGAATAGAAATATACATGACCCAGCAATATCCTGTTTGGAAGTTATTCCATAAGATTATGATCATCCGTTTCATGCATCATCTTAAATTGGCCCAGAGAGAAGCTCTTCAGTTTTTTTCTCCTGCTGTCACTCCAGAGCATTGTCTTTGTTATTTTAGTCTTCTTGGTCCTTCTAATTTGCTTTCTCCTTTTTGTCTCTAATTTTGTTGAACATATTCTCTGGAACAGCTTTGTTCTGTATTCTATGATAAGATTTTTTTTTCAATTGCAGAAAGACTTTCTTTGTCTCTGAGAACCATATTTGTTGCCTCCAGTACTTCCTTGATAAACAAATGTTCATTTGTGCAATATTTGTTCTCATTTACAAAATGCAGTGAAGCAGCAATATATCCTATGCTGGTAATTTTGGAAAGAAGTAGAGTGGATCAAAGCACATTCCTGCATTTCTGCAAATAAAAGGGCATGTGACGAAAATGTCAAGGAGTGGGTTGCCCGAGGCCTAATAATACTACTGTAGGCTAAAGATAGTCATACAACTGGCCACCTGTCTCACTTCTGGTCAAGCTACATTCTTACCCCAAATGCTTTTCCAAATGAATGAGTGGGAAAGAATTAGGGCAGTGCTACAATATCTTGACAGAAAGCCAGCATTTTGGACTCCCTAAAAGCCACAATGCAGACTCATGTTGAGAACGATCATATCTTATGGACACTCAATGTGATGATTATAAGTAGTTTTTTAAAACTTGACCATGCAAAAAGGTTGTGAGACTTCACTTGCAACATATTGGTATAGTCGCCACTGATATTAAGATGAGGGGGCATGTTTTCATGTCTTGGTGTGGGGCCGAAGGGCGTCGGACAGGCTCTAAAAATAGTAATGGGCCTGGATCCAGAATTCCCACCCCCATTTCCAGTGCCGGCAATTATCATCGATACAGGGAAGGGGCGGGTCAGGCTATAAGCCAAAATGATCACTACCCACCCTTCCCAACCTTTGCTGCCTAATTTCTGCTTAGGTTTTATAATTGTATAAGTGTGTTTCTCTGAAATGTGTTCTTTGGATATGATTCTATGATTTGTAGAGGGGAGACAGCAGGATTCGAGGCACGCTGCTGTATTTGTTTAATGAGCTTTCAAAATTGACATGACTTTGTGGACCATAAGACCATAAGACATAGGAGCAGAAATTAGGCCATTCGGCCCATCGAGACTGCTCCGCCATTCAATCATGGCTGATAAGTTTCTCAACCCCATTCTCCCGTCTTTTCCCCGTAACCTTTGATCCCCTTACCAATCAAGAACCTATCTATCTCAGTCTTAAATATACTCAATGATCTGGCCTCCACAGCCTTCTGTGGCAATGAATTCCATAGATTCACCACTCTCTGGCTAAAGAAGTTTCTCCTCATCTCTGTTTTAAAAGGTCGTCCCTTTACTCTGAGGCTGTGCCCTCGGGTCCTAGTCTCTCCTACTAATGGAAACATCTTCCCCACGTCCACTCTATCCAGGCCTTTCAGTATTCTGTAAGTTTCAATCAGATCCCCCCTCATCCTTCTAAACTCCATCGAGTATAGACCCAGAGTCCTCAAACGTTCATCATATGTTAAGCCTTTCATTCCTGGGAGCATTCTCGTGGTTCACCCTCTCCAGGGCCAGCACATCCTTGAGATACGGGGCCCAGAATTGCTCACAATATTCTAAACGTGGTCTGACCAGAGCCTTATAAAGCCTCAGCAGCACATCCCTGCTTTTATATTCTAGTCCTCTCGAAATAAATGCCAACATTGCATTTGCCTTCCTAACTACCGACTCAACCTGCAAGTTAACCTTAAGAGAATCCTGGACCAGGTCTCCCAAGTCCCTTTGCACTCCAGACTTCTGAATTCTCTCCCCATTTAGAAAATAGTCTATGCCTCTATTCTTCCTACCAAACCTCACACTTCCCCACATTGTATTCCATCTGCCACTTCTTTGCCCATTCTTCTGCAGCTTCCCTGCCTCCTCAATACTACCTGTCCCTTCACCTATCTTTGTATCAAAATTGACATGACTTTGTGGACTGTGGTTTGTGATTTTTTTCTCAAATGTGGCAGTTGATGCACAGGCTGCACCCTGTTTGTTTTAAATAAATGGGATTACTAAACTAGTCATTGTCATTTAATGTTTGCAGTTTTAAGAAACCATAGTTCCTGCTTGTTTCAAGTAGATGGGATCACTAAACTAATCATTGTCATGTAATGCTTGTGGTCATGTTGTAACTGAATTGATGAGTAACCCTGCATGTGGGGTGGCTACTACGAGGTCAAGATAAACAAATGATGAACTCAACTAAACCGTAATATGGGTCACAATCCCAAAGCTAACAGGAAGCATCTATAGATATGGACATGATTGATTTAAAATTTACGAAGTCTGTAGAACTCGTGAAAACAATTTTTTCGACTGACCCTTACAAAAATTATCAGCATATACCCTGTGACTATTGACGCCAGAGGCTACAACAAAGCCAGAAATCAGCTTTAAGGAAGATCACATTGCTTCAGGTACTGCAACTGGATAGAAGCGATTTGATCAATCCCTCGAAGATACAGAGAGCCAGGACGACATAGAGTGACCAGCCAGTGAAGTCCGCTCCCACGCAAAGGTAACTCAGAGATTCGGGGTATTATAAGTGTAACTTTTCCACAAACTGTTACTTATAATAAATGTTCCCATGCTTAGTAGAAAAAAATTGAATCTGATCTGAATGTGTCTCACCCATGCTAGCCCAGAGTAAGGCTCTAAACTTAAAATTAAGATTTGCACATCCTTCAAGGAGCCTGCACGTTGCTGTCTCGACATTGTCAGCTTTGTGGAAGTGGGTATTTTGGGACTCCTGCAATTTTGACTGAGGCGAGTGGGATTTGGTAGATGATGTAAATCACTCCAACAGCGAAGTGTCGTGAGTCATGGGGAAGCCATGGTTTGGAGGCGGGAACTGTATGAAAGGTCAGTACAAAGGTGATGCCAACTTCACATGTCCATTTTGAAATGCTGTAGCTTAAGTTAGGTCTATTTTTACTAAGATGGGTGATGACAGTGCTATGATTTGAAAAGGTAAGTGACCATTAAATAATATGGGTCTGCATTTCATGCTGCCCCGCCAATGGTTTTTTAGGTGGGGGTGGCGTGAAATTGAAGGAACAGGAGTCCCCCTGGGTTGCTGCCCATCCTGACCTCAGTGATTTTACGCTGGGGTGGGCAAGGCCTCGGACAGGCTGCCCACCCCTGCCCCAGTTCAGGCTCTTAAGCGGCCAGTGCCTCCATCAGAAGCTCCCTTCTGACTTTGGGCCCCTCACCACCCACCCCCCTAGTGTCCAGTGGCCTCTGGGCCTCCATTCCCCCTGCTGGCCTCTCCATCAGAACCCCAAACGCACACTCTCCACCCCTTCCCTGCTTTGAGACCCCCAAAACTTACCTTTGTCATCTGGTCCTGGGATTAAGGTTTTGGCATGTTGAAGCACTTCCTCTTCTGTCCACTGCAGCTCCTGTCGTTGCAGGTAATAGATAGCTGCTGGCCAAGCTGATTGGCAGGCAGCCCTCTAAGGTCGGACTTCCTCCTCAGTGAGGGGCGGAAGTCTTGCCTGCAGCCAATTAACATTCATTTGAGTGTAAAATGGCTGCAGGATTGTCATATTCCCACTGACTCTTCAGATGGCAGTAAGAAAAACCCCGCCATCTAAAATATTCAGGTCATGTTTGCCAGGTTGTCACATATGATGCCTAGCAAGCTGTCAAGGGAAAGTGGAAAAGTCTTAAGATGCATTCAAGTAAATTATCTATTATATAAAGTGCTATTCTGCATTGTACAATATGAAAAGCAAGCTCAGTTTGAAATCCAGACCCGATTATGTGAAATGCCCCGTTGCTTTAATTTCTTCTGTGAAGTTTAGCTCAGCTAACTGTTCACAGAAACACAGAATTATTACAGTGCAGAAGTAGGCCATTCAGCCCATAGTGTCTGCACTAGCTCTCAGATTAAGCAATTTACTCAATGCCATTCTCCTGCCTTCTCTCTGTAGTCCTGCACATTCTTCCTTTTCAGGTAACAGTCTAATTACTTTTTGAATGCTTTGATTAAATCTGCCTCTACCACACTCTCAGACAGTGGATTCTAGACCTTAACCACTCGCTGTGCAAAAAGATTTTTCTCATATCCCTTTTGCTTATTCTTTCAAATACTCTAAATCTGTGCCCTTTCATGCTTGATCCTTTCATGAGTGGGAATAGTTTCTCCCTATCTACTCTGTCCAGACACCCATCATTTTGAATAGCTCTATCAAACCTCTTCTCAGCCTTCTTTTCTCCAAGGAAAACAGTCCCAACTTCTCCAATCTCTCTTCATAACTGAAGTTCCTCATCCTTGGAACTATTCCCGTGAATCTTTTCTGCACTATCTCCAATGCCTTCATATCTTTCCTAAAGTGTGGCACCCAGAACTGGATGCAATACTCTAACTGAGGCTGAACTACTGTCTTATACTCATTTAATATAACCTCCTTGCTCTTGTACTCTATGCCCCTATTAATAAAGCTTAGGATACATTCTGTTTTACTAATCACGCTCTCAACCTGTCCTGCCATCTTCAATGACTTGTGCATATAATCACCAAGGCCCTGCTGCACTTACACCCCCCTGAAAATTTTATCTTTTATTTTATGTTGTGTCTCCATGTTCTTCCTACCAAAATGAATCACTTCACATTTATCCCCATTGAACTTCATCTGCCACCTGTTCGCCCATGTGCACCAACATCTCAATGCCCTTTTGAAGTTCTGCACTATTGTCCTCATGGTTCACCATGCTTCCAAATTTTGTATCATCTACAAATTTTGAAATTGTGTCCTGTACACTAAGGTCTAGGTCATTAATATATATCAAGAAAATCAAGGGTCCCAACAGTGACCCCTGGGGAACTCCAACACGAAACTTCCTCCAGAACAAAAAACATCCATTAACCACTACATTCTGTTTCTTTTATTCCATGAGCTATATATTCGCCCACAGGCCTGTTGTGTGGCACTGTGCCAAATGCCTTTTGGAAGTCCATGTACACTATACCAACAGCATTGCCTTCATTAACCCTCTCTGTCACCTACTCAAAAAACTCCAGCAAGTCAGTTAAGCATGATTTTCCCTTAAGAAATCCAAGCTGAATTTCCTTAATTAACCCACATTTGTCCATGTGACTATTAACTTTGTCCCAAATTATTGTTCCTGGAAGTTTCTCCACCACCAAAGTTAAACTGTCTGGCTGTAGTTGTTGGGCTTATCTTATCACCTTATTTTGAACAAATGCAAATGTAACATTTGCATTACTGCAGTCCCCTGAGCCAAAGAAAGACTGAAAAATGATGGCCAGTGTCTCTCCAATTTCCGCTCTCACTTCACTCAATTTTCTTGGATGCATCTCATCCGGTCCTTGTGTCTTCTCAGCTTTGAGTACAGACAGCCTATGCAACACTTCCTCATCAATTTTAAACCCTTCTAGTGTCTGAATTATCTCCTGTTTCACTATGGCCTGGGTAGAATCTTCCTCCTTGGTAAAGGCAGATGCAAAATATTCATTTAATACCTCAGCAATGGCCCTCTGCCTTCATGTGGAAATCGTCTTTTTGGTCCCTAATTGGCCCTATTCCTCCTTTTACTGCCCTTTTACTATTTATGTGCCTATAGAAGGCATTGGGATTTCCTTGTATCTTGCTACCAATATCTTTTCATGCTGTCTCTTTGCTGCCCTTATTTGCTTTTTCATCTCCCCCTTGAACCTTCTATGTTCAGCCTTGTTCTCAATTGTATTTTCTATCTGACATTTGTCTTAAGCACATTTTTTCTTCTTTATCTCAATTTCTATCTCTTTTGTCATCCATTAAGGTCTGGATTTGTTTGCTGTTGTGAGGGAATGTACCTTGATTGTGCCTGAACTATATCTTCTTTGATGGTAGCCTTTTGCTACCATTGTCCTGCCAACATTTGACTCCAATTTATTCTGCTCAGATCTGTTCTTATCCTATTGAAGTTGGCTTTCCCCAAGTTATTTATTCGTACTCTGGATTATTCTTCATCCTTTTCCATAGCCAATCTAAACCTTATGATACAATGATCATTGTCCCCTAAATGTTCTCTTACTGATACTTGATCCACTTGGCCCACCTCATCCCCAAGAACGAGGTCTAGCAGTGACTCCTTTATTGTTGGACTGAAAATTTACTGCTGTAGAGAATTTTATTAAACACACTCTAAGAATTCTTGCCTCTCTCTATCCTTTACACTACTACTATCTTAATCTATATTCAGGTAATTAATGTCCCCCATTACAACTAGTCCATAATTTTTGCACCTCTCTGTAATTTCCTTGCAAATTTGTTCCTCTACATCTTTCCTACTACTTGGTGGCCTATAGAGTACACCAAGCAATTTAATGCAACTTTTTTGTTCCTTAGCTTTAGCCAAATAGATTCTGTCCTTGACCCCTCTGGGTCATCCTCTTTCTCCATCACTGTAATCCTCTCCTTAATCAATAATGCCACCCCTCCTCCTTTCCATCCTTTCCTATCCATCCTGAACACCTTGTATCCTGGGGCAGAATTTTACGGCCAGATGTGCGCCTGACTCGATTGGGCGTAAATTCATGTGGGAAGAGGTCGGGCGAGGGTCCTGACATCATTGTTCACACGAGCAATATTTCGCTCGGCAGGTATGTGCAAAAGTTGGAAGCGCATCTGCCAACAATTAAGAGGGCAATTAAGCCCATTAACGGTGCAATTCCCTCTAATTTGTCGTGGCCCGTCCAATCTTACAGTTGGCGGATGGGTGAATTAGCCAGGCAGTCTTTGCATTTTTCATCAAGCCTTATCCAAAGGCGGGTTGAGATTTCCGTTATGAAATAAAATAAAAATAAATATCTGTGGGCACCATTTTTATCAGCTACATTTTCATGTGATTGATTTTGATGCATGGACATTTTTGTTCCACTTTTAAAACCTTTATTTTACCTTTTACAGGTCTCCAGCTCACCCATGCCCATGGTGACATCATCGTCCACCCTCTTCCCGCCCCCACCTTGGCAGCGCTGAGCTTTTCAGTGCATAGTTCATGCTGGCTGGCCAGTGTGAAATCACAGTCCGCTGCCGATCGCAGTCGGAAGTCCGTTTCCCAAACGCTCCTGGGCCCGCCGATCGGGCGTGCCAACCAAAGGTAAAATTAAGGCCTAGGAGTGTTTAACACCCAGTCCTGCCCTTCTTTGAGACAGGTCTCTGTTATAATCGCAACATCATATTTCCACATGCCAATCTGTACCCGTGATTCACCAATCTTATTAACCAGGCTCAGCGTATTCACAACTTGCACAGTAAGCTTGATTTAAACTTCATACCATTCTCCCTTACTCTGACCCCACCTACTAACTTACTATTTCCTATTCTAGTGCTATCCATGTCTCCCAGCACTGTGCACCTTGGTATTCCTCTCTGATATTATCTCCTGGTTCCCACACCCCTGCCAAGTTAGTTTAAACCCTCCCCAATAGCAATTGCATATCGCCCTGCAAGGAACATTGTCCCTACTCTATTTTGATGCAACCCATCGGCCTTTGTAGGTCCTTTCTCTCCCCCAGAGCCGGTTCCAATGGCCCAACCATCTAAAGCCCTCCCCTCAGAGGTGTTGTGAACCATAGTCTGGATGGGGAATCCTTTTGAACATTAAGTTCAAAAGGTTTCATCCATGCACCCTTACCAATCTATACCCCTCCACAACACCCCATAACCACTCATATGTTTCACCTTGTCCTGCATGACAGAGAAAGAAGAGCTCCAGTGAGTGTTTTATTTTATTTTACCTTTTACAGGTCTCCAGCTCACCCATGCCCATGGTGACATCATCGTCCACCCTCTTCCCGCCCCCACCTGTCATGACTGAATAACTGACAGTTTTTATGAGTTGCCAGATATAGGTTTGAGGTGAGGGGTTCTCAAAATTCCCACATTTTTCATAACATCAACAAGGATATGACTTTTGGACTTTTAAACTGCTGAGTTAAATGTAAAACCCTGCAGATAGGAGGCTAGGTCCATGAAGGTCTGGAACTGGACATGCCCGGGCTTGTTGAGTGCAGTGTGGTTTTTTTTGCCTGAAACCAGACAACGAGAGGAGACAGAATACACATTCTTCCCTTTGAAACAATCAAACCAGAGAAAGACTTCATGTTACATGAAACTAAAGCCCATCAAAATCTTGCATAAATAATCGCTACTGACTACTAAGGCAGGAAGGCACAATCAATGCAATTATGCGAACCCATCAATACTCCACACATACAATGGTTTTCAGTTCAAAACTAGTTATGGGGGCAGGAAGACAATGATAAACATCATGCAAGCCCATTAAAAACAATGAGACAACAATCGCTGGGGGAAGCCCACCAAAATCAAATAAAGAACTAATCTTGATTTGGATTCCGATAAGAAATTGGAAAGACAGTATAACTGGCCCAGTCAGTTACAAAGGAGAGAGAGAGAAACCAGCTAGCAGGAGGGCGGCCAGTTTTGAAACGGTTGAAACAGAGTTTAAGCAAGAAGATCTGGAGGTTTTCAGGCCCGCAGGCAACATCACGGCGAGGGGCACGGGGTGGCAGGCTCAACCGAAGCCAACAAGGCCGCAACCGCAGCCCTCCGGTGGTGTGTGTGTCAGTTCCACCTCTGACTTCTGAGCGGTTCGAATTGCTCCCACTCCCTGGGTTCTAGACCTTGGATTATTTGGGGGTCCTCCATGAAGATCGACCACCCACAACCGTGTCCTCCACTCAACTGAAGAACCTTCGCAGATTCCACAGACCAGGACCAGGTGGGGACTGCAGCCCCCAGAGGACACAAAGAGCGTACCCCAAAACTGCAACCGGCTTACCTGGCTGGATTTCAAACTGTCAAGGAACCCTGGGTTGGTGAGCATGATCCCTGACCTCTCCTAGTTCAATTTAATTAGGTTTTGTGGGTGGGACAAGGGTAAGGGGATTAATAGCATGATTTTACCTCGTTATACCGTGTGTTCCCCATTCTTAACTAAGTGTACTTTGTAAGTCTGTATAATCTCAGTGTAATCCTACTGTTATAAATTCACTTGTGACTTCAATAAACTCAGTTTTTTCCTTGCACCAAAACCAGTTGTCCGCTGCACTTTGTCACAACCCCCAAATAAGTCCAAGGTCTAGAACCCAGGGAGTGGGAGCGATTCGAACCGCTCAGAAGTCAGAGGTGGAGCTGACACACACATCACCGCCCCATACAGAATGGCGACCACAGCAGGACCTTGGCAAAAGGGATGCGATGCAGTGGACACTGATTTGGAAGAGGGAAATGTAATGGAAGAGAGGATTTCAAATTATGTGTTCAGTAAGGTGAATATGGAAAAAAAATGGGTCACTAATCTGTTAAAGGCTGGGAGCCCGGTAGATGCTGCAGCTAAATGGACAGACGGGAAGGGTCATAAAAAGTCCATAGAAAAGGCAGTCGGGCTGATGTGCTTCAAGAAACAGATCCAGCTTTTGGACAGGCTCGTTGAAGCACAGGCAGCTGAGATTCGGGAGTCAGCCCTGGAAATCCAAACAAAGGCCCTGGCAGGGGAGAAGTTACTGTTAGTATTGCAGGCTCCGAACCAGGAAAGGGTGCAGTTAGTGGGGGAGCATAAGACCCAGCAGGAATGTTTACAGTGTCAGGTCACCGAGGCCAAGAATAATGAGCTGAGGTTGCGGGAAAAGAATGCCCGCCTAACAAGACAGATAAGAGAGCAGGAGGAGAAAGTAAAAGGCTTACAGACAGCCTATTAGATAGTGAGCACACAGGGGTTTGAGGATGCAGACCATGGCCCCTGCCAGAAGCAGATAGGGAGTCTGAACCTTGCTCTAAGGACGGCAAAAGGCATGGTGTGCCTCAAAAGCCCTAGTGCAGCCCAGGTTGACTTCACAGGGAGCCTCGGGAGGACAGTTCAGCCACCATAGGTAGTGCCAAGGGACTACCTGGTTAAGGAGCAGGAGGGCCCACGGCCACCACCCGTAGCGCCAAGCTTCAGCGAAATCTGGCAGGAGCTGGGGGCAGAAGCTGAGGAGGAAAACCCCCAGCAAGAGAGGCTGGGACCGGGGCCAATGTGCCCGGCCCAGCAGTAAAGGTTTGGCCCGCCCACTGATAACGGGGATGAGGGACCCCTCCAAAACCAGTTCATAGTTCCCCACGGCACCCAACAGCTTAGGGCCATGGTAAGCCATTTAACTAAACTTGCGGCAAATGGGGATCCCTCAGTCCACTTCAGGGAAGTGGAACAAGCAGCAAGCATCAACAAATGCAATGATGCTGAACAGGCCAAAATGCTACTATTCTCCCTGGAGAGTAAGCTCTTCCAGTCCCTCTCTGACCAATGTTAGATGGGACAGTGTGATTATGGGGAGCTAATGGAGGAAGTACTTGAGGCCATGGGGATGAATGAGGGAAGTCCTTTCTCCCGGGTGGAAAAAACAGTGCAGCTCATAGGAGAACCCCCGCAGGCTTTTGCAGACAGGTTGTGGCTGGTGTATAGGAGTGCATGCAGTGGGACGCCTAACCGGGCTAACCTGGACCAGGATCAGCGGGCCCACTGGCTCCATTGCCTGGTGGCAAACAGCTTGCCACAGGTCAGGGCCTCGGCCGGAATGTGGTTTGACCTAAAGAATCCCCTGACTACCAAACTCACAGTGATCAGACAATTGACCATAGATTACCGTAATGGTAAAGGAACCGATGCACACCCACCTAGAGGGAAAGTGCATGAAATGAAACCCAGCCAGGGTAGGAAGGAGTGACATCAGGAAGGGAGTAACCCTTCCAGCACAAAGCTCAACTTTTATGGGTGTGGGAAGAATGGACACTGGAGGGAGGAGTGTAAGAATCCTTGGAAAGATAACAAGGGAAATAATTCCTCAGCCCCAGCCCAAAAGGCAGAGACAGGAATCCCTCCCGTCACGGTCGAGTCATTTTTGGATGCTATGAGAACCCTATTGACTGGCCCAGGGAAGGTAGCAGCCACCACCGGCGCGATGACCCCATCAGCCCCATCTAACCCACAACCCTGACTAGAGCCAGCAGCAGTGAGGGAGGAAGGAAAGGTTTTCATCCATAAGGTGAAAGCCCATTCCTCCGCAGAACCCCGGAGTGAGGGCAACCGGCAGGCAGACATGCTAGCTAAGGAGGGTGCCTGCACAGGCATTTTCTGGGACCCACATGGGTCCCGTCCTATAGCAGCAGTCACTGGTAGGAATGGGAACCAATGTAAGTTGTTTAAATTCGAGAGAAGGGAACAGCCAGTTGGGGCAAGGTCTGAGGATAAAAATCCTCAGCCTGCATCAGAAGCAAACTCACAGACTGCATAAGCAGGTGCAGTGGCTTGTTTTAAGGGAAGGACCATCCCACCCACTGTTTGGGACACTCCCCCGCTCATCTGGGACTCAGATGAGGTGGGACCTGAGGGCAGAGAGTTACCTGCCCCTGACACAGGTTTAGAAGAGGTACAGTCTGAGGATAGAAATCCCCAGCCAGCGGCAGTGGAGATTCCACAGACCGCACAAGAGGGGACAGTGGCTCGGGTTGAAGACCCACCAGCCAGAAAACCCCCACCAGCCAGAGTCCCTAGAAGGTCCCCACGAACGCCACGGCCAAAGAAACCGTGGTCACCGGCTCCCCAGTTTAAAAGGGCAACCCCTCATGTCAAGGATCGATCTGAGGACAGAGGTCCCCAGCCAGCAGCCGCAGGCTGCAAGGGACCAAAGGTACAGGGTAGGGTGGCCACACCGAAGGGAGTAGTGTGCTGTAGCCCGAACAGGGATTAACCTGGTCGCCCGGGGATGGGCGGCGGATGTACACAGCTTCTGTTATTTAATTTTGAGATTGTTAAGTTTGGGTGTTTTAGTTAAATTTTAAATAGGGTGGTTGGTAGTTTAAGTATTATTGTTTAAGAGTGTTTGTATTGAGTCAAGGTCACAAGACTCGACTATGCTTTACCCAAGCCAGCGAATCTGTTCGGGACCTGGCTATATGCTCTTATGTCTCCCTACAGAAAGGATTTCGATAGGATGGAGGGCATACTCCTACTCGCCCTGATAGGAATGGCCGCTGGGAGGCGAGGTGACGTGGAGGACCCCCACATTTTTGGGTGCTCAGGGGAGAGAGCACCAGTCGTGACTACAAGGGGCAGCGAAGGTAACATGGAGGAGATCACTACCTATTCCCATGTGGGAAGATGGCCAGGGTGGCTGGGATCTAACTCTACCCGATACTCAAGTCAGACCAGGTTCACCTACGGGGAGGCCTCCCTCCCCTGCCGTAGCATACAGGTTGTGGCCGCACGGGTCAGGGTCACTGATGGGAAACGCGTGTGCCTGACCGGCAGAGAACAGATTCCCCTGGGAAGGTGGTGGTGGCTCAGGAAGCTGAGCAGAGACATGGGGAACGGTACAGCTGACTGGGAGCGACTGGGGAACGACACCCATCGGACTATTACCAGGAACCATGGAGGGTGAGCGTGTGCTGGGACAAGTGGTGGAAATCGGAACAGGGAATCTATGTCTGCATGTGGGGATCGCGGAAGACCTGCCCCACGGGCGTATCCATTATCTTTTCCGCAACATGGCTGGACAAGGGGAAGGGGGTGGAATGGGATTCCCACCTACACATTTGCATAACCCCATTCTCTCCAGCCTCAGTTAAGGCCACTGAACTCGTGGCACGCGCCCAAAAGCCCCTGCTCACGGCCCCGACAGTAAGGACACATATGGAGAAGAGCCCTGCCACCACCACGGGACCAGGGAATGGGCTGGTACTAGTGCCGACCGAAAAGGTGCTATACCAGGGGGTACACTACGCAGTAGCTTCCGTGATTCTAAACCTCACAGAGTTACACTTACCTGAGTGGTGCCCCAAGGAGACAGAACAGCTATACCAGGCCCTGTTAAGAGAAATGTTCAGGGAATTCTACGAGTTCAATTTTGCCAAAGTAGACAAAACAGAACTGTACACTACCCACACTGAGTACTTTTGCAATGCAGGGAGACAAAGAAGGGGAACCTGGAATGATGTTTTCCCAGCATATAATACAGGATCCTCTGTGATAAACAGTCTGGATGACATAGAATTGCAGACACAAATAAACGGTTTAAAAACATAATTACGAAAAATCTTAAGAGAGGAGATCACAGTGATAGGCTCACAGCTACACAAGGACCAGGCCATGACGGTCCATTTAAAGGAGATTATTGCTGAGTTGGAAAGGCACGCCAAAACAGTGAATGCACTCATTCGAGGGGATAGGAATGCATCAGACCAGGCTGCACAGAATGAGGTGTGTGTGCTGTACGGGGCATGGTTGCAGGGCGAGGGCCGCAGTAACCTGGAGGATTTAAAGCAAGGTTTAGTCCCCTCCTGGATCAGCAACAAGCACTTCGCAGCCCTCCACCCATTTGAGAATTCACTAAGCCCGTGTCAGTTCCGCCTAGCCTCTGAAGCCTACCCTGTCCCAGTAGATTGTGGGCGCTCCAACCACACCACCATGGGTATAGTAGTGAGGTTGCAGGTCACGGGTGGGACGGCCCGACCTGCACTGGTATATAGGGTGGAGACCATTGGAGTCATTCAAGGTGGTGCACACGTCCGTTTCGCACCAGTCCCACCTTACATCATAAAGTGGGAGCACATGATGACAAGTACAGACCTCTCTGGGTGCCGGAGCCGGGGTGCACACGTAGTACTGTGTTCCCAGCACTTGAGTGCCTATTCCAGACCACAGTGCGGGTTTAAAACTGGTGGTGCATGGCCTATAAACTGTACCATGGAGGTAATGGCACAAGGCCATGTTCCCCCACAGGTAGCATATATAGGGGGTGGGACATATTGTGTCACCACAAGTGCACCCCACTATCAGCTTGGACAGCACATCCGGTGTCCGGTAAGTGACAGCAGTTTTTAAACCCGAGGCAGAAGTTCAAGTGGCCCAAGAATGGATTGTTCCCATTCCTGAACCCTCCACTGTTCACCTCACTGTGAGGGAAAACATTACCAACCTGCAGAGCTCTGTCACACATTTCGGTTACGAAATTCCCCCTCTACCAGAACATCTTATAAACTACTAAAAGCTGTAGAGTTATCACGAAAGTATTTCTATACTTTGGAACAGAAAACACACGAGATAAAGGGAGAGATTCAAGGTATCACAGTCCCACCCTGGTGGGACATTTTCAAAAACATAAAGGTTCCTTCATGGGTCAGAATGGCTTCCCATATCCTCGTGGTTTGCCAGCTGGGAATAGTGTTGTACCTGTTGTGCTCTCAGTGCAAGGGAAAAAGCAAAATCCTAGAGTTCCAAAATGCAAGGACCTGGAAGAAGCATTATGCTAAGGTCGAGAGAGGTACACCTGTTTGAACCTTTCATATATATTTTTTTGTGTTCCTGAATAAAGATTGTTGTTTTTTTATTTGTGTTCCGTTATTTTTAAGAAAGACTTTTACGTGTTGTTTTCTTTTAATAAATATGTATGTGCACCAAGTGGGTTGTTGGACACCCTAAATGTTTGGATGTATGTAAATAACTGTATTTTGCCTATGCATGCTTACGTACACCACATTTTAAAGAATGGGGAATGTATGTGTCATGAGATTTTAGATAGGTAATTATAGGGGAAGATTGGCTATGGAGGGTCAGGAATTTTGTTCTTTTCTCCAGTATGATACTTGAAGCAAGGTTTCAGTATCACAGCGGGGACAGAAGCGTTCTCAAAATTCCCACATTTTTCATAACATCAACAAGGATATGACTTTTGGACTTTTAAACTGCTGAGTTAAGTGTAAAACCCTGCAGACAGGAGGCTAGGTCCATGAAGGCCTAGAACTGGACATGCCCGGGCTTGTTGAGTGCAGTGTGGTTTTTTTTTACCTGAAACCAGACAAGGAGAGGAGACAGAATACACATTCTTCCCTTTGAAACAATCAAACCAGAGAAAGACTTCATGTTACATGAAACGAAAGCCCATCAAAATCTTGCATAAATAATCGCTACTAACTACTAAGGCAGGAAGGCACATTCAATGCAATTATGCGAACCCATCAATACTCCACACATACAATGGTTTTCAGTTCAAACCTAGTTATGGGGGCAGGAAGACAATGATAAACATCATGCAAGCTCATTAAAAACAATGAGACAACAATCACCGGGGGAAGCCCACCAAAATCAAACAAAGAACTAACCTTGATTTGGATTCCGATAAGAAATTGGAAAGACAGTATAACTGGCCCAGTCAGTTACGAAGGAGAGAGAGAGAAACCAGCTAGCAGAAGGGTGGCCAGTTTGTACTGATGCACCTGGTGATACATCTTGTAAAAGTGTAACCTGGATTGTACCCTTGTAATGTTGTTTTTGAAATGGTTTGGAATGTGATTGAAGATATTTTATGAATAAAGTTTATTTTTACAAAAAAAAAACAGTTGAAACAGAGTTTAAGCAAGGAGATCTGGAGGTTTGCAGGCCCGCAGGCAACATCATGGTGAGGGGCACGGGGTGGCAGGCTCAACCAAAGACAACAAGGCCGCAACCGCAGCCCTCCATGAAGATCGACCGCCCACTACTGTGTCCTCCACTCAACTGAAGAATCTTCGCAGATTCCATAGACCAGGACCACGTGGGGACGGCAGGCCTCAGAGGACACAAAGAGCGTACCCCAAAACTGCAACCGGCTTACCTGGCTGGATTTCGAACTGTCAAGGAACCCTGGTTGGTGAGCATGATCCCTAACCTCTCCTAGTTCAATTTAGTTAGGTTTTGGGGGTGGGACAAGGGTAAGGGGATTAGTAGCATGATTTTCCCTCGTTATACCGTGTGTTCCCCATTCTTAACTAAGTGTACTTTGTAGGTCTGTATAATATCAGTGTAATCCTACTGTTATAAGTTCATCTGTGACTTCAATAAACTCAGTTTTTTTCTTGCACCAAAACCAGTTGTCTGCTGCACTTTGTCACAACCCCCAAATAAGTCCAAGGTCTAGAACCCGGAGTGGGAGTGATTCGAACTGCTCAGAAGTCAGAGGTGGAGCTGACACACACACCACCACCCCCTACAGAGGTGTGCAGCAGTGATAGGTGTAGGATAAATGTTAGCCATAAATTCTAATTTCATGAGATAACTGATAGGTGAGTAATGGTGACATGGTGCTTCAAGCAGTGTGTGAAGTTGGTTATGCAGTGGATAGGAGATGACATTTGAAGATGCATTCACACACATTGGCCACTCATGCGAAGTCATTGAACTCCCTGTGGCACTGCAGCCAGGCACCCATGGGGGACATATTTCTTGAATTATCCTCCATGGTTGCTTGCTGACCTTCTCTTCTGAATGTATGCCTTGAGCATCTCCTGGTCCCCTGTGGAATCATCACAATCTCATTCTTCCTTCCTAAGGCCTTTAGCACAATATCAGAGAAGCTAGAAGCCCTCTCTCTGTGCTGCTGCTCCACTGGTGTTATTTATTCCTTCTCAGAGACACTTTTGGAGACAGTTCCAGCACGTGCTTCAGCCAGAATGCACCTCCCCTTCAAGAGGTGCACACTGCTTTTAAGAAATGCAAACTAGTTTTCACTCATGCTACCCTGCAGGTTCCCCTGCTAAGCATGCAGCCAATCATGGAGATGCTCAGGCAGCATAAAGTTTGCATGCTGCCTACATCACCTCGATCAAGCGCAGGGTAATCATGTGTCATGATCCCTGCACTGTAAACTGTCCCTATTGAATTTTTAACCTCAGGGTTCCCACTGGACTCAGTTAAATTGGTGTCTCATAACATACCTGGGCTGCCAATGGTGTTTTACTCACTAATGAGCAGTGTGCCTACTCTGGCCTCCTGCCTCCTGCCTATAGGTAACACTGCCAGGGAAGCAGGTAAGTAAAAAAAACCCTCTCTATTGGGGCCAAGACAAGCAGAATGAGTAAAATCTGTCCAGTGCTCTCCGTCTCTAGCTGCTCCAGGACTTATATTGCTGCTGCAGCCTTCTTTTGATGTCAGCAGGTGGTCTCTGGGCAGCCCAATTTCTGTACTCCCCTTCCACCCCTGCTAGCCAGGTGACACTTCCCACTGGGAGAATAGCAGACCAGTGGCATTGAACTGAGGCCAAGCTGCTGATCCTTCGCTGAAGACTCCTGCTCAGAATTGCCATCCACCCTTACTGGGTCCTCACAGGGAGTTAAAACCAGTTGTTATGTCCTGAATTCAGCAGTTGACAAACTTTACATTGCCTGCTGATTTCACTCATTTCAGTAAAGGCTTGCAAAGATGGACATGGATGAAACAGAAGAATTAATTGTTAGTTAACTTGTAATTGAAGTGAATAGAGATTTATTCTCAGTCACCAAAGATTGTTAACGTGCAACTCGGCTAAATGATAAGAGGATGAAAGATGCATCATTGTTTTCAATTTTAAATGCATATATGTTAGCTTGGTGCATTGTAGAAAATGTACTGTTCTTGAACTGCATGACTATGGTCTCAATGATCAATGCATGAATCAAACTTTATTTACTTGATAATTATTTATGAATACATTAAGAACAAAACATTCTGAGAAAGAATGGGATTAGAGTACCATGAATTATATTAAACTAGACATTTTGTGCCTTTTCTAAATTGTAACAAGGCACCTTTGGTAGGTGAATATTCAAATTCTGCAGCATTTTCTTCTCAAATTCATTCCGAAATATGATCTCTATTACTACAATAAAGTGTTCTAACTACAATTTCCCAATTAGAAGTGTTATAAGACAAACTCCCATCAAGAGTACATGTAGCAGGTTCAGTTTGGTAGCACGTGGCCAAGATTAAGTCAGTGTAAGCTGACAGATGGTTCTTTAGATCATTCAATCAATTAAGAAATAATAATGATCTGGAATATACAGCCTACCTGATGATGGGATCAGATTCAATAGTAATTGAATCAATATTCAAATTCAATCAATAATTTAAAAGGGAATTGGATATATATTTGATACAGAAAAAATTGCAGTGCTATGGGGAAAGAGTAGGGTAATGAGACTAATTGGACAGCTCTTTCAAAGAGCCAGTACCAGAATGAAGGGCAAAATGGCCTCCTTCTGTGTTGTGTAATGTTATAAAAGCATGGAAATATATTAAACTGGATTGTAACTGCACAATACCATTGCAGTCCAGTTTGCCAGTCCCAGTGTTTGGGAAATGAAATATCCTAGGATACTGCTCATATCCCATTACATTTTTTTAAACTGCTGCACTTTCAACTTTACTGCTCCAAACAGCCCCACTATTTCACTTGACAGTCCTTTCCATTGGTGCACCACTTTACTGCCTTTTCACTGAGCAGAGTGAAGCAGGAGGGGAGAGGGGCACATGGTTTTGCCAGGTTAGTGGGATTCCCAATCGTGCAGGATACAGTTTCCATGACAACTTTATCCAAGGACACTTCCAGTAATACATACAAAACCAAGCTATTAACCTTTCGTGCATTCCTTTAGTGCCAGTCTTGTGGGTGCCTTTGCCTCTCCTACTGCTCCTAGCAATGCTACCCCAAAGGCTGCAGCATGACTTGTAATAATTGGGTGTTCAGGGTTGAAGGGGTTAATGTGTGGGACTGGGGAAACAGTACCACTCACATGATGATGTAAGACACATATGACCAAGAGTTGATAGAGAATGCTCATGGCTTAGACTGAGTAACACTTAGTCTTGTATATCTGTATTTAGTTATGATCATCCAATAAGCCAGTTATTGTTCTGACATACCTATCCCTCAGCAATCGTTCCTTAGCCAGTCACAACCAACATGAAGCATGACTGGTGGCTGACTTTCACTGGGTGAGACTGCAGACAGCCTTGCAGGCCACCCTTGAGCAGCTCTGGGTCTTGAGGATCTGGCTTTGGACTGCAACACCTTGGGGTGGTGGCAGCGGTGGCTGGCTGGTTGAGAGACATCTGTAGGGGTACTGACGGACTGGCAGTGGAGGGAGCAGGAATGTTGTTATTCTGAATGAAGACAGCAGGCTCGTGCTCCACGGAGCTACTGTCACTCTCCCAGGGCAGCACCACAGTAACCTTCACAACTTGAAATACAAACAGAAAATGGTAGGAATACTTAGCAGGCCTGGCAGCATCTGTGGAGAGATGTATAAAATTATGAGGGTCATAGATAGGGTAGACAGGAAGGAACTTTTCCCCTTGGTGGAACGATCAATAACCAGGGGGCATGGATTTAAGGTAAGGGGCAGGAGGTTTAGAGGGGATGTGAGGAAGAATTTTTTCACCCAGAGGGTGGTGGGAATCTGGAACTCTCTGCCTGAAAGGGTGGTAGAGGCAGAACCCCTCATAACATTTAAGAAGATTTGGATGTGCACTTGCAATGCCATGGCATACAAGGTTATGGGCCTAGTGCTGGATTAAAATAGTTAGGTGCTTGTTTGACCAGCGCAGACTCAATGCCTTTTTCTGTGCTCTAAACCTCTATGACTCTATGACTAAACAGAGTTGACATTTCAGGTCGTGAACTTATATCATGTTTCATCATGATTTTATTTCAGATTTCCAGCATCCACAGTATTTTGCATTTCAGTCTCCTGGTGGAGGGCAGATTGGTGGACCGCAATGTGAGAGCCTGCAAACCTCATTGAATTCTGGTGTCAGCAGCTATAAATGAGCTTGCATGGCACCAAGATGGGCCTGCATGGCAACAAGCATGGCTCTCATGATCACAGTCTGGGCCTGCACTGCAGCACCGAGATGTTGGCTGGCTGCCACCTGTGGTACAATAGGAACTGAGAAATCAGCTATCAGATGCTGCATCATGGATGGGCACACAAGTGTTCTTCTGGAGTTAGTCACCACTTCCATGCTGGAAAGGATGGGTTCCAACCTCTGTGTGAAGTCCTGTGCCAAGTTTTTACTGAATTTCTATACACTTCTTGACAGGGAAAACAGGCTCTGTGATGGTCAATACACCAAGAATCTCTGTGTGTGTGTCCATAGAGTTCTCCTGTAGATCGCCCCATCATAGTCCTCATCTGAGTCCTCTGCAGCAGACAAGAAGTATCTTATCCCTCTGGCCTGCCCACGGTTCACTCATGCCCGGTGGTACACCACGTGCGACCACAATGGAGTGCTGGGAGATTGGTGAGTTGAGGGAACCTTAAATCTCTTTCTTTGTATCTAATATTGTTTATATTTAGCATTTAACATTTAACTGCAAATACTGCTTAAATTCTAAATCTCATGCAGGGGCTCAAGCAGGGAGATAGAAGCTATCCATTGGGGAGTGGCTGTAGATAGTTAAGGAAGGAAACTAGTTTGAATTAAAAACAAAAAGCTAAAAGCTACTGCGGATGCTGGAAATCCAAAACAAAAACAGAATTACCTGGAAAAACTCAGCAAGTCTGGCAGCATCGGCGGAGAAGAAATCAGTTAACGTTTCGAGCCTTCATGGCCCTTCGGCAGAACTGCGGAAGGGCCATGAAGGCTCGAAACGTTAACTGATTTCTTCTCCGCCGATGCTGCCAGACTTGCTGAGTTTTTCCAGGTAATTCTGTTTTTGAACTAGTTTGAATTGTTTTTTCTGTAGCTGGGCTCATCTAGTGCCTTTATTTTCAGACCATATAAATTCAGACACCCTCAGTGTGACCAGCATTGGAGTACAACCTCAATGGAGTGTTGGAAGTTTGATGAGTTGAGGGAGTTCAGTGATGGAGGTGTTCATTTGCTTTTTCTAACTTTTTTTACCTTGTAGAAACTAGTTTTGCTCTACTACAGGGGAAGAAGCTAGCTGTTTGGTGAGTATCTGTTAAGTACCTGGTGAGGTGCTAAGGTCTATCTATTCTTAAGGTTTCAAATAGTACAGGAACATGTGCTAAGATTAATAGAATACATAAAATAAAATTAATAATTGACTAAAATAATTAAGTTGTTAATTAAAACACATAAGGATGGCAGGACAAGTGATATGTCATGGCTGCCGCCTATGGGAACTCATGGATACCAGTGTGATCCAGGGCAAACATGTCTGCAGTAGGAGTCTGTCGCATGAGGAGCTTCAGCTAAGAGTTACGCTGGAGGCTGAGCTGCAGATACTGTGACACATCACTGAGGGGGAAAGTTACCTGGATGCTTTTTAACAGGACGCGGTCGCACCAAAGGTGGTCAGGGACAGGAGGGTGCAACTGAGGCAGGTAAGGGGATGCAGTGGACAGGAATACAGTAGTGTCTGCAATTGTCCAACAGGTTTGAGGTCCTTTTAGCTTGTTTGGATGAGAGTGGGGGCTGCAGGATGGATAAGCAGACTGACCTTGGCACTGTGGTACAGTAAGTCATTCAAGTAACACATAGGATGACACAAAGATTAGCCGGGCGGTTAACAGTGAGGTTAACTGTCTTGGGCTACAGGAAGATGTAGACGGGATGGTCAAATGGGCAGATAAGTGGCAGATGGAATTTAACCCTGAGAAGTGTGAGGTGATACACTTTGGAAGGAGTAATTTGACAAGGAGGTATTCAATGAATGGCATGGCACTAGGAAGTTCTGAGGAACAAAGGGACCTTGGCGTGTGTGTCCATAGATCTCTGAAGGCGGAGGGGTATGTTAGTGGGGTGGTGAAAAAGGCATATGGGACACTTGCCTTTATCAATCAAGGCATAGATTACAAAAGTAGGGAGGTCATATTGGTGTTGTATAGAACCTTGGTGAGGCCACAGTTGGAGTACTGTGTGCAGTTCTGGTCGCCACATTATAGGAAGGATGTGATTGCACTGGAGGGGGTGCAGAGGAGATTCACCAGGACGTTTCCTGGGATGAAACATTTAAGTTATGAAGAAAGGTTGGATAGACTCGGGTTGTTTTCGTTGGAGCAGAGAAGACTGAGGGGCGACCTGATCGAGGTGTACAAGATTATGAGGGGCATGGACAGGGTGCATAGGGAGCAGCTGTTCCCCTTAGTTGAAGAGTCAGTCACAAGGGGGCATAAGTTCAAGGTGAGGGGCAGGAGGTTTAGGGGGGATGTGGGGAAAGCCTTTTTCACCCAGAGGGTGATGACAGTCTGAAATGCGCTGCCTGGGAGGGTGGTGGAGGTGGGTTGCCTCACATCCTTTAAAAAGTACCTGGAAGAGCACTTGGCACGTCATAACATTCAAGGCTATGGGCCAAGTGCTGGTAAATGGGATTAGGTAGGTAGGTCAGGTGTTTCTCACATGTTGGTGCAGACTCGATGGGCCAAAGGGCCCCTTCTGCACTGTGATTCGGTGAAGTGGGAGGAGTAAACAGGAATGTAGTGCTAGTATGGGACAGTATAATGAGGGTCATTGACACTGTTCTCTGCAGCAAAGAGTGAGTCCAAAAGGTTGTGTTTCTTGCCTGTTGCCAAGGTTCGGGACATTTTCTCAGGGCTAGAGAGGAACTTCCAGTGGGAGGGGGAGGATCCAGTTGTTGTGGACCAACGACATAGGCAGGACAAAGAAGGAGCTTCTGCATAGTCAGTGTGAGGAACTAGGCACAAAATTAAGAAGCAGAACCTCAAAGGTAATAACCTCTGGATTATTACATGAGCCATGTGCAAATTGATATAGGGCAAATAAGACTGTTGTGGGAGAACTGGGTTCCAGTTCATGGGGCATTGGCATCAGTACTGGGGTAAGTGGGGGCTGGACCATTGGAATAGTCTACACCTGAACCATGCTGGGACCAGTGTTCTAGTGAGCCGCATAACTAGGGAAGTAGAGAGGGTTTTAAAATAAATAAGGGAGGTGAGAGATCAAGCTTGGGTAGATGTAGCAAATCAAGGGGTAAAGTCAGGGCAGGAGAGCAAAATGGTCATATAAGAAATGAGGGTCAGAGAATGGCAGGAAAGGACAGAGAGAAAAAGCTTAAGAAAACATCAACAATCAAAACTAGATATAAAAAAGATAACAAAAAGACAAAACTAAAGGCTCTATCTGAATGTGTGTAGCATTCTTAACAAAGTAAATGAATTGATAGTGCACATTGCAGTAAATAAATATGATCTGATAGTCATTATGGAGGCTTGGCAGCAGGAGGACAAGGATTGGGTCCTGAATATTGAGGAGTATATGACACTCAAGAAGAATAGGAAGATAGGTAAATAACAAAATCACAGGATCTTAACAGCACAGAAAGAGGCCATTTGGCCCATCATGTCTGCACCGACTCTCCAAATGAGCATTATGACCTAGTGCTATTGCCTTGCCTTTCCCCCGTACCCCTACACATTGGGTAGAATTTTGCCGTCGGCGAGCAGGGAGCGGGGCCCGCTCACCAACGTGTAAAATGACGCGCGGTGACGTCGGGCAGAACCCCCGATGTCATCCCGGCCCATTTAAATTTTCAGGAAGGCGGGGGCACAGTGAAATCAGCTGTGCGCCTGCCAACCTGTCAATAGCCAATTGAGGCCATTGACAGGGTCACTTATACAACTAAAGGACCTGCCCGTCCAACCTTAAAGTTGGCAGACAGGCCAGGAGCCCTGGCGGGCAATATTAAAAACATGAAACCTCATCCACCTCATCCACCGGCGGGATGAGGTTTCATGTAGGGCTTTAAAAAGTTTAATAAACTTATTATGTAAATTATGAACATGTCCCATCTCATGTGATATTGTCACATGAGGCGGATATGTTAGGGAATTTTTTTTTCTATTTTTCATATTTTTAAAAGTGGAAGTGATCTCCCTGAGGTTGCACTTTGCCTCAGGGAGATGTGCGCTCTTTTGTGCGCATGCGTGAAAGAGGGCACTCTCGCTTTTGGGGAATCCACCCCCACCCCCACCCCCGCCCGCACAGGAAGCGTGTAGCGCTTCCCGCCGGACATTACGCTGGGTGGGCCTTAATTGGCCCGCCCACGTAAAATGGCGGTGGGGCCCGCTTCTCCGGCGGGGATCAGCTCCCCGCCCGCTGGAGATTGGGTCGGGCCCGCCCGCCCGACAGGCAGAAAATTCTGCCCATTGTTTCTATTCAAATAATCATCTCATGCCCTCTTGAATATCTTGATTGAACCTGTCTTCACCACACTTCTAGGCAGTGCATTCCAGACCCAAACCACTCATTGTGTGAAAACGTTTTTTCTCATGTCACACTTGCTTCTTTTGCAAATCACTTTAAATCTGTGCCCTCTCATTCTTGATCCTTTTATGAGTGGGAACAGCTTCTCCCTATCTACTCTGTCCAGCTCCCTCATGATTTTGAACATCTCTATCAAATCTCCTTTCTCCAAGGAGAACAGACCCAACATCTCCAATTTATCCCATAGCTGAAGTTTCTCATCCCTGGAACCATTCTTGTAAACCTCTTCTGCACTCTCTCCAATGTGTTCACATTCTTCCTACAATATGGTGCCCAGAACTGTACACAATATTCCAGCTGAGGTCTAACTGGTGTCTTATATAAATTTAGCATAACTTCCTTGCTCTTGTATTCTTTGCCCCTATTAATAAAGCCCAAGATATTTTGCTTTATTAACTGCTCTCTCCACCTGTCCTGCCACCTTAAATGATCTATGCACAAATACACCCATGCCTTTCTGCTCCTGCGCCCCCTTGAAAATTTCACCGCTTATTTTATATTGTCTGTCCATGTTCTTCCCATCACCTCACACCTCTCCGCATTGAACTTCATCTGCCACCTATCTGCCCACTCCACCAACTTGTCTATGTCCTTTTGTAGTTTCATCTCTACCATCCTCCTCACATTTCACAACACTCCCAAGTTTCGTATCATCTGCAAACTTTGAAATTGTCACCTGAACACCAAGACCTAGATCATTAATATATATCAGGAAAAGCAAGGGTCCCAATACCAACCCCTGGGCAACTCCACTACAAACCTTCCTCCAGCCCGAAAAATATCCATTGACCATTACTCTCTGCTTCCTATTTTTCAGCAGTTTTGTACCCATGTTGCTATTGTCCCTTTAATTCCATGAGCAAGAACTTTTCTCACAAGTCGGTTGTGTGGCACTGTGTCAAATACCTTTTTGAAGCCCATGTACAGCATATCAACAGCATTACCCTCATCGACCTTTTCTGTTACCTCTTCAAAAAACTCCTGCAAGTTAGTTAAATATGATTTCCCCTTTAGAAATCTATGCTGGCTCTTCCTTATTTACCCATATTTTTCCATGTGACTACTAATTCTATCTCGAATAATTGTTTCTAATATCTTGCCCATTATTGAAGTTAAACTGACTGGCCCGTAATTGCTGGGCTTATCCTTACAACCTTTTTTGAACAAGGGCGTAATGCTTGCAATTCTCCAGTCTTCAGGCACCACCACTGAGTCTAGGGAAGACTGAAAGATTATGGCGAGTGCCCCTGAAATTTCTACTTTCACTTCTTTCAATATCCTTGCATGTATCTCATCCGGTCCCGATGCCTTGTGAACTTTAAGTGCAGACAGTCTATTCAACACTTTCTCCTTATTAATTTTGAACCTTTCTAGTGACAGGGTTTCCTCATCTGTCACCCTGGCCTGGGTAGCATCTACCTTCTTGGTAAAGATGGATGCAAAATATTCATTTAATACCTCAGCCATGGCCCCTTCGTCCATGTGTAAATTCCCTTTTAGGTCCCTAATTGGCCTACTCCTCATTTTACCACCATTTTACTATTTATATGCCTATAGAAGACTTTGGGATTCCCTTTTATGTTGGATGCCAGTCTTTTCTCACAATCCCTCTTTGCTTCCCTAATATGATTTTTCACCTCCCCTCTGGACCCTCTTGGTTCTCAATTGTATTTTCTATCTGACACCTGTCATGAGTGCACTTTTTCTTCTTTATCTTAATTTCTATCTCCTTTTTCATCCAGGGACCTCTGGATTTGTTCCTTTCCCTTTTGATGGAATATACCTTGGCTGTGCCCGAATCAATTATTTTTTGAAGGTAGCCCATGGTTCAGCAGCAGATTTTCCTGCCAATCTATTTGGCCCAGCTCCATTCTTGCTCCATCAAAGTTGGCTCTTGTCTAGCTAATTATTTTTACTCTGGATTGCCAATCGTCCTTTTCCATCATCATCCTAAAACATACAGTACAATGATCACTGTCTCCTAAATGCTCCCCCACTGTGGAGGGGTAGCACTATAATCCAGGTTGACAATGGTGCAGTAGTTAGAGATGACCTTGGTTCAAGAGGTCAGGATGTAGAATCAGTTTGGGTGGAGATGATAGTAGGGGAATAGTAGGGGAAAGAAGTCATTGGTGGGAGTGGTCAACAGGTCCCCTAACAGTAAACATAATATAGGACAAAGCATGCAAGAAGAAATATTGTATGTTTGCGATAAAGGGACAGAAATAATCATAGGTGATTTTATTCGACATATAAACTGGAAAAATCAGATTGGCAGTAGTAGCTTGGATGAGGTGTTCATCGAATGCTTTCAAGATAGTTTCTTCGAGCAGCACATTTTGGAACCAACCAGGGAGCAGGTTATATTAGACTGGATATTGTGTAATGTGACAGGATTGATTAATGACCTCAGAGTAAAGACATCCCTAGGTAGCAGTGACCACAATATGAATGAATTTTACATCCAGTTTGAAAGGGAGAAGAGCGGGTCTAAGACTAGTGATTAAACAAGGACAACTATGTGAGTATGAAAGCTGAGCTTTCAAACTACTTCAGACCAGCTCCTGATTGAAGGATTTAGGGCTTTAAAATCAGTTTACAATCAACCAAGTTCAATGCTTTTCAAATTATAAGTAAAGATGAACTCAACGAGGAAGTAATCACTACCTCTTGATTTTACTCTTTTAAACTTTGGTATTCTCTATTATAGCCCTCGGCCATTCAGTATCTTAACAAAAAAACTTAAGGCCCCGAAATTCCAATGAGTACATTCCATTGATGAAAGTGTGGAAGAACAAACCTTAATGTATTCTGATGTCTGGGTTTCTGGACCCTGTCCTATATTATGGGGCTACGGTTACTTGCAAGATAAGGTTGGATCTGTAAGGCTGCATTAGCGGCATCCACTTTAATCTGCCAACAAAAGGTAGAAAGACCCATGGCCGCTCCACTATGGAGATCTGAGATCTTTTCTGGACTGAAGATAAAATGAGTTAAAAAATTCTTTACCACTTAAATTATAAAAGTTAGGGTAAATATACCCATCCAGGATTATTTATCTTGGTCTGGGCCTTTTTCTGAGGCCTCCATAGAACTCATGCCAACTCAAGTGGCAGTTCCGTTCAGGTCTAATGCATCTTGGGAATTTTGCACACTGAGTTTTGAAAATGTATTACAGTAAAAGTTCTGCTCCTGACATTAGTTTTGCCACTCAGATAAAATACTGGATGGCTGCCTGTGGTCAAATACCTCAGCATGAATTGTTACTTACAGCAAGAGAAGGGAGAGTATGGGGGTGCTGTGGCTGCATGGAAGCTCACTGTGCCACTACATTGGAGCTTAGTTTTAATAATTTCTGCTTGCAGTGATAATTCATTTGTAATGATTAGTTGGCACTTTTGTAACAGTAACTATATTTAACTGTGTGATTAAATGCATCCGTAATGAATAACTATTGCAGGCACAGTGTGAATAAACACTCACTGAGGAGACACAGAATTTCCTTGGAATTCCAATGTGGGAAGAATTAATAACTAGTAATATTCTGAGACCAAAAGCACATTTTATTTGATACTTCCACGGGGAGATAATAACATTGAATACAATGAAAAGTATATTATCGCCTATTACATTCTGTTTCAAGACAATGGTTTTCTAAAAACAGTGCCAAGGAGGAAGTGTCTCAAACAATACCAGAAGTGTTATCATCTTTCTACAATACTAAATGTAACTTTAGGTCTTTTACACTTATTGACAAATAATATCAATATTCTGCCAACATTAAAACCCAGTAACAGAAGTCCCTCACCTTCACACTGTTGCCACTTTTAATTTGCTAACTGTTAGCTTAGAAGATTAAATTTAAGTTTGAAAACAAAATCCTGGACATGGTCCAGGCTGACCACACTGAGTAAGCTGTCAGCAGCTTTCTAACCGGTTTAATCTGCCTTCAGTTTACCAGAGAGATTACAACACACTTGCCTTCTCCCACACATAATCACACATGTTTATGACGGCATCCACAGCTGCGTACTGCTAGGCTTATTTACCATTTTTAAATTGAATTTTATCCAGGTTGTACTCACAACGGGCGATTTTACAAATTTACTTCCGTTCATGGAGCCTCATCTACTAGAATATGAAAAATT
This sequence comes from Cetorhinus maximus, assembly GCF_964194155.1. Taxonomy (NCBI): domain Eukaryota; kingdom Metazoa; phylum Chordata; class Chondrichthyes; order Lamniformes; family Cetorhinidae; genus Cetorhinus; species Cetorhinus maximus. The sequence goes on along the minus strand of NC_135882.1, from coordinate 121,208,236 downwards.
GTGTGGAATAAGCCTTCGGGTTCCTGAAATAGATGCTTAGTGTGCACAACTTCACTTGTGACATTACCTCAATGAATATTTATGTGCATAGACTATCAAAATATTTGTGAACAAAAATGGACAGCTGGATGCAATTTTCCTCATAAAGGACGTTTAACTGATGTTGGAGATTAGGGTTGCCAACCTTCCAGGGTTACCCTGGAGTTTCAGTTATTGAACACTAATCTCCAGGACCCTGCTATGAGCAACCCAGGGGATAAATAATATGGGCATTGAAAAAATGCATTTTTTTTCTTTCTTTGTGAACCCTTTCATTTATTAATTATAAGAGTGTTGGCAATGGGGAGATAAAGCTATTTGACTGACAGTCAAAATTATCCAATTGGGTGTCAAAGAGTTTGCTCGCTTTCTAATTCATGAGTAATGGCAGTGAGCCTGGAGAATGGGCTAATGACAAGTGTGTGGGAGCGGGGAAAATTGAGGCATGAGGTCATATGACTAAGCCTCCAGAGGCTAGAAACTTCTAACTCCCTCCTACCAGATGCTAGCTTTTAAAAGCAAAATTTAATATCACCCAAGCTCTGCTCACTGGTTTACTTCGTTTCATCGCCTGTGTTTTTCCCCCATCTAGAATTGGCAACCCTATTGGAGATGGGTTTAATCACAGAGGTAAAAATGGGCTACTAGTTTTAAAAGTTCCAATTGATTATTACAGATTAATTATAATTGCAAGCATGGATCAATAAAACTGAGTTTCAATGTATTGAGGCAATGAACTCCGTGCAGGCACTGCACCTAATACTCTCTCCTCCTTGGCTGAAGCTGACAACTCATGATAAGGTATTTTACTGCAAGCAATGGGCAGGCCTCCAGTATTATACCTAAGAGGTCCAAATAGAGGGAGTAATTTTAACTTATGCCCCTTGGTGGGGCATCCATTTTACACCTCACCTGATTTTATGCCCCATTGACTTCAATAGGACCAGAGTCAAACACAAGTCTTTTTTTACTGTGAGTGGCTCACTGAAGAGACTGAGCGCTCTCTTGTGTTTACCCAGTCTTTGAATGACAGAAGAATAAAGTGTGTGTAATGTGGGATTTAAGCACAAGGACTGCATGAAGGTTAAAAAAAACAAGGTTTCTTAATTCCACTGGCATCAAAACTGTATAAGCTCTCAAGGCAAAATGGGGAGATGGTGGTGTAATAGTAATGTCACCAGACTAGTGGTCCAGAGGGCCAGGCTAATGCTCTGGGGACATGAGTTCAAATCCATCATGACAGCTGGCGGAATTTAAATTCAATTAATAAAATCTGGAATATAAAGGCTAGTCTCAGTAATGGTGACTGTGACAACTATCATTGATTGTTATAAAAACTCACCTGGTTCACTGACATCCTTTAGGGAAGGAAATCTGCTGTCCTTAACTGGTCTGACCTACATGTGACTCCAAATCCTCAGCAATGTGGTTGACTCTTGACTGCCCTCTGAAATGGTCTGGCACACCACTCAGACCAAGAGCAATTAGGGATGGGCAACAAATGCCAACAACACCCACATCCCATGAAAGAATAAAGGAAAAAAAAAACTTCAAGAAACAAACTATCTGTAGAGAATATTCACTGCCAATGCTCCAAATCTCTGTCCAACTCGGGGCCCCAGCTCCTCAATGCAGGCACAGCACCTAATACTCTCCCCTCCTGCTGCTCCAGCTCCTGGCTACAGTCCTGATCTCTCTCCCTCTCCACGAGGCCTTTGGTGCCTCCCTCTCCTCCAGCCCATACTCCTGGCTCAGGCCCCACCTTCAGCTTTCTTCTGTCTGCACTCCAGGCTTAGGTTCTGCCTCCAGTTTTCTTCAGGACTTCGGTTCCTGTCCTGAGGGGTGCCCCCAAGCTGACTGAACCCCCTGTCTGGCATCCTCCCAGGCCTATAGCCTCTGCTAACGGGGACTTAGTGTCACCGTGAATGCCCTGTAGTGGATGGGGCCTGGCCTCCGACCCCATTCTGAAGTCAGAAGCTGGAAGTTGGGGCGCCGAGGGCTTGCTCACCTTCCCCGCTACATATTTGCCTGCTTGTGAGTCATTGTCCCGGCAACTACACACATCACATGGTGACTGTCTGCTAAGCAGTCCTGTGATCAGCAGGTTCAATTGATCTAAGAAAGCTAGCATGTTCAAATCCATATTGGTGGCAGCATTTTCTCGTGCAGCACTGATCGGGCAAATGGTAAGGGTTAGGTTGATACCTGACATTCGGTCGAGATGACCTTCTCAGCCCCTCATCTGTACTGGCACTTTCAATAGGATCCAGATGTGTAGGGGTCCAGGTCGGTCATGTCTCCCAGGATCGTATGATCGGCTGCACTTATTGCAACAACTGCAGCCTCACTGCAGGTCATCTCTGCATCCTCTTCCAGTACCAGAATTGGTCTCCTCACACTGGATACACCCCGGGTTCACAACACGTCACTCCAGGATTCCTCGTGGCTATCCGAGTGCCCCTCGCTTGAGCAGCTGCCCGCCGACACTTCAGGTTCAGTGATGCCGTTGAGTGAACTGCTTGCCCCCACTTCATCCGCCAGACTTCTGGCCTTGAGAAACTCTGTGAACTGTTTTCTGAGGCTGCCCTTCAGCTATAGGTTCAACACCATAAGTGTGACTACAAATGTCAAGCCACTTGATGACTTTGTGGTGTTCAGGAACCCAGACAACTTGCATCTTATTCTGGCTCCTGATATGCCTGTTCAGGAGGAATACTCTTGTACTGATCAGAAGGTCCAACTTCTCAGCTTTGTGATTGTGTAGCATCTTTCTTTGCAGCACTCCTTTCTCAGGCTTCTTGCACGCCATCTCGAACACCTGGTTTAGCCTCACATGATGCTCAGTGATCCGCTCGTCAACTTGGCCATCTCCATCTCATGGTGTGATGAGCCCAAGAAGATGATCCATGGGATGGACTGGGTCTCCTCTAAAGAAGAGCTAGTGTAGAGGGTAACCCATGGAGGAATGTGGGGTCTATTATAGACATTAACCAGCTCCAGAAGATACTCAGGCCACTTTCGTTAACTCTCAGGAGGCAAGGTGCACAATCGGTCATGCAGAGCACAGTTGAATCGTTTGCACTGTCCATTACCCTCCGGATGGTAGAGGGTAGTATGGCTCTTGACAATGCCATGCACCTTGCACAGCTCCTGTTGGATCTTACTCTCAGAATTGCGCCCTTGGTCACTGTGGATCCGGCAGGGGACACCAAAATGAATGAACCAATCATGTACTAACACCCTGGCTATAGTTGAGGCTTTTTGGTCATGGGTGGGAATAGCCTGTGTAAACTTAGTGAAGACATCCGTGAGTATGAAAACATGCTTGGACCCGCGAAGTGGGTCCAGAGGCAAGGCCCCGAGGGCCCATTCACCTTTCCTGCTACATATGTATCAGACTATGTGACTGAAGCTATAAAATAGAGGTTTATTAAAAAGAAAAAGAAGACTGTAACAAAGAACAGAGACCACTTGACTACAGAATTTTTGAGATGCCCTATATGTAAAGATAATAAAATGCAACCTTTCTTTTTGTAATGCTAAACCTCGACCAGTGCCATATACATGACTTACACCAACATTAGAATCTCCAAACTCTGCTTCAATGGGCTGGGAAAGAATTGGTGAACTGGGAGAAGGCTGTCACATTTTTGCACTGATTTGGCAGCTCTTGGGGGTGGAGTCGTCCCAGGTTTGCACTTAGTGTGGTTGCGGGCGGTGAAAATGACATTTCACCCGCCAGATGCAATGGCGGCTTCTCATGCCGCATCATCCCAAACCCACCACATTATGCATTCCCATTAAACTCAACGTTTCCATGGCGGGTGGGCTCTCATTCACCCACCATACCATCTCCTCGCCGCTTCATCACACTGGGCGCTATATTTAAAGTGCAGCCACGCACACACCTCAATACTTCCAACCCAGGACTGCTGCATGGAAGACATGGCCCCAAAAGGCAAGAAGACTGTAGCCCCCAGGTTCAATGATGCATCCCTCAAGGGATCCCTCAAGGTGGAGGCCCGCCATGATGCCCTTGACCCCCGCTCTGGTTGCAGGATGGGCAGCAACATCACCAATCTGGCTTGGGAGGCGGTGGCAGTGGTGGTCAGCGCCAAAGCCCTGCAAAAGAGGACAGCCACCCAGTGCCTAAGAGGATGAATGACATGCTCCATTCCACCAGGGTAAGTCACTCTTCTCATCATTCTCAACTCACACACTCACAAACCCATCACACATCCACAGGGCCCTCACTCACTGCCAGTTCAAGGAACATCACTATTCACTCTCTCACACACACCTTCATTGTTCTCATCCCATCCACGGGACCACTTGCTACCCACGCATGCCATTCTTATCATCTGGCCTGACAGGTATCCTGCTTACACTCTCTCTATCTCTATTCATGCAGGACAAGCTGGCACACAACGAGAGAGAGAGATCACAGACTGGTGGAGGAATGCCTGAAATCAAAGTCCTCACACACTTTTAAAACAGAGCCATCCAGCTGGCCAGCCACAATATGGACCGGTCCTGTGCTGACGGTGTGGTCGGCGGTGCTCTACCAAGTGAGGAGCCAGTGAGGCCACTGCCATGAACTAATTATCTCCCCTTGCTTCCGCAGGCACATCTGCCAAACAGCTGTTGGAGTCTACAACGCAGGGCCTCCAATAAAGCCCTGAAGAAACCTCTGAAGAGGAATCTGGAGGCACCCTTCTTGATGTCCCGTCACAGCGCTCAACCACTCCCTCCACCAGCGCAGAGACATACACCTCAGTGAGACCTAGCTTTAGAGTAGCCTCGGGATCACAATCTGGTGAGCACATCACACTCCCTGATCCACAGCAGGCAGCAGAAGGGACTTCCCAGCCTCCCGGCACTCGGAGGACTGCTGGAGGCCAGAAATCTGCTGAGTCCGAGTCAGATGACGAGTCTCTGGACTCGGTCATGCCACAGTTGCTGGAATTGCAAAGGCAAGCTCAGGAACATCAGGAAGGGATGTCCGCTGCATTCCTCAGATTTCAAGGCACAATGGAGAAGTCCGTCTGCCTTCAGGCTGAGGTGATAGCATTGGCATACCAATGCACCAAGGTCAACACTGGTAGGATGGTGGCTGCCATGAAGGCCTTGGCCCAGACGTCGCTCCTGCACTGCTGTGCGGGCTCAACTCCATCGCTGAAGCCATAGTTGTCCTCCAACAGTGTGTACGCGAGAGGGGCGCTGAGCAGCTGGATCGCACTCCAGCTACCCCTTCTGCTCACGGAGTCTGCCAGGGGCCCTTGGGCACCCATAGGGAGGAGGATCACCAGGTGTTTCTCCTGGGGACATCCACCCAGGTGACTCCAGGAGTGTCCGGCCCATCTAAATCACCTCTTCCTGTGACCTCAGCAGCTCCAGGTCCACAGGCTGAGGAGGGTGCCGCTGCCATACAGCAGGACACTGAAAGCAGCCCAGAGCCCACCAAATCTCGGCCCTCCAAAGGATGCCCACCTGGGTCATCACAGACGGGGTGTAGCAGTCAGCCTCCTGCCAACACCTCTGCTGTCGATGCCTGGGGAACACCAAGATGTAGCAGCAGGATAAGGAAATTTAAGATGTAACTCTTTTGAGTCAAAACAATAAACTAAATGAGCAAAAAGAACAAGGGAGAAAACAAGCACAGCCCCTAAGTCAGGTCAGCTGTAAAATCAAGGAAAAACTGTAAAGGAACCTTACAAACATCAAACTAAGATGTGATTAAAGGGGTCAACAAAACACCCCAGACCCCGCGGTGCCCACCGAGCACGGAAGGCCTCGATGGTGCCGGCAGACACCGCGTGCTCCCTTTCCAGGGACATCCAGCCGCGAACGTAGCCGCGGAAGAGGGACAAACAATCGGGCGGGACTCCCCCGTCGATCGCCCGCTGCCTGGACCTGTTGATGGCCAACTTGGCCAGACCCAGGAGCAGGTTCACGAGGAGGTCCTCCTCCTTCCCGACCCCCTTCCGCACCGGGTGTCCGTAGATCAGGAGCGTGGGACTGAAGTGCAACCAAAACAGTAACAAAAGATTTTTTAAATAACTAAAAAGGGAGTGCAGCCTAAGACACCCTATATACACGTGGTCCACGGACTCCACAAGACCGCAAAAAGGGCAGGTGTCTTGGGAGTCCGTGAACCTACACATTTTACGATTATAGGGGACTGCTGCATGCAACACCCTCCAACCCAGGTCCCCGATAGAAAGAGGGAGAACACCTCCGTAGAGGGCCTCCCATCGGGGGCCTCCGCCGCCGGACGGCAACAAGGCACGCCAGGGCGTGTCCGGGCGGCGGACCAGGGCGAGAAAATGGAAGGTGTGCAGCAGCAGTCCGTACAGAAAACCCCTCCGCGCCGTGCCAAATGGCACGGAGGGCATGTCCCCGAGGCGGCTCATATTATTGCGGGGCACCGGCACCCGAGGGAGGGTTCGGGGCTTGGGGCCAATGTGGAATTCCGTCCGAACAGGGGAACGTTCAGCCGGAAGATCACCGCGCACCTGGGCCACCTCCAGACCTAAAATGACTTCGGGTCCGAGCACGACCGTTTTTAGGTCTTGGATGGCATCGGCTGCGACCTGGACACTCACTGACGCGCGACGCGCCAACTCCTGCGGGAGCATCCAGCCCAGTCCTCCGCCACCCAGCACGTCCCCGACTCTGGTCACCCCGGCAGCCACAGCCCTCCTCTCCGCCAGCCACTGAAAGGGACGGAGGGGCGGATTCCTGAGCAGCGGCTCTCTGACGATAGCCGCTACTCCTGACGGGGGAGAGCTGCGTCGCGTGGCGACCACGTTCCAGACTTTGATCAGGTCCTGGTAAAAGACGGGCAACACCTGGAAGGAGCCGAGGCCCCTCTGATCTACAAACAGGAGCTGCACGTCGTAATTCAGGCCGTGCACCTGGCGGAAGAAATACGTCGCCAGGGCACACCATCTCGGAGGAGGCTCGACGTAAAGGTATCGCTGCAGGGTCTGAAGACGGAAAGTCGCCACCTGCGTGCGTAGGCACACCAGCGCCTGACCGCCCTCCCTAAGCGGGAGACTCAGAACCTCAGCGGCGACCCAGTGCAATCTTTTGTCCCAGAAGAAGTCGACTAGCATTCTCTGGATTTTCGCGACAAAGTCCGGGGGAGGGGTCAAAGTGACCAGCCGATACCACAACATGGCGGCGATCAGCTGGTTTATGACCAGAACTCGACCCCGGTAAGACAGCACTCGGAGCAGTCCTGTCCAGCGCCGCAGGCGAGCGGTGACTTTCGTCTCCAGTTCCTGCCAGTTGGCCGGCCAGGATTCCTCGGCAGGGCAGAGATGGACCCCCAGGTAGAGGATGCTGGTCCTGCTCCAGGTGAAAGGCCTGAGCTCCTCGGGTAGGGGATCCGTCTGCCACGGGCCGACCAGGAGTCCAGAACATTTCTCCCAGTTGATCCTGGCAGAAGAAGCCGCAGAGTAGACCTCCTGGCACTCGCGCATCCTCCGCAGGTCAGCCGGGTCATTAAACATTAGGAGCACGTCATCGGCGTATGCCGAAAGGACCACCCCGATGCCCGGCCCGCGCAGAACCAATCCCGACAACCTCCTCCGCAAGAGGCGCAGGAAAGGCTCCACGCAAATAGAATACAACTGGCCGGACAGGGGGCAGCCCTGACGTACCCCTCTCCCAAAGCGAAGGGGCGCCGTCAGGGACCCGTTAACCTTCACTAGACACTCCGCGGCGGTGTACAGAAGTCGGATCCGGGCGACAAAGTGCGTCCCGAAACCGAATGCTCGCAGAGTCCCGAGTAAATATTCGTGATCCACCCTGTCGAACGCCTTCTCCTGATCAAGGGACAGGAAGGCGCTCGACAGACCAGCCCTCTGGGAATGGTGGATTATGTCCCGGACCAGATGGACGTTGTCGTAGATCGAGCGGTCCGGGACGGTGTAGGACTGGTCAGGGTGGATCATGCGGTCCAGCACGGTGCCGAGCCGAGAAGACATGGCTCTGGCGAATATTTTATAGTCCGTGCTGAGGAGGGAGACCGGGCGCCAGTTTTTAAGTAGGCGGAGATCCCCCTTCTTCGGCAACAGGGCAATCACGGCCCTGCGCCACGAAAGGGGCATCTCCCCGGTAGCGATACTCTCCCCCAGGACCCCCGCGAAGTCGCCCCCCAGGACGTCCCAGAACGCCCTGAAGAACTCCACGGTCAGCCCGTCAAGTCCCGGGGACTTTCCCCTGGAGAGACCGTCGAGGGCGCCGGTCAGCTCCCCCAGACTTATAGGGGAGTCAAGCTTTCCGGCGCCCTCCGGGCCGACCTGCGGCAGGTCCTCCCACAAAACTCTGCAAGCATCCTCGCTGGACGGATCCGAAGAGAACAGGGCAGTGTAAAAGTTCCCGGTAATGGCCCTGATGCCCTCCGGATCCGAGACGAGGGATCCGTCGTCGGCCAGCAGCGTAAAGAGCTGCTGACGGACCCCGTGCCTTTTTTCCAGCGAGTAGAAGAAGGGGGAGCCACGGTCCAGGTCCTTGAGGAACCGGATCCGTGACCTCACGAACGCGCCCCGGGACCCGGCGAGCTGCAGGTCCCGCAACGCGCCCTTCTTCTCATCGTACACCGACCGCAGGGCCGGGTCCGCGTCGGGCCGACCGAGACGTGCCTCCAGGTCGAGCACCTCCTTCTCCAACTCCTCCACCCTGGATTTCCGCCTCTTTGTCGACCCCTTCGCGTACTCTTGACAGAAAACTCGGACGTGAGTCTTGCCCACGTCCCACCATAGCCTCAAGGAGGGGAAGCCTCCCCGCTTCCTTCTCCAGCCGGCCCAGAAACGACGAAACGAGTCCAGGAACCGCTCGTCCTCCAGCAACAGGTTGTTAAAGTGCCAGTGCGCGGACCCCGTCCGAGCGCAAAACGGAGCGAGCTCCGCCCACACCAGACGGTGGTCCGTGCACGGCACCTGCTGCACGGAAGCCGCCGGAACGCAGGACACGTACGCCTTGGAAACGTAAAGACGGTCGAGTCTGGACGCTCCGACTCCAGGTAACACAAAGGTGAAAACGCTGGAATCGGGATGGAGATTTCGCCAGACGTCCACCAAGTCGAAGGACCTTACCAAGTCCCGTAACTTACTCACACCTCGCGTACGGTGCTGGGTACCGTGACGGTCCCGGTCCTCGAGGGTGCAATTAAAATCCCCCCCGAGGACGATGCACTCGCCCGCGTCGATGGAGCCCAGATGAGTGGACACTTCTTCGAAGAAGCTCGCTTGCTGCTGCAAGCCCAGGGGAGCGTACACATTCACAAAGTGAAGCACCGCGCCCCCCAGGCGCACAGTCAGGTGCAGCAACCGGCCTGGCACCGGCTCCTTGACCCCCAAGATCTCGGGCTGAAAATGCGGGGCCAACAAGATAGCCACCCCGCCTGAATTGGAGGCTAGGTGACTCATGCAGACCCCCCCTCGCCACTCCAGGAGCCACGTAGCTTCGTCTCCCGGAACGGTATGGGTTTCTTGCAGGAAGCACACCGCATACTTCCCGTCCCTGAGGACCGAGAAGTTCCGGAACCTGCGCTGTGCGTCCCTGCTGCCACGGATGTTGAGGCTGGCTATAGTTGTCTTCATTGTCAAAGAGTATATACACCGTCACCTTGTTTAAAAGAAGGAGAGGACTTTTTAATCCTTCCCCTCCCTCAGGAGCCCAGCGAGAAACGTTTGGACCCTCCGCCGGGCGTTCCTGTCCAACTCGGGAGCCTTGAGGGCCTCGCGAGTGGACCAGAACACCAGCGGAAAAGAATGCCACCGGGCCAAGGCCAACTGGACTCTATTTCGGCGACCGCGATGACTCGCTAGAAAGTCCTGGAGTTCCCGTGGGGGGATGAGGGGAGAGTCGGTGGAGGGCACCAGGGTATCCATCGACTCGCTTGAGAACGAGTCGAGGTCATCCCCGGTGCTCACCACCGAAACTCCGTCCTCCTCCGGGTCGTCGCCTCCAGCTTCCAACCCCTCCCCCGTATTGAGTACGGGGGCTGGTCCGGAGCTGCCAGTAGGCTCCACCTCTACCTCGATCCCACCCCCAGGATCAAGGCCAGAGTGGTCCTCTCTGGTCTCCTCTAATAAGTCGGGGCCAGAGGGTGGCGGCGCTACGGACGCCCGCTCTCCTCCCGGCACCGGGTCGTCCGGGGAGCTCGAGACGAGCTCCTGATTTAAAACAATGACGCCCGGTGCTAGGTTCTGGGAGGGAGCGGGAAGGCCTTCCTCGCCACCACCACCCAATGACCCAGTTAAATTTTTTAAATTTTTTGATTTTTTAATCTCGCAGTCCCCCGACGGGCCAGAGGATACCTCGGGGGTATCGAGTTGTTCTAAATTGGGCACCCCCACAAGGGAGGTGCCCTCAGAGACCCCCGAGGGGCCCTGTTCAGGGGACTGCAGCAGGTTGGTGGGGGTAGGGGTATGTGATTCCCCCAGAGGGCAGGTTGAGGTCTTAATAAGTGGCGGAGACACCACCACCTCATCATCAGGGGAGGGGACACACCCAACCTCTTCAGATTGGGCGTCGCCCTCCCCCTCCTCTTCCTTCTCGGAGGGGTGGCGTCTCTTCCGAGGGAGGCTGGGGGCTAGGGAGACCTCCATCTCTGGGGCCTCCTCCGCCTTGTCCAGCCTACCCGGACGCCCCGCCCTCTGGGGTTCGGGGTATTCTTTTTCCCCCGGCTCGGGGACACGAGTCTCGCCCCCGCTAGCCCCGGGGACCCGTGCAGGGACGACGCCGGGCCCAGCACACGGCGCCTCGGCACCTACGGGCCCGGGAGCACACGCGGAGACGACGCAGGGGCCGGATGGTATTACTTCCCCCGAGCCGGTGTCTACAGGGGTCTGGGGATCCTTGGGGGGTTGGGGAGTCTCGGGGACCATCCCCAGGTTACGGGTCTTCCTCCGCGCCTTCTTATGACGCGGGGGCTCTCCCCCCGCCTCACCGGCAACCGAGATGGCAGTGACTGCCGGCGACGCCTCCCCTTGCGGAGAGGTAGATGGAGTAGTGGCGGGGGGAGGAGGGGCGGTGCCAGCCGCGGCCGCTTGAGCGGTGCTGGCGGCCTTGAGGACGGGGCAGTTCTTTCGGACATGCCCCGCCTCCTTGCAAGCATGGCACCGCATGCCCTCCGCGGTCCAGAAGACCCGGTAGGCGGTCCCCTCATAATTTATCGAAAGTGCCCCCTCCAGGCACTCCTCCCGGGCCAAGCGGACAAATACCTGGCGCCGGAAAGAGTACACGTGGCGGAGGGCCGCGTCCTTGAGGCCGAGCGGGATCGGCGCCACCCCCGACCTGACCTCCCCCAGTTTACAAAGGTGGGGGAGGAGGAGCTCACTTGGGAGAAAGGGCGGGACGTTGGAAATTAAAAGCCTCTGGGCGGTGGCCTCAAGAGGGTCCACCGCCAGAAAGGTCCCGCCCACAGTGAGCCCCTTTTGTAGGGCGAGGTGCACCGCCCGCTCAGACCTCAAGAAAAATATGACCTTCCCATACATTTTAGAGGCCGCGACTATGGCCGAGGGGCCGACGACCCCAGCCATAGCCTTTACGCAGGCCTCTATAGTCATTTCAGGGTGAGCGTAGCTCTTTACCCCCAGGGCCCTCGTTAGGAGGCGGAATGGTGACAGGGCTGCGGGAGCAGCAGGAGCTGCAGAAGCAGCCACCCCCGCATAGGTCTTTTTAGTAGGCCCTGCCACCGGTGACAACACCACCTCCACACTAGCCTTCGAGGGCCCGGCCACAGGTGATGGCAAAGTGGCCTTTGGGCCCGAGCCACACCCACCCTGGGAAGGATTGGCCATTGTATTGGTGTTTTTTTGTTTTTTTTTAAATATATATAAGTTTTTTTTTAAAGATTTTTAATAAAGCTCCTCCCTGGGTGGTGGGTGGCGGGGAGGGGTGGGGAAGGGGGAGAGAGGTTGAAATAACCTCCCCCTTTTACGCAGGAAAGGAGAGGAGGGAGAGGGGTAGAGGACAGGTAGGCACAGGAGGGAAAGGGGGAAACTCTAGGTGGGTGCCTCTGGGTTCAAAGATGGTCGTTGGGTGGGGGCTTAGATGATCTTCAGGCAGGGCAGGGGGAGGCGATGCCTTCACCAGCCACGCTGGCCACTGGGAAAAGGCTGGGTGGGGTGGGGTGGGGTGGGGTGGCAGCAAAATGGTGTTAGCACACACACACACACCCCCCTTCCTCCTCCCCAAGTCCTCCTGGCAGTCCTCAGGCCTCCCCCTACAAAGCACAGTCTTTATCAGCCCCCGCCTTAAAAATAGAATCTCCAGACACCCACCTAGGTTGTTATACAGCTCAGTCCTGGCCTCCTGGCCTTCCTGTCCTGTAGCAAGAGTTTCGTCTTCCTCTCTCTCCTCTGGCCCCTCAGCAGTAGCAGCAGCAGCACCAAACACTCCACCCTGGAGTTGCAGTATCCAGCAGGCAGAAGTCAAGCAGCAGCAGCAGCAGGAACAGCAGCAGCAGCAGCAGCAGGAACAGCAGCAGCAGCAGCAGGAACAGCAGCAGCAGCAGCAGGAACAGCAGCAGCAGCAGCAGGAACAGCAGGAACAGCAGCAGCAGCAGCAGGAACAGCAGCAGCAGCAGCAGGAACAGCAGCAGCAGGGACAGCAGCAGCAGCAGCAGCAGGAACACCTCCTCTCTCCTCTGGCTCCAGCTCCAAACTGAGCAACAACGAGCTCAACGAGATCGTTAAGATGTAACTCTTTTGAGTCAAAACAATAAACTAAATGAGCAAAAAAAGAACAAGGGAGAAAACAAGCACAGCCCCTAAGTCAGGTCAGCTGTAAAATCAAGGAAAAACTGTAAAGGAACCTTACAAACATCAAACTAAGATGTGATTAAAGGGGTCAACAAAACACCCCAGACCCCGCGGTGCCCACCGAGCACGGAAGGCCTCGATGGTGCCGGCAGACACCGCGTGCTCCCTTTCCAGGGACATCCGGCCGCGAACGTAGCCGCGGAAGAGGGACAAACAATCGGGCGGGACTCCCCCGTCGATCGCCCGCTGCCTGGACCTGTTGATGGCCAACTTGGCCAGGCCCAGGAGCAGGTTCACGAGGAGGTCCTCCTCCTTCCCGACCCCCTTCCGCACCGGGTGCCCGTAGATCAGGAGCGTGGGACTGAAGTGCAACCAAAACAGTAACAAAAGATTTTTTAAATAACTAAAAAGGGAGTGCAGCCTAAGACACCCTATATACACGTGGTCCACGGACTCCACAAGACCGCAAAAAGGGCAGGTGTCTTGGGAGTCCGTGAACCTACACATTTTACGATTATAGGGGACTGCTGCATGCAACACCCTCCAACCCAGGTCCCCGATAGAAAGAGGGAGAACACCTCCGTAGAGGGCCTCCCATCGGGGGCCTCCGCCGCCGGACGGCAACAAGGCACGCCAGGGCGTGTCCGGGCGGCGGACCAGGGCGAGAAAATGGAAGGTGTGCAGCAGCAGTCCGTACAGAAAACCCCTCCGCGCCGTGCCAAATGGCACGGAGGGCATGTCCCCGAGGCGGCTCATATTATTGCGGGGCACCGGCACCCGAGGGAGGGTTCGGGGCTTGGGGCCAATGTGGAATTCCGTCCGAACAGGGGAACGTTCAGCCGGAAGATCACCGCGCACCTGGGCCACCTCCAGACCTAAAATGACTTCGGGTCCGAGCACGACCGTTTTTAGGTCTTGGATGGCATCGGCTGCGACCTGGACACTCACTGACGCGCGACGCGCCAACTCCTGCGGGAGCATCCAGCCCAGTCCTCCGCCACCCAGCACGTCCCCGACCCTGGTCACCCCGGCAGCCACAGCCCTCCTCTCCGCCAGCCACTGAAAGGGACGGAGGGGCGGATTCCTGAGCAGCGGCTCTCTGACGATAGCCGCTACTCCTGACGGGGGAGAGCTGCGTCGCGTGGCGACCACGTTCCAGACTTTGATCAGGTCCTGGTAAAAGACGGGCAACACCTGGAAGGAGCCGAGGCCCCTCTGATCTACAAACAGGAGCTGCACGTCGTAATTCAGGCCGTGCACCTGGCGGAAGAAATACGTCGCCAGGGCACACCATCTCGGAGGAGGCTCGACGTAAAGGTATCGCTGCAGGGTCTGAAGACGGAAAGTCGCCACCTGCGTGCGTAGGCACACCAGCGCCTGACCGCCCTCCCTAAGCGGGAGACTCAGAACCTCAGCGGCGACCCAGTGCAATCTTTTGTCCCAGAAGAAGTCGACTAGCATTCTCTGGATTTTCGCGACAAAGTCCGGGGGAGGGGTCAAAGTGACCAGCCGATACCACAACATGGCGGCGATCAGCTGGTTTATGACCAGAACTCGACCCCGGTAAGACAGCACTCGGAGCAGTCCTGTCCAGCGCCGCAGGCGAGCGGTGACTTTCGTCTCCAGTTCCTGCCAGTTGGCCGGCCAGGATTCCTCGGCAGGGCAGAGATGGACCCCCAGGTAGAGGATGCTGGTCCTGCTCCAGGTGAAAGGCCTGAGCTCCTCGGGTAGGGGATCCGTCTGCCACGGGCCGACCAGGAGTCCAGAACATTTCTCCCAGTTGATCCTGGCAGAAGAAGCCGCAGAGTAGACCTCCTGGCACTCGCGCATCCTCCGCAGGTCAGCCGGGTCATTAAACATTAGGAGCACGTCATCGGCGTATGCCGAAAGGACCACCCCGATGCCCGGCCCGCGCAGAACCAATCCCGACAACCTCCTCCGCAAGAGGCGCAGGAAAGGCTCCACGCAAATAGAATACAACTGGCCGGACAGGGGGCAGCCCTGACGTACCCCTCTCCCAAAGCGAAGGGGCGCCGTCAGGGACCCGTTAACCTTCACTAGACACTCCGCGGCGGTGTACAGAAGTCGGAACCGGGCGACAAAGTGCGTCCCGAAACCGAATGCTCGCAGAGTCCCGAGTAAATATTCGTGATCCACCCTGTCGAACGCCTTCTCCTGATCAAGGGACAGGAAGGCGCTCGACAGACCAGCCCTCTGGGAATGGTGGATTATGTCCCGGACCAGATGGACGTTGTCGTAGATCGAGCGGTCCGGGACGGTGTAGGACTGGTCAGGGTGGATCATGCGGTCCAGCACGGTGCCGAGCCGACAAGACATGGCTCTGGCGAATATTTTATAGTCCGTGCTGAGGAGGGAGACCGGGCGCCAGTTTTTAAGTAGGCGGAGATCCCCCTTCTTCGGCAACAGGGCAATCACGGCCCTGCGCCACGAAAGGGGCATCTCCCCGGTAGCGATACTCTCCCCCAGGACCCCCGCGAAGTCGCCCCCCAGGACGTCCCAGAACGCCCTGAAGAACTCCACGGTCAGCCCGTCAAGTCCCGGGGACTTTCCCCTGGAGAGACCGTCGAGGGCGCCGGTCAGCTCCCCCAGACTTATAGGGGAGTCAAGCTTTCCGGCGCCCTCCGGGCCGACCTGCGGCAGGTCCTCCCACAAAACTCTGCAAGCATCCTCGCTGGACGGATCCGAAGAGAACAGGGCAGTGTAAAAGTTCCCGGTAATTGGCCCTGATGCCCTCCGGATCCGAGACGAGGGATCCGTCGTCGGCCAGCAGCGTAAAGAGCTGCTGACGGACCCCGTGCCTTTTTTCCAGCGAGTAGAAGAAGGGGGAGCCACGGTCCAGGTCCTTGAGGAACCGGATCCGTGACCTCACGAACGCGCCCCGGGACCCGGCGAGCTGCAGGTCCCGCAACGCGCCCTTCTTCTCATCGTACACCGACCGCAGGGCCGGGTCCGCGTCGGGCCGACCGAGACGTGCCTCCAGGTCGAGCACCTCCTTCTCCAACTCCTCCACCCTGGATTTCCGCCTCTTTGTCGACCCCTTCGCGTACTCTTGACAGAAAACTCGGACGTGAGTCTTGCCCACGTCCCACCATAGCCTCAAGGAGGGGAAGCCTCCCCGCTTCCTTCTCCAGCCGGCCCAGAAACGACGAAACGAGTCCAGGAACCGCTCGTCCTCCAGCAACAGGTTGTTAAAGTGCCAGTGCGCGGACCCCGTCCGAGCGCAAAACGGAGCGAGCTCCGCCCACACCAGACGGTGGTCCGTGCACGGCACCTGCTGCACGGAAGCCGCCGGAACGCAGGACACGTACGCCTTGGAAACGTAAAGACGGTCGAGTCTGGACGCTCCGACTCCAGGTAACACAAAGGTGAAAACGCTGGAATCGGGATGGAGATTTCGCCAGACGTCCACCAAGTCGAAGGACCTTACCAAGTCCCGTAACTTACTCACACCTCGCGTACGGTGCTGGGTACCGTGACGGTCCCGGTCCTCGAGGGTGCAATTAAAATCCCCCCCGAGGACGATGCACTCGCCCGCGTCGATGGAGCCCAGATGAGTGGACACTTCTTCCAAGAAGCTCGCTTGCTGCTGCAAGCCCAGGGGAGCGTACACATTCACAAAGTGAAGCACCGCGCCCCCCAGGCGCACAGTCAGGTGCAGCAACCGGCCTGGCACCGGCTCCTTGACCCCCAAGATCTCGGGCTGAAAATGCGGGGCCAACAAGATAGCCACCCCGCCTGAATTGGAGGCTAGGTGACTCATGCAAACCCCCCCTCGCCACTCCAGGAGCCACGTAGCTTCGTCTCCCGGAACGGTATGGGTTTCTTGCAGGAAGCACACCGCATACCTCCCGTCCCTGAGGACCGAGAAGTTCCGGAACCTGCGCTGTGCGTCCCTGCTGCCACGGATGTTGAGGCTGGCTATAGTTGTCTTCATTGTCAAAGAGTATATACACCGTCACCTTGTTTAAAAGAAGGAGAGGACTTTTTAATCCTTCCCCTCCCTCAGGAGCCCAGCGAGAAACGTTTGGACCCTCCGCCGGGCGTTCCTGTCCAACTCGGGAGCCTTGAGGGCCTCGCGAGTGGACCAGAACACCAGCGGAAAAGAATGCCACCGGGCCAAGGCCAACTGGACTCTATTTCGGCGACCGCGATGACTCGCTAGAAAGTCCTGGAGTTCCCGTGGGGGGATGAGGGGAGAGTCGGTGGAGGGCACCAGGGTATCCATCAACTCGCTCGAGAACGAGTCGAGGTCATCCCCGGTGCTCACCACCGAAACTCCGTCCTCCTCCGGGTCGTCGCCTCCAGCTTCCAACCCCTCCCCCGTATTGAGTACGGGGGCTGGTCCGGAGCTGCCAGTAGGCTCCACCTCTACCTCGATCCCACCCCCAGGATCAAGGCCAGAGTGGTCCTCTCTGGTCTCCTCTAATAAGTCGGGGCCAGAGGGTGGCGGCGCTACGGACGCCCGCTCTCCTCCCGGCACCGGGTCGTCCGGGGAGCTCGAGACGAGCTCCTGATTTAAAACAATGACGCCCGGTGCTAGGTTCTGGGAGGGAGCGGGAAGGCCTTCCTCGCCACCACCACCCAATGACCCAGTTAAATTTTTAAAATTTTTTATAATATTAACATCGCAGTCCCCCGACGGGCCAGAGGATACCTCGGGGGTATCGAGTTGTTCTAAATTGGGCACCCCCACAAGGGAGGTGCCCTCAGAGACCCCCGAGGGGCCCTGTTCAGGGGACTGCAGCAGGTTGGTGGGGGTAGGGGTATGTGATTCCCCCAGAGGGCAGGTTGAGGTCTTAATAAGTGGCGGAGACACCACCACCTCATCATCAGGGGAGGGGACACACCCAACCTCTTCAGATTGGGCGTCGCCCTCCCCCTCCTCTTCCTTCTCGGAGGGGTGGCGTCTCTTCCGAGGGAGGCTGGGGGCTAGGGAGACCTCCATCTCTGGGGCCTCCTCCGCCTTGTCCAGCCTACCCGGACGCCCCGCCCTCTGGGGTTCGGGGTATTCTTTTTCCCCCGGCTCGGGGACACGAGTCTCGCCCCCGCTAGCCCCGGGGACCCGTGCAGGGACGACGCCGGGCCCAGCACACGGCGCCCCGGCACTTACGGGCCCGGGAGCACACGCGGAGACGACGCAGGGGCCGGATGGTACTACTTCCCCCGAGCCGGTGTCTACAGGGGTCTGGGGATCCTTGGAGGGTTGGGGAGTCTCGGGGACCACCCCCAGGTTACGGGTCTTCCTCCGCGCCTTCTTATGACGCGGGGGCTCTCCCCCCGCCTCACCGGCAACCGAGATGACAGTGACTGCCGGCGACGCCTCCCCTTGCGGAGAGGTAGATGGAGTAGTGGCGGGGGGAGGAGGGGCGGTGCCAGCCGCGGCCGCTTGAGCGGTGCTGGCGGCCTTGAGGACGGGGCAGTTCTTTCGGACGTGCCCCGCCTCCTTGCAAGCATGGCACCGCATGCCCTCCGCGGTCCAGAAGACCCGGTAGGCGGTCCCCTCATAATTTATTAAAAGGGCCCCCTCCAGGCACTCCTCCCGGGCCAAGCGGACAAATACCTGGCGCCGGAAAGAGTACACGTGGCGGAGGGCCGCGTCCTTGAGGCCGAGCGGGATCGGCGCCACCCCCGACCTGACCTCCCCCAGTTTACAAAGGTGGGGGAGGAGGAGCTCATTTGGGAGAAAGGGCGGGACGTTGGAAATCAAAAGCCTCTGGGCGGTGGCCTCAAGAGGGTCCACCGCCAGAAAGGTCCCGCCCACAGTGAGCCCCTTTTGTAGGGCGAGGTGCACCGCCCGCTCAGACCTCAGGAAAAATATGGCCTTCCCATACATTTTAGAGGCCGCGACTATGGCCGAGGGGCCGACGACCCCAGCCATAGCCTTTACGCAGGCCTCTATAGTCATTTCAGGGTGAGCATAGCTCTTTACCCCTAGGGCCCTCGTAAGGAGGCGGAATGGTGACAGGGCTGCGGGAGCAGCAGGAGCTGCAGAAGCAGCCACCCCCGCATAGGTCTTTTTAGAAGGCCCTGGCACCGGTGACAACACCACCTCCACGTTAGCCCTCGAGGGCCCGGCCACAGGTGATGGCAAAGTGGCCTTTGGGCCAGAGCCACACCCACCCTGGGAAGTATTGGCCATTTTACTGATGGTTTTTTTTTTTTTTAATTAAATATATATATATTTTTTTAATAAATAAAGCTCCTTCCTGGGGGGGAAAAGGGGGAGAGAGGTTGGAATAACCTCCCCCCCTTTAATGCAGGAGAGGAGAGGAGGGAGAGAGGCAGAGGACAGGGAGGCACAGGAGGGAAAGGGGGGAAAACTCCAGGTGGGTGTCTCTTGGTCTGAAGCAAAAAAGATGGATGGTGGGTGGGGGCTTGTTGGCCTTCTGGTAGGGGGAGGTGATGGCTTTGGTAATATAGGCCACCGGAAAAAGGCCGGGTTGTGTTGGGGGGGGGGTGGGGGGTGGCAGCAAAGATGGTTTATAACCACACACACACACACACACCCTCCCTCCTCTTTCCCCAAGCCCTCCGGATGGTCTTCTATCCTCCCCCTACAGTACACAGTTCTCTATAGCCCCCACCTGATAACAAAACACAAAGTCTAAACACCCACCTAGGATGTTGTGAATCCCAAAGTCAGGCCTCCTGGCCTTCCTGTCCTGCAGCAACCAAACAAAAGAAAGTTGTTTTCTTCTTCCTCCTCTCTCTCCTCTCTGGCCCCCCAGGAACAGCAGCAGCAGCAGGAACAGCAGGAACAGCAGCAGCAGCAGCAGCAGGAACAGCAGCAGCAGCAGCAGCAGGAACAGCAGCAGCAGCAGCAGGAACAGCAGCAGCAGCAGCAGGAACAGCAGCAGCAGCAGGAACAGCAGCAGCAGCAGCAGGAACAGGAACAGCAGCAGCAGCAGCAGGAACAGCAGCAGCAGCAGGAACAGCAGCAGCAGCAGCAGCAGGAACACCTCCTCTCTCCTCTGGCTCCAGCTCCAAACTGAGCAACAACGAGCTCAACGAGATCGTTAAGATGTAACTCTTTTGAGTCAAAACAATAAACTAAATGAGCAAAAAGAAACAAGGGAGAAAACAAGCACAGCCCCTAAGTCAGGTCAGCTGTAAAATCAAGGAAAAACTTTAAAGGAACCTTACAAACATCAAACTAAGATGTGATTAAAGGGGTCAACAAAACACCCCAGACCCCGCGGTGCCCACCGAGCACGGAAGGCCTCGATGGTGCCGGCAGACACCGCGTGCTCCCTTTCCAGGGACATCCGGCCGCGAACGTAGCCGCGGAAGAGGGACAAACAATCGGGCGGGACTCCCCCGTCGATCGCCCGCTGCCTGGACCTGTTGATGGCCAACTTGGCCAGACCCAGGAGCAGGTTCACGAGGAGGTCCTCCTCCTTCCCGACCCCCTTCCGCACCGGGTGTCCGTAGATCAGGAGCGTGGGACTGAAGTGCAACCAAAACAGTAACAAAAGATTTTTTAAATAACTAAAAAGGGAGTGCAGCCTAAGACACCCTATATACGCGTGGTCCACGGACTCCACAAGACCGCAGAAAGGGCAGGTGTCTTGGGAGTCCGTGAACCTAAACATCCTCCTATTGTAGGGGACTGCTGCATGCAACACCCTCCAACCCAGGTCCCCGATAGAAAGGGGGAGAACTCCTCCGTAGAGGGCCTCCTATCGGGGGCCTCCGCCGCCGGACGGCAACAAGGCACGCCAGGGCGTGTCCGGGCGGCGGACCAGGGCGAGAAAGTGGAAGGTGTGCAGCAGCAGTCCGTACAGAAAACCCCTCCGCGCCGTGCCAAATGGCACGGAGGGCATGTCCCCGAGGCGGCTCATATTATTGCGGGGCACCGGCACCCGAGGGAGGGTTCGGGGCTTGGGGCCAATGTGGAATTCCGTCCGAACAGGGGAACGTTCAGCCGGAAGATCACCGCGCACCTGAGCCACCTCCAGACCTAAAATGACTTCGGGTCCGAGCACGACCGTTTTTAGGTCTTGGATGGCATCGGCTGCGACCTGGACACTCACTGACGCGCGACGCGCCAACTCCTGCGGGAGCATCCAGCCCAGTCCTCCGCCACCCAGCACGTCCCCGACCCTGGTCACCCCGGCAGCCACAGCCCTCCTCTCCGCCAGCCACTGAAAGGGACGGAGGGGCGGATTCCTGAGCAGCGGCTCTCTGACGATAGCCGCTACTCCTGACGGGGGAGAGCTGCGTCGCGTGGCGACCACGTTCCAGACTTTGATCAGGTCCTGGTAAAAGACGGGCAACACCTGGAAGGAGCCGAGGCCCCTCTGATCTACAAACAGGAGCTGCACGTCGTAATTCAGGCCGTGCACCTGGCGGAAGAAATACGTCGCCAGGGCACACCATCTCGGAGGAGGCTCGACGTAAAGGTATCGCTGCAGGGTCTGAAGACGGAAAGTCGCCACCTGCGTGCGTAGGCACACCAGCGCCTGACCGCCCTCCCTAAGCGGGAGACTCAGAACCTCAGCGGCGACCCAGTGCAATCTTTTGTCCCAGAAGAAGTCGACTAGCATTCTCTGGATTTTCGCGACAAAGTCCGGGGGAGGGGTCAAAGTGACCAGCCGATACCACAACATGGCGGCGATCAGCTGGTTTATGACCAGAACTCGACCCCGGTAAGACAGCACTCGGAGCAGTCCTGTCCAGCGCCGCAGGCGAGCGGTGACTTTCGTCTCCAGTTCCTGCCAGTTGGCCGGCCAGGATTCCTCGGCAGGGCAGAGATGGACCCCCAGGTAGAGGATGCTGGTCCTGCTCCAGGTGAAAGGCCTGAGCTCCTCGGGTAGGGGATCCGTCTGCCACGGGCCGACCAGGAGTCCAGAACATTTCTCCCAGTTGATCCTGGCAGAAGAAGCGGCAGAGTAGACCTCCTGGCACTCGCGCATCCTCCGCAGGTCAGCCGGGTCATTAAACATTAGGAGCACGTCATCGGCGTATGCCGAAAGGACCACCCCGATGCCCGGCCCGCGCAGAACCAATCCCGACAACCTCCTCCGCAAGAGGCGCAGGAAAGGCTCCACGCAAATAGAATACAACTGGCCGGACAGGGGGCAGCCCTGACGTACCCCTCTCCCAAAGCGAAGGGGCGCCGTCAGGGACCCGTTAACCTTCACTAGACACTCCGCGGCGGTGTACAGAAGTCGGATCCGGGCGACAAAGTGCGTCCCGAAACCGAATGCTCGCAGAGTCCCGAGTAAATACTCGTGATCCACCCTGTCGAACGCCTTCTCCTGATCAAGGGACAGGAAGGCGCTCGACAGACCAGCCCTCTGGGAATGGTGGATTATGTCCCGGACCAGATGGACGTTGTCGTAGATCGAGCGGTCCGGGACGGTGTAGGACTGGTCAGGGTGGATCATGCGGTCCAGCACGGTGCCGAGCCGACAAGACATGGCTCTGGCGAATATTTTATAGTCCGTGCTGAGGAGGGAGACCGGGCGCCAGTTTTTAAGTAGGCGGAGATCCCCCTTCTTCGGCAACAGGGCAATCACGGCCCTGCGCCACGAAAGGGGCACCTCCCCGGTAGCGATACTCTCCCCCAGGACCCCCGCGAAGTCGCCCCCCAGGACGTCCCAGAACGCCCTGAAGAACTCCACGGTCAGCCCGTCAAGTCCCGGGGACTTTCCCCTGGAGAGACCGTCGAGGGCGCCGGTCAGCTCCCCCAGACTTATAGGGGAGTCAAGCTTTCCGGCGCCCTCCGGGCCGACCTGCGGCAGGTCCTCCCACAAAACTCTGCAAGCATCCTCGCTGGACGGATCCGAAGAGAACAGGGCAGTGTAAAAGTTCCCGGTAATGGCCCTGATGCCCTCCGGATCCGAGACGAGGGATCCGTCGTCGGCCAGCAGCGTAAAGAGCTGCTGACGGACCCCGTGCCTTTTTTCCAGCGAGTAGAAGAAGGGGGAGCCACGGTCCAGGTCCTTGAGGAACCGGATCCGTGACCTCACGAACGCGCCCCGGGACCCGGCGAGCTGCAGGTCCCGCAACGCGCCCTTCTTCTCATCGTACACCGACCGCAGGGCCGGGTCCGCGTCGGGCCGACCGAGACGTGCCTCCAGGTCGAGCACCTCCTTCTCCAACTCCTCCACCCTGGATTTCCGCCTCTTTGTCGACCCCTTCGCGTACTCTTGACAGAAAACTCGGACGTGAGTCTTGCCCACGTCCCACCATAGCCTCAAGGAGGGGAAGCCTCCCCGCTTCCTTCTCCAGCCGGCCCAGAAACGACGAAACGAGTCCAGGAACCGCTCGTCCTCCAGCAACAGGTTGTTAAAGTGCCAGTGCGCGGACCCCGTCCGAGCGCAAAACGGAGCGAGCTCCGCCCACACCAGACGGTGGTCCGTGCACGGCACCTGCTGCACGGAAGCCGCCGGAACGCAGGACACGTACGCCTTGGAAACGTAAAGACGGTCGAGTCTGGACGCTCCGACTCCAGGTAACACAAAGGTGAAAACGCTGGAATCGGGATGGAGATTTCGCCAGACGTCCACCAAGTCGAAGGACCTTACCAAGTCTCGTAACTTACTCACACCTCGCGTACGGTGCTGGGTACCGTGACGGTCCCGGTCCTCGAGGGTGCAATTAAAATCCCCCCCGAGGACGATGCACTCGCCCGCGTCGATGGAGCCCAGATGAGTGGACACTTCTTCCAAGAAGCTCGCTTGCTGCTGCAAGCCCAGGGGAGCGTACACATTCACAAAGTGAAGCACCGCGCCCCCCAGGCGCACAGTCAGGTGCAGCAACCGGCCTGGCACCGGCTCCTTGACCCCCAAGATCTCGGGCTGAAAATGCGGGGCCAACAAGATAGCCACCCCGCCTGAATTGGAGGCTAGGTGACTCATGCAAACCCCCCCTCGCCACTCCAGGAGCCACGTAGCTTCGTCTCCCGGAACGGTATGGGTTTCTTGCAGGAAGCACACCGCATACCTCCCGTCCCTGAGGACCGAGAAGTTCCGGAACCTGCGCTGTGCGTCCCTGCTGCCACGGATGTTGAGGCTGGCTATAGTTGTCTTCATTGTCAAAGAGTATATACACCGTCACCTTGTTTAAAAGAAGGAGAGGACTTTTTAATCCTTCCCCTCCCTCAGGAGCCCAGCGAGAAACGTTTGGACCCTCCGCCGGGCGTTCCTGTCCAACTCGGGAGCCTTGAGGGCCTCGCGAGTGGACCAGAATACCAGCGGAAAAGAATGCCACCGGGCCAAGGCCAACTGGACTCTATTTCGGCGACCGCGATGACTCGCTAGAAAGTCCTGGAGTTCCCGTGGGGGGATGAGGGGAGAGTCAGTGGAGGGCACCAGGGCATCCATCGACTCGCTCGAGAACGAGTCGAGGTCATCCCCGGTGCTCACCACCGAAACTCCGTCCTCCTCCGGGTCGTCGCCTCCAGCTTCCAACCCCTCCCCCGTATTGAGTACGGGGGCTGGTCCGGAGCTGCCAGTAGGCTCCACCTCTACCTCGATCCCACCCCCAGGATCAAGGCCAGAGTGGTCCTCTCTGGTCTCCTCTAATAAGTCGGGGCCAGAGGGTGGCGGCGCTACGGACGCCCGCTCTCCTCCCGGCACCGGGTCGTCCGGGGAGCTCGAGACGAGCTCCTGATTTAAAACAATGACGCCCGGTGCTAGGTTCTGGGAGGGAGCGGGAAGGCCCTCCTCGCCACCACCACCCAATGACCCAGTTAAAATTTTTAAATTTTCTACAATATTAACATCGCAGTCCCCCGACGGGCCAGAGGATACCTCGGGGGTATCGAGTTGTTCTAAATTGGGCACCCCCACAAGGGAGGTGCCCTCAGAGACCCCCGAGGGGCCCTGTTCAGGGGACTGCAGCAGGTTGGTGGGGGGAGGGGTATGTGATTCCCCCAGAGGGCAGGTTGAGGTCTTCATGGGTGGCGGAGACACCACCACCTCATCATCAGGGGAGGGGACACACCCAACCTCTTCAGATTGGGCGTCGCCCTCCCCCTCCTCTTCCTTCTCGGAGGGGTGGCGTCTCTTCCGAGGGAGGCTGGGGGCTAGGGAGACCTCCATCTCTGGGGCCTCCTCCGCCTTGTCCAGCCTACCCGGACGCCCCGCCCTCTGGGGTTTGGGGTATTCTTTTTCCCCCGGCTCGGGGACACGAGTCTCGCCCCCGCTAGACCCGGGGACCCGTGCAGGGACGACGCCGTGCCCAGCACACGGCGCCTCGGCACTTACGGGCCCGGGAGCACACGCGGAGACGACGCAGGGGCCGGATGGTATTACTTCCCCCGAGCCGGTGTCTACAGGGGTCTGGGGATCCTTGGGGGGTTGGGGAGTCTCGGGGACCACCCCCAGGTTACGGGTCTTCCTCCGCGCCTTCTTATGACGCGGGGGCTCTCCCCCCGCCTCACCGGCAACCGAGATGGCAGTGACTGCCGGCGACGCCTCCCCTTGCGGAGAGGTAGATGGAGTAGTGGCGGGGGGAGGAGGGGCGGTGCCAGCCGCGGCCGCTTGAGCGGTGCTGGCGGCCTTGAGGACGGGGCAGTTCTTTCGGACGTGCCCCGCCTCCTTGCAAGCATGGCACCGCATGCCCTCCGCGGTCCAGAAGACCCGGTAGGCGGTCCCCTCATAATTTATTGAAAGGGCCCCCTCCAGGCACTCCTCCCGGGCCAAGCGGACAAATACCTGGCGCCGGAAAGAGTACACGTGGCGGAGGGCCGCGTCCTTGAGGCCGAGCGGGATCGGCGCCACCCCCGACCTGACCTCCCCCAGTTTACAAAGGTGGGGGAGGAGGAGCTCATTTGGGAGAAAGGGCGGGACGTTGGAAATTATAAGCCTCTGGGCGGTGGCCTCGAGAGGGTCCACCGCCAGAAAGGTCCCGCCCACAGTGAGCCCCTTTTGTAGGGCGAGGTGCACCGCCCGCTCAGACCTCAAGAAAAATATGGCCTTCCCATACATTTTAGAGGCTGCGACTATGGCCGAGGGGCCGACGACCCCAGCCATAGCCTTTACGCAGGCCTCTATTGTCATTTCAGGGTGAGCGTAGCTCTTTACCCCCAGGGCCCTCGTAAGGAGGCGGAATGGTGACAGGGCTGCGGGGGCAGCAGGAGCTGCAGAAGCAGCCACCCCCGCATAGGTCTTTTTAGAAGGCCCTGGCACCGGTGACAACACCACCTCCACGTTAGCCCTCGAGGGCCCGGCCACAGGTGATGGCAAAGTGGCCTTTGGGCCAGAGCCACACCCACCCTGGGAAGTATTGGCCATTTTACTGATGGTTTTTTTTTTTTTTTTTAATTAAATATATATATATTTTTTTAATAAATAAAGCTCCTTCCTGGGGGGGAAAAGGGGGAGAGAGGTTGGAATAACCTCCCCCCCTTTAATGCAGGAGAGGAGAGGAGGGAGAGAGGCAGAGGACAGGGAGGCACAGGAGGGAAAAGGGGGGAAAACTCCAGGTGGGTGTCTCTTGGTCTGAAGCAAAAAAGATGGATGGTGGGTGGGGGCTTGTTGGCCTTCTGGTAGGGGGAGGTGATGGCTTTGGTAATATAGGCCACCGGAAAAAGGCCGGGTTGTGTTGGGGGGGGGGTGGGGGGTGGCAGCAAAGATGGTTTATAACCACACACACACACACACACCCTCCCTCCTCTTTCCCCAAGCCCTCCGGATGGTCTTCTATCCTCCCCCTACAGTACACAGTTCTCTATAGCCCCCACCTGATAACAAAACACAAAGTCTAAACACCCACCTAGGATGTTGTGAATCCCAAAGTCAGGCCTCCTGGCCTTCCTGTCCTGCAGCAACCAAACAAAAGAAAGTTGTTTTCTTCTTCCTCCTCTCTCTCCTCTCTGGCCCCCCAGGAACAGCAGCAGCAGCAGGAACAGCAGGAACAGCAGCAGCAGCAGCAGCAGGAACAGCAGCAGCAGCAGCAGCAGGAACAGCAGCAGCAGCAGCAGGAACAGCAGCAGCAGCAGCAGGAACAGCAGCAGCAGCAGCAGGAACAGCAGCAGCAGCAGCAGCAGGAACAGCAGCAGCAGCAGCAGGAACAGCAGCAGCAGCAGCAGGAACAGCAGCAGCAGCAGCAGGAACAGCAGCAGCAGCAGCAGGAACAGCAGCAGCAGCAGGAACAGCAGCAGCAGCAGCAGCAGGAACACCTCCTCTCTCCTCTGGCTCCAGCTCCAAACTGAGCAACAACGAGCTCAACGAGATCGTTAAGATGTAACTCTTTTGAGTCAAAACAATAAACTAAATGAGCAAAAAGAACAAGGGAGAAAACAAGCACAGCCCCTAAGTCAGGTCAGCTGTAAAATCAAGGAAAAACTGTAAAGGAACCTTACAAACATCAAACTAAGATGTGATTAAAGGGGTCAACAAAACACCCCAGACCCCGCGGTGCCCACCGAGCACGGAAGGCCTCGATGGTGCCGGCAGACACCGCGTGCTCCCTTTCCAGGGACATCCGGCCGCGAACGTAGCCGCGGAAGAGGGACAAACAATCGGGCGGGACTCCCCCGTCGATCGCCCGCTGCCTGGACCTGTTGATGGCCAACTTGGCCAGGCCCAGGAGCAGGTTCACGAGGAGGTCCTCCTCCTTCCCGACCCCCTTCCGCACCGGGTGCCCGTAGATCAGGAGCGTGGGACTGAAGTGCAACCAAAACAGTAACAAAAGATTTTTTAAATAACTAAAAAGGGAGTGCAGCCTAAGACATCCTATATACGCGTGGTCCACGGACTCCACAAGACCGCAGAAAGGGCATGTGTCCCGGGAGTCCGTGAACCTAAACATCCTCCTATTGTAGGGGACTGCTGCATGCAACACCCTCCAACCCAGGTCCCCGATAGAAAGAGGGAGAACACCTCCGTAGAGGGCCTCCCATCGGGGGCCTCCGCCGCCGGACGGCAACAAGGCACGCCAGGGCGTGTCCGGGCGGCGGACCAGGGCGAGAAAATGGAAGGTGTGCAGCAGCAGTCCGTACAGAAAACCCCTCCGCGCCGTGCCAAATGGCACGGAGGGCATGTCCCCGAGGCGGCTCATATTATTGCGGGGCACCGGCACCCGAGGGAGGGTTCGGGGCTTGGGGCCAATGTGGAATTCCGTCCGAACAGGGGAACGTTCAGCCGGAAGATCACCGCGCACCTGAGCCACCTCCAGACCTAAAATGACTTCGGGTCCGAGCACGACCGTTTTAAGGTCATGGATGGCATCGGCTGCGACCTGGACACTCACTGACGCGCGACGCGCCAACTCCTGCGGGAGCATCCAGCCCAGTCCTCCGCCACCCAGCACGTCCCCGACCCTGGTCACCCCGGCAGCCACAGCCCTCCTCTCCGCCAGCCACTGAAAGGGACGGAGGGGCGGATTCCTGAGCAGCGGCTCTCTGACGATAGCCGCTACTCCTGACGGGGGAGAGCTGCGTCGCGTGGCGACCACGTTCCAGACTTTGATCAGGTCCTGGTAAAAGACGGGCAACACCTGGAAGGAGCCGAGGCCCCTCTGATCTACAAACAGGAGCTGCACGTCGTAATTCAGGCCGTGCACCTGGCGGAAGAAATACGTCGCCAGGGCACACCATCTCGGAGGAGGCTCGACGTAAAGGTATCGCTGCAGGGTCTGAAGACGGAAAGTCGCCACCTGCGTGCGTAGGCACACCAGCGCCTGACCGCCCTCCCTAAGCGGGAGACTCAGAACCTCAGCGGCGACCCAGTGCAATCTTTTGTCCCAGAAGAAGTCGACTAGCATTCTCTGGATTTTCGCGACAAAGTCCGGGGGAGGGGTCAAAGTGACCAGCCGATACCACAACATGGCGGCGATCAGCTGGTTTATGACCAGAACTCGACCCCGGTAAGACAGCACTCGGAGCAGTCCTGTCCAGCGCCGCAGGCGAGCGGTGACTTTCGCCTCCAGTTCCTGCCAGTTGGCCGGCCAGGATTCCTCGGCAGGGCAGAGATGGACCCCCAGGTAGAGGATGCTGGTCCTGCTCCAGGTGAAAGGCCTGAGCTCCTCGGGTAGGGGATCCGTCTGCCACGGGCCGACCAGGAGTCCAGAACATTTCTCCCAGTTGATCCTGGCAGAAGAAGCCGCAGAGTAGACCTCCTGGCACTCGCGCATCCTCCGCAGGTCAGCCGGGTCATTAAACATTAGGGGCACGTCATCGGCGTATGCCGAAAGGACCACCCCGATGCCCGGCCCGCGCAGAACCAATCCCGACAACCTCCTCCGCAAGAGGCGCAGGAAAGGCTCCACGCAAATAGAATACAACTGGCCGGACAGGGGGCAGCCCTGACGTACCCCTCTCCCAAAGCGAAGGGGCGCCGTCAGGGACCCGTTAACCTTCACTAGACACTCCGCGGCGGTGTACAGAAGTCGGATCCGGGCGACAAAGTGCGTCCCGAAACCGAATGCTCGCAGAGTCCCGAGTAAATACTCGTGATCCACCCTGTCGAACGCCTTCTCCTGATCAAGGGACAGGAAGGCGCTCGACAGACCAGCCCTCTGGGAATGGTGGATTATGTCCCGGACCAGATGGACGTTGTCGTAGATCGAGCGGTCCGGGACGGTGTAGGACTGGTCAGGGTGGATCATGCGGTCCAGCACGGTGCCGAGCCGACAAGACATGGCTCTGGCGAATATTTTATAGTCCGTGCTGAGGAGGGAGACCGGGCGCCAGTTTTTAAGTAGGCGGAGATCCCCCTTCTTCGGCAACAGGGCAATCACGGCCCTGCGCCACGAAAGGGGCATCTCCCCGGTAGCGATACTCTCCCCCAGGACCCCCGCGAAGTCGCCCCCCAGGACGTCCCAGAACGCCCTGAAGAACTCCACGGTCAGCCCGTCAAGTCCCGGGGACTTTCCCCTGGAGAGACCGTCGAGGGCGCCGGTCAGCTCCCCCAGACTTATAGGGGAGTCAAGCTTTCCGGCGCCCTCCGGGCCGACCTGCGGCAGGTCCTCCCACAAAACTCTGCAAGCATCCTCGCTGGACGGATCCGAAGAGAACAGGGCAGTGTAAAAGTTCCCGGTAATGGCCCTGATGCCCTCCGGATCCGAGACGAGGGATCCGTCGTCGGCCAGCAGCGTAAAGAGCTGCTGACGGACCCCGTGCCTTTTTTCCAGCGAGTAGAAGAAGGGGGAGCCACGGTCCAGGTCCTTGAGGAACCGGATCCGTGACCTCACGAACGCGCCCCGGGACCCGACGAGCTGCAGGTCCCGCAACGCGCCCTTCTTCTCATCGTACACCGACCGCAGGGCCGGGTCCGCGTCGGGCCGACGGAGACGTGCCTCCAGGTCGAGCACCTCCTTCTCCAACTCCTCCACCCTGGATTTCCGCCTCTTTGTCGACCCCTTCGCGTACTCTTGACAGAAAACTCGGACGTGAGTCTTGCCCACGTCCCACCATAGCCTCAAGGAGGGGAAGCCTCCCCGCTTCCTTCTCCAGCCGGCCCAGAAACGACGAAACGAGTCCAGGAACCGCTCGTCCTCCAGCAACAGGTTGTTAAAGTGCCAGTGCGCGGACCCCGTCCGAGCGCAAAACGGAGCGAGCTCCGCCCACACCAGACGGTGGTCCGCGCACGGCACCTGCTGCACGGAAGCCGCCGGAACGCAGGACACGTACGCCTTGGAAACGTAAAGACGGTCGAGTCTGGACGCTCCGACTCCAGGTAA
The DNA here is from genome assembly GCF_964194155.1 of Cetorhinus maximus. NCBI lineage: Eukaryota > Metazoa > Chordata > Chondrichthyes > Lamniformes > Cetorhinidae > Cetorhinus > Cetorhinus maximus. Next base: position 121,177,763 of record NC_135882.1, on the reverse strand, counting down.
CACAAAGGTGAAAACGCTGGAATCGGGATGGAGATTTCGCCAGACGTCCACCAAGTCGAAGGACCTTACCAAGTCCCGTAACTTACTCACACCTCGCGTACGGTGCTGGGTACCGTGACGGTCCCGGGCCTCGAGGGTGCAATTAAAATCCCCCCCGAGGACGATGCACTCGCCCGCGTCGATGGAGCCCAGATGAGTGGACACTTCTTCAAAGAAGCTCGCTTGCTGCTGCAAGCCCAGGGGAGCGTACACATTCACAAAGTGAAGCACCGCGCCCCCCAGGCGCACATTCAGGTGCAGCAACCGGCCTGGCACCGGCTCCTTGACCCCCAAGATCTCGGGCTGAAAATGCGGGGCCAACAAGATAGCCACCCCGCCTGAATTGGAGGCTAGGTGACTCATGCAGACCCCCCCTCGCCACTCCAGGAGCCACGTAGCTTCGTCTCCCGGAACGGTATGGGTTTCTTGCAGGAAGCACACCGCATACTTCCCGTCCCTGAGGACCGAGAAGTTCCGGAACCTGCGCTGTGCGTCCCTGCTGCCACGGATGTTGAGGCTGGCTATAGTTGTCTTCATTGTCAAAGAGTATATACACCGTCACCTTGTTTAAAAGAAGGAGAGGACTTTTTAATCCTTCCCCTCCCTCAGGAGCCCAGCGAGAAACGTTTGGACCCTCCGCCGGGCGTTCCTGTCCAACTCGGGAGCCTTGAGGGCCTCGCGAGTAGACCAGAACACCAGCGGAAAAGAATGCCACCGGGCCAAGGCCAACTGGACTCTATTTCGGCGACCGCGATGACTCGCTAGAAAGTCCTGGAGTTCCCGTGGGGGGATGAGGGGAGAGTCGGTGGAGGGCACCAGGGTATCCATCGACTCGCTTGAGAACGAGTCGAGGTCATCCCCGGTGCTCACCACCGAAACTCCGTCCTCCTCCGGGTCGTCGCCTCCAGCTTCCAACCCCTCCCCCGTATTGAGTACGGGGGCTGGTCTGGAGCTGCCAGTAGGCTCCACCTCTACCTCGATCCCACCCCCAGGATCAAGGCCAGAGTGGTCCTCTCTGGTCTCCTCTAATAAGTCGGGGCCAGAGGGTGGCGGCGCTACGGACGCCCGCTCTCCTCCCGGCACCGGGTCGTCCGGGGAGCTCGAGACGAGCTCCTGATTTAAAACAATGACGCCCGGTGCTAGGTTCTGGGAGGGAGCGGGAAGGCCTTCCTCGCCACCACCACCCAATGACCCAGTTAAAATTTTTAAATTTTTTACAATATTAACATCGCAGTCCCCCGACGGGCCAGAGGATACCTCGGGGGTATCGAGTTGTTCTAAATTGGGCACCCCCACAAGGGAGGTGCCCTCAGAGACCCCCGAGGGGCCCTGTTCAGGGGACTGCAGCAGGTTGGTGGGGGGAGGGGTATGTGATTCCCCCAGAGGGCAGGTTGAGGTCTTAATGGGTGGCGGAGACACCACCACCTCATCATCAGGGGAGGGGACACACCCAACCTCTTCAGATTGGGCGTCGCCCTCCCCCTCCTCTTCCTTCTCGGAGGGGTGGCGTCTCTTCCGAGGGAGGCTGGGGGCTAGGGAGACCTCCATCTCTGGGGCCTCCTCCGCCTTGTCCAGCCTACCCGGACGCCCCGCCCTCTGGGGTTTGGGGTATTCCTTTTCCCCCGGCTCGGGGACACGAGTCTCGCCCCCGCTAGCCCCGGGGACCCGTGCAGGGACGACGCCGGGCCCAGCACACGGCGCCTCGGTACCTACGGGCCCGGGATCACGCGCGGAGACGACGCAGGGGCCGGATGGTACTTCTTCCCCCGAGCCGGTGTCTACAGGGGTCTGGGGATCCTTGGGGGTTTGGGGAGTCTCGGGGACCACCCCCAGGTTACGGGTCTTCCTCCGCGCCTTCTTATGACGCGGGGGCTCTCCCCCCGCCTCACCGGCAACCGAGATGGCAGTGACTGCCGGCGACGCCTCCCCTTGCGGAGAGGTAGATGGAGTAGTGGCGGGGGGAGGAGGGGCGGTGCCAGCCGCGGCCGCTTGAGCGGTGCTGGCGGCCTTGAGGACGGGGCAGTTCTTTCGGACGTGCCCCGCCTCCTTGCAAGCATGGCACCGCATGCCCTCCGCGGTCCAGAAGACCCGGTAGGCGGTCCCCTCATAATTTATTGAAAGGGCCCCCTCCAGGCACTCCTCCCGGGCCAAGCGGACAAATACCTGGCGCCGGAAAGAGTACACGTGGCGGAGGGCCGCGTCCTTGAGGCCGAGCGGGATCGGCGCCACCCCCGACCTGACCTCCCCCAGTTTACAAAGGTGGGGGAGGAGGAGCTCATTTGGGAGAAAGGGCGGGACGTTGGAAATTATAAGCCTCTGGGCGGTGGCCTCGAGAGGGTCCACCGCCAGAAAGGTCCCGCCCACAGTGAGCCCCTTTTGTAGGGCGAGGTGCACCGCCCGCTCAGACCTCAAGAAAAATATGGCCTTCCCATACATTTTAGAGGCTGCGACTATGGCCGAGGGGCCGACGACCCCAGCCATAGCCTTTACGCAGGCCTCTATTGTCATTTCAGGGTGAGCGTAGCTCTTTACCCCCAGGGCCCTCGTAAGGAGGCGGAATGGTGACAGGGCTGCGGGGGCAGCAGGAGCTGCAGAAGCAGCCACCCCCGCATAGGTCTTTTTAGAAGGCCCTGGCACCGGTGACAACACCACCTCCACACTAGTCTTCGAGGGCCCGGCCACAGGTGATGGCGAAGTGGCCTTTGGGCCAGAGCCACACCCACCCTGGGAAGTATTGGCCATTTTACTGATGGTTTTTTTTAATTAAATATGTATATATTTTTTTAATAAATAAAGCTCCTTCCTGGGGGGGAAAAGGGGGAGAGAGGTTGGAATAACCTCCCCCCCTTTAATGCAGGAGAGGAGAGGAGGGAGAGAGGCAGAGGACAGGGAGACACAGGAGGGAAAGGGGGGAAAACTCCAGGTGGGTGTCTCTTGGTCTGAAGAAAAAAAAAAAAAAAAAAAAGATGGATGGTGGGTGGGGGCTTGTTGGCCTTCTGGTAGGGGGAGGTGATGGCTTTGGTAATATAGGCCACCGGAAAAAGGCCGGGTTGTGTTGGGGGGGGGGTGGGGGGTGGCAGCAAAGATGGTTTATAACCACACACACACACACCCTCCCTCCTCTTTCCCCAAGCCCTCCGGATGGTCTTCTATCCTCCCCCTACAGTACACAGTTCTTTATAGCCCCCACCTGAAGACAAACACAAAGTCTAAACACCCACCTAGGATGTTGTGAATCCCAAAGTCAGGCCTCCTGGCCTTCCCGTCCTGCAGCAACCAAACAAAAGAAAGTTGTTTTCTTCTTCCTCCTCTCTCTCCTCTCTGGCCCCCCAGGAACAGCAGCAGCAGCAGGAACAGCAGCAGCAGCAGCAGGAACAGCAGCAGCAGCAGCAGGAACAGCAGCAGCAGCAGGAACAGCAGCAGCAGCAGCAGCAGGAACAGCAGCAGCAGCAGCAGCAGGAACAGCAGCAGCAGCAGCAGCAGGAACAGCAGCAGCAGCAGCAGCAGGAACAGCAGCAGCAGCAGCAGGAACAGCAGCAGCAGCAGCAGGAACAGCAGCAGGAACAGCAGCAGCAGCAGCAGGAACAGCAGCAGCAGCAGGAACAGCAGCAGCAGTAGCAGGAACAGCAGCAGCAGCAGGAACAGCAGCAGCAGCAGGAACAGCAGCAGCAGCAGCAGGAACAGCAGCAGCAGCAGCAGGAACAGCAGCAGCAGCAGCAGCAGCAGCAGCAGCAACAGCAGCAGCAGCAGCAGCAACAGCAGCAGCAGCAGCAGGAACAGCAGCAGCAGCAGCAGGAACAGCAGCAGCAGCAGCAGGAACAGCAGCAGCAGCAGCAGGAACAGCAGCAGCAGCAGCAGGAACAGCAGCAGCAGCAGCAGGAACAGCAGCAGCAGCAGCAGGAACAGCAGCAGCAGCAGCAGCAGCACGAACAGCAGGAACAGGAACAGCAGCAGCAGCAGCAGGAACAGCAGCAGCAGCAGGAACACCTCCTCTCTCCTCTGGCTCCAGCTCCAAACTGAGCAACAACCAGCTCAACGAGATCGTTAAGATGTAAGTTGCTACAGCCTGGACACATGTGTTAATCACTTGTACATACTGTTCACTGTTGTCAATAAACCCCCAAGAACATCTTCCTTCCTATAGCTCCTTGTTCTGATGTGCAGTGTTCATGTCACTTAGGTATGAAACATTTCTGCATAAGATAAAGGCAGGTGTATCAGTCCAGAACCTCTTCCCTGTGCTTTGTGCAGCCTTCAGGCCAAAGAGACGGTCCGGCCTCAAACTCCCTGGACATATTACTGATGCCTGCACCTCGATGGCGCTTGTCATTGCTGCCGGAATGTCGTGGGCAGGCGTCACAGAGTTCCGTCATTCTCCCTGTGTGTTCCCAGCACATTTAATGTGGGGCTGGCCCCCATCACACCAGCATCTGTGACCAGTGATGGTGTACTCCTGAAGGGCTCATGTGTTGAAGGTGGACAAAGGATCAGATGCATTTAATATTTCACCATGATCTACATGATATGACACTGATCACAAAGCACTAGTGAGCTGTCCTCAGCCAGACAGGAGTCAGACATTCACAGAGACTGTGTGAAGATCTACGGAGTGTCCTCACTGCATGTCGTCATCATCATTCTCCTGGAATCGAGCGACTACTAGGGCCTTCACTGCATCTCCATGACAGTAGCATTCTCACAGAGGGTATGTGCGCTGCCATAAGCCAGACTGGAGTCAAACGTTCACAGATGCAATGTGAGGATCTATGGGGTCACCTCACTGCACGTCATCATCATCCTCCACAAATCTGGCAGCTATGAGGGCCACCCAAGCACCACTGCCTCGTCTGGCCAGTGTGAGGGCCTCATCGCCGTCATCATCACCTTCAAGGACCTCCTCACCCTCATTCCCATTGGCGTTTTCCTCATCAGAGGAGACCTCCAGCTCCTGCATCTCCTCCTCAGCCAGCTCCTCTCCCCATTGCAGCACCAGGTTGTAAAGGGTGCAGCAGGCAACGACAATGTCTGATGCCCTCTGTGGACTGTATTGCAGGGCTCCACCAGACCGATCCAGGCACCGGAACCTCTTTTTCAGCATCCCAATGGTTTGCTCCACCAGGATGCGAGTTGCAGCATGAGCCTTGTTATACCTTCACTCTGCTGCAGTCTGAGGCTGCCGCACAGGCATCATCAGCCACATCCTCTGTGGGTAGCCCTTGTCACTGTGGAACTATCCCTGCAGCTTCTGTGGACCCTGGAAGACCCCAGGGATCTGTGACTGACTGAGAATGTAGGAGTCATGGACACTCACTGGAAACCATGTGCAGACCTGCAGGATGCATTTGTGGTGGTCGCACACCAGCTGCATATTCAGTAAATGGAATCACTTGCGGTTGACATAGTTGACCCCTTGTTGCGACGGAGATCTGAGCACCACGTGAGTGCTACCAATCACATCCTGCATCTGTGGGTATCCTGACATCTGGGCAAATCCAATTGCTCTGCATTCTGGCTCTCTTGGTCCCGGGCGAAATGTACAAAGATGTGTGCCCTCGCAAAGATGGCATTCATGACCTCATGGATGCATTTTTGGATGGAGGCTTGTGATATCCCACAGAGGTCATCAGTGGAGCCCTGAAAGGAGCTACTGGCGTAAAAATTAAGCACCGTGGTCACTTTCATGGCCACTGGCAGTAGATGCCCTCCACATCCCCATGGCACCAAATCCTGCAGTAGCTGGCAGATGTCACCGGCTAGTTCCCTAGATATGGTTGTCGGTTGTCTGCAGGAATGTAAGGCGGCGTCTATAGACCCTGGGCCCAGCTAGGCACCAACCAGTGATGGTTTGACAGAGGAAAAAAGTCATCAGAAAGACACAGACAGTGAACTCGGCACAGGGAGTCTCTATGCTGGATGGGCCTCACCTATATCAGACCAGTGAGCTAGGTGTCTCCAGGCGTGTCATTGGTGGAGTTGATTTGAATTTTGGGCTGCTGCATTGCTGACTGCGGCCCACAGGTAGGCCTTGATGGGGAGGAGGAGAGAGATTAGGAGGGAGGTAGCAATCAGGAAAGGGAGGAACAGAAAATTGAGGCAGCTATTGGGAGGAAAAGGAAAGCAATGGAGAAGGTGGAAGGGGTGGCTGACAATGGCCCATAGTTCAGATGTGCAGTTGAGAGGAGCATTCCTGCAACTTCTGCATATACAATCTGTTGTGATCTTGTATCTATGCCAATGCAGAAAATATGTACCTTTAAGAAGCTGCATAGTGACATCACTGTGACATCACCTTGTTTGAGGTTGGAATATAAAAGTACAGCCTTCATGTTAGATGATCGCTATTGCCTGTGCTCTCTATTGCAGATGCTCACTACTGCCTCTGACCCTGTATCAGCAAGACTCTATGTATATCTTATGAGCCAGGCATATAGGAAAGTAATCAGCCTATGTAACTGTTAGGATCCAGGCCAGATCAAGGCCTGTGCAAAGCTGTATATAGTTGTTGGTAGTAATAAACTTCAGATACTTGTTTTTAACAAGAACCCTCATCAGTCTCAATATCTTACTTAGCATAAATTGCATAGAGTCAGATCCCCTGAGGTCTACATTGAGACCCTCTACATACTGTTAGGAAATAGAGCTAGTTTAAGTAAGTTATATTTGTATTTGTGAGTATTAGGAATGATTTTTAGCTTTAAAGTTTAAGTTTGATTTGTATTTCTGTATCTGTATGTGTTAAGAAAGGTCAAATGTAGTTTTAATTTCACTTTAAAAAAGTGCCTGAATTTCTAATGAGAGTTTAGGAATGAGAAGTTAAGAAAACAAGAGTAGAAGAATTGGGCTATTGCGTAGCGAAAGGGGTCCAGAGGGGCAAGTCCTTCCCACAGACACACACACAGAAGAAGAGAAACAGCAGTTTGTTTTGGAAGCTGTTGGAGTTCAGTTGCTTTTGAAGGCTGCTGCTAAACAGAAGACACTCTAGAAGGGGCAGATAGCCAGCTCCAAGCTAAATGTGGTTTTGAAGATAGATGTCAGACAGGAGCAGCCTAGAAGTGACAGATAGCAAGTCTCGAGCTAAAGAAAGACCCCAAAATCCAGGGGAATGGAAGAGGGGAAACTCCAAAGCAGACCTTCTGGTCAAAGGAAGGACAGGAACATGGATAAGGCCCTGTTAAATGAAATTAAGAGTGAGGGGCAGAGAGAAAGCAAGCAAGTTTCAGATTTAAAGACACAAAAGCTGCAGAAAGCAGACTTAAAGCAAGAACAGCTTGCAAGAGGCAAGAAGGTCCAAAGAGACAACTGAAGGTCTGTAACTGTTTGCTAGTGGGCATGTGAAGGCAGTGGTACTGTTGACGTCTGAGTTGGTGAGAGAGAATACATGGAAGACAGCTTGAATGCATGTGGTGACCCAGGGGAGAGGAACATCAGAAGGAGAGTTCAAAACCCAGGAGGTGAACCCTTTTGGAAGGCGTCTGAGAGAAAGCTTCAGTTTGGGAAAAGATTCCAATGTGAGTTCTTGAACAGTGGAGATTGGAAACGCTCGTGTGAAAAACGGAGTTCAGTGAGACTGGTTGGCTCATGGTGTGACAAGCATCTGGGGGGAACTGAGGAGAGATCCAAAGTATCTGGCTAAGGTGGCATCTGTCACTTGGTTTCAGAGTGTGGTGTGTCTGACTGTACTTACTGTGGACATTAGAGTGTAAGATAGCTTTTGTAACTTGTGTTATCCTTACAAATCTGTATATATCTGTAAAGGTATAGTTGTGGCTGAAGCAGTGTTGTAATATGGTTCATCTTTTCTTGTTTAATAAATGTTTTATTCTTTTGTTAAAAGTTCATCAGCTGACTCCTGTGACTCTGTTCAGTAGCCACGAATCTAAATAAACAAATTAAAAGTTAGGATCTATCAAGTTGGATTCCATTCTGGGATCAGGCTTGTCCAGGGATAACATCAGCTGGGGATCATAATAAAACAGTGGCAGCAGACCATGACATATCACATCACAAGCTGCTAAGATTTGTTTTAAAAGCCTACCAATTTAATGGCAACCTAGTGTGATCCTTTAAAGACCACTGGATAGGCTGCATGGTAATGGTTTATTTGAACACAGCCAGCCAAATTTATAAAGGGAGCCTCAGACTGGTATTATTCTCCCTTTTTGAATATGCAAAGTGTTTAACAGCCTGTTTAGGTATGGGTCTGAACCATTAGTTTGATGCTTATACCCATATGGTGGGTGGCGCACTTCTGGCTCAGAATGTGCATCATCATGTCACCCCATTTTGGTCAATTCCATGCTTATTTTAGGCTTGTAAAGCGGGCACAGCACCACAGATTCTAGTCCTCTTTCTCGGCATACTGTCTTCAAATTTAAAGGGTCTGCGAGCAGCGGGAAGTACATACATACAAAAATATAAACATATGAATTAGGAGCAAGAGTAGGCCATTCAGCCCCTTGAGCCTGCTCCACCCATCAATAAGATCATGGCTGATCTGATTGTGGCCTCATCTCCACATTCTGCCTACCTCCGATAACCGTTGACTCCCTTGTTAGTCAAGAATCTATCTACCTCTGCCTTAAATATATTAATTGATTCTGCCTTCAATGCTCTCTGGGGAGGAGAGTCCTAGAGATTCACAACCTCCTGAGAGAAAAAAATTCTTCTTATTCCCATCTTAAATGAGAGGCTCCTTACTTTTAAACTGTGTCCCCTTGCTCTAGTTTCTCCCGTAAGGGGAAACACCCTTTCAGCACCCCCCGCCAAGTCCCCTCAGGATCTTATACGTTTCGATAAAACACCTCTCAAGCTTCTAAACTCCAATGGATGCAGGCCCAGCCTATCTAACCTTTCCTCATAAGATAACTTGCGGAAGTGTGGCGGACAGGGAAACTTAATTTGGTGTCATGACAGTGGATTACAGCCCAAAATTATTTATGGGGACATTGAATTTTTAAGGAAGACATGTAGTTTAAAAAAAAAGACATACAAGCAAAGGCTGACTAAGAATGTAAAGTAACCACTTTCTGGAAAATTTCTCTGTGGATTATACTTGATCGACTAGTCCATAGAGACTTTGGAATGTTGCACCTAAAAAGGTATCAAGGCCTACTTCAAGTAGAGACACTTGAAAGGAAGAGATGAAATACAAAAGACAGAACTTAAATCTCATGTGGTTATGGAGACAATGGAGACTAATTACCACAGCTCAGGAGAAATCACTTCCTGTTGAGTTATATTGCAGAATGTGAAAATGATCTGAGTTAAAAGAAAATGGACTCTGGGCAAAAGACATTTTTTTTCCGCTTCCCACAAGGAAAGGGGTTAAAAAGCCTGCTGCAGGCCTGATCTGTGTGTTCTAAATCTGATGTGCTAGTGTGTGCTAGTGAGAGTCACAGCAGGAGAAGATCAACTAAGCACCTGTGGAGGATTAAAATACGTGTATAATTGTGAATGAAATAAAATACACGTATAACTGTGAATGAAATAAACTAAACATATAATTGGGAAAGGAAATTAAAATACATGTAGAATGAAATTATTGTAGACTGTCCCCAAACAGCCACGCAGCCAGCACATAAATTAGCAAATCAAAGGGCCAGTGCTACCTTCCCAGACTAAGGGGCTCCGGATGTCAGATACGGTGGCAAAATCTAAAGGGAAAAAAAACTATTGTGTGTGCATTGCCCAGAATATGTAACCATTAACACTATCTATTTGCTGAACCATCGACATTGTCCTGTCTATTTTCTAAACCATTGACATTGTCCTGCCTAATCGTTAAATCATTAACACTGATCGCTATCCTTTGAAGCCATTTGAAACTATTGTAATTGCCCAAGTTTCTGTCACGAATCTTTTGCTATATCTATGTGTGTAAAGAGGTGTTAGTCAGAGACTGGTTCGCTCCATTGTATGCGACTAGGCTTTCCGTGAATAAAGACTTCCTAGACAAGCCTCCAGGGTCTGAGTGTTCACTCCGTTTTTCCGCGACAGATGGCGACGAGGATGGGATCCGACTGAAGTCCAGCGGCCTCTTATGTTGGAGAGGTAACCTCTTAAATTGGAGAGGTAATTGAAAACCTGGACCGTCGGATCTCTGAAAAAGAACCCTTGCGGAGAAAGAGAGAGACTCCCCTAAGTTGGGGAGAGTACGAACTGCATCCCAGCTGAAAGAGGGACTGCGAGTAAAAAGGGTAGCTACCGACCGAAAAGATTTGAAAGACCCAAAGAGTTGGAGAACTTGTTGAGGATCTCTTAAACACCGGTGAGCGCATTGGTAGGGAAAACGAGCTACGCTGTTTAATTGTGTTTCCTTTCCAGATAAAATGGGAAATCATAGCAGTAGAGAGGCATCTGCCGCATCCCCGGCTCCACGGGAATTCAAAAACAGACCGAAGCCAGAACCCAAATCAGGAACTTTGAAGATGGGCAAGAGAACAGAAAAATGTATGAAAATGATAACCAGGGCTCGGCAGAAGGTAGGAGATCCGTTGGCGCCCCCCCCGGGGTCTCCAGCCGACGTTGTTATAACAGAAACGGGAGATGACAGGTATGCGGTGCCTTTTAGTAGTGACTTATATGACTGGACACAAGGGGAATGGCCGTATGGCGGCAGTTTTAAAATACCCCTCATCCAGACCTGGTGGGATGGAGTTGCGAATGGGGCTGGAGATCCTACTTGGGATTTTGATTATATGCAGGGTTGTTTTGAAAAATGGATGGAAGTAGCAAAGCGGCATCAGCCCCCAAACAAAAGAGTAAACAGGAGGGTTTGGCTTCTGATAATGAGACCCCGACCAACCGAGGGGGTACCCTGATACCACCCTAAAGGAGAAAACTCCCGCTCCAGAGCCTGAAAACCCCTCTGCCCCTCCGCCTTATTCCACTAACTGCGGACTACTGGGGCCTTATCCCCAGTTCCCTAGACTCATGTCGCCCGTTTCTGACAGCCCTTGTCAGCCTCCTCTCCCTGATACCCTGACAGAAGAACTAATAGAGATGGTAGCAGCTTGGAGACAGTGTAATAGAGTGGCGAGACCGGGTGCGGAAGCTGGAGCAGAGCCAGATGCGGGTCCGGGACCATCAAATCCCGTCCCGACTGACGACCAGTGTAAACACCCTTCCCGATTCAGGGGGTCGGAATCTGATAGTGAAAGTAAGAAAGCGACTCAGCTAAATGGAGCCATCACGCGAAGCCTCTCTAGACAGATAGCAGCTGACTTTGCCTCTCATGCATTTCAGGCCCCTAAAATAATGTTCGGAGACATGGCCATACTTAAACCTTGGACCCCAGCTGAGGCTAGTACCATGGTAGCTGAGGCACCCAACCCCATTAAGCGTCCCGCAGCCTTCCTCAATTGGTTGGAGCAAATGTGTGCAATTTATCAACTCCTTCTAGGCAACTTACAAGCCTTGTTAAAATTTGCTTATGGCAGCTCCTGGGCCACACTGAGGGATACCATTCCCGTGTCACCTGGGGAAAATGGGGATTGGCGGTCTGATGAGGAGCAAGCTGACACTGGAAATGAAAGTTTAGAGCATTGGTTATGAGGGAGGGGACGTATTGCCATTATGGGGGCAGCACAGAGACATGGGGACCTGGGGGAAGTAACTCGGTGTTTGCAGAGGAAAGATGAGGGCCCCCCTGATTTTATTGCCAGATTCCGTAATACCTGGGAAGAGAATGCAGGTGTTCCCTTGGAGGGCAACGGGCCCTTGGCTATTCAGACGCTGCTGAACTGTATGCTGCCCCAACAAGCCCAGGCCTTTAAGATGCAAAATCTAAATCGGCAAACTATGCACTGGTCCGAAATTACCACTACTTTGGTCAATATGGACCATGAGGGACTGTTCGCCAGCCCTCAGGAGGGCCCTAAACAACAAAAGACCCAATTCTATCGTCAGGAACAGGGCAGACGTAAGGGACAGGCTAGGGCTCCGAGACAGGACAAATCCCAAGACATTTGCCGTAAGTGCGGGAAGAAAGGGCACTGGGCCAGGGACTGCCAATCTACTCCCCCCAAGGAGCATGCTATGCCACACAGGCTGCCGATGACCGTGGTTCCCTCCTTTACTTAGAATAACCCTTTTCCGCAAGATTAGCAGGGCCCAGAGGAGGTTAGGGTACAGGGAGCGGTTATATCACTTTCCCAAGACTCGGAAGCACAACCTATGGTAACCCTTAGAATAGGAGATACTGATTTACGAGCCTTGGTGGACACTGACGCTACCCTGTCCTCTGTACCCCCCTCCCTGGGATTACCCCTTAGTCAGAACAGGGTAGTGACTGTGGGAGTGTCTGGTGTTCCTTTATCAGAGCCCCTATCGAATCGGGTTGTTTTGTCATTAAAGACAACCGTGTAGAGGAGACACTGATAGTATCAGCAACCACTCCCTTACCCCTGCTAGGACGCCAGACCCTGTGCAAATTAGGAGCCACTATCTACTGTATCCCTCAGGGCATGTATATGGAGGTACCCTCGCCCCAGACCCATCAGTTAGCGTCCCTACTCCTTACCCCCGAAGCTGAGCCCGAACCGAGCTTATACTGCTGGCAACTTGAGGGTAACCCTTATGCGGCAAAGATGGGCCGCTTGTGGCAGGAAATTGTTAAGCTGCCGTTTTTAACTCCTGTTCGGACTCTGACAAGCCTGTTAAAGGTGATGCAGTATTACTCTCGCTTACACTGTACTGCGTGGATTACAATGAAAGATGACCCTGAGTATCGCCAAAGGTCCAATGCTCTTGCAGGACAATTAACCTCCGTCAGCCCTGACCCCTACCTTTATTTCGGGGAAGCGGGCATAGGCGTCCTGGTGCACCTAACCACAGAGCAGCAGCCCCTGTTCCGTATGGACCTTGATTCAGCGCCCACTTGACACTCGCTATTCGGCCCTCCTTCCTGGCAAAGCACATAGGACCCATGATTAAACGGTTACAGTCGGCCTCTACCTCTGAATGCATTGGATCTTTTGAGTGGTTTGGACCTGCTGAGGGTAGAATATACCTCCCTGGTATTTCCTGTCAGTTAATCGACCCTCTTGCTGAATTTCAGCAGCAGCAGCCCCCTGAGCAGCCCAGCCTTGTTGGCCCTCCAGCATTGGACATAATCAATAGCGATTTGTGGGCCCTGCACAATACTCATGTAGGCCGAGTGCTCACCGCCCCGGACCACCGTGTCATACTACGAAAGGATGTTGTGCTGCCCTGCGTTCGACAGTACCGACTGACCCCTGAAGCTGAGGCAGGCATCGCATCAGTCATAGACTCCCTGTTCCGGCAAGGGGTTCTCAAGCCTGTAACACACCAATACTGCCTATACCTGAAGTTGGACGGCCAGATGAATGGCGTTTTGTGCAGGACTTGCGAGCTGTAAATAACATCGTGATTCCCATAGCCCCGGTGGTGCCCGATCTAAATGTGATTCTATCCTCTATCCTGTCTGAAGCTGCGGTCTACACTGTAGTTGAATTGTGTTTTGCATTCTTTTCCATCCCTCTCCATCCTGATAGCCAGTATTTGTTTGCTTTTACATATAAAGGACGACAGTATACCTGGACACGGCTTCCCCAAGGGTATACAGAGAGCCCTGCTGTGTGTGCAGCTGCTGTGAAATATGATTTGGAAGAATACTGTCTGAATGGAAACTCTACCCTGATACAATATGCTGATGACCTTTTAGTGGCCTCACCTACCCTGGAAGACTGTGTAGAGGACTCAGTGACTTTGCTCCAATTCTTAACTACAAGAGGCCACAGGGTATCAAGGTCTAAACTACAGTTCTGCCAGTCGCAAGTCCAGTACCTGGGATTCACCTTGAAGGCTGGAACTCGGCAAATAGGACCTGAGCGAGTACAGGCTATCCTACGAATACCCCCTCCTAAGACTAAAAAGGAAGTCCTTTCTTTTCTAGGCATGGTTGGCTATTGTCGACAATGGATACCCGATTATCGCCTGCATGATGCTGTCTTCCGTGCTGCTACTCTGAAAGAAGCACCCGCACTCGTTCAATGGACTCCAGAACGGGAGTCAGCATTCCGAGCCCTCAAGACAGCTGTAACAACAGCCCCGGCTTTGGGGCTACCTAACTATGCGTGCCCTTTTCAATTGCACGTCTGTGAGAAGGAAGGAATTGCCACGGGAGTGCTTACACAGGACCATGGAGGAGGAAGGAGGTCAGTTGCTTACTACTCTATGGCTCTCCCTGCTGTAGGAGTGGGAATGCCTGCTTGTCTCCGTGCCGTCGCAACCACCACTGCCATGGTCGAAAAGTCTTTACCGTTGGTCCTCGACCACCCTTGTAAGGTGCGAGTACCCCATGCTGTCATGTTACTTTTAAACTCCGCCGCTACCCAACATTTTACTGCCTCACGACGTACAGGATATGAAGTAATTTTGTTATCACACCCCAATTACACCTACTGCCGATCACCTGCAATTAATCCTGCCACCTTTGTGCCAGAGCCCTCAACTGATGCGGAGCATGACTGCCTCACAATGGTCGAATGAACCACTTCCCCCAGGGAGGATCTGCGGATGGACCCCCTGCTCGATCCGGATGTTATCTTTTACACCGACGGCTCTTCTCATCGACCAAGAGACTATTTACTCCTCGCTGGTTATGCCATCGTGGACCCGCACCGCACTGTGGAAGCCTATGCATTGCCCCCTGGCGCTTCAGCGCAGGCAGCAGAACTTTTTGCCCTCACCCGAGCCTGCATCCTGGCCGGTGATCAGGCAGCCAATATTTACACCGATTTCCGCTATGCCTTTGGTGTTGTGCATGACTTCAGACAGATATGGAAAAATTGGGGTTTTATTACATCAGCGGGAAAGTCCATCAAGCATTCCCAACTTGTATTAAACCTCTTCGAAGCAATTCAGTTGCTCAAGCGCCTGGCAATTATTAAATGTGAAGCACACACTAATTCAACTGATGATGTCTCCAAAGGGAATGCCCGCGCTGACCAGGCAGCCAAGGGAGTAGCTGCCACACAAGTACCTCTCCTGCAAGCTCTCCGCGTCTCCAGCCACCCTCCCATCCCTGTTTTAGAGTCTTCTGAACTACAGACAGCGCAACAAAACTCTACTCAACAGGAAAAGCAGACATGGGAGCGGGCACAATGCAGTCCTAAGGAAGGAGTTTGGTTTCATCCAGATGGGCGGGTGGTATGTCCCCGAAGTCAGTTTTTGCCCCTGTGTCGCCTAGTGCATGCACAGGCACACGTGGGTAAAGGAGGGATGCAACATGCGATTAACCAACAATGGTTTGCGCCAGGCATAACCCCAACCATACAAAAAATCACTCGCTCTTGTTCAATTTGCCAGCAGAATAACAAAGGGCCAGCAGCCAAGTATGATCACCTCCCGATGCCCAAGATACCCTTCGAAAATTTACAAATTGATTTTGTACATATGCCCCCGGCCTTGGGATATAAGTATATGTCAGTGATAGTAGACATGTTCACCCGATGGGTAGAAGCTTACCCCATACGAAAAGATGATGCTCGAATGGTAGTGAAAATATTGCGGAAAGAAATAATACCTAGATACGGAATACCTATGGGAATAAATAGTGACCGAGGGACTCACTTTACCGGAAAGATAGTAAAAGACTTAGCGCAGGTTATGGGATTTCAGTGGAAATGGCATATTCCCTACCAGCTACAGTCCTCAGGGATGGTAGAAAGGGTAAATGGGGAATTAAAAAACGCCCTGTTTAAAGTTTGTCAGGATAATAAACTCCCGTGGCCAGAAGCACTCCCAGTAGTGCTTTATGCTATGCGAAATAGAAAAAATAGAGCCACTGGAATAACGTCCCATGAAGCTCTTATGGGACGTCCTATGGCTACCGGAGCCCAGCCCCCTGTATGTGCCGAAAAATTAGCCTTAGTATGGAACGATGAACAGACTTTGGCTTACGCCCAAGCACTATGCAAAACTGCAGCTGAATTGCATGAGAGGGTAAGGCAGGCTCAGGTGACCGCAGAAGATACTCCTATACACGACTTCCAGCCAGGTGATCAAGTGTATGTAAAAAATCTAAATAAAGTCTCTCTTTCTCCTAGGTGGAAAGGACCCTACCTCGTGTTGCTAACAGCTCGGACAGCTTTGAAGGTTGAAGGGAAGGAAGACTGGATCCACGTCACCCGCTGTAAGAAACATTGTCCGGCGACAGTATAGCAACTGTTACTAAGTGATTTAACTTGCATTATGTATAGGATATTGTTCTTTGTTATTTTCCGCGGGTATACCCAAGGGACCCTCACCCAAACACCTTTTTGACTCTATGCCACACCTATGCTGAAGAGGTAGGACAGGGTGCCTGTTGGATATGTGCCCAGACTCCCCAACATGGGGGAGAGACGGGTAATTGGCGTGCTGTCCCTCTAAATGACACTGAGTATGCTGACGTTCGAACTTTTGATATTGTAACACCGCAGCACAATATGTTTAGGGGTTGGTTCCGTCGCTCTCCACCTGCCAATGGGTGGAACTATACAGAACATGGGATTAGAATTAGACCCCCACTAGAGCCGGTAAACGCCACCTGTTGGTGTTCCAACCTTACACTCAGCACTTATGATCTGGGACGAAGCTCCTGTCATACTACAGTATCATACATCTTTGGCCTATCTGTCCGAAAGCCCGCCGGTGCTGAACATCCACCAGACCCTCTTAATGGTACATATTGGGTTTGTGGAGATAAAGCTTACCCCTGGTTGCCTGGGATGCCTCAACTATCTCTTTTCTCTAATGTGCCTGTAGGAAATTCGGAAAAGAACGAAACCACTCCCACCTGGAGTGGCTGTTGCTACCTAGCATACTTAAATCCCAATCTTCGCCATATAGGTAAATCAGATATGCACCCACATCGGTGCCTACATCGCCGTGGCATCTCGGATGATTGCTTTGCCCCCTTATGGATCGGCTCGTAATTCACGTGAAATTATCAACCTGGCAGCTGCGCTTGAAAAAGTCGCTAATTCAATGGCTAATGCTTTGATCAAAACACAGAAGCAGATCTCAGCCAGCACCACTGAAATGATAGCATTACGCCTAACCGTATTACAAAACAGGATGGCCCTTGACTTCCTTCTAGCTGAAAAAGGTGGCACTTGTGCTATGATAGGCTCAGAGTGCTGCACTTATGTACCCGATGTCTCTGAAAATATCACTGACTTGGGACAGCATGTCATGGACAAGGTACAAGAAATAAAGAAGGCTGGGGAAAGTTCGAGCAATTTTTATAAAAAAGATTCTCAGTGGTCTACAATACTAGGTTGGTTTTCCGGCTGGGGAAGTTGGTTGCTATACTTTTAATTGGGATAGTCGTAGCATGTATCATAGGGTGCTGTGCATGTGTTAGTTTACGGATTTGCTGCTCCCAGATTATCAATAGTGTCTCTACTGGATTAGGGGGTGCCCCAATCATTCCCCAAATGATGTGCACTGGCCCCAGCGAAGCCCACTGGTGGGGAGAGAAAGTTTACCCCACCAGGGACCGGCCTTTTCCTCATGGTTATGAACCCCCGTATGCTGATGAAGATATTATTCCTCACTGGTGTTAATCTAAAAGAAAAGATTAACAAGGGGGGACTGTGGAGGAATAAAATACGTGTATAAGTGTGAATGAAATAAAATGCACGTATAATTGTGAATGGAATAAACTACCCGTATAATTGGGAAAGGAAATTAAAATACATGTATAATGAAATTATTGTAGACTGTCCCCAAACAGTCACGCAGCCAGCACATAAATTAGCAAATCAAAGGGCCAGTGCTACCTTCCCAGACTAAGGGGCTCCGGATGTCAGATACGGTGGCAAAATCTAAGGGAAAAAAAACTATTGTGTGTGCATTGCCCAGAATATGTAACCATTAACACTATCTATTTGCTGAACCATCGACATTGTCCTGTCTATTTGTTAAATCATTGACATTGTCCTGTCTAATCGTTAAATCATTAACACTGATCGCTACCCTTTGAAGCCATTTGGAACTATTGTAATTGCCCAAGTTTCTGTCACGAACCTTTTGCTATATCTATGTGTGTAAAGAGGTGTTAGGCAGAGACTGGTTCGCTCCGTTGTATGCGACTAGGCTCTCCGTGGTATCACGACTTTAATAAAGACTTCCTAGACAAGCCTCCAGGGTCTGAGTGTTCACTCCATTTTTCAGCGACAGCACCCCTTTGCAGCTTGTAGATTAAGGCTTTTTCCTCTCTGTTGCTAGAGGCAAGACAGCAAAACCACAATCAAAAAGGAAAGAAGGCAGCTTCTTCAGCTAACCTGCAGAACCAAGTATCTCCAAACCAACTGCTAAACGGCCAAAGTCAGCTCTACCAGAATCACCCAACTTAACGGCCACAATGTTTCACCATCTACGCCCCAGGGACAAGCCAAATACGGATTCGTATATCTTTTTTAACTTTTATTTTTAGACTCAACTTTTCATTTCTGGTCTGTGTGAATGTGTGTTGTGTTTTTATTTATTTTTTTCTCAGGCTTTAATAACTAATAAATTTACTCTTTCTCTGACTCACGAAAGCCTGGTTAAATTGGATCCTTCTAAAGCATTTGGACTGGGAAAAGGTGTCCACAGGGGAATGGGGGAAGGGATCCCTTTTCAATTAACCTTGTGGCGACCAACCAAGGGGTTTGAATAAAGAAGGGGTGCCAGCTCATTCTTCCTCACCTGGGATCATAATAAATTGTGTATGTCTTGTGTGGAATCATAAGTAATTGGGGGTACCTCGCCAGGGGACCGATCATAACAAATTGGGGGCTCAGTGCCGGAATAGTTCCCACAGACACAACGAAAGAATTAGACTGGGAAAAGTGGATTGTTCCTTTGAAATCATTTTTTAAAACTGTAAGAAGGTTTTCTCGAATCTGTGCTACTAAAGTGTAGAAATGTCTACATTTGCTCTCGGTGCTTTCCTAGGAGAAGAGGAAGTTACTTTTGAGGATTTAAAAGTTCTATCCCTCGAAGGATGCTATTGAACCAATGTTCTGTTTGATCACTAGCTTCATGGCAGATTCAGACAGATTGAGGGGATTTCCCAAACAGAGAAATTATTGGAGAGGGAGCTTTCTCACACACTTAAAGAGCCACATGGCAAAGCAGTAAAAGCTAGCCAGCCCCATGTAAGCCAGGGTGTCCCAGAGGACATGGGGCTGAATATGGACCAGTCCACTCCTACAGTTACTACATTGGGGAAGTCATTACCCTATAAGCAAGCCCACCCTTGCCAGTGCCCAAAAGTGTTGGAGTTAACTCCCAGGCATCCAAAACGGGTGCACAGTGCTCTGTTGAGGAGCCACGCGGAAGAAAAAAGGCTAGGATGGGAGTGGCAAAGGTTGGAGGAGATGCAGTTAATGAGGGCTTAGCAAAATCCTCCTCCCTGGAGATAAATAGGGGCACAGAAAGTCCCAAGACCAGGCCAGAAAACTTAAAAAGAAAGGAGCCTATACCCCTGCTGGCTGAGCAGCAGGTCTGGCTAGCCCACACCATTTTGCCAACTTTTGAGGGAGAACAGGGAGAGTCCCAAGTAGACATGCAGAAAGTGAGGGTGATGCCTCACCTAGTTGATGAACTGCAGGGCATTGCAGCAGGTGCTGAACCTCAACCTGAGTGTAGTAGTGTTCCTGAGCACATGGAACAGTTTAGGGGAAGACCCCCTCCTAAAGCAAAATAGGAAGAGAGGAGAGTCAATCCTAAAGTAGGTAAATCGTGTGGAAATCACAAGCCGAATAGCAGGGAAACCCATGCAGGGATTAGCCCTGGTAAACCAGAGGAATCCAAACAAGCTTTAGACCTCAACCAGAACAGGGCTGATGAAAAGCTCACAATGAGTGAAGTACCTGAACCAGAATCCCTACAGGGGGTGAAAATCACAGCATGACCCACAGACCTCCTGACAATTGGACCTGTAATGCCTGGGTTTGAGCCAGCAAATTCATGGGTTACAAAGATAGGCAAAGAGTTAAACCTGAAAAGAGCAGCTCAGTACAGCTGCCAAACAAATTTGCATTGTAACAGTCATTGTGAAAGGCAGAACAAAAACAGAATTACCTGGAAAAACTCAGCAGGTCTGGCAGCATCGGCGGAGAAGAAATCAGTTAACGTTTCGAGCCTTCATGGCCCTTCGGCAGAACTGAAGCATAGTTAGGAGAAGGGAGAAATATAAACTGGTTTAAGGTGGGGGGGTGCAGGGGGGGAAGAGAGACGTTGAGGGTGTGGTGATTGTGGAGATAAGCAGTGATAGGCAAAAGATGTCACAGACAAAAGGGTCAAAGAGGTGTTGAAGGTGGTGATATTTGTCTAAGAAAAGTGCTAATTAAGAATGGAAGACAGGATATTCAAAGTACAGCTCTAGTGGGGGTGGGGTGGACAGACTAACAAGGTTTTAGTTTTAGATTTAAAAATAATGGAAATAGGTGGGGAAAGAAGAATCTATATAAATTATAGAAAAAAAAAGGTGGGGGGGGGGGGGGAGAAACGGGGTGGGGATGGGGGGAGGGGGAGTTTAAGATCTAAAGTTGTTGAATTCAATATTCAGCCCGGAAGGCTGTAAAGTGCCTAGTCAGAAGATGAGGTGCTGTTCCTCCAGTTTGCGTTGGGCTTCACTGGAACAATGCAGCAAGCCAAGGACAGACATGTGGGCAAGAGAACAGGGTGGAGTGTTAAAATGGCAAGCGACAGGGAGGTTTGGGTCTTTCTTGCGGACAGACCGCAGGTGTTCCGCAAAACGGTCGCCCAGTTTGTGTTTGGTCTCTCCAATGTAGAGGAGACCGCATTGGGAGCAACAAATGCAGTAGACTAAGTTAGGGGAAATGCAAGTGAAATGCTGCTTCACTTGAAAGGAGTGTTTGGGCCCTTGGACGGTGAGGAGAGAGGAAGTGAAGGGGCAGGTGTTGCATCTTCTGCGTGGGCATGGGGAGGTGCCATAAGTGGGGGTTGAGGAGTAGGGGGTGATGGAGGAGTGGACCAGGGTAGGGATTCTGGTTCAGGTACTTCCTCTCTCCTCACCGTCCAAGGGCCCAAACACTCCTTTCAAGTGAAGCAGCATTTCACTTGCATTTCCCCTAACTTAGTCTACTGCATTCGTTGCTCCCAATGCGGTCTCCTCTACATTGGAGAGACCAAACGCAAACTGGGCGACCGTTTTGCAGAACACCTGCGGTCTGTCCGCAAGAAAGACCCAAACCTCCCTGTCGCTTGCCATTTTAACACTCCACCCTGTTCTCTTGCCCACATGTCTGTCCTTGGCTTGCTGCATTGTTCCAGTGAAGCCCAACGCAAACTGGAGGAACAGCATCTCATCTTCCGACTAGGCACTTTACAGCCTTCCGGGCTGAATATTGAATTCAACAACTTTAGATCTTAAACTCCCCCTCCCCCCATCCCCACCCCGTTTCTCCCCCCCCCCTTTTTTTTCTATAATTTATATAGATTCTTCTTTCCCCACCTATTTCCATTATTTTTAAATCTAAAACTAAAACCTTGTTAGTCTGTCCACCCCACCCCCACTAGAGCTGTACTTTGAATATCCTGTCTTCCATGCTTAATTAGCACTTTTCTTAGACAAATATCACCACCTTCAACACCTCTTTGACCCTTTTGTCTGTGACATCTTTTGCCTATCACTGCTTATCTCCACAATCACCACACCCTCAACGTCTCTCTTCCCCCCCCGCCCCACCCCCCCCACCTTAAACCAGTTTATATTTCTCCCTTCTCCTAACTATGCTTCAGTTCTGCCGAAGGGCCATGAAGGTTCGAAACGTTAACTGATTTCTTCTCCGCCGATGCTGCCAGACCTGCTGAGTTTTTCCAGGTAATTCTGTTTTTGTTTTGGATTTCCAGCAACCGCAGTAGCTTTTAGCTTTTTGTTTTTATCATTGTGAAAGGCAGTATGAGGCTAATATCAGAGGCCATCAGTTTTACTCCGGTTGAATTAGTGCGAGGTCCGCTGAAACTAACCAAGGAGAGGTGTAATGGCTTGAAATACTGGACAGGTTTCTACTTGAAACAGATAACTTTATTACAGAGAGCTCTTCAGAACCTCCGTGCTTGAACCAGGACCTCGATTATAAAAGCACAACCCTCCTGAAATACCCGCGCTTAGGGCCCATTGGTCGGAGTCTCCAAGAACAATCACATGACCCCAAATAAGCAGTAGGAGAGGCTATACCTTCAATTACTACATTTCCTCCTTTTTTTTTTACAGTTTCTATTTACAGAGAACATTTGAATATCCCACATTATATACATATATACAAGTCAGGTGATTAAAGATAAAGGGCAGAATTTTCTGACTGACTTGCGGGTGGCGGAGCCCACACGTCAGTGCTTAAAATGTCGCGCGAGTGTCCCGACGTCAGCGCACGGCATCGCGACATTTAGGTGAGCGGGCGCGCTATGAAGCGCGATGCGCGCCCACCATTAATTAAAGGCCTTGTTAAGGCCCTTAACTCGGCAACTGTCGACGATTTTGAGGAGCCCGTGTGAACTTCGGCTCGGTGCACGGGCCCAAAGGGCAGGCGGGTAAGTGATTTTTTTATCAAAACTCATGCACTGGCGGGATATGTGGGCTCAGAGGGGTTGTTCATGTTTTTTCTGAAGTATTTAATGCAGAAAGTGTTTTAAAGTTGCCTGTGTGATTGTTAGCAGTTCACATTGATTTCCAGGAGCTTTCTCTGTACTTTGAAGCTTCAGCTCAGCAGGCTGCAGACAGTAATCTTTATCGGGCCTGCAGCTTTCCGGAGGCTTCCATTTAGCCTGGTTATGGGTTCTGACATATCCACTAAAGGCAGCTCCTCTGAGGAGGAAGGGAGGGATAGAATAAGGAAGAGGCCAGGAGTGGACAATCAGCCTCCAGGGAAGCCATCTTTGGGAGGCCAGGCACAGGCACAAGGGGCACAGGGCAAAGAGGTTGTCCAAGATGGAAGGGGCTGCACAAGACGCCACTATCCTCCTGCCAGGGTATACAGGTGGCGAAGCAGCAACCTCAATATGACTGAGGTGCAGTGCTGAAGGAGGCTCCGACTCTCAAGGGAAACAGTCAACTATATCTGTCAGATAATTGGCCCTGAGATCTCCCCTAACTGTGTGGGCAGACACCCCATGCCAGTGGCTCTAGAGGTCACAGCTGCCCTCCACTTCTATGCCTCTGGCTCCTTCCAGGGCTCGGTGGTTGATCTTTGCAGTGTCTCCCAATCAGCTGTCCACACTTGTGTCAAGCAGGTTACAGACGCTCTGTTCAGACAGGCATTGACCTTCATCCACTTCCGCTGGGACCAGGAAAGTCAGGCACAGCGAGCCAGAGGCTTCACGGCCATTGCTGGCTTCCCCCACGTCCAGGGTGCAATAGACTGTACACATGTGGCCATCAAGGCGCCAACAGGTGAGCCCGGTGCCTTCATCAACAGGAAGGGCTTCCACTCCGTGAACGTGCAGATAGTGTGTGATCACAGGATGCTGATTCTACAAGTCTGTGCAAGGTACCCAGGCAACTCCCACGATGCCTACATCCTCAGACACTCCCAGGTGCCGGGGCTCTTCAGTGCTCCAGCCCGGCTGGATGGTTGGCTGGTGGGTGACAAGGGCGATCCGCTCAGAAGGTGGCTCATGACCCCTCTCCGCCATCCAAGAACAGAAGCTGAGCAGCGGTACAATAGGAGCCAGGGCACCACAAGGGCTGTGGTGGAGAGAGCCATCGGTCTTCTCAAGATGTGCTTCCGTTGCCTGGACCGCTCAGGGGGCGCACTCCAGTACCCCCCAGATTGCGTCTCTCTGATAGTGGTAGCATGCTGCGCTCTCCACAATCTGACGCTGGAAAGGGAGATGCAGTTGACAATGAAGACCTTGATGCAGTGGATGAGGCTGCACATGATGAATCCAGCAGTGGCTCAGAGGGTGAGGAAGCACAGGGCGATGATGAGGGGCAGCACGCCAACCCGCTACTACACCAAGGAGGCAGGGACACCCGGGACAATTTAAAACCAATGAACCTTCAGCTAGCTCCACACACATCGATCAGCAGGACCAGAATTGCCTGGCGCTTCCACACATGGCACTTAGGTGCTACATCTTCCACCTCATCAGCTGCAACTAAGGGCTTAGTACAGAAACATCAACGTCCACTCAAACACTCATGAGATGTCTGTGAAACATACAAATGCAGCACAAAGGAAACACCCTCAGCCATGGTCAGAAAAGTGGACTTTATTCAGTCCAACATCAAACACAAACGCCGATCTGACATACAGAACTATTTTTTCCCTAACCTAAGGCCAACACAAAATCATCAGTGACATACCCGTGGAGTGCCTAACGTGCCTTATGCTTTCGTTTTTGTGTGCTGCGTCTAGGTGCCACCCCATCGCTCGAAGTGGCTTGTGAGACAGCCTACTGACTCTGCTGTCCTGTTGGCGTCGATGACCTTGGCGGGTGTCCTCTGGCCCGTGGAGCCTGTGCTGGCCCCGCCTGGGAGGGACTGGCACCTCCTCAGTTGTCGCAGCCTGAACGGATGCAATGGTCACTGGAAGAGGGGAGGAGGAGCTGCTGCCTTCATCCGGAGCACCCTGAGAGGAGCTCGCTGCGACGATAGGCAGCTGCTGCGCCGACATGAGGTCACTTTGGACCTCCCTGCTCACCGCAGATGCATGGGCACCGAGCGGTGACACTTGGTGCCCAGAATATCTCCCACATTGTGAATGACCACCTGTCTTGCAGGTCAGAGCGTAACCCAATCAGAAGACTCTCAATCCGATCGAAGCCCCTCTCCATGAGAGTCGCCAATCTCTCAGTGGAGGAAACGTGAATCTCTGTCCTGAGATTCATGCCTTTACTTACACTCTGCCTGGACTCCTCTACCCCAGAGACCAACGGAAGCACACCCTCATGCAACCCTGCCAGATGCTCCAACGAATCCTGCCGCTTGTCCTGCAGCTGCTGCATTGGTGACATCTCCAGAGGCACATCGTCAGTGTCGGACCCAGCATGTGCCTGGTCCCCTGCAGTCCTCCGGCTGCTGGCGCCATCGGCACTCTCTGTCCTTGCCATCTCCTCCAACGATTGTGAAGTACCCTCTCCACTGTGCCCCGGGACACTAGCCGCCGTTACATTCCCCAGTGAAGTGCTTGTCGCTGTGCTGATGCCTGGCTGGCTGAAATGATGTGCCGCAGGTTGCACATCTTGGCCCTCAGATGTGGAGTGGGCTGCTCCGGACTTGTTGCGGTGGTGATGCTGAAATTAACAACAAGGACAGTGCATCAGTTAGCGTTCAGTCAGTAAGACCTTTCATCCCTTTCCCCCCCAGCCTCATAAGTCACTCACCCTTCAAGAACCTAAGGAGACGAACATTGGTGGGGTGGAAAATAGTCAAGAGGAGGCCCAAACATTAGACGTGCATACAGACAGGCTGGTCAGATGGCCTAAGGAATGCCACATGGAATGTTATGTGGCATTGGAGTGGGGAGAGTGCAGAGGTACCTGACATGGATGCATGCTGGCCTGGAGAGTTGGAGTTATGAGGAAACATTGCAAACACTTGTGACATTTGCCATGGATCACAGGAGATTGACAGATCACATTATTGACCTTCATACCGTTATGAGGGGCATAGACCGGGTGGGCAGAAGGCAACATTTCCCCTTGGTGCAGGGATGACTAACATGGTGGCATTTATTTAGGTTGAGTGCCATGAAGTTGACAGGTGAGGTGCTGAGGACCTTTTAGACAGAGTAATGTAATACACACTGGCTGAAAGGGTGGTGGAGATACAAACCCTCCTAAGATACAAAACGTCTTTGGGTGTGCAGCAGCGATGCCATGGCATGTTAGGCCATGGGGATAGTGGTCACAAGTGGGATAAGACGACTTTGGAAGGTGCTGGAGACGCGCATCCTCAAGGGGCCAAGGGATCTTTGTGTATGACCCACATGTGTGACTGTATCAGTCTGTGAATGAGCAGTTTTGCTGCATTAACAATTGCAGCAATCATCAGTGGTTTGGATGATGGGGAGACAGAGTGGATGGGACTGTGAACCTTAAATACCTGGACGCTGCATCCCAGCCTCACCGACACCTGCCTCCCTGGCCGCCTGCCTCCTCCCTAGCTCCATGGCCTGCTCCTCGTAGGCGGTGAGGCACTGCAGCATGGCGTGCCCACCACCAGTCCGCTGGCGCTCCCTGAGATTCTGCTCAGTTTTTGCCTGCAGAACAGAGAAGAGGATTTATTGGGGCTGATCGCTCATGTACTCTGCACGCGCACGCCGCACCCCAACCACAGTGGCCCATCTGAGGTGATCAGTCCCCAGAAGATAGTACGGCTGGTCCCAACCCTCTCCCCCAACGGACACCTTGGACACATTCGGCATCCATCTCTCTGAATAACACACGGGTCTTAGCGCCCATGGCAAAGAGGTGCAACTAGATGCGGCGCCGATGCCAACAGACGGCTGTTGGCCACGACACCTTGAGGCTCCCCTTCCACCATCACATCACCATCGATATGACGTGTATTAGAGTTCTGAGTGTGTGTCTAGCTGCCTTCCCTGCAGGTTGCCCCCAGACTACTCAAATGCGACATATGCTGTGGGGAGAACCCATCTTCTCCTCAACCACTAAGGCTGATGTAAGCATGGTCACTAACTCTTTGCTCACTCAGCATGCACCAAATGCCCAATGCAGTAATGACAGTAAGACGTAGGTGGGGTGGGCTCAAAGGCTAAGGCTACCTGCTGGGTCAAATGGCCAAGGCTGACATGGTACTCACCCTTCCAGAGTGCAACAAATCATTGAAGCACTTGCGGCACTGTGTTCCTTTGCGCCGCACATCGTCATGGGCGCTTACTGCCTCCGCCACCTCCTGCCACATCTGCCTGGTGACATAGGGGGCCCTCCTCCTCCCATCCTCTGGATACAAAATATCCCAATGGTTGGACATGTCTTCAAGGAGAAAAGCAAGGCAGGCATCTGAGAAGCGAGGGGCACAGTGGCCCCCCGCTGGCCTATCCTGCAGCCTGCCCCCCCTTCTCCTCCTCCTGTGCCTTTAAACCAGCATGTCCTTCTCTGTGAGTGGCCATGGTGCACTGCCTCAAGCAGGCTGCCTGGCCACTCTTTATTCAGACTGCCGGTTCCCCATTGGAGCCGGCTGTCTGAACACACCCGCCGCCAAATCGACTTTCCCGTTGTACATGGGAGCCACTAACCCGCTGGGCGGGCCCTAATTGGCCTGCCCGCACACACTCATTTCAGCGGTGGCATTTGGCTACCCGCCCGCTGCTGAGTCGGTCGGGCCTGCTCACTCGTCAAGGGCAAAATTCTGCCCAAAGTCTCTGAGGTGGTTTCCTTATTTGGTTAGAGTGGTGTACCTCTACCACTTGAGGTTCTTCCACTGGATCGATATGATCAGGGACTGCAGCATCAGATACATCATTAGAAAGCGGCAGTTTAGGGTTGGTCAACTCTACAGAGACATCAGGTATTTTCTAGGTCGATCTGTCACCTCAGGGATTAATGATTCAGCGTTAATCACAGGTGGAATAGTTGGTTGTTGGAATGTCTCTCTATTCCTAAGATGACCCACATGTTTTCGAACAATTCAGTCTTTCACTTCCGCCTGGAAGGACAAGGGACCAGTTTCTCAGACAATTGTACCAGAAACCCAACAAGATCCACTTCCAAAATCCTGCACAAAAACTGTGGCCCTTACAGTGATTCTTCGAGCTTTGCTATGAATTTCGTGATTCAATTTTTGATTACTCTGATTCTTCTCTACCTTCCGCTCTAAGTTTGGAGACACCAAACATAACCTTGTACGTAGGTGGCATTTCATCAATAATTCAGATGACATTGAACCTGTAGTTGAATGAGGCATTGTATGATAATTGAGTAGAAAGTGGGAAAGTCCAGTTTCTAGAATACCCTCTGATAACCTCTTCATTCCAGATTTGAAAGGTTGCACAACTCTTTGAGCTGAACTGTTTGATGAGGGGTGATATGTTGTTTTAAAATGTCTGATTCCATTTAAACTCATGAATCTCTGAAATTCTGTACTGGTAAATACTGTACCATTATCCAAAATGATGACTTCCAATAGGCCAGGTATACTAAAACATTGATGATGCAGCTTTTCAATAGTTGCGCTTGATGTTGGTGGTCTGACTTCATACACCTCCATCCACTTAGAATGTGCATCTACGATCAATAAAAACATGGTACCTAAGAATGGTCCTACATAATCAAATGTAGTCTAACCCAGGGTCGACCAAGCCACTCCCACGGATGCAGGGGAGCTGAAACAGGCAACTTCTGTTGTTTCTGACACTGGAGACAGTGCTTGACCGTGCTTTCAATGTCACTGTCTATGCCTGGCCACCAGATATAGCTTCGTGCAAGCATTTTCACCTTTGATATGCCTGGATATGCACTGTGAAGCTCTGTCAAGAGTGGTTCTCTTCTTTGCGAAAGGATGACGACTCTTGATCCCCACAACAAGATTCCATCTCGATAACTTAGCTCGGTTTCTCAGGCATGGGATGGTCTCATCTCTTCAGACACACCAGGGCAGAGAATTCGATCACACTTGCAGTACAAGGTCTCAGACTTTCGACAAAATTGGATCCCTGTTTGTCGCAAACCTAATTTGCTTCGCACACACAGGCAGAGAATCCAAGAAATTCAGTACAAGCACACCTTCTTGTGGCACTGGAGCATGAACAATGCTATCTGATAACAGGAGATGACTGAGTATGTCCACATTTGCAGTATGCACGCCAGGACGGTGCATAAACGTATCCTCATATGCAGATAATATCAAAGCCCAATGTTGAATTCTTGTTAATGCTATTGGCGGAATAGCCTTATCCTCACTGAATAAAGCCAGTATTGGTTTATGGTCTGACACAATGGTGAAATGTTGTCCATGCAGGTACTGGTGGAATTTCTTCACTCCAAATATTACTGATAAACCTTCCTTTTCTATTTGGGGATAGGCTGTCTCAGATGCAGAGAGGGTTCTACAGACATAGCCAATTGGCCTTTCTGATCTATCTTCCATTCTATGTGATAACACAGCTCCCACACCATAAGGAAATGCATCACATATTAATACCAATTCTTTCGATGGGTCGTAACGTACCAGTAAACATGATGAATGTAGTAACTTCTTAACTTTCACAAAGGCTTCTTGTTGCGAATTCCATGACCAACTATGATTCTTTTTTAACAAGAAGTTTAATGGCGCTAACAAAGTTGACAAGTTTGGTAAGAAGTGGCTATAATAATTGATCGTGTCCAGAAAAACCTTGAATTCGGTTACACTGGACGAAGAGGGTGCCTCTTTGATTGCCCTAATTTTCTCTTCTGCTGGATACAAACACATGGCATCTGCCCTGTGACCCAGTTAAGTAACTTCTGGCACTTGGAATGTACATTTCTCTTTCTTTAATCATACCCCGGTTTGCAAGAATCTTCTTAACATCTCTTCCAGGTTGGCCAAATGTTCGGCTTCAGTTGACCCTGTGATCAGAACATCATCCAGGTATACCACTATTTGGGGAAGTCCTTGCAAAAGGCTCAATGGAGAGCTCAATGGACAATGGAGTCCTTTGGAAAATTGTACATGCAGATGATACTCCAAAGGGTGGGTGAGTATATTGATAAAGACCCTTGTGTATGTTTATGGTTACGTACCCTCTAGATGTGCTATCTAACTGTTGGTATATATGGCTCATGTCCAGTTTTGTATAGGACCTGACTCCAGCTAGCTATTTATCTAGTTTGGCTGCCTTGTTCATGGTCAATTTATGTTCCCCACAAATGCATATGGTATGGTCAGGCTTCACCACTGGGACTATGGGTGCCACCCATTCCAAAGGTTGGACTGGTTGGATGATGCCTAGCTTTTTGAACCAGCACAATTCTGCATCCACTTTCTCCTTTAAGGCATAAGGCACAGGTCTGGCCTTAAAGAAACGGAGGGCCACCTGAGAATCTACATATAATTTTGTTTGTAAGCCTTTTTACTTTCCTAATTTGTCACAAAATACACTGTCGTATTTCCTTAGCAGTTCAGGAACTCCTCCTGTTCTCAAGTGAAATATTTCTACCAGTTGAACTTAATTTTTTGTAACCAGTCTCGGCCCAGAAGACCATGTCCTTCACCTGTCACTATGATCACTGGAAGCTGGGCAGTCTATTGCCTATAGGACACAGGTACGGTGGCAACGCCCTTTACCTGTATGGATTTTCCAGTGTATGTCTCCAATTGAGCCCTTGTTCGCTCCAGATTCAGTGGCTGGGTACCTTTATTTTGGTATTTAAATGCGCGCTCTTCCAACACTGTAGTTAAGGCTCCCATATCTATCTCCATTCACTTGGATTGTGACGGTAATGGGTTCAGTTTTTACCTCTGTGACATTGTGCAAGGAATAGATATCGATATTGGCCGCTTCAGGTTCTGTTATATTATTCACTTCAATCATATTGGTTTGCTGCTTTATGGGCTGCCTTGATTTCGCCCAGCATTACTTTATTATGTGCATTTTCATATGACAGTAATGGCATTCTGCAACCTTGAATCTGCAGGTGCCTGGTACGCAGTTACCCCCACATCTATAACAAATTAACCTTGGAATCGCTGCTGAAATGCTTCCACTAGGCCTTTTCATTTTTGTAGCAGCAGAGGTTGCCTCTCGCTTCGCTGCTGTGTCTCTGGTTTTTGTATGACGCCCAGTGGTAGGTTCCCACCCCAGATGAAGAACAGCGCTATGTTGTATGTTCTGTAAAGCCTGCAAGTCTCTTGCAGCACTTTCCATGGTGCACTTCAAATTGATGTTGACTTCTGTGAGTAAACGGCGCTGAATGGTGTTATTGTGAACTCCACAAACTAATCGGTCCCATGATATATTATTTAGTGTATCTCCGAAGTTGCAGAGCTCAGTCAACTGCTTCAACTTCGCTATTTGCGTTGCGCTGGACTCTCCTGGGGCCCTTACTCTGGAGTTAAACTTAAACCTCTGCGTTATTACAGGTGGCTTTGGCTGAAAATGCATCTTCACAAGGTCTACTAATTCATTAGAGGACTTAGAATTGAGCGCATTCGGGGCCGTCAGACTGTGGATGAGATTATATGTCTTGCTACCACATACACTCAAAAGAATTGCTTTTTGCTTCTCCTCCGCGGTAATTTCATTTGCCACGAAATAAAAACCAAGGCGCTCTACATACTGGCTCCAGTTTTCCATAGTCACATCATAAGGGTCAATTCTGCTGAAGAGTGGCATGACTGATAAGTATACTTTTCTTTTTTTGTCAAGATCTGAAGTACCCACATTCACATGCAGCATTAGAGCTATCCCATCCTTGTCGCCAAATGTAATGACGTGACGGACCAGACAGATTTCTACTTGAAACAGATAACTTTATTACAGAGAGCTCTTCAGAAGCTACATATTTGAACCAGGTCCTTGACTAGAAAAGCATGTTGCGCCACCCCCCCCACCCAGATTACCTGCACTTAGGGCTCATTGGCTGGAGTGTCCAAGAACAATCACATGACCCCTGATAAACAGTAGGAAAGACTATACCTTTAATTACTACAAGAGGCTTTCAGAGCAGGAGGAGGAAGCCTCCATGTTAGACTATGTAACAGTATTCCTGGAGCCACTCATAAGAGCCTGCGAAGTGGCCCAGGGACACTTAAAAAGCTCCCAGAGCAGCTTGGCTATTGTTAGCAATTTGGGGGCTAACTGTCGGGTAAAACACTGAAACCCTATTGATGATTCTTAACCCAACATCACAACAAGGGACGGACACAGGATTACTGACCAGAGATGACTATAAGATAAAGCAACTTTGAAACGTTGATACCAAACTAATCTATAAATAAATGTAAACTTTGTGGAAAAGTTAAAAAAAACACAGAACATAAGGTTATCCCACTGGAGTTTGTTTCTCTAACCATACCACCAAAAAATCACCCACATTGCCGGGAAATCAAAGGTGATTGCAGACACCCAGTCCAGAACTTAAAGAGACCTGGTCAGAACTGAAGAGATAATATTGACCAAGGCTAAGAGAATGAATGTGTGTGTGAGTATGTTTGTCATTTTATATATTTTTCCTTTTTTAATGAAATGAGAACGAATCTCATTTTAGTAGTTGTGCCGGGGAAGTGTCACAACAGTGCATTACAGCCCCAAATTACTTATGGATCTATTGAACTTTTAAGGAAGGCATGTGGTTTTTAAAAAAAAGACATACAAGCAAAGACTGGCTGAGAATGTAAAGTAACCACTTTCTGGAAAATTCTCCCATGGATTATACTTGACCGACTAGTCCAGATAGACCATGGAATGTCAAGAAAATATAATAATGTCTATAATGTTATTGGAAATTATTTTAAAATAGAGTTCTAGTGGTATCTGTGTCTATGTGTGTGTCTTAATTGGATTAAAGCCAGCTGGTCTAGAGGCTTTGATGTATTGAAGAGAAATAGATTTGAGATATTAATTAGGTAAACATAGGAAGTTATAAGGTGAAATGTAAAGGGGGCAATTTGCATTTTGAAATAAAACATTCAAAAGAATGGTTGAAATAACACACCTAGCCAGAAGAAGCCAAACAATGTGTTTACTTTTTCCAAAGCTTGCTAATAAAATTGGCATTATGAAAGGGTTTTATTGTTAGAAGAGGTAAAGTTCAAAAAACTTAGTGATACAATGAGAATTAGCATCCAAAGAGAAAAATATGTATAAAGGAAGAGAAGGCTGTTCATAAAAGATGAGATATTCTAAGATCTAAAGCATGCAGCCTGTAAGCCTCAAGCCACTGCCTGCAAGAACCCAGAGCTAAAATAAACTCATTTTGAATGCACCTGTTCAGTGTGTGCTTTGCCAGGAGTCTGTTTAAATCTATGTGCTTTACTGTTGCCTCAATGGAGGTGTAACTTGGGATTAATTAGGATT
This sequence comes from Cetorhinus maximus, assembly GCF_964194155.1. Lineage (NCBI taxonomy): Eukaryota > Metazoa > Chordata > Chondrichthyes > Lamniformes > Cetorhinidae > Cetorhinus > Cetorhinus maximus. The sequence goes on along the minus strand of NC_135882.1, from coordinate 121,144,740 downwards.
TTTGTAGTTATTATAGTAGTAATTTTGTAGACATATGTATGTGTTTACAATAGTTCTTGTATCAATAAATGTTAATTTAGTTTTATAAAAATCTCTTGAGACTCAGTGGTCTTATTACTACTGAATTCAAAGCCTACATCTCAAAACATACAAATTGCAAAATTGGTTATGACAACTGTTTCAAGTTTCTCTCTGGAATTTGAACAGTTCAGCATTTACCAACAGCTGTGTCATAAGGGAATATCACCCCTAAACAGCTGTCAAGGCCTACTTCAGACAGAGATACTTGAAAGGAAGAGATGAAATGCAAAAGACTGAACTTTAGTTTCCTGTGGTTGTGGAGACAATGGAGGCTGATTACCACAGCTCAGCAAAATCCATCTCTTATTGAGTTATATCTCAGAATGCGAAAATGATCTGAGATAAAAGAAAATAAACACTGGGTGAAAGACATGTTTGTTTTTACCCTTCCAGGAATACACAAGGAAAGGGGTTAAAAAGCCTGCTGCAGACCTGATTTGTGTATTCTAGTTCTGGTGTGCTAGTGTGTGCTAACGAGAGTCACAGCAGAAGATTGACTAGGCACCCCTTTGCAGCTTGAAGGCAAAGGTTCTCTCCTCTCTCTCTGTTGCTGGAGGCAGTCAGCAAAGTCACAATCTAAAAGGAAATAAGACAGCTTCTTCAGCTAACCTGCAGAACCAAGTGTCTCCAAATCAACTGCTAAACTGCCAAAGTCAGCTCCACTGGAATTACCCAACTTAACAGCCACAACGTTTTGCCATCTATGCCTCATGGACAAGCCAAAGACTGATTTGTATTTTTTTAACTTTTATTTTTGGACTCAACTTCTCATTTCTGGTCTGTGTGTATGTGTGTTGCATTTTTATTATGTTTTTCTCGGGTTTTAGTCACTAATAAACTTACTCTTTCTTTGACTCAAGAAAGCCTGGTTAAATTGGCTCCTTCTAAAGCATAAATACATTTAGACTGGGAAAACCTATCCAAGGGGGAAGGGACCCCTTTTAAATTAACCTTGTTGCAACCAACCAAGGGGGTTGATTAAAGAATTCCTTCTCGCCTGGGATCATAACAAATAGGTGGAAACTCTCCCGGGAACTGGTTGTAACATTGGCAGAAAACCAGAAATCAGTTTCCCAATGGCAGGATGAACTGTAGGAACTCTGTTCTCAGGACTTTAAAGGCAGGTTAAAATTGGGTCAAACTTCCTAACAAACAATTTTAGGAAGCCCTTTCGCATGTATTAGCATGTCATTCATGCTTATTAAAAGGCCACCTCTTCGGAATTAAGTTCCTCTTCCAAATTAAGTTCCCCACCAGTGTGAAATTAGAATGTTCACTTTTATGACTGTATGTAAGTGGCATTCACCTGGCGAACTTGACTTCTTCCATGACTTTGGGATGAGCACACACTGCTATTGCCTTCTTGAGGAACACTCACAATTTGACTTATACCGGGTGCTGGTAGCAGAAGGTGCACAAAGGCTGGAAGGAGTGTTGGGAGGAAGGCTGGAAGGGTGGAGTGGAGGCTGGACCTGCAAGGCAGGTGAAGCGGGGAAGGGAGGTTGTCTGAGTGCCCTTTAAATATGGCACCCAGATCTTTGACCCCATGAAGTAATGGCCTACCCCTACCATGAGATTCGCCGTGCTCTGCACAGATGCAGAATTAATGAGCTGACCAGATCGCATGTGGTCTGCTGTCCCATCCCCAGCAGAAAACACTCTGGCTGTGAGTTTCTGGCCCTGCCGCAGTGGGTTGCCCTTAAGCAGACGTGACGAGCCATTCAAAGCTCTGTTGATTTCAGCTGGACTGTAAGATCCCGCCGGTGTGAGGAGCCAGAAAATCCTGCCTTCTGACTTCCACTCCTGCCACCAAACTTGGGCTTCAGAACAGAAAGTTCCATTCAAAGGGCAGAATCGCCTGTGCCCGCTGGCGTCGGGCATGCTCAATGGTGTGAGCAGACAATATGGCGAAAAGGCCAAAAAGCAGTTTCACGGCATCGTGAAACCAGTTTGCGATCATCCGCTCAGCCCGTTAATGATGGGCCATTTTTACACTATCAGATGTCAGGAACCTCATTGTGATACATCTGCATATCATTATAAGGCCAGCCCGCTGGACTCATCTCCCCATGCTCGATCGTCCGTCCATGTCGGCATCATTGCACGCTGGTGCAGAACATGTCTTCACACGTGTGATGTGCAGAAGTCAGGACTTACTGCCTTGCTCACATTGCGGACATCCTAGAAGCAGAAGATGCTGGTGCCCGACATCAACAGCAGACTGGAGGAACATCCATGACATGCTAGGTGAATTCTCATGGACATGGCTCTGCTGTGAAGCAGCTCATGGAAGGTGGAAAGTCACCATTGAGCGTCTGCTCACAAAGGATGAGGGTCGAGGGGGTGGAGTGTAAAGTCCAGCTGTGTTTGGGAGAGGAAGATGTACCGGGGAGGGATAGGGGGGATGGCGAGAGGAAGGTCCAGGATTGACTGGGGGAGGCAGAGCTGTCAGGATGGGTGCGGTTGGGAGCGGGGAGGGAGGACCAGGAGAAGGAGGACTTAACAGGGAAGAAGATGGCAACTGGGGAGGTAGATGTCAGGGGTGCAGTTGTAAGGGAAGGAGTTTGCAGGGGGGAAGGAGTGCAGAGAGGAAAGGGAGTAAGGCTGGAGGAAGAAGTAAGGTTGGAGGAAGGAGATGGGAAGGGGAAGGACTAACGTTGAAGGAAGAAGTAAGGCTGGAGAAAAGGATCAGGAGGGGGAAAGGATGAAAGGTGGTGGAAGAAGTAAAGGTATCTGAAGAATTCAGGATGAGGGAAGGGCAAAATGGGGGTGGAGTCCGGGGACGTGGGGGAGGTGGGGGAGTCCGGCAGTTGAAGGGGTTCCAAGGGGGGAAGGGGTTCTAAGAGCAGAAGGGGTCCGGAGGAAGGGGTGTGGAGGAAGGGGAGATATCCAGGTGAATAAGCAAGGGAGGGCTTTGATGAGTCCATGACTGCCTCTAGGGGGGTGGCTTCTGAGGGTGGGTGTGGAACGAGGGAATGGTGAGAATGACCGAGAGCAGAGTGAGGCTGTAGGTTGGGAGGGTGAGGGTTCGACGGTAGCTATAGAAGGGATGACAATAAGTATATCAATGGGAAGAGGATACCCAGGGAAAGAGTAGGGCCCATAAGGGGCCAAGGGGGCAATCTATGGGTGGAGCCAGAGGACATCACTAGAGCGTTGAATGAATATTTCACATCCGTCTTCACCCAAGAGGAGGAGGAGGAAGGTATGGAACTCGGGGTGAAAGACTGCAAGGTTCTTGAGCAAATTGATATAGGGAGTGACAAGGTATTGGAGGTGTTGGCAGGCTTAAAAATGGATAAATCTCCAGGTCCAGATGATTTGTGTCCCAACTGCTGAGGGAGGCAAGGGAGGACATTGCAGGGGCTTTGACCCAAATTTTTAATTCATCTCTGGCCATAGGGGAGGTGCCAGAGGACTGGAGAACAGCTAATGTGGTTCCATTATTTAAGAAGGGTTGAAGAGATAAGCCAGGGAACTACAGGCCAGTGAGTCTCATATCAGTGGTAGGGAAACTACTGGAGAAATTTCTGAAGGAGAGAATCTATCTCTACTTGGAGAGGCAAGGGTTGATCAGGAATAGTCAGCATGGCTTTGTCAGAGGGAGGTCATGCCTAACAAATTGGATTGAATTTTTTGAGGAGGTGACCAGGTGTGTATATGAGGGTAGTGCAGTTGATGTAGTTTATATGGATTTCAGCAAAGCCTTTTTGACAAGGTCCCACATGGGAAACTTATAAAGGAGGCAAATGCAAATGGGATATAAGTTAATTTGATAAGGTGGATTCAAAATTGGCTTAGTTGTAGGGGACAGAGGGCAATGACAGAAGGCTGCTTTAGTGACTGGAAGCCAGTGTCCACTGGCGTACCACAGGGATCTGTGCTCGGTCCCCTATTATTCATCATTTATATAAACGACATAGATGACTATGTGGGGGGGTAGGATTAGTAAGTTTGCGGATGACACAAAGATTGGCCGGGTGGTTAACAGTGAGGTTGAGTGTCTTGGGCTACAGGAAGATATAGACGGGATGGTCAAATGGGCAGATAAGTGGCAGATGGAATTTAACCCTGAAAAGTGTGAGGTGATACACTTTGGAAAGAGTAATTTGACAAGGAAGTATTCAATGAACGGCATGACACTAGGAAGTTCTGAGGAACAAAGGGACCTTGGCATGTGTGTCCATAGATCTCTGAAGGCAGAGGGGCATGTTAGTGGGGTGGTGAAAAAGGCATATGGGACACTTGCCTTTATCAATCGAGGCATAGATTACAAAAGTAGGGACGTCATGTTGGAGTTGTATAGAACCTTGGTAAGGCCACAGCTGGAGTACTGTGTGCAGTTCTGGTCACCACATTATAGGAAGGATGTGATTGCACTGGAGGGGGTGCAGAGAAGATTCACCAGGATGTTGCCTGGGATGAAACATTTAAGTTATGAAGACTTATTAAGTTATAGACCTGGGTTGTTTTTGTTGGAGCAGAGAAGACTGAGGGGCGACCTGATTGAGGTGTGCAAGATTATGAGGGACATGGACAGGGTGGACAGGGAGCAGCTGTTCCCCTTAGTTGAAGGGTCAGTCACGAGGGGGCACAAGTTCAAGGTGAGGGGCAGGAGGTTTAGTGGGGGGTCGTGAGGAAAAACCTTTTTACCCAGAGGGTGGTGACAGTCTGGAATGGAGGGTGGTGGAGGTGGGTTGCCTCACATCTTTTAAAAAGTACATGGATGAGCACTTGGAACATGATAACATTCAAGGCTATGGGCCAAGTGCTGGTAAATGGGATTAGGTAGGTAGGTCAAGTGTTTCTCATGTGTCAGTGCAGACTCGATGGGCCGAAAGGCCTCTTCTGCACTGTGATTCTGTGATTCTGTGAATAGTGGTTGGTGGAGACTTGGAAGAAGACACAAACCCTGGAGGTGGGAAGGAGGAGTCAGGGAGGTGAATGTGGATAGGGGTGGGATTTTCCGAAAGGTAGGGAACCTGTTCTTTCGCCTGGACATCCCTGAAAGAAAGGGTTGTGGCTGGTAGGTCACAGAGGGGAGGTGGAAGGTGATGCCACGGGAGTCAACTGTGATGGGGGAAAGGAAATGGGTGACTGGGGGAGTGGAAGAGACGGGTGGCTGACGAGAAAGCGAATCCAGACCATGCTGTCTAAATCAATAGTAAAATGACAGTCGTGGTGGGCAAGATCAGGTGCTGCATGGAAGTGTGATCATTGGGTGGGCGGAGGTCAACTCAGATGGACAACTGAAAGAGAACCCCAGCAGGCCGCATTCAAAATGTTCAGGACATTGAGGTGAGTGTGATATGTGAAGGATCCACATGCGTGGGAGAATGCTTGCATGAAACTCTGAAAGGCCCTGCCACACACACACACACTTCTCCCTCCAAATCATTCGTTGGCCAGCTGCTCTGACTGCGGTGATAGGGTATAAGGATGAGGGGCTCACAGGGAAAGGGGACTCGGAGGGAGAGGACAGCCTCTGAGATTCCTGAGTGGAAGACCCAGGGGTTTCCAGTGTCGCTCCTCCTCCCTTCGGGTGCCCAGGGGCCCCAGCCTGACTCCTTGAGAGGAAGGAGCACCTGGAGGGAAGTCGAGGTGCCCCATTTCTTTTTCACATTGCCACTGCAGGAACTCACCCATAGCTCCGTGATGGAGTGGAGGTCTGCACACATCTCCACTTTCTGCTGGACTGACCAGGGTCTCCATGGTGTACACCATCCTTCCCATGGAGACCCCCTTACACACTCATGTGGGCACCACTTCATCAGAGAGCAGGAGGACACACTCCGAGTCGCATGCCATTCTGTTGAGGGCTTCCAACAGCTCTGCGTGATGTTCCCCCGCCTTCTGTTGACTCCCGACAATGAGTTGGAAGACCGAATCTAGAGGCTTGTCATCTGACTTTGACCTCACAGATACTTGATCCCCAGTAGTCCTCCGAGTGCCAGGGAACTTGCATAAAGCTACCTCCTACTGCTGCAGACATGTGTCCGTGCAGTGATCAGCAGGTCCGGAACCCGAGCCTGCTCTAGATCTAGGTCACATCGAGGTGTATGTCTCTGCACTGGTGCAGGGTGTGTGCAAGCGCTGTGACGGGTCTCCCAGGCTGCTTATTTTCAGCCCTTCAATAGAGGAGTCCTCTTGGCTAGGGATGAGGGCATGGATGGAGCTGGGGACTGGCTGGCTGAGGGTGTCAGTTGCTTGGAAGAGCTCCCTGTGAACTGAAGTGGAGGTAAGCAGTGCATGGCAGCAGAGTCAAAAGTAGGAGAGAGAGCACCCACAATTGCATTGAGAGAGGGATAATGTGGTGCAGGATCTTCATGAGGTTGTATGCCTCTGATCTCACCATCACTGCAGGCACAGTCCACATCTTCACCTGTCAGTGTAATGGCACACTCCTTAAAGTGAGTGAGGGGCCTAATGTGGGCCACTCCACCCTCCATCTGGGACCTGCTGATGTGAGCAGGCTTCTCCTGCATGGAAACAGATGGAGAGCGTAAGAGCTGGACACATGGCACTGTGTGAAATGTTTGTGTGGTGAGCGGAGACATGGACAGGATGAGGATGCAAGTTCGAGAGGTTATGAGCCTGATGGAGATGTAAGGGTGTGTGTGAGAGTTAGTGATGTTGTCCCTTCAGGTGTGAGGTCCCTGTGGATGTGTGATGGGTTTGTGAGTGTGTGAGTTGAAAGTGATGAGAAGAGTGAGTTACCCTGGCAGAATGTAAGAGACTATTCATCCTGGAGCAGTACTGGGTGGCTGTCCTCTTTTGCAAGGCATTGGCGCTGACCACTGCTGCCATCGCCTCCCGTGCTGGATTGGTGATGCAGCTGCCCATCCTGCGGCCAGAGCGGGCGTAGAGGACATCATGGTGGGCCTCCACGACATTCAAAAGACGCTCAAGGGATACGTCACTGAACTGGGGGTCCTCCATTCCTTGGGATCTGATTATTTATGCTACTTTATGCCAGTTTTAAGTTTGGCCATATTCCAATGAGATCAGGAAGATGCTTGAATGTAATTTGATATTAGCAAAATCAATGCAACATTGTGCTCATTCTTGGATCTAACTTTGAAAAAGTCTAAGCCAATGTACTAGGGGACAGACTGCTAATAAAATATGTTTAATTAGATGTTGTGGCATTTTAGGGATTCTTAGAAAAAGTAATTATTGTATTAATATAAAATAAAAACACAGAAATGACATTCTGCCAGTATCTCTACTGTAATTTTCACACATGTTAGATACAAAAATGTTTGATGTCTACAATTAATGGGCAGTATATTTCCCAGCATTAGATTCTGAAGTCTATACTTGTTCTTCCAGTTTCTTAATTCAGACAATGTTCAGTGACCTTTAAATTAATTAGGAAACTGCGTCGAACTGTAAATGACACCAATATGTAGTTGCAAAATAACAGCACAGCAAAGAGAAAAGAGATCAACATTCCTGATCTATTTATTTCATAACATCATTTTAAAACGTTAATATTATTCCATAACTATTCACAGCATCGTTGCAAAATTTGCATTATGAACTGGAAGTAATGTTAAATCAAAAGATCCAATTTCTTTTCTAAGGTGTTGTGCTATTAACTCTAGACTCCCCTACAATTTCACTGTAATGTTCCTTTATGAAGCAATCGTCACACTCCGATCATGTAACTGCCTATTTTAGTGCTGTTAAGTGTAGCTGAAAAATTGTTAAAGTACCTGACTCAAGCAGCTTATGACTGGCTAATTGTCGTATTGATTTCCTGTCCATACTTACAAAGTGAATACGTGAGCACCAGCACTGAGACAGCCTAGAATATAAAGAATGAAAAACACAACTGTTGGTCTGGGCACAATATTTTGTTTTAACAGTTGCTGCCCTAAGGGATAAACATTGTAGCTTTCAGTTTATATAGGTCATCAGGATTAGTGCATGCATGCTACTTGCAACTAAACCTGATTTGTTTTCCTCTGAGCATTACCATTTCTATTACAGTGTAATACACCACTGTAACCATTAAGTCACTTTAGTATTGGAAATTTAAAAAGTCATAACATGCTAATAACAACTATCAAACTGTTTATAAATCTTGGCTGTGATGTCTTCTAGTCCCTACCACTTTACACCAAATTCTGTTCAGTCACAAAAACGTTTGTCTGGGTATTGATACCAAGGATATGCAATTATGTGATGTGAGTTTACAACAAAAAATGAATGAAAGATTGAGCATTTTCAGGAAAACTTGGTTCAACTTGTTATATCAGGCAATCTTGTGGCTATGTTTGGCAGGCAGCAAAGGAAGCACATTTTTTGCTTAATAGAAATACTTGAATCATCACTTACAAGAGTAGGCCAGTCAACGCCTCGAGCCTCTGCCTGATATTCAATTAGACCATGGTTGATTTGAACCTCAACTCCATTGCTTCATATTTTTTGATACCCTTACTCAATAAAACTCTACCAGTCTCAGTCTTGAACGCCTCAATTAACTCAACTTCCACAGCCTTTTGGAGTACAAGGTTCCAGGTTTCTACCATCATTCGTGTGAAAATGTGCTTCCCAATTTCATTCTTGGAATGGTCACACTCTAATTTTAAGATTATGTCCCCTATTTCATGATTCCCCAATATAGGAAACAGTTTCTCGATATCTATTCTATCTCAGTATAGTTCAATGGAATGCAGACTAGGATACTATGCTTTCTTCTACAATCTTGTAGAGACATATCCTGATTCTCTTCAGGTCCATGACTGTAGCCATACCATAAGTTCATGGAATCATGCAGCACAGAAGGAGGCCATTCAGTCCATCATGCCTGAGCAGTTAAACAGAGCCACTATGTTCATGCAAAGAGCAAAAGAATAAACGTACAGCAGCATCTGTTTCGATTCTAAAATGCATTTATGATACTAAAGATTAAACTCTGAACATTACCAGTGGTGAAGTGCCGCCCACTCTCTTCTTCCTGTCTGGAATACTTCCTTACTGGAAGAAATTCAAATCCTGCTAACCTAGCTGAACTAGGTCATTGAAGCACCATTTAGACACTGGGAAAGTTTGGGTTTTTTTTAAAAAGCTGCAATAATAATTCTTATGCAGAGAAGTTATACATAATACAGCTTGGCACTAAATTTCCATGGACCTCCTATCACACCACACCACACTGTGTCCTACCACACTTCCACATAAAATCTGGTTGCAGAATGACAAAAGACCACATGGGCACTCTGAATTGCTGGCGCTCTTCTCCACTTTTTATGAGTCCAGCCTTCTCATTTTGTTTCTCTGATACTGTACCTTTTTTGAGGCAGAATTACTGTGTTCTCCAAATAAAGCTGTCACCTCGGAAGGGGTAGGCCTGGGTAATCCAAAGGCCAGGAATTTCTCTATCGTCTGGTGAAACCACAGTAGCCATCACCTCCAGTTAACGGGGACATTGCCTTCTGACCTCAATAGAAAATCACCAAGCATTTTGAAGCCAGGAGAGTGTCCGTTCCATCTTGAAACTCAGCAGTCTAAGCATTAATGTGAGATACCTGACTGGTCTTAGGATCTCTGGCATTGGGAGCTACAGATATCCATAGTGTCTGCACGTTTCAGACAGACTGCTGCTTTGCAAAGCCATCAGGCAAAGTTGTCCACATATGGATAGTGGGCTCCTCCACCTGAGTTGGCATCTTTTGCATGTTACTTGATAAGATCTTCAATGATTCTACCAGTACAGAAACCCCTGAAATAATTTTTCTTTTAAAATCGGGTTTGGAAAACTTCAGCCTCTTGGGCTCAAACATAGGTATGGACTCCTATTATTCTGGGAAGAGGGTACCATTTCAAACATTGTGCATAACCAATGCCCTTTTGCACACATTTGTACACTGTGCCTGAAGGTGCACTTATGATGAAGGTAGTAGTGTAAGATATACAAGTAATGCTGAGGTTCCCAAACACAGTGACTTCTGCTAGTAAGGGCTTTATCAGTAGAGTTATCTACAATGGATGCTGCATATAGCATGCCTCAAATATCCTCTTAATTCTATTTTCATTCTTTGTCTAGTGCTACCTCAGTGGTGGTACAGATTTCTCCCTCTTTTCCCATCTTCAACGACCTTTTGCTTTGGCGCAGAATGCATCATGGGAGAAAATTGGCTTGTCAGAAGGGAGGGGGATTCTTTGCGATCCTTACCAGGCAAGGGGACACCGATAATAGTCATATGGAACCACTGGGCTGAATCTTCCATTCTGGAGGCTAAGTCCAGTGGCGGTGGGGAAAGTTGGAGTAAATCCCACAGGGCGGTGGGATGGATGAGCATGCACGATCTTCTGCTCATTAATTGCACACCCACGAGGAGCTCAGCGAATCTCATGGCGTGGCGGGCAGGAAGTTGCCCACCCTGCTGTTACCTCATGGGGTCGAAGGCCTTGGCTCCATTTTTAAGTGGCACCCGGATAGCCATTCACTCACTGTGGGCCAGGAGCCTCAGTCTGCCTGTCATTCAACACTGAAGGAGAATGCCAGTGAGAAGAAAGCAACCTTCAGCACCACGGGTCAGCAATGACTCCGTGGAGATTCTCTTTCAGGCCATCCAGGAAAAGTGAGAGGTTGTCTTTTTGAGGGATGGGAGCAGGAGTCCCTCCCACCTGATCACAGCAGCCTGGGAGGAAGTCGCCAGGGTTGTTACTGCCCATGGGGCTCAAAAAACGACCAGCCTGCAGTGCAGGAAGCCAATGAATGGTCTGCAGTGCTAAGTGAAACATCTGCTCACCGTGAACTGACACTCTCATAAGAGCATCAGGCAGTCCAAGGGTTAGAGTACACAGGGATGTCACACACGGCCAGCAGATGGGAAATCAGCACTGAATGTGCGCCAGCCACTTTAAGATCTCAATCTCATATTACTGCCTGGTCAAATGGCTTCTTAATCTCATACTGGGAGGCATCAGCAGCTACAATAGACTTCTGAACTGCTCAGTCACCCACTGGCCTCACAACCAATCTTCTGCCTTTCTGCAGGACAGAGAGGGTCTGTTTGCACATAACCAGAGAGAGCGTGCAAAGATGGCAGGTGGCACCCCAGAAATCTGTCCCCTCAGTACCTTCAAGGAACAGGCCGAAGAGCTTGCAGGTGAGGAGTGTGACCATGCCTGTGCGGAAGGTGAGATTGGCCACACCCAACAACCCAGTGAGGATGCATCTAGAATCCATCCTCAGTATGCGGGCATTGACTGTGAGTGATCTTTAATGTACAGCCTACTTAATCAATCACTAAATCTCTCGTTTCTCTATTCCTGGGACTAGCAAGAAAAGAGGAGGGGGGGTGTGGGGGGTGGTGGGGTGGGGGGGTGGCATTAACCTCCAGATACCACAGCCCCAGCCCCCCAGCTGCCTCTGAGGAGGAAGCTGCAATAGCCTTGGAAAAAGCAGTCTCACAGGCTCAGTCCTCACGCCTGAAAAGTCATTCTAAATGACTTTTTGGACAGATGAATCTGATTTAAATCACCATGACTGCTCATGCCACCCACAACCAAATAACATCAGTGCAACAGCAGCAATAAAATCAATAACCTCGATGAGCTCATCTCCTGAGGCCTAGGCATGGTTACCTGTGATAATTGTCTGACAGGAGTATTGGCCAGGCAGCACACTCACAAATGATGTGCATTGCCTGATATTGCTGATGTGGAACTACAAACTACTAAAATGTGAGAGAACTGAAGCAATTGAAGTTCCTGGTGGGACTACATTGCAGGACAACATTCTGGACCTTAAAATGACCGTGAAACTTTGAAGCAAATTGCATCCATGGCCTGAAATTCAGCTTGGTGGGCGGGCTTGATCGGTGGGCCCAGGAGCATCCGGGAAACGGACCACTGACCTCAATCGGCCCCTGACAGCAATTTCACACTGGCTGGCCAGTTAATGGCCAGTCAGCATGAAGCGCGCACTGAAAAGCTCAGCACTGCCGGGGTGGGGGTTGGAGGAGGGCAGGCGATGATGTCAACGCGGGCGAGGGCGAGCACTGACAGAAAGTTTCCCAAAGGCAGAGAGCTGCCTCGGGGGGCTGAAGACCCAAAACCCAGGAAATAAAGTTTTTAAAATTAGGAAAATAATGTCCAAGCATCATAATCAGACACCTGAACATATAGATTACAAAAATGCTGTCCATAGATTTCTATTTTTATTTTATTTAATAACGGAAATCTCATCCTGCCCTTGGATAAGGTTTGATGAAATATGTAAAGGCCACCTGGCTGATTCGCCTGTCCAACAACCATAAAATTAAATGTGCCGTTAAGGAGACGTGGAGGTAAGACCATAACACGTAGGAGCAGAAGTAGGCCATTCGGCCCATCGAGTCTGCTCCGCCATTCAATGAGATCATGGCTGATCTGATAATCCTCAACTCCACATTCCTGCCTTTTCTCCATAACCCTTGATTCCCTTACTGATTAAAAATCTATCTATATCTTCTGTTTGCTTTCCTAATTACCTTTCTTACTTCACCTCTGTATTTTCTATATTCTTCTCAGCTTTCTACAATATTAAGCCTTTTGTGACTGTCACAAGCTTTCTTTTTCTATTTCATTTTACCTTGTATACTTTGAGATAACTAGGGGGCTCTAGATTTGGCAGTACTGCCCTTTTTCTTTGTGGAGACATGTATACACTGTGCCCATAGAATCTCGCTTTTGAATGCTTCCCACTGGTTTGTCACTGATTTCCCTTCAAGTAGCTGTAACCAGTCCACCTTCGCCAGATCACCTCTCAGCTTCGTAAAATTTGTCTTTCCCCAATTTAGAACTTTTACTCCTGTTCTATCTTTATCCTGTTCCATAATTATATTATATTTAACTATATTATGTTCATTATCTCCAAAATGGTCACCCACTGCTACTTCATCCACTTAACCAGCTTCATTTCCTAATACTAAATCTAGAATTTATCTTATTTTACTTGTCTAGACTCTAGTTTAATTAGATTTAGAAGTTTTACTATATGATTTCTGCTAACCGTTCTCTACATCCTCACTGTCACTCTCAAAATCCTCAGGATCAAGGTTTACATCTGCACCTATTTCCTCAATGCCTGTTAATACTCTGAATATTTCATCATTAGTGTCAAAGGCAATATCAGTAGTATCACTCACTTTTTAGTGTCACTTTCTGTATTTTCAGTTTTTGTTGAAACATTAAATATTTAATGATAGACCACATTAGAATGTTTTCCTTCTTGAGCCAAAATAAAGGGATTCCTTGGTGATCCAACTCAGCTGTTATATAGATGGATAGATTCAATATATATTTACAAAAATGGCAACTATATACAATGAGTAAACACCTGTGCCATCACAGTGCATTCAATCTCTTTTAATTTTTCTAACCCTATTGCTATGTCAAAGGTCTAGGTGCAGCCCTGACATCCACAGCTGAGGTGGAAGCAGTCTGCTAATTGCCATGCCCCGTTGTCTGAGATGACTTTGGTGGGCATCCTCAGGCGGTCTGAGGCCTTGAGGGCCCCAGCCTGCTCAGGGTCTCCTGCTCAGATCGAGGCGCACCCTCCTCGGCCAGACCTGCTGGGATTAATGAAGTCACTAGCAGAGGGATGTTGGAGTAGCAGGGCACCCTTGGAGTGTCCTGGGTGAATGCCCTGAGGTACCTAGCTAGTGATCCTCCTTCCTGTGGGTGCCTGATGGTCCCTCCCTGACTTCGTGAGGGAGGGTGGTCAAAGTGCTCCATCCCCTTCTCACCAAGCCACTGCTGGAACACACCCATGTCTGGAGCGATGGTGTGCGGGTCCAAACACAAATCCGGCAGAAACTGCTGGACCTCGGTCTCCAAGGAGGCCGCCGCCCTTCCCGTAAAGACTTTGATGCGCTCGCCTGCCGGAGCCACGGCAGCAGAGAGGACATGGACGGACTCCTCCAGCCTTTAGTCCAGTCTGTGGACGGCCTCTGACAACTCTGCCTGATGTTGCCCTGCTTGTCTCTGCATCTGCAAGAGGTCACTTAGGGCTGAGTCCAGAGGTTTGTTGGAGTCGGCGGAGGCCTCATCTCCAGCAGACCTTGATTGTCATTGCCTCCGCCAGCTGTGAACCTATGGCTGGGAGGTGGTCACCAGATTGTGAACCCCTGACAGTCTGAATTTATTCCCCAGACAGTCTCTTAAACATACCTCTGAGAGTCTGACCTCAGTCCCCAGACAGTCTCTTAAAAATACCCTGAGAGTCTGTCTTTAATCACTGGACAGTCTCTTAAACATGCCCCCCTGAACAGTCTTCAGCCTTCACCGGACAATCTCATCAACATATACCACAGACAATCTTTCCTCCCTCCCCACTGCTCCATGCCCCATCCACCCACCCCAGTTCTCCCTCCATCTCATCCTTGCCCTCAGGTTTCCCCCCCGCTAGTCCTGCCTTTGTCTCGCCCTTGTCCTCTGGTCCTTCCCCGCCTCTCAATCGTGCCTCCGTCTCATTCCTTCCCGCTGATCCTTCCCCCCGACCACAGACTTGCCTTTGTGTCACACCCCCCCATGCTGGGAACCGTTTTTCTGTGTTGGGAAATGGTGAGAGTGACCGTTCCTCTGGGGAGTGCAGCCACGCTCCTGGCACTGTGAGTGGCTCAGCTGCACGGTGGGGGGAGGAAAAATAGGGGAAGAGCAATAGTGGTGGAGACTCAATAGTAAGGGGAACAGACAGGCGTTTCTGTAGCCGTAGATATGACTCCAGGATGGCATGTTCCCTCCCTGGTGCCAGGGTCAAGGATGTCACTGAACGGCTGCAGGGCATTCTAAAGGGGGAGGGCAAACAGGCAGAGATTGTGGTACATATTGGTACCAATGACATAGGTAGAAAGAGGGATGAGGTCCTGCAAGCAGAATTTAGGGAGCTAGGAAGCAGATTATAAAACAGGACCTCAAAGGTAGTAATCTCTGGATTACTTCCTGTGCCATGCGCTAGTAAGTATAGAAATCGGAGGTTAGTCCAGATGAATGCGTGGCTGAAGAGATGGTGCAGGAGGGAGGGCTTTAGATTCCTGGGACAGTGGGACTGTTTATGGGGGTGGTGGGACCTGTACAAGGCGGACGGGTTGCACCCGAACCGGAATGGGACCAACATCCTTGTGGGGAGGTTTGCTAGTGCAGTTGGGGAGGGTTTAAACTAACTTGGCAGGGAGATGAGATCCTGAGAGGAGGTTCAGCAGGGGGAGATGCACAGCCAAAATTAGAAGAGAGAGCAAGTGAGTCTGAAAGGCACAGAAATTACAGGCCAGTTAAGGCACAAGGGAGTTTGGCAAGGCTGGATGGTATTTATTTTAATGCAAGGAGTCTGACGAATAAGGCAGATGAGTTGAGGGCACAAATTAACACATGGAAGTATGATGTCATTGCTGTCACAGATACATGGTTGAGAGAGGGGCAGGATTGGCAGCTCAATATTTCAGGATATAGGGTCTTCAGCCGAGACAGGGAAGAAGGCAATAGAGAAGGGGGTATCGCAATATTGATCAAGGAATCAATTACAGCAGTAAGGAGGGATGACATCTTAGAAGGCTCCTCAAATGAAGCCATATGGGTGGAACTGAAAAACAAAAAAGGAGCAATCATATTGCTGGGGGTGTACTATAGGCCCCCAAACAGTCAGAGAGAAATAGAAGAGCAGATATGTAGGCAAATTTCAGAGAAGTGTAAAAATAATAGGGTAGTAATGGTGGGGGATTTCAACTTCTCCAACATTAACTGGGTTAGTCATAGTGTTAGAGGAAGCGGAATTCTTAAAATGTATCCAGGAGAGCTTTTTAAGCCAGTATGTAGAAATTCCTACAAGAGAGGGGCAGTCCTGGACTTAATTTTAGGGAATGAAGCCAGGCAAGTGGTAGAGATATCAGTGGGGGAGCATTTTGCAGATAGTGATCACAACTCCGTTATATTCAAGGTTGTTATGGAAAAGGACAAGGATGGGCCAGAAATCAAGTTCTAAATTGGGGGAAGGCTGATTTTAATAAGATCTGATGTGATTTGGCCAGAGTGGACTGGGAGCAGCTACATTTAGGTAAATCTGCTTCAAGAAGGAAATAGGGAAAGCACAGGGCCAACATATTCCAGTAAAGATAAAGGGTGGGACCAACAAATCCATGGAACACTGGATGTTGAAGAATATACAGGATTGGATAAAGAGAAAAAGGGAAGCTTGTGGCAGATACCAAGGGCTCAAAACAGCAGAAGCCCTAGAGGAGTGTAGAATGTGTAGGGGGGAACTTAAAAAGGAAATTAGGAGAGAAAAAAAGGGGGCATGAAAAAACATTGGCAGGTAAAATAAAGGAAAATCCAAAGTTATTTTACAAGTACATTAAGAGTAAAAGGATAACTAGGGAAAGTGTGGGGCCCATTGAGGACCATAGTGGTCATTTGTGTGTGGAGCCGGAAGACGTAGGTAGGGTTCTAAATTAATACTTTGTGTCGGTGTTCACAAGTGAGAGGGACGATGTGGGTATGGAAATCAGACAGAAGGACTGTGATATAATTAAGGAAATTAGCATAGAAAGGGAGGAGGTTATAAGTGTTCTGGCAGTCTTAAAAGTAGATAAATCTCCAGGCCCGGATGAAATGTATCCCAGGCTGTTGAGTGAGGCAAGGGAGGAGATAGCAGGGGTGCTAGCAATAATTTTCAATAACTCTCTGGCCACAGGAGAGATGCCAGAGGACTGACAATGTGGTACTCTTATTCATAAAGGGAGGAAGGGATAAAGCAGGGAACTACAGGCCAGTCAGTCTAATCTCAGTGATGGGGAAACTATTGGAAGCAATTCTGAGGGACAGAATTAATCTACACTCGGAGAGGCAGGGATTAATCAAGGACAGTCAGCATGGTTTTATTAAAGGGAGGTCATGTCTGACCAATTTGATTGCATTTTTCGAAGAGGTGACCAGGTGTGTAGATGAGGGCAATGCATTTGACGTAGTCTACTGGGACTTCAGCAAAGCTTTTGATAAGGTCCCGCATGGGAGACTGATAACGAAGGTAAGAGCCCATGGGATTCAAGGCAATTTGGCAAATTGGATCCAGAACTGTCTGAATGGGAGGAAGCAGGGGGTGATGGTCGAGGGGTGATTTTTGTGACTGGATGCCTGTGTCCAGTGGGGTTCCACAGGGATAGGTGTTGGGCCCTTGCTGTTTGTGGTATATATAAATGATATAGACTTGAATGTAGGAGGGTTGATCAGTCAGTTCATGGATGACACGAAAATTGGTGGGGTGGTAAATAGTGAGGAGGATAGCCTTAGATTTTAGGGGGATATAGATGGGCTTGTCAGATGGGCTGATCAGTGGCAAATGGAATTTAATCCGGATAAGCGTGAGGTGATGCACTTGGGCAGGACAAACAAGGCACGGGAATATACAATGAATGGTAGCACCCTGGGAAGTACTGAGGATTAGAGGGACCTTGTTGTGCATGTCCACCAGTCCCTTAATGTAGTTGGACAGGTAGATAGTTGGTTAAGAAGGCATATGGGATACTTGCCTTTATTAGCCGAGGCATAGAATATAAGAGCAGGGAGGTTATGCTGGAACTGTATAAAATGCTGGTTAGGCCACAGCTAGAGTATTGCGTGCAGTTCTGGAATCTGCATTATAGGAAGGATGTGATTGCACTAGAGAGACTGCAGAGGAGATTTACCAGGATGTTGCCTGGGCTGGAGAGTTTTAGTTATGAGGAGAGATTGGATAGACTGGGGTTATTTTCCCTGAAGCAGAGGAGATTGAGGAGGGACATGATTGAGGTGTATAAAATGATGAGGGGCATAGATAGGGTAAACAGGAAGGAACTTTTCCCCTTGGTGGAGGGATCAATAACCAGGGGGCATAGATTTAAGGTAAGGGACAGGAGGTTTAGAGGGGATGTGAGGAAGCATTTTTTCACCCAGAGGGTGGTGGAAATCTGGAATTCACTGCCTGAAAGGGTGGTAGAGGCAGGAACCCTCTTAACATTTAAGAGGTATTTGGATGTGCACTTGCGATGCCATGGCATACAAGGCTATGGGCCTAGTGCTGGAAAATGGGATTAGAATAGTTAGGTACTTGTTTGGCTGGTGCAGACTGGATGTACCGAAGGGCCTTTTTCTGTGCTGTCAACCTCTATGACTCTATGGTCTTCCTCCCCCACCAGTTCCACCTTCATCTCACCCCTCGCCACTGTTCCTGCTTCCCATGCCCAGCCCAGCACCTGATATGTAGCAGTGAATGTTTAGAAGGAAGGTGAAAGCATCTACTGACCTCAAAGTCATGGATAAAGTGAAGCTGGCTAGGCGCCACTTAAATTGTAAATCAGAATGTTCTCATTACCCGCTGGCAGGGAAGTTAATTTGAAGGGGGAATGTGACTCCGGTGAGTTGGCTTAATAATGAGCATTCATGGGCAGAATTTTTAAGTCGGCGTGTGGGTGCACGCTCGGCCCGCTCAATCATAAAACAGCGCGTGATGACGCACAAAAGTTGGAAGCACGCCCCTGACAATTACAAGGACAATTAAGCCCATTAAAGTTCCAATTGTCCCCAATTTTTCGTGGTCCGTCCAACCTTACGGTTGGCAGGTGGGCGAATCCGCCAGGCGGACGGACTTTGCATTTTTGATGAAACCTCATGCAAAAGCGGGATGAGGTTTCTGTATTAAATTTTTTTAAAAGTATGGACAGAATTTTCATCATCTATATGTTCAGGTGACTGATTCTGATGTGTGGACATTTTTGTCCGGATTTAAAATCTTTATTGCTTGGTTTTAAATTCTTCAGATCCCTTAGACAGAGAGCTGCCATCAGGGAGCTTTATTTCTGCTCTCCCCTGCTCCTGCGCTTACGTCAGCACCCGCCCTTCTCCTGCCCCACCCCAGCAGTGCTGAGCATTTCGGCGCGTGTTAATTGGCCAGCCAGCATGAAATCGCAGTAGGGGGCCGATCGCGGGCGGTGGACTGTTCCCTGGCCACTCACGGGCCCGTCAATCGCGCCTGCATGCCCCACCTAAAAATCCCCACCCATGAATGCAAATGGGGTTCCTGACATTTCTCGTTGGGAATCTCGACTTGCCTCCAACCCGCCTTCAAAGTCAGGAGAAAAAAATTCTAAATTTATTATCCCCCACTTCAGAAACTGATTTTTTGACTGACGCCAAATTAAGTACCTCACTTGCCACGATTCATACTGCTGGTGGGGCAGACGTTCCACCTGGGTATCTCTTTATTTCCCATATGGCCCGCGTGTTCCTGATGTTCCAATACCTGGCATGACCGTAGCAGGCGAGCTTACCAATTGAACATAAAAGCTCGGTAAATCATTGCGAATGGGATTTGGTGCCTTATAGTCTACCACCAGAACCTATCCAGCTACTTTTTTCTCCTGGACTTTGAAATGAATGGATTAATCTCTGTGATAATTTGTAAGATAGGCTCCTGGTGTAGAGATTCAACTGATGGAAGCTTGGATCAGAGAATCAAGGGGAAGAGGTAACCATGCATTATTCAAGGCTCCAGCTAGGATTTTACTTCTGTTATAATTAATGATTAACAACTCCATGAGGAATGCTCCTGTAATTTTCCAACTTTCCCTGTGGTAGGGAACATTCTATCTTGGGGAGTGCACATTCAAAAAATACCAGTAAGCCCCTACTCTATAGGGTGGGGTAGAATTTTCACCATTTCTGCAGAGATTCTGTGGATATCCAACCAAGTTACAGCAGCAGCTTAGTAGAATCCCCATGGAAATTCAGGGTGAGTGCCCTGCTCCAAAAAAGAAGTTGGAGCAAGAGAAAAGGTTGCATTAATAATTACCAATAATAACTGCACTAACAACTGACATGTAGTAGAATAGCTAATAATATAATAACTAATAACAAAATCAGCAATTTAAAACCAAGGTCCCCAGTCAGGGATGATTAGTATTATACTTTGGTCCATCCCTGGTAGCATTCAGGAGTATTTTGTGTTCTGAGAACTCAGTGTACATGTCTTTGTATTCTTTTGGTACATTGATGCAGATCTGGAGCTTAATTTCACACTGACTATTTCCACCAGTTCCTCTCATTTTCCCAAATGGTGGTCATCTTGGAGAAAACACATTCTGTATGAGTACGGCTGCAAGGTATGGAGAATACATAGGAGCTGATTTTCTTCATTTTCTTGATTCTTTTTTTCCCTGGGCTTTTCTGAAAAGGGATAAGGTGGTCTGGCAATACTTCACCTCAGGGGAGGATGTGATGCTTTCTACAATGCTGAACTCTTCATATAGCACTGCCAGGTTAACCTCTTTAGGATTGCATGCTTGAACACCCTGGCAAAATTCTTCCCAGGACACAGCGTTTGCAAGGACTAATTTGGATATTTGTTATGTAAGCTGTTATGGCACAGCCGATGGTAAATGCTGAGTTTTTCAAATCCCAAAGGGAAACTTGAAACAACTGCCACAACTTGTTATGGAATTTGTATAAATTTTGAGATTCGTGCCTTGAATTCAGTCATAATAAGACCACCTAGTCTTATAGGCTTTTACAAAACGAGATTAAACATTTATTAATAAGAGAAATGATTTTAAACACATAGATCTCCAAATTACTACTATGATAACTTCTAAATCCCCTTTTTAACCTGACTCCCAGTTACACTTTCATTAAGGCAACTGTAAGACATAGGTGACACACGATACCTTGAACCAGTCAAGTTCAAAGCGAGCTTTCTTAACTTCAGTTCTTTGAAAACAGCAGCTTGAGGCATAGATACTGAACGCTTTTCACAATTGTTAGATCTTAAAAATGCCTACATTTACATACAGTCTTTGCTCCTTTATACATATTTTCTCCTTTGCATGCAAATTCAATTGTTTCACTATGGGCAGAATTTTCGGGTCAGCGAGCCCAATGCATAAAATGACGCATGATGATGTCGGGCTTGCATTCCGACGTCATCGCGATATTTCATCAACGGCCAATAAAGGCCATTAAAAAATCAATTAAAGCAGTTAAGAATGCTGCCTGCCCAACCTTAAGGTTGGCAGGCAGGCGATGAGCCCAGGCGGCCTTTGCATTTTTCATGGAACCTCATCCACGGGCGGGATGAGGTTTCATGAAGTTTTTAAAAATTGAATAAATTTTTTTTAAAAAATTCATTGACATGTCCCAGCTCATGTGTCACTGTCACATGAGGGGACATGTTTTAAATTTTAAAAAATTCTTTATTTACATATTTAAAACATAAACCAATCTCGGGAGAATTCTGCGCTCTTTTGCATGCATACGCGAAAGAGCACAGGCCCCGACTCAGGGAATCCCCCCCACCGCCCGCACAGGAAGCACTCAGCACTTCCGGGCGTGTGTCACGCTGGGTGGGCTTTAATTGGCCCACCCATTTAAAATGTCAGTGCGGATCCAATTGGGGGTGCCGATCGGGTTCGTGCCCACCCCACACAACCCCCTCGACAGGGGGGGGATTCTCCTTTATGTTCTTTGAGCAACTTTCAGTTTTTGATAAGCACTGTTTGCTTTCTATAATTAATACGTGTAAAGTCCCTCCAGTCTGAGATTGAAGACACTGAGTTTGGCCAATATTGCTGCTGTGATTGCTTCTGACATTTCCTGGTTATTATTATAGAAATCCAATAGTGAATGCTGGATCCCCTTCTCAGATTGAAATATCTAAAAACTCAGGGTGAACACTTTGTTGCACCCTTGTTTGAGGCATCAGTTGCCAGAAGAAGAAAAAAGATCATTTGCTTTAATGCAATGTCACCACCATGTAAAAGGCGTTTCCTTTTAAACTAGCCCATAAGCTAAGAACTTGTGTGAGTGTAAGTAGCCCCCTTTTAATTTATGAGTCTTTCAATTTAAAAATAACCCTTCAGACAAGCTTTAGTCTTAAACAAGATGAAGATTAATGTATTACAAAACTACTGCTGAAAGTTATCTAGGCAAAAGTGATAGTTATTAACTACAATACAGTTACAAAGATTAAAAGCAGATAAAGATAAAAAGATACTTAAAGATAAGATTTAAAGTCAGTCTCTGTAAGATATTGTTGCAGCCTGTTGCTTGAGTTCCTTTCTTTCAGAAGTGGAGGAATTGAAACTTGATGTTTGGTTAAGTGATGGTTTCTGAAGCCGATCAGTTGGTGTTTGCCTTTTTCAGGTGGATTCAGCAGGTCAGCAGGTTTTTGGGAGAGAGAGAAAGTTTCCTATTCCTCACTGCTTCGGTGGTTACGGCACATGCAGATTGCCTGGACTTTTTCGGCAGAAATGGCAGTTAACTTCTCAAAAAAACCTTCCAATTTGTCCTCTCTTTGCCCAGAACTCCTTCTGAATCTGTTTCTCAGAATTCTTCCTGGGGTTCTGCACACAAAATGGCTTTTTGCAGCCTGTGTTTATGCAGTTCAAAAACTTAAAATAGCTGCTATCATGCGATCTGGATAAAATGCCAGGTCATCTTCCAGTAAAACAACTGGTAATCCCATTTAGCAATCTGAAGTCTCATGAGCTGCAGTGTTCAAAATGGGTCAGGGTTTTCACAGCTTCATGGAAAACCAGTGTCTGTTTGACGACTCATTGAATTCCAAAAATTTTATCACGTCTGGATATGTCTGCCTGCAATCCATTTAAAGCCTTCTGAAAGCATGACCATATTGCAGTTGAAAAAGGTCAGGTGTCTTTTGGCAGCCATTTTTAAGGCTTCTTGTGTACATTTAAAAAGGAAGATTAGCTTTTTCCCAAAATCTATAATATCACAACTACATGCTTGTGACATGAAATCTTTTGTACAGAATATGGTCTTAGAACGTTCTCATTCAGTCCAGTGTGAAACCAGATATCTAGTCAGCCGAAGCTGTACATGCCTTTTCTCGTAAAAAGTAAAATGCATTGCAACAGACTTACATCAAATTTAAAGTCATATTATAATATATTACTGCTAAGATATTGTGTGGATGCTTAATTAATGCTTTCTTTTCTTACCTTAAATGTGTTAAAACATTAACAAGATTTTTTTCCTGAGACAGTCCATTGTTTGGCTACTATGTTTGAGATCCAGTCCCCACAATTTACGATGTGATTGGATCAATGGCTGACTGCAAATGCAAAGAGGGTTTCCACTCTGTTATTTTTCTGTTGGCGTCGCAGTCCCCATGCAACTCTGGGCCCCAAGTGAAATAGAAAATGTCACTTGCTTTTCACATTAAATTGCAAAAACAAAATAAATGGAAATGCCCGCAAACTTCACAGTACCACAGTGTCTATACTGTGAAGAAGGAGGCCATTTAGCCCATCGAGCCTGCACTGGCTCTCTGAAAGACCATTCCACCTAGTCCCACTCCTCTGCCTTATTCCCATAACCTTGCACATTCTCCCTTTTCAGGTAGCTATCCAATTCCCTTTTGAATACCTTGATCATACCTGCCTCCACCACTCTTTCAGGAAGTTTGTTCCAGACTCCAGCTCCCCTCTGGGTGAAAAAGTTTTTCCTCACATCACTTTTATTCCTTTTGCCCATTATTTTGATTCTGTGTCCTTTAGTTCTTGATGTTCTCTTGAGTGGGAACAGTTTCTCACTACTTACCCTGTCCATAACCCTCAGCATCTTGAATGCCTCTTTCAAATCTCCTCTCAGCCTCCTTTTCTCCAAGGAAAACAGTCCCACCTCTCCAATCTATCCTCATAGCTACAGTTCTTCATTCTGGGAATCATTCTTGTGAATTTCCCCTGTACTCTATCCAATGCCTTCACATTCTTCCCCAAGTGTGGTGCCCATAACTGGATGTAGTACTCCAGATAAGGCCTAACTATCCAGATATGCACAGCAATCTCCGGCTGTGAATGTTCTCAACAGACTGTGGAAGATTTTTGCAGGAGAGCAATGTGAAGACTATATTGTTGACCTGTATGGGTGCCATACAGGTGCCATACTCAACCAGGCCGTGCTTGCAAAACCCAAAACAAAACACCTATGTTAGGTGTGATTCCAAGATTGATTCCCCATTGCTTTCTCCATAGTAATGTCTTGGCCACTCAGAGTCAACTTGTCAACCAATCAGCACCCATTTCTCCTGTAGTATAAATTGATGTCATCATTTGAAATTTGGCATTCTTGCATTTGCCCTAATGAGTGCAAGATGAAAAGCTTCGATGATCTGTCTCTCCTTTCAGCAAAATTCAAGTTTTAACCTTGTATTTGTTGTAAAGTAGAGCTTTGCATTTGTAATAAAATTACAGGGTAAATTACCCAATTGTACGATCCAAGCTGGAATCTATGCTTAGAGGGGTCACAGGATATAAAAATCTGTGCTACAGTGTAATGACAGCCATTTTCAATGCTACGGTCAGCCTTTTATATTCCTGTAACACTTATGTAGCTGCCTCTAGTACAAAACAAACACTTTCCTGAGGTAATATTTGTAGTCACTGGGATGGAAATGTTAACTTTTTCATCTTGTAGCCACGCTGAAAAAAATCTGGGCTGCCTGGCAACAGAGCCATAAGGTAAATGCAACATAAGATTTATAAAGCAGTAAATGAACCAGTAAAAATGAAGCTCATTTGATCAAGGTTATATGTAACAATTTACAACTTACATGACTGAAGGTTAATTATTTATTGAACATATCAAAAATAAGAGTTTGAGTGTTAAATCAAAATTAAATCTCTTGTGGTTTCTCAGACTGCTTGAAGCCACATGTCTTGTTGCTCTGTTGTAACTCCATTTTATCTGTATGCATTGTGTCTATCTTTAACATGCGGTTTTGTGGTTTGTGACTATATTTCACTCAGTCAGTTTGAAAATGCAAATAGTTTGCATTCTCACTCAAGGAGCTATTAGTGCGACTTCAGTCACGGCCAACATCAAGTAAAGGCATGAAGAGCTGTGATTGGAGAGAGATAGGGCTCCAACACTGTAGCACAGATTTTTATAACCTGTGGCCCCTCTAAGCATGGATTCCAGCTTGGATCATACAATTGGGTAATTTACCCTATAATTTTGTTTAAAAATCTGATGGACCTTTGCCCACTCATTTAACCTATCTATATTTCTTTGTAGCCTCCTTATATCCACCTCACAACTTACTATCCTACCTATCTTTGTGTCATCAGCAAATTTAGCAACCATACCTTCAGTCCCTTCATCCAAATCATCTTAATAAATTGTAAAAAGCTCAAGCCCCAGCACTGATCCCTGTGGCACACCACTCTTTACATTTGCCAACCAGAAAATGGCCCATTTATGCCTACTTTCTGTTTCCTGTTAGCTAGTCAATCATCATCCATGCCAATATGTTACTCCCTATACCGTGAGCGTTCATTTTCTGCAATGACCTTTGATGTGGCACCTTATCAATTGCCTTCTTGAAATCTAAGTACAACACATCCACCAGTTCCCTTTATCCACAGCACATGTTACTTCTTCAAAGAACTCCAATAAATTGATTAATTTTTAGGGCAATGTTTGAGGGTTGGCAACTCTAAAAGGGAATAGAAGAAGAGGAGGTAACCCTTTGCTCTCTCATACAGCTCATTCTGGACAGTTCAGAGTGTCATTGGTATCATTTGGGACTAAGCTGCTTACTCACTGTCTTTAAAAAATTAGGTGGGATGATCAACGTTATGTGTTTTTGTTAGAATTACCATTGGAAATTCCCCAGAGTTCCCCACTGGTAAATGTCACAATAACTGTTCGTAACTGTATTAAGTGAAGGATAGTTTTATCTGGTGGTTGCTGTGGCAAAAATAAAGACACTCTGCCTTGTTTTAACTTTGTAGAGGTTCCTTTCATTCAGGACCCATTATAGGAGTTTAAAGACACAACTACAGCAATTAAAATAAAACGGCACACTGACAAATGTTGGAAATCTGAAATAAAAGCAGTAAATGCTGGAAATGCACTGAAGGTCATTCAGCAAGCAAAATTACATTTTGGATGTACACTCTTCCTTAGAACTTTTCCCCAAGCTTGAGGGAGGTGTCAAGCTACTTACAAACAAATGCAGATTATGTGACTTGTTCAATTATATGTATGACAGCCACTTTGATTATGGTTCTCCTCATGGACAAATCAAGAAATATGGGCAGAGTTTCAAAATAAGGGGTCACAATGGAGATGAGAAGGAATTTCCTCCCTTAGAAGGTTAATCTTCAGATTCCAGAGAGCATTGGAGACTCAGTCATTGAATATGTTCCAGGCTGAGCTAGATTTTTGAATAACAGAGGTGGTCAAAGGTTATGGGGGGGCAGGCAAGAAAGTGGGGTTAAAGTCACAATCAGATCAGCCATGATCTTACTGAATGGAGGAGCAGGTTCAAAGGGCCAAATAACCTTTTCCTGCTCCTATTTCTTATGTTCTTATGTTGACAGTGATTCTCATACAGGAAGTGCTGGCAACTGTTTTCAGGGATAACGCAAGAGCTGTCGCTACTTCTTAGTCTCTTTGGGGCTTCCAAGAAATAGACTTGCACAGCTTCTGCAGTATTTAGAAACAGGCATTTATAACAGTTATTGCAAAAGAACAACTTAAAATTTAGATTGTGACCTCTTATCGTTTTCTTTTTGAATCAATTAATTATATTAAATTATTTACTTGTAGATCTTCTGTTCAATAGTTTAAACTATGAAGTGATTTTAATGTAATTGTACGTTATCAGCTGTAATTGAAGCTGGGAGGGAGAGCCTATGAAGGCATAAAGTAATTGAAATATGGTAGCTAAAATAATTGAGAGAAACATTATTCTGTTATCTTTGGAATATTGCTGAAAGCTTGTCAAGATATCAGTGCTAGTGCAGATTTTCTTGAAGGGATAGAGAGTTGCAACAGTAATGGGAAGCTACAAGTCCAGAACAGGAAGAATGGGAGAGGCCCAAAAATAAAATAGTTCAATGTAGATTTGAGATGCATTGGAAACTCTTGAGATTACAACTAAAATTCTTCAATTATCAGAGACCGACTGGAATGTCATTATGAGTTTCCCTTTAAGTTGTGGTTATTTTAATGTGTTTTTGAATGTGCTGCTTGTTCAGCATGATCTCTATTTGCTGGTTACCTCTGTTTCTAAAGTGGTTCTTTTGTCCTGATGGCAGAATCATAAATAGATATTTTCATAATCTTCGGATAAAGGAGCCAATTTTAGCAGCATATATTCAGGAGCCAGCACATGGACATTTAATATCATGCAATCCACTGTGTGATCAATGATTGCTAATTGTCTACTCAAATTTAAAAGCTATTGCCGCTTCAATTATGTTTTATTTGATACCATTTTGATAGAAAATTGTCTGCATTGATAATGCAGATAATAGTCTGCTTATGATAAATCTCATTTGGTTCAATATTTGTCTAGGTTTTTCAATAATTATATCCTGTAAGCTTAATAAATGTAATTTCAACAAATGTTGTCTGCTCACTCAATACATTGGGCTGTATTTTCCCAGAGTTGTACTAAGTGCGGTAGCGGGCAGGTAAAATGGAGTCCATTGGCGGGTTTTCACGCCGTATCTTCCCAAGGCCGCCTTGTTATATATTCACTCCTGCAAAACACGCCGTTTCCATGGCAGATGGGCTGTCATTCGCCAGCTCACCATCACCCCACTGTTGCATCACACCGACTGCCATCTTTAAAAGGCAACTGCCAGCAAAGCGCTCATCGCCACCAGCTCACCACCACTACCTGGGAGACATGGTCAGCAAAGACAAAAGACTGCAGCCCCTCGCTTCAACGGCAGGTCCCTCGAGCGACTGCTGGATGCTGTGGAGGCCCGATGGGATGTGCTCTGCCCCCACTCTGGTCGCAAGATAGGTAGCAATGTCACCAACCCAGCTTGGGAGGCGGTGGTCAGCTCGAACGCCCTGCAGAAGAGGACAGCTGCCCAGTGCCGCAAAAGGATGAATGATCTCCTCTGCTCCACCAGGATAAGTCACTCTTTTCATCACTCCCAACTCACACACTCACAAACCCATCACACACTCACAGGGCCCTCACTCACTGCCAGTTCAAGGGACATCACTATTCACTCTTTCACACACACCATCATTGTCCTCATCTCGTCCATGGGACCATTCACCACCCACACAGGCCAGGCTTACTTATCATCTGGCCTGGCAGGAGTCCTGATACACTCTCCCCATCTCGATCCATGCAGGACAAACTGGCACACAACAGGAGGTAAAGGTTACAGACAGGTGGAGGGATGCCAGAGATCAAAGTTCTGACAGAATTTGAAAACACAGCCATCCAGTTGGCCGGCGATGACTGAGTCGGTCCTGTACTGACAGTGAGCTCGGCGCTGCTCTACCAAGTGAGGATCCAGCAGTGCAACATCCATCAGACAACCATGCCGTGAGTAATGTGTCCTCTTTCACAGGCCACTGCCATGCACTAATTATCTCTCCTTGCTTTCGCAGGCCCACCTGCCAAACAGCCGACAGAGTCCATGACCCAGAGCCTCCAATCAAGCTCCGAAGAAACCTCTAAAGAGGAATCTGAAGGCGCCCTCCCTGAAGTCCTGTCACAGCGCTCACCCACACTCTCCACCAACACAGAGACACCCACCTCGGTGGGACCTAGCTTTAGAGGAGCCTCAGGATCACAACCTGGTGAGCACATCGCACTTTCCAATCCACACCAAGTGGAGGCAAGGACTTCCCAGGTCCCTGGCACTTGGAGAACTGCTGGAGCCCAGAACGTTGCTGAGTCTGAGTCAGATGATGAACCTCTGGACTTGGTCATGTCACAGTTGCTAGAGCTGCAAAGGCAAGCGAGGGAACATCAGGAAGGGAAGTTCGCTGCACTCCTCAGATTGCAAGGCACAGTGGAGGAGTCTGTCCGTCTTCAGGCTGAGGTGATAGTGCCGGCATTGCAATGCACCATGGTCAACACTAGCAGGATGGCGGTCACCATGGAGATCTTGGTCCAGGACGTCAGTCCTGCACTGCTGTGCGGGCTTAACTCCATCGCTGATGCCGTAGTTGGCCTCAAACAGTGTGCATGTGAGAGGGGTGCTGGGCAGCCCAATCTCACTCCAGCTACCCCTTCTGCTCACGGAGTCAGCCAGGGGCCCTCGGGCACCCATGGATCAGTAGGTGCATACTCCGGGGCCATCCACCCAGGTGACTCTGGGAGTGACTGGCCCATCTGAATCCCCTCTTACTGAGACCTGCGCAGATCCAGCTTCACAGGCCGAGGAGGGTGCCACTGTCACACAGCAGGACCCCGATAGCAGGCTCAGGCCCACTAAGTCTCAGCCCTCCAGAGGTCACCCACCAAAGTCATCACAGACAGGGCGTCACAGTCAGCAGGCTGCCTCCACCTCTGCTGTGGATGTCCGTGGAGCACCAAGACGTAGCAGCAGTGTTAGGAAAGTTAAGGAGCATTAGTCGCACAGCCTGGGCTTGGGTATTAACATAATATTCACTATTGACAATAAACTCCCAAGAATGTCTGAAACAAAAACAGAAAATGCTGGAAAAACTCAGCAGGTCTAACAGCTGCTGTGGAGAAAAAAAACAAGAGTTAACGTTGAGTCCTTATGACTCTTCTTCAGAGCTAAAGGGTTAACTCTGTTTCTTTTTCTCCACAGACCTGCTGAGTTTTTCGAGCATTTTCTGTTTTTGTTTCCGATTTCCAGCATCTGCAGTATTTTGCTTTTATCCCAAGAATGTCTCCCTGCCTGTGGCTCCTTGTTCTGATGAGCAGTGTTCTTGTCACTCAGATGTGAAACCTCCCTACACAAGATAAAGGCAGGTGCTTCAGACCAGGGCCTCTTCCCTGTGCTCTGTGCAGCCTTCAGACCAAAGTGATGGTCCGGCCACACACTCCCTGGAAACGTTACTGATGGCTGCACATTGGCGGTGCTGGTCATTGCTGCTAGAATGTAGTGGGCAGGCACCACAGAGTTCCTTCATTCTCTCTGTGTGCTCTCAGCACCTTTAAGGTGGAGCTGGCCCCCATCACACCAGTGTCTGCGACCAGTGATGTTGTACATCAGCTCCTGAAGGGCTGAGGTGTTGAAGGTGGACACAGCATCAGATGCGTCTAAAGTTTCATGGCTGCGTCTCTGAGATGGCCCTGATCATGGAGCGCAAGCGAGCTGCCCTCGGCCAGACAGGAGTCAGAGATTCTCAGAGACTATGTGAAGATCTATGGAGTGTCCTCACTGCATGTTGTCATCATCCTCCTGCGATTGAGTGGCTTTTTTGGCCTCCACTGCATCTCCATGACAGGAGCATTCTCAGAGAGGGTATTGGCGCTGCCATAAGCCAGACTGGAGTCAAACTTTCACAACTGCAATGTGAGGATTTTTGGGGACACCTCACTGTAGTCGTCATCATCTTCCACAAATCTGGCAGCTATGAGGGCCTCCCAAGTGCGCCTGCCTAGTCTAGCCAGTGCGAGAGCCTCATCCCTGTCGTTGTCACCACGGAGGACCCCCTCATCCTCATCCCCGTCAGTGTCCTCCTCATCGGAGGAGACATGCAGCTCCTCCATCTCCTCCTCAGCCAGCTCATCTCCCCGTTGCAGCGCGAGGTTGTAAAGGGCACTGCAGGCGACGACAATGCGTGATACCCTCTGCAGACTGTATTGCAGAGCTTCACCAGACCTGGCCAAGCACTGGAACCGCATCTTCAGCATCCCGATAGTCTGCTTCACCAAGTTGCAAGCTGCTGCATGAGCCTCATTATAGCGTCACTCTGCTGCAGTCTGAGGCCGCTGCATGGGTGTCATCAGCCATGGCCTCTGTGGGTAGCCCTTGTCCCCAAGGAGCCAACCCTGCAGCCTCTGTGGACCCTGGAATACTGCAGGGATCTGCGAGTGGCTCAGGATGTAGGTGTCGTACACACTCACTCGAAACCGTGCTCACACCTGCAGGATGTGTTTCTGGTGGTCGCATACCAGCTGCATGTTCAGTGAGTGGAAGCCCTTGCAGTTGATGAAGTCCACTGAGTGTAGCGATGGAGACCTGAGTGCCACATGAGTGTAGTGAATCGCACCTTGCACTTGTGGGAATCCCAAGATCAGGGCAAATCCAATGCCCCTTGCATCCTGGCTGTCCCGGTCCCGGGCGAAATGCACAAAGTTGTGTGCCATGGAGAAGATGGCATCTGTGACCTCATGGATGCATTTGTGGGTGGTGGATTGTGAAATCCCGCAGAAGTCACCTGTGGAGCCCTGAAAGGAGCCACTGGCATAGAAATGGAGCGCCACAGTCACTTTCACAGCCACTGGCAGTGGATGCCCTCCATGTCCCCTTGGCGCCAAGTCCTGCAGTAAGTGGCAGATATGAGTGACCAGGTCCCTAGACATGCGCAGTCATCAGCAACACTGGTTCTCAGTCATTTGCAGGAATGGCAGGCGGTTTCTATAGACCCTGGGTGTCACTAGGCGCTGACTAGCCATGGCTCGCTGTCGCTCCTGGGCAGCGTGTGCGGGAGCCTCTGCTGCTCCTTCTTCATGAGGTTGCTGCTCCTGCCTTTGTGTGGCCAGGTGCCTCAGTTACTCTCTCCTCCGTCTTCTACGCTCTCTGTAGGCCACCAGACATACAGCTAGGTCACCAGGATCCATGATTCTAACGTGGTCCTCCTGCAGCATGAAAGAGAGAGAGATGTGGTTATCATGACTGTACTTAGCACCTTTCCTGGCCCTGTGTGACCGCCCCTTAACGCTTCCCATAGAGTGCTGGTCACCCGTTGGATGGCCAGAGGTGTGCGCGCTGCATGGCTGCCCTGTCAACCGGCGACATGGGGGACATTGGTCCAAACCAGGATGCTGAGTTTGCAAGGGGCTGTGAGTGTCTCCAGCGGTGACTGCTACATGGCCAGAGTTGGCGAGGAGATTGTACAACGTGTGCAGTCCAACTGCTCCGTGGTCTGATTAAGTGGTGGTGGACTCGAAGTCTGTGCCGGGGGGTGGTGTGGGGTGGTGGTGGGTGGGGGGAGGGTGCGCAAGGTAGCCTTGGTGGCCCTTTGGTGCCTCTACGTTGCTTGCATGGGCAGGCAGGCTAGGAGCCTGACACCTGATCTGTCTCAGCTGCCGAGGCATGGTCAGTTTATACAGATGTCCCTAATGCGTGGCCACTTCCCTCGCTTACCCTCCTCCCTCCCACCTGTGCGCAGGATGTAACGCAAGGGCAGCACTTGACCCTCCCCCTCCTCAGCAGTCGCCTCCGAGGCTGGCCAGCACTTGCCCCCAGACAACCCCCCAACCCTCAGCAGTGACCTCGGAAGTTGGCCAGCATGTACCCCCGGACACCTGCTGCCCCCCACCCCACAGCAGCTGCCTTCGGGCCCAGGCATCAGTTGCCCCCCAGTGCCCCTGAGGCCTGTAAATAACAGGTGAGCTGTGGAGAACGCTGCTGCTCACTCACCTCACTTCCCCCAACGTGAAGGCTGCCAAGTGCTCGGCCCCTGCGTGCTGTTGTGAAACACATTGGCCTGCTTTCCCACCAACATGGGCGGATGATATGGCGGGGTTTCATGCTGATGTATTACAATTAGCTCCCCACCGACCGATGGTGGGAAACGCGGCCTGCTGTTGGCGGGCTGAGCGGAAGATCGCGATCCGCCTTCATGCCGTCGTGAAGTGGGTTCCGCCATATTTTCCGCGCACACCACCTATCACTCCCGCCG
Organism: Cetorhinus maximus; assembly: GCF_964194155.1. Classification (NCBI taxonomy): domain Eukaryota; kingdom Metazoa; phylum Chordata; class Chondrichthyes; order Lamniformes; family Cetorhinidae; genus Cetorhinus; species Cetorhinus maximus. The sequence goes on along the minus strand of NC_135882.1, from coordinate 121,112,031 downwards.
CCAACGGGCTCGGAAAATTCCGCCTATTGTTGCAAAACTTTCTAATGTCTCTATAATGCTGATCACCAATACAATGTCAAAAAAGTAGAAATACTTAGTTTATTTGTAAATACTATCATTTTCACGTTAAAATGCCTGTGCTTCACCTCATGAATTCCTTTTAGAGTGCAGCGATCAAACATAAATGCAGCTTGTAAGGATGAAATAAAAATATACAAGAGGAAGAACCTGAAGTGTAATTGCGATTGTAAACTGGCTCCCTTTAGGGATTTCTCTACTGTTCTATTTATAAAATGAAAACATAATGCACACCTCATGTGACTGTAACTTTTGTCATGCCCAGGAGAGGTATGTCCTATCCATAACTTATAAAACATGAACTGGAATCAGTTTGGATTCTTCTGGAACTAACTTTTCTTTTAAAAATGGACATTAAAAGGCTGCAAAATATGGCCACCGAGACTCACCTGACTTGGTCTGTGGATTCCAATGACCACACTGTCTCTAAAGGACGAAAGGATACCTCCAGATTAACCAGTACTCATCTCCTGAAACAAACCAAAAGGTGTTTCCTGACTTGAAGGGGTCTTTTCAGAACAAAAGGCAGTGATTCTCTCAGACCTGAAGACCCAGGTTGTGACTAATTAATTTAAACCCTACACAATATTTGGAAGGGAGCTGTGAAGGACCACATGGGAGCAGCCATCTTGGCCTCCCTTTGAAAAAAGTCTTTTAATGCCGCCTAAAAGAGCATAGAATATCAACTGCAGAGTCAGCAGCAACAGAAAGGCCAGCAACAGCTTTCGTTTTTAAAAACTGGAGACTGCAACACCTAAAGGTCCCCAAGCCCGTTCCTTTTCAAGTCCACCAGTACAGAAAACTGATCTCTAACTTCATGACCTGCTGAAAGTTCATCCCTATGAGGGAGTCCTGCAACAATTCTGCTATGCGACACTGGCTGTTGAATCCATTGTCAAGGAGTGAATTAAGGGACACTTTCCCATTTGGCCCAGGGGTGGGGATGGGTGGTCCTGAATCTCTGTTGAAAGGGGCGTGAGAGGTCTGTACTGTTTAATCTATGTCGGGAGCGGGGGAGAGTGGGGGGAGGGGGGGTGGGGGGAGGGTAGAGTGCGATAAGAAAGCTGTCGAGAGGAGAGTGCTGTGTGCATGTGTTAAATTCGATGATCAAGAGTATTGGTAAAACAGCGTCGCAATTGTAGACAAAACAGTTTGTGGGATGAGTGCCTTAAAAATGGGACAGTCTCTGGAAATCCGGGATGGTTGGTCATCCTATTTTATTAAGGCCTACAACACATGTTTTCTTTTCAAGATGAGCGAATCATGTGAATTACAAAACATTCTTTTGTTTATAACTTGTAAAAGTGTACTATTCTCTAACTTTATTTTTCCTCAAGTGCGGATGTGCGTTTGTGTGAGTGGTGAGTGAATGATGTAGCATTAGACTTTCAGGATGCACACGTGAATAAGTAATCCTCGTTATTTAAACCCATGAAAAGCTTGCTGTTGGTCATTGAAATTGTCCACGCATTCACGAGTTAGGAAGTACACATATTTTCCTTTTCAAAAACACACTGATTACAGACACTAAGCGAAGGGAACAAGAGTTTCAATAGATCTCCCTCATCCATGTCTGTAACACTTTATGATGACACTGTTGTGAGGATAGTATCAGATAGTGATCTTAACATTTTTGGATTTGTTTCCCATTAGTAGGCCCATTGCGTGTGTTTTAATTCACTGGGTATAAGGATTTACTGAGAATCATTCATATGGCATTAATATTGCTTAAGTGGAAAACATGAGGTCAAGTCTGTCATTTTTTTCCATGACATTCAGTTAGTGTTAAAATAATCAGGGGAGAGTCATATTTTATAAGATATTTATTGTGTGCTGTAATACTGCTGAGTTTTATATTGCACTTTTGTTCATATCCTGGTTTCACTTCCTTTGATTCAATAAACGTGAACTCTACCACAGAAAGTAGACCCATTAAAACAGATATGACATTTGTAGAGAATATGAACATGGAGAGAGTGCGAAATAAATATTTTACTTTCATCTTTAATTTGTTTCTTCCTTCTCCACTCTAGTGGAGCAGATAAATCTGCATTAATTTCTTCAACAGAATATTCTAAACCCTCAAAGTCAAGAACAGCAATTGCATGACAACATTATCATCTTCAAGTTCCCCTCCAAATTGCTATTAGTTAGACTCATCCAAAGCTTTAATAGTTGCATTGAAAGTTTGAAAGATACCAACAATTAAAATTCATTTAAGAAAAGGGAAGAGCCTAACAAGACAATAGTGTAGTGTGCTTAATGTTAGCAATAGAAAATTAATCTATTATCACAGATAGAAGAAATAAAACTACTTTCCGACATGGAATGAGCACTATTTCCTCCAGTTAAATATTAGCAAGACCAAAACAGTTCTCTTCACCCCCAGCATCAACACTGCACCCTTGCCACCATTTCTACCCCCTCCCTGACCACTGTCTGTTTGAACCAGACCATTCAAAATCTCAATGTCAAATTTGATACTCTGCCGCCACAAGTTGAGTGTCTGAATTGAACTATATATTTTTTAAATATCTGAATTTAGTGTGCATTGATATAAATTTATACCAATGCAGAATTTTCCATTTGTATTTTTAAATTAACTGTAATAAAGCAGGATGTGTGCTATTAGGCAACACTTAGTTATTCTTGTCTATGACTGTAGTGCAGAGTTCAGACTTTTCTCTGATCAGGCCATAAAACTTCAAATTGTGTAATAGTCTGTTAATGCTGCATTTAGAAAATGGTTTTCATGGCTAATGTTTTCTAGTAATTGAATTTTTTGAAATGATCCATTGGGTAAGTTAGCTTAGAAAATGTTTCCAATTCCATTATTTCATATCCACTGATTTGGAAGAAAATGGACAAAATCAGAATTTAGGACCAACTTGAAAACTGGACAAATTGAGGTAGCCAAATTGCCAATTATTCCAGCTCATTTTACTTTCAGTACTTACGATGGGCAGATCTGGAAGAAAAACCTGCCTAAATATGTGATTCAGTGACACAAATTGCAGAGTGCTCACTTGCCAGTTAGATAGTTTGAAGATCACATTGAAGGCTCTATCAAATCACATTCATGAGTATAGTTTTGGTGAAGGGTCTTACTGCTGTAATATTAAATGTCTTTCTCTTTCAAATGCTAGGACAAAGCAGCCCGCTTGATTGGCACCCCTGCCACAAACATTCACTCCCTCCACCACCGACGCACAGCAGCAGCAGTGTGTACCATCTACAAGATGCACTGCAGGAACTCACCAAGGCTCCTTAGGCAGCACCTTCCAAACACTTGACCATAACATCTAGAAGGACAACAGCAGCAGACGCGTGCAAACACCACCACCTAGAAGTTCCCCTCCAAGCCATTCACCATCTTGACATGGAATTATATCACCGCTCCTTCACTGTCGCTGGGTCAAAATCCTGGATCTCCCTCCCTAACAGCACTGTGGGTGTACCTACACCATATGGACTGCAACAGTTCAAGAAGGAAGCTCACCACCGCCTTTTCAAGAGCAATTAGGGAAGGGCAATAAATGCTGGCCTAGCCAGCAATGCCCGCATTCCATAAATTAATTTTAAAAAATTCCTGTCTTGCCGTGGGCTTACGCGTCTAGAAATTCGACCACATCTGTTTTGTATGCAAAGCAGTTGCCTAAACCTGCTGTAGCATGGGCAGGAAGCACACACTCATTGTGAGTCAGAAATGCACTGCCTGCTATATTGATAATGGGCAAAGAAAAATTGACATGCTGTGGTCTTGCACTCAGGAAAACTAGGCTTTCAGGTAGCCTGATATGCTGTCCTTAAGGAGACCGTCTGTTATGCTGTAACCAACAAGGTAAGTTTTTAAGATACTTAGCTGAACGTTGAGCTAGGAGGCGAAGGAGTGCTCTCTCCAAACCCTTATTGGAGCAATGCGAATCTGCACCTCTGCTGCCAATCCCGCTAGTCACCAATCACTTATCCTGATCACTATTACCTCCTGACCCAATCACAACCATCCACAGTGTTCTTATTTAGCTGAGGGTCACTGCTAGTGTCACAGCAGCGCAAACTTCAAACATGCATTGCCCGGAAAACTGTCTCTTACTCTCTGCAGCTTGCCTGCTTCATGGGAATGAGACTAAAGGCAGACTGACAGGGGTGCCATGGGCCTCACCATTCTGCTGCAGGGAATGTGTTCTGTACCCACCTTGTGCCAAATCTCTAGGCCATTCTGTTTTTACTTCAGCAATTGTTTTGCTTTCTTTTGGAAATACCTGGAAGTACAGCAGCTTCACAAAGGCCAAGAGGGTGCAGGAAAAGGAGCATGGAAGAAACAAAATATGCTGCATAAAAGGTTTTATTGTACAATTATGCAAGTAGATAATGATTCTTGATGGCGTAACTATTTGAAGCTATGATATTTAAAAAAATATATATAATGATAGCCAAGATTTTTCAATTGACAATATTAGTACAACAGCACCAACCCATTAGAGACTACCGAATAAGTCATATTGGACTTGAAATATTGAACGGAATTGTCCCTGAAATTGGCAAATTCCAATATCGGGCAAGGAAAGCTGCATTTGACCCATTGACGGCAATGGCAGCTTTTGCCGCCATATCGTGTGGCACTTTGTTTAAAAAATGCAGAGGCATGTGTTTCATGTCGGATCGCTGGCAGGGCAGCCTCTGTATCACCCGCCCCGCTGTCATCTCAGGCCTACAGAAACCCAGGTGCCATATTTAAAGCGTGCACCTGTGTAGAGCTAGCTCTCCCTAAGGGATCGAAAGCTGCTGGAAAGTCATGGCTGCCAAAGGGAGGAAATATGCTGCCCCAAAATTTAGCAACGCCTCCCTTGAGTGCCTACCAGATGCAGTGGAGGACTGCCATGAAGTCCTCTATCCCCACTCTGGGACAAGACCAGCAAGCAAGGTTACCAACCCAGCATGGGAGGTGGTGGCAGTAGTGATCAGTGCCAACACCCTGCAAAAGAGGATAGCCACCCAGTACAGGAAGAGGATGAATGATTTGCTCCATTCCGCCAGGATAATTCACTCTTTTCTCATCACTCTCAATTCATGCCTCACAAACCCATCACACATCCTCAGGGATCTCATTCACTGCCAGTTCAAGGGACATTGCCATTCAGTTTCTCCCACACACCTTCATCTGCCCTGCGGATTGTGTCCTCATCCCATCCATGGCACCACTCACAACCCACACATGCCAAACATCATTCTCATCTGGCCCGGCAGGCTATCTGCTTACACTCTCTCCATCTGTATTCATGCAGGACAAGCTGGCAGACAACAAAAGGTTACAGATGGGTGGAAGAATGCCCAGCTTCCAAGATGCTCACAGACCTTGAAAATAGAGCCATCCAGCTGCCGACAATGATCTGGACCATTCCTGTGCTGACAGTGAGGTCAACGGCACGTAACCAAGTGAGGATCCAGCAGGACAATGTCCATCAGACAACCATGCCGTGAGTCAGTTCCCGTTTCGCAGTCCCCTACCATGAACTAATTTTCTCTCCTTGCTTTCACAGGCACATCTGAGAAGCAGCCGAGGGGGTCCATGTGCTAGGTCCTTGATGCCAGCCCTGAGGACAACATGAAAGAGAAACCCGCAGATACCTACATTGAAGACGTGTTACAGTGTTCACCCACACCCTCCAGCACAGAGACACACACCTCCTCCTAATTAGAGATGTGCAGCTCTTGCATCGCATCATCCAGATCCTCCCCCCTTTGCATCATCAGGTTGTGTAGCTCACAGCAAGCCACTATGATGTGCAATACCTTCTGCAGAGTGTACTGCAGTGCTCCACCAGGTCTGTCCAGGCACCGGAAGCTTATTTTCAGGATGCCAATGGTGTACTCAACCAAACTCCGGGTTGTGGCATGAGCCACGTTGTACCTTCTCTCACCAGGAGTCTGAGGTGGCCGCATGGACATCATCAGCCACGTTCTTTGCTGGGTAACCCTTGCCCCTGAGGAGCCAGCCCTGTATCCTATGTGGTCCCTGGAAGATGTCAGGTATCTGAGACCTGCTGAGGATGTACAAGTTGTGGACGCTTCCAGAGTAGCTTGCACAAACCTGCATGATCTGTTTATTATGGGTGCAGAACATTGCTGAACATTGACAGTGAAAGCCTTTGTGGTTCACATGCTGGACTGCTTGTTGCCAGGGAGATTTAAGAGCCAAGTGGGCACAGTCAATGGTACCCTGCACCTGGGGGAATCCATAAATCTCAAATCCCAACGCTGTTGCTTCCTGGCTTACCTGATCCCTGTCGAAATTGAGGAAGGTGCGCGCCTTGACAAAAAGGGCATGTGACCTCCTGGATACATTTGTGGGTAGAGGCTTGTGCGGGCATCTGCAACACTGGTTCTTGCTCATTCGCGGGTAGCACACGTGCGGTCTGTAGACCCTGTGCCTACGCACGATGACGCTGTGGGGTTTATCCCCTGCATGCAGAGGAGGCCGTGCTGCTCCATGGGTCTTCAGGGTTTGGCACCTCCCTTTGCCAAGCCAGGCGCCTCCATTGCTTTCTTCTTCTCTTCTCACCTGTCTATAAGCAATCAGGCAGACAGAAAGATCACCTGGCTCCATGCACCTGATGGTCCCCTCACTGCAACATCAATTAATTATATTGTTGTTTACTTGTAGATCTTTTGTTCAATAGTTTAAACTATGAAGTGATTTTAACGTGATGCTCAGCTGTAATTGAAGCTGGGAGGGAGAGCCTATAAAGGCATAAAGTACTTGAAAAATGGTAGCTAAAATAATTAAGTAAAACATTATTCTGTTATCTTTGGTGGAGTGCTTATCTTTGACATGTTTTACCATTAGGCCGGCCGTTTTCTTCCCCCCTCCACCAACCCCACCTTTTAAAGGCAGTTGTAAAACACAACATTGTTAAAGGACCCCGATGTGGGATTTAAATTTGACGAGGGGAATGATTCCAATGTGTGGCAACAATTAGATGCAAATTTATTACAATTAAGTTACTGATGTTCGACGGAGGGAAACGTGGCCCGCCACTGACATGTGCGGGGAGTGGGGACAATCACATCCTGTGTTTACATTGTCAGGAAACGCAACCAGGGCCTTCTTGCGAGATTCTCTAATCTCGCCACTGAGCACACCTGCTGCGAACGGAGCTGGGAAACCCCAGCCATTATAGTTTCTCTCTCCACAGATGCTGCCAGACCTGCTGAGTTTTTCCAGCACCTTGTTTCTTTTCAAGATCTCCAGCATCTGCAGTATTTTGCCTTTATTATGTAAATAGAGTACTGCTGGCATCAAAGTAACATCGATTGGAAAGTCTAGGTTTTTGGGCAATTCTGGTACGTGAATAGGTTCTCCAATAAGGAAAGCTCAACCGTGTTCTCAATGCAGTGTGATTTATTGGTAAGGCTTTCTTAACTGTTATCACAACACAGTGCTACAAATCACGTCAACATGCATCACCATCTTCAACTAACCTATAATTAAACCAAACTACTAAGATATAATAGAAGGTCAAACAAATCTTCAGAATTCAAGTTTCAATTTGATGTGAATCAGCACAACCACAATGCGGACAAGTTAAAAGAACACATTTTACGGTTCCTGTATTCAATTCCAAAGCAGAAGGAAAGATCCTTTTAAAATCATATACTCAGGCTATGATAAGACAATGCATTTGAATCATGAACCTAGGAATGGCATGCATTAAATCAAAACCTGAAGTAGTCTGTTCCGTGTATAGTTAACATAGCTTACAATTTAATAAAAGCCAGAGCTAGAATAAAGCTTTGTAATGATAGTTTGTTTTTGGCATGGTTGAATTGTGCTTAGGATAGTGCAACAGATGAATTAGCAAAGAAATATTGGTGATAAGAGCTGTGAAAAAAAGAGCCATCTGTTCACAAATATATTGCGCAGGTGGCAGGAATTAAGCCCCACTTCAGCAACAAAGAACACTATTCCAATCCTTCTTTTAAAAAACACTGTAGCATAACTAGATATAATACTTCTGTGAAAGCACTACACTTTTAAGTACTTTTCTAAATTCATAAATAAAAATGCTTAGTAGATTACATTTTAACAGTGCACACTACAAATCTCTTCAGATTCACAAAGGAATAGCAGCTCTCATATCACTCATCACAATAGATGAAAAAATGTTGAAAAAGTTATCATACTGCACTCTCCAGGTTTTGTTCACAGATGAGTTCAGTGTCAATCGTGAAGCTGCTCAATCTTCAGACAAAAGGAAGCTGAATGGAAGATAATACTTAAAAGTAGTCACATTTTTACTTATATTCTACATTTTCTTACTTTTACAAATCAAATCCCATCTACTTGCTCCACTCCTCTCCTCAGGCTTACAGCTTTTCCAGCTGGGAGGTCAAAGAAGCTTAATTTTTATTAATACTCGAGTTCAGATCAGACATGCCTTTTTAGAATAGTGGTGGGATATCTCTGTAATGGATCTTTTTCCAGCATGCAATGCATCAAGGAGCAAGACACAGCTATTGAGACTTGAAAGATTAATTTAGATATTAAAATGAGTGGAAACTTCTTATATGCCATTTCCCGCTGTTCGTGTGTGCAAGATATCTATTCATAATTGAACTGGGTCTGGAACAACACAGATTGATTTAAAAAATACAGTAATATTAAGGTTAGGATCTGGAATGCACTGACTCTGTGGTGGAGGCAAATTCAATCATGGCATTCAAAAGTGAATTGGATTATTTGTTAAAAATGAAAAAAATTACAGGGCTATGGGGAAAAAGGCAGGGGAGTGGTACTAGATGATTAACTCTTGTAGAGAGCCAACACAGAAATGACAGGCTAAATGAGCCTCCTTCTATGCTGTAGCCATTCTATGATTTATCTTTGTTTGCCTTCCCACTGCACATAAGAGTGTCATGAGCATTTGTTCTAAGTTCTTTGCTTCCAGCATCGTCAATATTGTTAATCCCCAACTGGAATGCCTTTATTGAGGAGTTTGTAAGAAGAGGACCAATAGAGGGGTGCCAAGTTATACAAGAGGTGGTTTGTGCCTATTGACCAGCACCCACTGCCACCTCCCCACACTCCGCCTCTCCCCCCACCCACCAACCCCGGCCACCTTCCCCCCCACCCCACGGCCACCTCCACACCCCCTCAACGTCTACAGGCAGAATTGAATACATCTTACTCTGGCAGGCCATTAGTGCAGGTGGTGGCTCTATTCACCAAAGGAAACTGGGACCGTGGATCCAACGGCACCACTAATATGTTACTGCTTGAATAACAATAATGTTGCATGCTCCCTCAGAAGTATCCTGTGTCAATAGATAGATAGGTTCTTGATTGGTAAGGAGATCAAAGGTTACGGGGAGAAGGCAGAATGGGGTTGAGAAACTTATCAGCCATGACTGAATGGCGGAGTAGACTCGATGGGCTGAATGGCCAAATTTCTGCTCCTATGTCTTCTGATCTTATGGTCTAAAAATGTCCCCTTTCTCTATGCTAATCTTTTAAATATACTAGACCTAAGATGCAGCAAGTTAAAATGGAATCACACAGAGAAAAACATATCTGTTCAGTTCCGGATAAGCTAAATGGAATGACCTTTATGAATGAAAAGGTTGAAGATAACATTCAAAGTATCAGCTAGCCAATACCATTGTCTATGATTGGCATTCAATATTAATGAATGTGTGTTTGTTCTAATGAAATCATCTGCTGCTTTTGTTTCAGGAGCACTGCAAACCTCACTGAACACAGATCTATGAATGGATCAAAAAGTCAAATGCAGGGCAGTGCCATCTGATGCAAGGACATCTGCAGCATCCAAATCAGGGTGGAACTGGCACATCCAAATGACAGTACCAATTAGTTGTGGCCTGATATTTGGTTCAAACTCCTGTAGGGCATGCTGCAATGCTGATGGAAATATTACCACCAAGTGATAAAGAGAACTACGCACCGCACCACTGTCACTTCAGCAGCTAAGTTGGAGGTTGAGTGCTTGGCAGGACCACATCTTCTCTACAGACGTACCATGCATCTTGGTTTCCTCTCCCTTCAATTTTGTCTGTCATGTTTGACTCCCCTTCAGCCTCGACAATGGTTGCTTAAAGGACTGAGTTACCATTTAAGCATTTCTGAAAGCTTTCAGAATTTTTGTTGTCCTTCTGGAATGCTGCCATTTTAAATGTCCCCATCCTATTAAAATGCACTTAAGTATTTTTTTCTCCTCCAACCACTAGCGTGCTCCCCACATAAACCCAAATCTACAACAGGAGGCTATGCACATTAATGATAATAATGATCTAACTTTTGAAAATAGGGTGAAGGCAACACAATTCAGTCCATCTAAAATCCATTTCTAAAAATTCAGATGTAAACCGCACTCATTAATTCATCGGGGTTGTGGTGTCGCCCTAATACGAGGCAATCAATGTAGTTTGTTGAAAAAGCACAAAGAACGAAAGCCTCTAATCCCCTTTCAGGTGTGACACTTTATCTTGCAGTGACATTCAATGTAACAGCACAGTAAAAACCATTAGATTTCATTCTGTGCCTGTTAGACAATCGACGTTGGCAACAATATGGAACAGTAACCTGACTAAATGGGAGCTGTGGTAAAATTCACAATTCTTTGGTTGAAGGATATTTATTCCAACTTCTAAAACATTGTACTTTCACTAGGTGCAACCTGCAGCACAGTACAAAGACCACTGAAGATGATAGCTTAAATAACCCAGGGCAACAAAAGACCTGAAGAAACAAATCTGAATAACATTCACAGAGAGTGCTGGGCTGAGGAAAGGTCATCGACCTGAAATGTTAATTCTGTTTCTCTCTCCACAGATACTGTCTGACCTGCTGACTATTTCCAACATTCTCTGTTTTTATTTCAGATTCCCAGCATTTTGCTTTTGTCTCAATAATAGTCACTTGTTTTTGAGTTGAGTTGACATCAGGCTCATATAAGAGAGCGGACTCGATATTGTAGATAGTTCTGGATAAGGCTGAAGGCCCATTTGCTTATTGTCTTTTAACTTCTGAACAATAACTCTGGCAAAGTCTTCTCCTTGGTTGTCACTAGTGTCTAGGAGTTGTCGGACTTTGGCTGTTCTTGTAGGTTTGGTGCTGGTGAGCTCATAATCCTCCTTCATTATTAGGTCACGGGAAATCAAGGCATCTAGGGCTTGATTCAGACATGCTTCTGTCATCTGATTGATAATATCCTCCCTTTTGCTTTGAATCCACTGGTGAGCCACGCCTTGAGAGACACTCTCTGTGAAGAAACCTGCATGGAAGGCTTACATCAGTAAATGGAGCACAGTAAAAACAGCAACAACAGTACAGGGATTAGGCTACCAACATTGGCTGACACTTGCGCAAACAGCAGCATTGAATGTGTTTGGCACATTTTTTTGGTCTGGGTGTCTTGAAAGATACTTTGTGACAGAAAACAGATTACTAGGGGAAATGATGAAGCAATTGTACAAGTACAAGACTTCAAATATGCAACTGTTCTAAAGCTGCATTTGCACCTCTAGATGTCTGGTTTCAGAGCTTACGGATATTCGGGAATGTCACTATGGGCCAGCAATTTGAAGATTGCATTGCTGGAGTTTGCAATGGAGATCTTGATTACGTTACAAAAAAATGATTTCACCAGGTTAAGAAACAAATATTCCTATCTTGACCTGCCATTCTCAATCTCAGATTTCAATTTTGAAAATAGCTTTCCCTTATATGAATGTGAGCAGATGATAACTTACAACAAGTTGTTGTAAGTGTAGATTTTAAAACCAAAAATTTCTAACCTTTTAATGAAGTAATAATGCATTCTGGAATCAATTCATAAGGAAATTTTAATATATATTAATACAATATAGTTAGCTTAGCCAAAAATCCCATCCAAGAAATGAACATTTCACTATGGCCTAAATTTCACACTCCCCAGCTGGGGGCAAGGCGTGGGGTGTGAAATAGGACAAATAGGCTTCCCACTGGGTTGCCGCCCATCGATTTTACGCTCGGGTCAGCAAGGCCTTAGATGGGCCACCAGCCCCTGCAGCAATTGAGGCCCTTAAGAAGCCAATTATTGGCCACTTAAGGGCCATTTCCCACCCAGCCTGAATTTTTAGGCTGGCAGGAGGGTTTCCTGGGTATGGGGGAAGCACGAAAATGATTGGGTGGCGTGGTGGAGGGGGTGGGGGCAGGCGCCTCCATCAGAAGCCCCCATCTAACTTTGGGCGCACGCCATTAAGGTCTGCTGGCCACTGGACCTCCCTCCCCCCCATTCCCCTGGACTCTCACCTGACACCCTAAATGCCCACTCCTCCTCAGGCCTCCTCCACCATCCATGCTCCGGGACCCTGAAAACTTACCTTTTCGTCCAGTACTGGGGCTTAGGCTCCAACATCTTCAGGAAGTTTCTCTTCTGTCCACTGCAGCTTCTGCTGCGGGGCTAAGACGGGGCTTCCTCCTGAGTGAGGGGCAGATGTCTCGCCTGCAGCCAATTAATGCTCATTCGAGGGTGAAATGGCTGCGGGGCAGGCAGATTTGTTGGGATGTATTCACCGCCGACTCTTCGGATGGTGAGGCAGGAAACCCCGCCATGCGAAATATCCTGGCCTATACGTTTTGACCTGGATCAAAGTGAGTACTACAGATGTACCATACCAGCCTATGGCAGTCGTTAGTCAGGCCAGACTATCGCCTCTTCTGCCAAGAGTAAAATTTAGAGACCAAGGAGGAGTCTTCCACACTTTGACACCTCCCCCACCACTCTGCCCCCACCAAGCCCTGCCCTTCCCAACAGCCTTTGTTTTTACACAATAGCAATAAGTCATGCGTTCCTTGCTTTCATAGTTTGCAGAGGCTGGTGTGAATGCAACGCCTCTAGCAGTCTAAACTTACGAATATCTGCAAAAGGCATAAATACATTTTATATGCAGCTAGAATTTGAGATATAAAAAAAATCTGTGTCTTCAATCATAGTTGCACAGATTGATTTCTACACACTAAGTTATAGTCTGTCTGCACTCACCGGTGGAAGATTGGAATGTTATTAATCCATGTTCACAGTCCAGTTCACTTTCAGGAACTCCCCTTCTAGGTGTAAAGGTATCTTCTGGTTGGCATATAGCAGTCTGAGCCAAATTGTCTTCTTCACTGGGTGCAACTAAAGATGGTGTGTATAATTCTTCATCTTGACATTTTATACTAGACAGAGCATTTTCATCTGTGCTTCCTATGAAGGGACATCCATAAAATTCATGCAAACATTATGGGCAAAGATTAAAATGCTTCCCTTCTTATTTTACATGTAAAATCTTTCAACCTTCTTAGAAGCTTTTACAAACATAAATCACATCCTTTTGGAAGTTTGCAAGAAGTTAATAGGAAAGCCATTAATAGTAATATGGGAAAGAAATTAAGATAATGTTTAAAGTATGAGTTAACTGTGAACTATGCTAGGGGTGAATAGCTTGAAATATACAAAAAAAACATACATGTGAAAGACTTGAATTTAAATAATTAGGATGCATTAATGTATGGTGATCTACATTACACTGCATGGAACTATATTGCTGTTCCTTCACTGTCACTGGATCAAAATCCTGGAACTCCTTTCCTATCAGCACTGTATGTGCATCTGCACCAGATAGACTTCAGCAGTTCAAGGAGGAAGTTCACCACCACTTTCAAGAGCAGTTAGGGATGGGCAGCAATGAAAGAATAAAAGAAAAAATGGATTCATTACAGCTCTATTATTTTGCACCAGCGCTCTGGTGTGCAACATGTAGGAGTTATACAAATGGTCTTGACAATACATAACGGGGGAGAAATATGTTCATGCAACACTGTTTTATGTCAATTTCGCAGGCGCAGGCAGTGCTATATAGCCCACACTGCGCTTTTCATTTGAAGAATACTGCTGATGTGGCCCATTGTCCTGCCTGCCCTGAGAATCAACAATATGTGAATAAATTTCTCCCTCAAAATGATTTATTTGAGCTATTTTCTGCTCGTAACCACAACAATTTCTCTCTCAGTTAAGAAGACTAAAAATTGACGTTTTCAACCTTTCAGTTGCACTGTCAGGCAATGTCAAAAGATTTATTGACCCCAAGTTGAGTTTCTTCCCATCACATTGCCTGCCTTCACTACTATCTTAGCTCTTTTGCTACTGAAACTCTCATTCACATATTCACCACTCCTAGACTTGATTCTGATGCTCTCCTTGCCAGCATCCCATCTCCCTTCCTTGGTAAACTGCAGCTTATATCCTACCTTGTATCAATTTCAATTTCCTCATTTCCCTTGGCTTCTATGGTGTCCTGATCCACTAACATCTAAAATGTAAAATTCCTGTCCTTGTCTTGAAATACCTCCAGAGCTTTCCCCTCCCTACCTCGATAACTGTTTCTCATCTTACAATCCTTCTCTCCCAAACTCTCTCTGCCTCTGTGTATCCCCTCCTTTCCCACCAATGGGCATCCCTTTAGTCAAATAGAGCTCACTCTTTGGAATTTGTCCCTCAAACCCCTCGTCATTCTAACTTCTAAGACCAGGACTTTTGTTAAGCATCTGGTCATCCCTCCGAAATATCTATTTCTTTGACACAGCATCAGTTTCTTTTCCAATGGCTAAGTAAAACACTTGTCCTTGCTCCTCTCTATATCCGGTGTAGAAATCTACACTACATTTCTTAACTTCCTTCATATCAATTATCATCTATAATTCCAGTGCTTTCTGCTAAGCATACTCCAAATCAGAAGCTCTCAAGTGTTTTGTTTCTGCGCGGACCCTCCCTCCCATTTTATAAAAAAATCCATAGACACCCTATAACAAAACACAAACATTTTTCAGTACAAAAATTGGTTTCTGCAATTAAGCAAAAATGATGATTATTTTCGTTTTAACTACTTAATGTGAAACTGATTACTGGTGCTGAACAATAGTTGTCAAGGTGTGGAGGTATCTTTGACAAACACTTGCACATGCGTTACAATACAATCTCAGTAGAGGCCAGTAACTTTTTTAAAAATGAGCTCTCAGTTATTAACTGAAAGAATGCCAATTACACCACAAAAGTTCATGTTTTAAACAAAAACTTTACTTTACAAGAGTTAATCAAAGCAAACACTAACTTGGCGCTATATTTTGTAAACATTTATAATTAAAAAAAACTCAACAGAACACTCCCCATTCTACATTTATTTCCATCCAGAAGTTCCCTTACTTTACAGGGTCCTGATTGCTCCTTCGCTTCTCCTGGGGCTAAACCAAGGTATGTCACAACTCTCAGGAATTCACTTTGATTCTTCTCAGTGTTCCCACTATTCTCTGTGGTTTGAGATTCTCTTGGGGTCCTTTCACTAACATCTGGCTAGGCAAACCCTCCAACTCTCCTTCAACACCTCATGATTGTGGATTACCTAGCTCAAGCGTAAGCCTCACTGCATTCTTGCTTGGTGACTCCATATCAGAAATACCCCTAGTTTCTGATAGCCCTCTGCTCCTGGTCCACAGCTCTTGGCAAGTTCTTTCTCTGCCTTCTCCAAACTGCTCTGGGCCCAGGCTTCAACTGCTAGCTTCTGTGAGAAAATCTACCAGGTAAAACCCAAAACCAAAAGGAAGCCTCCCAGCAATCTATCCCCACAGCAATGTGGCATGCCTGGAATGTTCCAGATAGAGATTCAAACCAATTATCTTCAATTTCCAAACCTCCCCTTTATTCTGGGGAACCATATGAATAATTTAAACCCTTTACTGAGACAGTTGTAGATATCCTAACTCCACCCAGAAGTTCTGAGGAGTAACCCATTGTTTTCTTTCTGATGCTTCCCATTTGACCTTATTAATTACTTTAGGTTTGTTTACCAGCTTCTCAAACCAGGCGTTTTCATTTATCCTACATTTAAAAATTTCAATTCCCAAACTAAAAGTTACACTTCTAAAACATAATGAATCAATGTTCATCCTTGTCCGGTTTTTAATTGGTGTAACTGCTGAATATCCAGATTCACATAAGCAGATTGTCTTAATGGGACCAACACTTTCAGGGCTGCAGAAGCAGCAGTGTTACATTCATTGGAGAATTCACATTCGGAGCCCTCACAGTCTCCAATACCCAGAGGGCTCAATGTATCCAATAGAATGGCATCATAGAATAAAGTAGCATAGAAGGAGGTCATTCAAACCATTAAGCCTACATTGCTTCTTTCAAAAAGAAATTCAGGTAGTCCCACTCCCTGGTTTTTTCACCACATGTCTGCAATTGTAACTTCTTCAAATATTTATTCAATTCCCCTTTTGAAGCTACCACTGAATCTGGTTCTACACCCTATTAGGATTACGAAGCTGCCTATCACCAGTTGGAACACAAGCTGTATATCTCCATACCAGTGCTTACTGCAGCACTATTCAAACAGCCTCAGAGCTCCATAGCACCACCAACAATCCTAACCTCTGTCCAACAGTTGGTTTAGAACAATTGCTCTTGCTTCTCCTCTTTCTATGTTTAAGCAAACGGTTGGTCTTTTCCCCAGAGGTTGATTCAGTGGGCTGGTCTGGCCACTGCTCTGTAAATATTTCCATTTGTTTATACTACCTCTTGTTGCAAGCATGTTCCACACAGAGAATTAGCAAGGCCCATTTCCCTCCACCCATATCTTCCAGACACTTCTGACTGTTTTTAGACCCTGCTTTTATCAGGCTTTCCTCAAGGGGAATCAATTCTGCAGGTTCTTCCTGCCATTTGCTTTCCTCTCTTTAGAGCTTCCTGCTGCCTCTGACTAAGGGCCTAAATAGTCCTCCTTCGAATGCTGAATTTGGCAAACTCTGGTTTGGAACTTTGCTCCCGAGTCAGGTAATGAGAATCAGGTAATTTCTTGGCTCGCCATACCGACCTCAAGGGTGTTTAGTTCAGTAAGCACGGGGAACAGTCATTCCCTGGTTCATTCCCCAGGGCAATGCCTTGGCCAGAGTCAACCTGCCCATTTTGAATTTGAACAAAATTTGGCAGTAAACTGTTCCATGCTGCGGTCTCCATGGCAACGCCTCCACCAGAGCCCACTTGTCAACCAATCAGCACTCTCTTCTCATGCAGTATTAATTGTTGTTCCCCTTTACAATTGGTAATTTCTTGCAAGCTGTCCTGATGAGTGCAAGATGAAAAGCTTTGATAGTATGCCTCTTTTTTCAGCAATATTTGAACTCAACACTGAGTTCAAAAGGCCCTGCTGAGTTTGGGATTCACATGTGCGGGAGTCACTTCCCTCCTGCCCGGCAAAAATAGGATGTGTCAGAAATGGAAGCAGGACTTCTGGATCTGGGTTCTGCCCGCCATTTTAATAAGGTCCCCAGATTCTCCACAAGCCTGTGGAAATCAAGGCCTCTACACTTGCTGTTTTGCGGTTTCGATAACTGGAGACCTCTACCAAAGCTTCAATCCGCATATGTGCCTATAATTCAAATAATTGGCTCACATTTGTCATGATAATAGCTGATTGTGGTTGTGAATTCCAGTATAGGGTACTATACAGTACTCTGTACTGTATACAGGGTCACCTGACCTGGGGATTGAAGGTCAGGTAGCACATGTTGGAGTCTGTCTTGATAGAGTTCAGACACTGCAGATATGTGTTCATGTTAGGAAAATTGTCATCAATAAAGTTATCTCAGCCACAATGTCGACAGCCTGTGTGCATTGTTAAAAAAAGAAACAAGACATGGTGTCAGAAGTAAACTGAACGCAACAATGGAGGTTCTGAAACTACCGATACAGCTCAGTTTGGAGGGAAATCTCTGGAGGAAGTTCTGGCAGCGATTCAAGCTGTACCTCACAGTGATGGGCAGTGGTAAAAATGATCCTCAGATGGTGTTCCATCTTTTTTCACATAGCAGGGGAAGACGTCTATAACACATTCACATTTGAAAGTAATCAGAAACAAAATGACTTGAAAGAAATAATAGAAAAATTTGAAGCCTACTGCAGCCCTAAGAAAATCATCATGTATGAAGGATACCGTTTTTTTAATGTGCATGCAAGACAGTGACAACATTAGTCAGTATGTAACTGAGCTGAGATAATGAGCTAAATCATGTGAATTTGGAGAGCTTGAAGAATCATTCATCTGAGATAGAACAATTTGTGGGATCGCAAACGACACTCAGAGAGAACGGCTTTTGAGAGAAGTTGATCTCAAGCTGGAGAAAGCAATAAATATCTGCAGAGCGATATTTAGATATTAAATGCCAGATTAAACAAATGACCAAAGATGATAAGCTGCACATGGTCAAGCAGTTACATGCAGTTAAACAGAAACAGCCCCAGGAAAGAACAAATAGACAGCCTGAAAGTAACAAGAACAAAACTGCGATTAAAACATTTAAATGTAGCCAATGTAGAACAGAGCGTTTAACACGTGGTAGTTCAACTGTGGAAAGCAGTGTATGAACTGTGATAAACTAAATCACTTCGCTAAGAAATGTAAATCGAAGAAAGTGCACACGATTGACACAGACACTGGAACTGAAATTCCATTGGTGCAGTAACAACAAATTCCACAGAAGACAAATGGAAGGTTGATTTAAAAATTGCCAACATGATGGTGAATTTCAAGCTTGACACAGGTGCACAAGCAGACATCATTCCCATAAGTCTGTATCGTAAGATAAGCAAAGAAAAACAGCTAATTAAAACAAAAGTGAAGCTGCCTACTTATACAGGTGAAAAAATTGCAGTAGAAGGCAAGTGCATACTTAAAGTGAACTACAAAAAACACTTCCGTTCATAGTGGTGAAAACTGATGCAAAACCCATTCTTGGAATCAAAGCTTGTAAAAATTTGAAGCTAATCAAGGGAAAAATGACTGTCACCACTGATGACATCCTCAGCAAGTATAAAGATATGTTTTGGGGATAGGTTGCCTAAAGTGGGAGCACACCATCAGGAGTGACGAAACCATGACACCCAAAGTACACCCGCTCAGGAAAATACCAGTAATGCTGAGAGACTGACAGAATGGAGAAACTTCACATCATCAAGAACCGACAAAGTGGTTAATCCAATTCTAACTGTAGAAAAATCAGATGGAAACCTGCAAATTTGTCTGGATCCCAGGCAGGACCTAAACCAGGCAGTATAAAGACAGCATTACCAGCTGCCCACAGTTGAAGAGATCACGAGCAAGCTAGCCAATGCTAAACAATATTGAGTCTTGGTTGAGAGTTCAGGCTTCTGGCAGCTCAAGCTGGATGAACGCAGTACTCTGGATGAACTCTGTACCTTCAACACATTATACGGGCGACACAGGTGATAGGAAGAGAATCACTGAAATAAATCATTTTAAATCAATTCTTGCTCTCCACAGCATGCCTGCAGTGCTCATCTCAGGTAATGGTCCACAATTCTCAGGCACTGAGTTTCACAAATTTGCACAGGGCTGGGAGTTTTGCCACACAACGTCAAGTCCCAAATATCCACAATCCAATGGAATGGTGGAACGTACCGTGCAGACCTTAAAATGCCTGGTGAAGAAAGGAAAGGTGGACAGAAGAGACCCCAACTTGGCTCTGCTGGATTTCAGGAATACTCCATTAAAGGGCGTTGGACCATCTCCAGCACAGCTTCTGATGGGGAGAAGACGAAGAACTGAGCTTCCAACTGTGCCCCAACTGTTACATCCACAGCCTGTGAGCTACAGCGTGCAGGACCTGCTCAAACTGAGACAACAGAAGCAGAAGCAATACTCTGATCGAGGCGCCTGACCTGAACATGGGAGAGACAGTGAGGATTCAGCATGAAGGGATCTGGGATCCTGGTGTTGTCACAGGAATCACAGGAGAACCAAGGTATTACATAGTGCAGACTCCAAACGGACAACAGTACAGGAAAAACTGGAAATTCTTACGGAAAACAAATGAAACACAACCCTGCTCTGAACCAGAAAGTGTAGCTGAAGATCAAAAACCAGGATGCAGCAGTGAAGCAACAGATAACCAGACAAAGCCTGAGAGCCCTGAAAACTATCCAAGGGGTGCTAGTGACACAGAGCCGGAGAAGGCCCCTTGTCCTTCAAAATCACCTCTTGTCACCATTCAGAACATCCAGTGGAAGAATTGTGAAAAAACCAGAGAGATACAGAGATGAGTAAAAGACAAAACAGACTGATCAAAACAGTGAGAAAGAATAGATAAGAGACTTTGTGTACTTGAGTTGTATAAAAGTTTAGAACAAAAAACGGAATGTCATGATCATAGCTGACTGCGGTTGTGGACTCCAGTATTAGATACTATAGGGCACTCTGTACTATATACAGGGTCACTTGATCTCAAGGTTGAGGGTCAGTTAGCACATGTCGGAGCCTGTCTTGATAGTGTTCAAACACTGCAGATATGTGTTCATGTTAGGAAAATGTGTTATCAATAAAGTTAGCTCAGCCACAATGTTGGCAGCCTGTGTGCATCATTAAAAAAAGAAAACAAGACGACGCCATCCAGAAGCACAATGGTGTGTGAGTGTGTGTGTGTGTGTTCATATGCCTCACACCAGACTCCCAAAGTAACTGCTCTACTTAGAACTCGGCAGGAGACTGTCTTCTACTGTGAAGAGACACAAAAATTTAAGTTTAAGATTTATGTTTGTGATTGAAGTATGTCACTTTCAAACTTAACATGGAATTTAATTGTATTATGATCACTATTTTCCAGCAGATCTTTTATTATGACATTACTAATGCCTGTGTCATTTCCTCATTGACCATGATAATTTCTCTCCTCTCTGCTTCTAAGAGACCAACATTTACTTTAGTGAATTTTTCCTTTTTATATCTTTGTATAAGCTCCTACAATTTTTTTTTCATAAACCTGGCTAGTTTATTCTCAGACTCAATTTTTTTCCTGTTTTTAAAAAAAAATCAACTTTTTGGTGACCCTTTGTTGGTTTCTAAAACACTCCCAATGCTCACACTGCTACTGTTCTTTGCAACATCATAAGCCTCTTCTTTTAGTCTAATACTATCCTGAACTTACTGAGTGAGCCACAGATGAGTCTAGCTAAGTTTTTGTTTTTTAATGGAATGTATTTTTCTTGAACATTTTGATTGGTTCTTTGTTTACTTATTTATTATCCATCTTGTCTATTTACCAAAGCAACCTTAGCCAGTTGTCCCCTTATACCCATGTGATTGGTTTTTTGTTTAAGTTTAAGATTTTTGGTTATGATTGGAGTACGTTACTTTCAAACTTAACATGGAATTCAATTGTATTATGATCACTATATCCCAGTAAATTTTTTCCTATGACATTACTAATTAACCCTGCCTCATTACACAATACTAGATGGACAATAGATTTTTCCCTAGTCAGTTCCACAACATATTACACCAACAAACTGTCATAGAAACATTCTACAAATTCATCTTCTGGATCACCCTTTGCAATTTGATTGTCCCAGTCTGTGAAAAAATTAAAGTTATCCACAAATATTACATAGCCTTTGTTCCAAGCTCCAATAATATACCTAGGCCAGAATATTACGACCCGCGGGCTGGCGCACAGCTGACCTGAACGGACGTGAAATAGTGCAAGATGACATCGGTGAGTTGTCATCTCGCACTAGCGCAATATTTCACTCGGTGTGCATGCGCGGCAATCGGAAGTGCGCCCACCGACAAATAAGTGGGCAATTAAGCCCATTAACAATGCAATCAACAGCGAATTCACATGGCCCATCCAAATTTACGGTTGGTGGACAGGCCATTCTCCCAGGCGGCTTTCACATTTTTACTCAAACCTCGATCCAGGGCGATATGAAATCTCCATGGGGAAATAAAATAAAGAGAGATATCTGGGTACTGGTTGTTTTATGAGGTATGCTTTCAGGTGCTTGATTTATGCCGCATGAACATTTTTTGCAGCATTTTTATCATGTCCTTTAGTCTATGGAGGTCTGCAGCTCCCTGGGGCAGCTGTGTGCCTTCAGGAGCTCACTAAAAGCGCTCACCCACACTCTCAGTTATGTCGGCGCCCGCCCTCTTCCTGCCCTCACCCGGAAGCGCTGAGCATTTCAGCCCGCATTTCACACTGGTTAGCCGTTAATTGGCCAGCCAGCGTGAAATTGTCGTCGGGGGCCGATCGCAGCTGGTGGCCCATTTCCCATCCGCTCCTGGGCCTGCTGTTCGCCCATGCCCAACGACTGAAAATTTCAGGCCCTAATATCATAGTCCATATGTTTTAGCTGTAGCTTTTCAAGTTTTAGAAGCTGAAATTGAAAAACCCTGGCAAATATCTAGAGACTGGTAAACCACAAACTTAAGATAATTACAATTCCAAAATCAATAAACAACTTGTGTTTACTGGCTAAAGTCACAGCTAAAGAGGGGAGAGTCATAAGATGACAGATGGGCTTAATGAACTGAAGAACTGGAGATATGAAGTCTGCACTTATTCCATTAGTGATACAAGTTATTTATGTGGTTTCTCAGAATTAAGAAAAGCTTTATATTTAAAAGGCAGTTAATTTGCACTTCTACCTGGGAACAAGCTACGTGTGTTACATTACAATGGAGATGGGTGGAGCTTAGTGAGATTCTTTGGTTTGAGTTATCTCTGTGAATTTAGTTAGGGTATAGCCAACAGGCAAGACTGGTTGAGAGAAGCATCTAAAAGACTCTGTCAATTTTGGGTTTTATGTAGTTTGTAGCTCCTTCAAGGTTGGGAGATAAAGCCAGACCTACACCTAATGTAGAGTTAAAGCTTGATCTATTATTACTCATGACACAGCCTGTGATTGGGAGCTGGTATTCAGTATAAGACAAAGTTGGAAAGAAAGAAAAAAACGATTGGAAGATTTAGTTAACTGGAAGCTAAAGGAAGAAATCTACAGTAAGTCTCAATAAAAGACAGTTAACCTTGTTGCAGTTCTGAAAGCAATCAGCTTGTTTGCAGTTTGAAACCAGAGCAGCAGGCTATTAGCAACCAAGGGTGTTTTCTGATGTTTTAAAACACTGCGCAGGAGTCACAGGGAAGCCCATGCTGGAGCTGTGGAATCCAGAATTGTGAGGTTGATAAAGAAATCGGAGAGTGTCTTAGCCAAAAGCTAATGGAAGGATCCCCATGAAATCTTGTACCTTGGCGAATAGCTGGAACACTGAAGAGAAATCAGATTGAATTCCAGATAGTGGTGATATACTTCTGAGTTGGCCTGAGGAAAAGTGAATAAACCTTAAAGATTTTGTAAGATAAAGGAACTCTTAGGGGGAAAACAGAAAGTAGAAAAGAGTTTACAATCTAAGTCTTTATATGCTATAGTATTAAGCTGATAGTGCTTACTTTGTTTCACTCTTTTTGATATACAATAAAGTTTGTTTTTGTTTCAAAATGTGAAATCTTGTGGTGTAATTCTGTCAGTTAATTGCTGGTTGTTTGGATTTCTTCCTTAAACCTTAATGGTCCCTAACAGGATTGTAACATGCTCACCAATGTTTTCTGACTTATTATTCCTAATCTCCACCCATACTGATTCTATTTCATGACCTTCTAAACCCAGACCCTTTCTCACTAATGTCCTTAGGTCATCCTTTACTATCAAGGCTACCCTCCTCCTTTGCCATTTTGTCTTTCTTTCCGAAATATTGTGTACCTAAAAATACTTATTTCCCAACCATGGTCACCTTGTAATAATGTCTCTGTAATAACATGGTCACCTTGTAATAATGTCTCTGTGATATTAATTAAATCTAAACAATTTACTTCTATTTGGTATCTATTCCCCGACTATACAGTCCCTTACTCTACCACATTCCATTTCTCTAACCCCATTTGAATGGCATCGTGCACCATGGTACCATAGTCAATTTGGTCATCCACCCTACATTCCTAAACAAAAACAGAATTACCTGGAAAAATTCTGTTTTAGTTTTTACAGGTAATTCTGTTTTTGTTTTGGATTTCCAGCATCCGCAGTAGTTTTTTGTTTTTATCACCCTACAGTCCTTCTTGTCATCCAAGCAGGTTTCATGTATTATGGGAAGTGCCATTGGATAAAGTTGCTCTGGAATGGTCTTTTGTTGTTGGCTTTTATTTCAAGATTTTGACCATGAGGAACCTCTGTTAGTCCATAACAGATGGATTGAAAGGTGGGGAATGCATGTTCAACTAGGAGTCATTTAGACAGGGCACTAACTGGACCTGTGTGGCTCAAAATGGCAGATTGGTCATCAAATCAGCATTAAAAGCTGTTTGATGTCACAATTTGCCTACTCTGCATGCCACGTCAGACTGGATGATATTTTCTCAGTTCCGTAGTGACAGCAACAGCAAATTTGGCAGCCTATATTATTGGACATTCAAAAATGTATTAAATATATTGTCAGTAGGTCAGTTTTAATGTTGAACATTGTAAATGAATTGCTGGGTCACGAGAAAGAGGTGAAAGGTCAGTTGAGTCACATGACCGGTATGATGCTGACAGTTTGTAAGCGCTAAGCCGATGTGGGGTTATATTAATGGTAATGGGAGAAGCTGCAGTCTGGTGGTAGCGGGCCCCTTGAAACCGTCTCGCAGACCCCTGGGGGGCAGGGGTCCTCTGGTTGAGAGCCCCTGGTCTAAATAGCCACTCCACTTTGAAAATTTCACTCAGAAATTCATGATTTTTAACAAAGGCTGATTAAACAAAAAGAAACTTTAGATCCCTCCCCTAGTTCTACTTCCTTTTCCATTTTTTCTTTAAGCTTCACTATTTTCTCATTAACTTTGCTCCTTACGGCAACACCAATTTAATTTAGTAAGTGGAACATATTCTCTGTTTCCTGCATCATCTCACTGATCTTCCCACCTCTACCATTTCTTAATGTAATCCACTTACTGCCTCTTCCTTGCTTATCAATTCTCCATCGGCCATCTCACGCTTGCCCACCTCTGCATGTGTTTCACCAGCTGACTCAAATACCAGCTTGACCACCTCTGCAATAAATCAATCACACTTACTGCTATTCGTAAAACTGCTGTTTCCTGATACTGAAGGCATAATGTTGTATTGAGGAAGTGAGGGAGCTGTGGGAAACTGAAGGCGAACTCCTTCCGACTGCTGAAAGGAGACATCTTCCTGATGTGAGGATAAGGTTTGTGGTTCTGGATTGATAGCCTGTTGCACAACAGAAAAAGACATACAATACAAATTAAACAGAAATCACGTTATTTTAAAATTTGGAGAGATTGAAATGTTTGAAGTTTACAAACATTTATCTACCAATTAACATAATTTTACATGACAGTTTTGGTGCCTTTGGTAGCATATGCTACCTTTTTAATCTGGCCATAGTCAGATCAGTTATCTGGCAGCCAGAAAACAGTTGCATTTGTGGCCATTTCTCTGTTATCAGTGCTCTAGAATCTACCACATATCATTCACAGGGTGCATTCCACAGCACATGTGGCCAAAAATACTATGAAAAGGCTTTTTTTGTAGCATCTCTGTAACTTGAAGTTATAATGCTCAAAAAGATTTGTCACAAAACAAAAGAGATTTGCAATGAAACAAAATATTTGAATGTTAACAAATCATTTGAAATGCACTACTGCTTGGGCAGAATGTAATACTCAGCACTATAATTTAAAAAAAATGACTGCCCTTCAATTAGTTTACCAAGAATATTGCACTCTTTTGGGTAAATACTAGTTTTCTTCCCTGGCGGTGTACCAACTGCCCTTGAGAGCAGTCAATGGCTTAATTCTGGCCTGTATCAGCCATACTCTTAACTAAGCAGAATGAACACCAACTTAGGGATAATTCTATATCTAGCTTCGTTTCGGTCCTTAAATAAGCATGACATCTTCACTCAGAAACTCCCCACAGCTACACAAGTAAGATGGAGAGCCAAGCATGGGCAAATTTAATCTGCATTTTACCACACAAAAGCATTATTCATTCGTGGTCCAACACCATAAGCGACTGTATTTTCAGTATTTCATTTATCAAGTACACATCAGGTTTTGAAACAGCTTTTCATAACCTAGTATTGCAGCTTTTATAATATAAACAAAGTACCAGAACTGGACTAACTGCTTCCTCTATATTAAGGGTTTCTTTCATCTGTGCAAGACAAGGCCCACAACAGTGGCTGTCCATTTCCCTCGTCTCTTTTCTGTGCTTTTTGATGGTGACATCATTGCCAAGGGTGGTCCAGAAGATGAGTGTGTAGAATGTTTTTGTGATAGTTTCCTGGAGCAATACACTGTGGAACCAACTGGGGGAAAGGCTATTTTAGATCTAGTATTGCGTAATGAGACAGGGTTAATTAGCAATGTCATGGTAAAAGATCTGCTGGGAAATATAGTGATCATAATACAATTGGATTCCATATTAAGTTTGAAAGTGGCAATCTCGCCTCTTATACTAGACTCTGCATCACATGATCATTTATAATTATCTACAACATAATTTCGCCATCAATTACATGTTTCCCTCCATCCCCTCTTCATGTTTGCAGAAGGACCATTCCTCTACAACACCTTCATTCTTGTCACATTTTACCATGTACCCATTGTTTCGCCCATGATACCGTCACACCCTTGGCTGTGAGACAGAAATTTAAATGTGCTTCTTCCAATTCTGTGCATTGTATTTGCTGCTTATAGTGTGGTCTCTTCTAAATTGGGGAATGACTGTTTAGTGTGGGCATGCTACTGACTTCCATGTGACTCATCACTTCAATTTTCACTCTCTGATTTTTCTCTGTTGGGTTCACTATAAATAAACTGAATGAATGCAAACCAAGAATAATACCCTATCTGCCTCTGGGCACCTTACAACCTACTGATCTGAGCAATGGCTTTAGTGGCATCACATCAGCCTGACGTCATTTTCAAATTCAGTGCCATTGCATAACCCATTCGATTGTCTTTTCAATGAAATCAGGTTCCATAAGAGGTGGTGGCAGCACAACCCAGCCCAGCCTCCTGGGCAGGCACAAGCTCCTGGCATCACTTGAGCCTGAAGGAAGCTGCATATGATTAGAATTGCCACTTCTATTTTGTGTATTGTTAATTTTTAATACACAGGCAGCAAAGTTGAAAATTATCCAGCAGTCTCCTTCATTTTCCTGCCAGTTCCTCCCATTCACAATCTGTTCCACACCCTTCTGAACCTTTGTCAGCCTAATGCATTCTTACAGCCTGTTCCGGATGAACACATTTTCACCATGTTCTACCCTTCCAGTTTGACTTTTTAATCCATCATATGTAGGAATATTACAGTGAAGGTTGCAAATGTCTCCCAATGCAGAGTATTTTGTGCCAGAAGTGCCGATTTGAAATTTGGGAAGATTTTCCATCATTTTCACGTGATTATACTGATCAGTGGCAGATTTCTGATCTAATTGTGGGAAGGTATGAATGACTGTTTTTTAACAAAATCCTGGCTTTATTGCAGATCTCTTGGAACATACTTGAGGAATGGAATTGGCTTAAAAAACCCCAACATAAAACCTAATAGTGACCATTACAGTGAGTTTTTATCAAGGATAAATTAAACAAGGAAGGTTATTTTCTAAGTTGTTGAAGCAAAGGCCATTTTAGGATCTATTCTTGACAAGGTTCTAATGTGTAAGCTGGTAAGTGGCCGTTTTTTATTTCTTTGTTTCTTCAGGTTTACTATATCTTTTTAAAGAGATACTTGGAATGAAGCATGTATTTATTACCTGTACTGGTATATTAAGTGACTTCAAGTCTCCATTGAGTTTTTCATATGATGTTGAAAAAAGGTTCAAATCACAATTCCCCTATAATTGTAATGAAAATAACATTTCGATACAAGTAAATATAGGGTCAATAATAAATAAATGTCCAACAGATTTTATCAGGTTATTAAACCATCAGCTTAACCATTATGACAGTAGGACAGTGATTCAGGTTGGCATCAAGAAGGGAATTCTGCTCCTCCACCCCACATCAATGGCAAAGCAATATAATGTGTGTATTGGATTGCATTATATTCTTCCATCAATGCTCTGAACATGTTTTATTCCAATGTAACAGGCATGCACCCTGCTCCTAACTTTTAACCTACTTGAAAATGCATTAGAAAATACAACCTTATTGTTAAAATGTTTACAAGACTTCACAAGGACACAAGATAATTACAGGTGAGGAAGGCTATTCAGTCCATCTTATTTCAACAATCTAAAAGTTTCCTATCTGCTGCATTTACTTTTTTAAAATGAATCCTGGTTTTTGCCTCCACTGTTCTATCTGCATTCTCTATTCTAGTATCGATCATCCATTGTGTGAAGAATTTCCTGGTAAGTCCTAAATTTGGCTTTATTATAATAATCTGTATCCTTTAGTTCGCCTCTTACCAACTAACCTAAAGTGATTTTCCAGATTTACATTTCCTGTACCATTTACTATCTAGTGCTCCTCTTCAAAGTCAGCTCTCAGACACCTTCCATCAAAGCTGAAACACCATCTCTCACAGCAGGCTGCTTTTTGCCACCTCTCCACTAAATAGGAGGGTATAAACGTGTCACTTGTTGTGATACTGCAATGCACTGAGCTAAATAAAACAAACAGCTGATCCATGTGATTACATGTTGAATATAATCATCAACAGCAAACCTAATTTTAATTTACTAATCCTGGCAATTAAGGTAAAAGCCCTAAACACATTTTTCTAAATCAAAGGAAACAAATTCAAATCGACTTACTTTTGCTCTTTTAAGATACAAAACATCTTCAAGTAGAGTCAGTTCATTAAATGCTCGAACCACTGGTTCCAATTCCATGAGGCATTCTTTGTAAACAAGCAAGTTTCAGATTAATGGTTATTCATAGAGATAAAAACAAAAAACTACTGCGGATGCTGGAAATCCAAAACAAAAACAAAATTACCTGGAAAAACTCAGCAGGTCTGGCAGCATCGGCGGAGAAGAAAAGAGTTGACGTTTCGAGTCCTCATGACCCTTCAGCAGAACTGAGTGAAGTTAGGACTCACTTAACTCCTAACTTCACCCCTCTCCTAACTTCACTCAGTTCTGCTGAAGGGTCATGAGGACTTGAAACGTCAACTCTTTTCTTCTCCGCTGATGCTGCCAGACCTGCTGAGTTTTTCCAGGTAATTTTGTTTTTGTAATGGTTATTCATGTTGTCTTCAAATTTTGAAACCTAATATTTAATCTTTGTCCTTTTCACATTGCACTATTATAGACAGTAAAGGCAGGATGGCACTAGTTTAAGCTGCAAATCGTCCAAAATCAGCAATATCATTGCAAAAGAGAAAGAAATTTCAAACTCAAATTACATCTATGCAAATGACATTTCTGCTGTCTTTTAAAAACATCACACTAGAAGCCAGAGCAGCCCACAAAACTAGCCATGCCCCCAGATTGAATTAATCTCCATTGCTGGTTTTCACTAATTCTACACATTTGTTGGTCATTGAGCAGCTTCTTAAAATTAAGCTTTTCTTCAAGCATGTTTTAAAAGCTTTTAAATGTATTTTAAATTTACTAATAAACTAACAACTGAACACCAATGTAACTGTCAAGTGCTTCAGTATAGTTTCTTCAAAGATAATTTCAGTTATTTAAAATCAGGCTACTCAAATGGTGGACAGGACACTGTAATTAAAAACGCTTATTTATTTCTGATAAACCCATTTCCCACTGTATTAATAAACCTGTTTCAGGTTAGCACTCTTAAACTGATCAAGAAACATATTTTTAAAAATGATGTTCCAAAAATCTGCCCGCTTAAGCAAGTTCATGAAAGGTTTTATGAATCAACATGCAAATGAGCTTGAGCAGAAACTTGAGCTAAAGAAACACTTCTGAAAACTAGCACAATTTTTAGCGCAATGTAACCAGATCATGGGCTGTGCCCAAAACAGAAACTCTTGGTCATGATGAGCTGTAACTTCCATGCGGTAGCAATCAGAGTCGGATTGTCACTCTGCTCCTAGTTATTTGCCCTGAAGTAGAGCCGCACATTTCTCGCCCGACCTTCCGGCTCAGGCCGGATGAGAACAGTGTAGTGCAGTAGGTTCCCGAGGCCTTCAGTCTAAGGCAGATGGGACAGAGGGAAGCTGTGGCCCCTTTTTACGGCATTGCTGCCGTAAAGTCGATAAGTTTAAACATCCAGCCACGTTGAGAACCCAAGGAGAAAGTAAGTGTGTAGGGTTGGGGATAGGGTGGGAGGGAGGGGTGGTTGGTAGGTGGGGGGGCGCAGGGCGGACAAGGGGTGTGGTCAGTGCTGGGATCAGTTGGTCAGTGGGGAGGGTCGGGTGGTCAGATGGCGTGGTCAGTGAGGGTAGTTGGTGAAAGTAGTTTTTAAAAAAAATTTGTTCATGGGATGTAGGCGTCACTGGCTAGGCTAGCATTTATTGCCCCTCCCTAATTACCCTTGTTCAGGGGGCATTTAGGAGTCAATCACATTGCTGTGGGTCTGGAGACACATTAGGCCAGGCCAGCTAAGGAAGCAGGTTTCCTTCCCTAAAGGACATTAGTGAACCAGATGGGTTTTTATGGCAATCAGCAATGGTTTCAGGGTCATTATCAGGCTCTTAACTCCAGAATTTTGTTGGATTCAAATTTTACCATCTGTTGTGGGATTCAAACCCAGGTCCTCCGAGGATTACCTTGGGTTCCTGGAATACTAGTCCAGTGACAATTCCACTATGCCACCATCTCCCCCAGTTGGGAGTAATCAAGGATTGGTGGCAGTCAGGGGGTGAGGAGGGCAGTCAGAGAGGGTGGGGGTCTAGTTGGGGGGGTTGGGAAGGCAGTCGGGTGAAGGTGGGGGGAGTCCCGTTGTGGGTCAGGGGGTTGGGGGGTGGGTATTCGGCAGGCTCATGTAGTTGGGGGTTCCCATGGAAGGTCAGTACTATAGTTACCCAGGAGTTGGAAGTGGTTTTAATTCTTCTAACTTTTTCTGGGTAACTATTACTGTAAAACAATCAGAACCATCCAAAGTTTACAAATTAAATCGCATTTTCGGATAGTTCTCAGTGCAGGGCAATTGCCCAACGGAAGTGTGAATTTCCCAAACAGTTGCTGTGCAATCGTTAAGTAGGACTTCTGGAGGTGGGTTGGGGGGTGGGGGGAGGGAGGACTCCCAGCGCATCTTTGGGGTATCCTCTTGGTATGGCACCCCAGAGATCAGAAGTTATGGGCAAATAACTTCACCTTCACTCTATTGCTGTTGAATTATTCAATTCAAATCATATGCTTCCAAATAAAATAGTTGCCCAAATTTCAATCACGAAATCAATATTAAGATGCCCAAATTCCTGATTTATGTTAAGACACAGGGCGGAATGTTCCATGCCCACTGGCATTGGACGTGCTTGGCAGCGTGAGCCATCAATATGCCAAGAAGGCCAAAAATCAGTTTCACAACATTGTGAAGCCAGTTTGCAATCGTCTGCTCTGCCGGCCAATGGCGGGCTGTGTATTCCGCTGTCGAACATCAGGAAACTCATTGTAATACATCTGCATATCATTATAAGCCCAGCTTGCCGGAATCATCCCCCCCCTCCCCCCATCACCCCACCCACCCCCCCACACACTGAATCATCCAAGCATGTCCGTGTATTCACACACCGATGTGTTTCGCAACTGAGCATAAGCGATGTGCACCTGGTGAGCTGCACTTCGCTCGGGACTTCAAGGTGTGTTTGCCTACCTTGCTTCGATCAGCACTCGTGGTCATCAGTGCCAGGCTTTGCAGGCAGCACCACATCACTTTTAGGAGGGCTCACGAGCAGGTCTCTTCCTACCAGACCAGCCATAAGATGGGGGTGGCTTTTCAATGGCTGCAGGACTAGGACTTGCTTGGGGAAGGGGAGAAGTGGCCTCAGGCAGGGGAAGAACCTGCAGCATGAGAGTTGTATTGGGGAAGGAGGGTATCCCAGGTTGTGTTTGGGGGCATATGTTGACCTGTGCAAGTGGCCTCAAGAGCGTGAGGGCTGAGGAGGAAGTCTCCATAGGAGATGTGGCCAGATGGAGATGTGAGGGTGCGTGTGAGAGAGTGAGTGGTGATGTCTCTTGAGCTGACAGTGAGTGAGATGCCAGTGAATGTGTGATGGCCTTGTGAATGCAAATCTTGAGTGCTGAGATGGCTGCCTTACTCTAGTGGCATGGATGACATCATTCTTCCTCTTTCTGCACTAGAAGGCGAACCTCTTCTGTGCAGCATTGGCACTGACCACCACTACCACTGCCTCCCAAGCTGAAGTGATGACACTGATGGGTTTCCTGAGGCCAGAGCGGGGTGGGAGGGGGGGATACAGCACATCATGGCAGACTCCAACAGTGCCCAGAAGGCATCCCAGGGATGCGCCACTGAATCGGGGGGCTGCACTCCTTCTGGCTTTTGGGCCCGTGCCTTCACCGGTGCCCTCCCGGGCTGAAAGCACTGAGAAATGTGCACACAGCTGCGCTGTAAATATGGCGCCCGGCGTGTGGAACTGGCGAAGTGACGGTGTGGCAGGTGAATCGAAGGCTCCCCGCCAGCGACACAATGTGTTTCCCAGGAACACATGACGAATGAGGCGGGATTGGGATGACACAGCGCAAAAACCTGCCATTATGGCCGGCGGGTAAAACGCCCTTTATCCCCACCCGCTACTGCATTTAGTGCAAATCTGGGGCGATTCTGCCCACAGTTACTCCAGCTCCCTGACTTCTTTTCAGTTGCATTTGGATGCCCTTTAAATGAGGGAAGCCACCTTGCCAGGTATTTCCAGTCATTATGCCATAGTTGTGCTGGGTTAAGGGCACCTTTGTCTCCGCCATTACGAAGGACATCAAAGGTGTTTTAAAGGGTGGTTTCCCTGATACGATATATACTGAAGCTGGCTTTTTTTCAAAAATGGAGGCACTGTTTTTCAAGAAACTGGATCAACCAATGGTACAGCAAGTCCACATAGGCTATTGGAAGACCTCAAAGAGATTTTGTTTGAAAACAATATTTAGCCCATCAGGATTGTATTTTTGGACTTTTCACAGGAGTATTTTAAAGCAAAAATATATACACAGAACCACAGAAGGAGATATTAGGTCTGATGACCTAAAGTTTGGTCAAAGAGGTAGGTTTTAAGAAGTGCCTTAATGCCAAAAGCGAGGTGGGGAGCCAGACAGATGTAGGGAGGGTTTTCCAGAGCTTAGTGCCTTGGCAGCTGAAGGCACGGCCATCAATGGTGGAGCGACTAAAATCAGGGATGCTCAAGAGGCCAGGATTACATGAGCGCAGCTATCCTGGAGGATTGTGGAGCTGGGAGAGATTACAGAGATAGGGACAGGCAAGATCATGGAGGCATTTGAAAACTAGGATGTGAATTTTAATAACAAGATATTGCTTGACTGGGAGTCCATGTAGGTCAACGATTAAAGGGGTGATGAGTAAAGGAGACTTGGGTCAGAGTTTAATGCCCCCCTCAGAGGTGACTTTGGAGGTTGTAGGGACAGTGTGATTGTGCGGGAGGGTGCAGAGTGGAGGTCCCGCTGCCTTCCTGCCTCCCTCTGATTAAGTCCAGGACTGGAAGCTTGTGAGTAGCCTTCCCACACGGAGCTAACTGAGGCCCTTCAGTGGCCAATTATGGGCTACTGAAGGGCCTCATCCCATTGCTGCTGGTATGGGTGGAGGAAACGCCATCCAAGGAGGCTGCTTGCCTGTGGCCTTCTAGGGTTGTTCCTCGTACTCAGGCACTCTGTGCCTGATGGAAGACGTGGCATTAAGAAAGTGGGGAGGAGGGGTATGAGCCACCCCTCTGCCCTTTCTGTTGATTCCCCATTCCCCCAGCCAGCAACCCCCCTCTCTGGGAACCCCATCCTGCCCCACTTACCTGTCTCCAGAAGATCCATCAGTGATCTTTGGCATAGGCCCTAGTGCAATACTGGCAGCGACCACCACTCCCAATAGCACTGCCGGTACTGCAGTTGCCAGTTTTTGATTGGCTGGCAGTTCTCGGGGGAGACATTTCCACCCTAGGAGGGGCTTAATTCAGAGGGAGGCCTGAAGCTGCCCAGTTAAATGCCTGATTCAGGCCTTCGGAGGAAAGATGATATCAGGGCTTCCACTGGTTCCTCAACTAAATTCTGTCCCTAGTATAAGTGAGGACACAAGCAGCAGAGTTTTGGATGACCTCAAGTCTACGGAGGCTAGTCAGGAGTGCACGGGAATAGCCAAATCTTAAGCTAACAAAGGCATGAATGAGGTTTTCAACAGTAGATGAGCTGAGGCAGGGCCCAAGTCAGGAATATGCAAACTTAGTGATGAGGCAAATATGTGGTCGGAAGCTCATCTTGGGATAAATATTACACCAAGGTTGGGAATAGTCTGGTTTGGTCTGAGACAACTGTAAGGGGGAGGGATGCAGTTGTTACCTAGGGATTGAAGGTTGCTGCAAAGAGTAAAGAAAACGGCTTCAGTCTTCCCAATATTTAATTAGTTGAATGGAAATTTAGCGCTGAAAAAAATGTTAATTTTCAAGGCTTTGGCACATTACAGGGCTGCAAACCTGCTTTTTAATTTGTTAAAGAACTTCTAAATACTATAGAAAGGGGAAATTCTGAAAGTACTTTTCTTTGCAATACCAATTTCCATTCATATGTGTAACAGCACATGCCAGATAACCACAAGTTCTGTAAAATCTGTGGTTCAGCAGTTTTTTTAATATACAGGAGACTGAGTTTTTCATCTAAACACTTCTATTAACTGTTCAAACCACAATGTCAACAGAGAATTGCAATCCGTACATAAATAATTTTTGCCACAGAATTTGTTTTACTCCTGGTGCACAAATGATTGATTTTCACAGCCTACGATAGTAATCGAGTGCTCAGATATGTCTTTATCTGATTGAATCAGCTGTATGGACCATGATATGGAGAAGGTTCTTTTTTTCAAAGAAGTGGCAAAAAAGTGGCTAATATGTCAATTCTTTAATTGAATAAACTTTGGCTACACCTCACTGCCCAAGGATCATTCTAATCACCTTAATATCATTTCAAAATGCATTAATTTTTGATGATCCAGTTTACAGGGAGTCATAGATATTAAACTGGTCTAGCAAGTTGGGGTTAATAAGTCAGCGATGTGATTGGATTCAAGAGAATAAAGAAAATGTAAGTGGATATTCACCGTGAGAAGGAGATGAGGCAGTTAGGATTCTGATCTGGAAGAACCAGCCACCGATTCCATTGTAGGAGAATGGTGGGTTTGTGCTGGAGTGCTATGGAAGTCAGTTTTGCTGACACATGTATTCCAGATCCTACCAGGAACTTGTTCAAGTCTCCAACTAAGTGGCTAGTGTTGCAGCTTCAGTAGGAGAAGGGAAGGCTGTGTAAAACCAATAGAATTACAATCTCGCTGAATTAAAAATGAGGAGCATGTCATGATTGAATGAGGGAATAACTGCCATAAGTAAAGGAGAATTTCAGTTAACAGCGGATTAAAGATCCCATGTTGGCACCAAATTATTGCAATCACTCATTACTCTAACTTTGCATATTCCGCATATTTGCAACAACTTACTAACAAAGGAAGGCCGTTCATTAGGGTTTTGAGACCAGCCACTAATCATTAGCGCAAGCAGAGTTTTGCGGCTCGGGATGTCCAATGATAAGCTTTCCTCACTGGTGTCAGGTCGGGAACCCTGCAGTACACTAAACATGATCTGCACTGGGTTTGTAGCATCTGAGAAAGAGAACTGCAGATGAGAAGCTTGAACCACAGTATAAACAAAACATTTTTTCATAACAATTAAAATTTGCGGCATCTTAACATTAACAATTGAAAACCTTTTACATTTAAAATGTAAACAAGTTACACAATGGAGAAAAAGAACAACACATTTAAAAAATAAAGTTGCAAAATCAAAGCTTCTTTATAATTATCCTGTGCTTAATCATCTTCTGACTGGACAGAAGTTACTTCATGCAGACATTTTCATTTAAAGTAATGGATCATTTAGGAGATCAAAAAGATATTTTTTACCAAAGTACACTATGCAGCAGTACAAAGCGTTAAATGATCAATTTTGTTGAAAATAATTTGGGAATTTCCTAATTTTTAAAAGCTTACAATTTTTCAATGCACCTTAAATAACAAGGGCAAAATTATTACAATGCAGAAAAAGACACAAGCACGATCGGCGTTTATATAGTACTTTTCACTAAATCCCAAAGCACTTCACAGCCAATGAGATAGTTTTAAAATGTTTGTCACTGGTGTAATGCAGCAGTCAATTTGCACACAGTAAGATCCACAAATAGCAAATAAATAAATGATCACACAATCTGTTTTGCTCATGTGGGCTCGGGGATAAATGTTGGCCTGAACACTAGGAGAACTAATAATGTGAATTTTTTACATCCAATTGAGGGGGGCAGTCTCAGCCTCAGTTTAACATCTCATCTGAAAGAGAGCCCTTCCAACAAAGCAGCACTCCCTCAATACTGCACTGAAATGTCAGTCTTGATTATTTACTCAAGTCTCCAGCTAAGGGGAGCAGCCTCTCAACATCAACCAGGTCAAATCTCTCAGAATCTATATTTAAACAAGATCACCTCTTATTATTCTAAACTCCAGAGTATAGAACCATTGTACTCAATTCCTCCTCATAGGACAACCCTTATTTTGGGAATCAGTCCAGTGATTCTTTGTTGCACCTCCTCAAAAGTAAATATATCCTTCCTTATGTACAGAGACCAAACGTGTACACAGCAATCCAGGTGACGACTCACCAAAGTCTATATAACATTGTAGTAAGACCTCCTTACTTTTGTACTCCAATCCCTTGTAATAATGGCCAACATACCATTTGTCTTCCTAATTGCTTGCCGTGTCTTCATGGTAATTGGTTTTGTTTACAAGGAGAGCTCAAATCCCTCTCAACACCTACATTTCATAATTTCTCATCATTTAAAAAATATTCTGTTTTTCTACCCTTTCTATCAAAGTGAATGACCTCACGTTTCCCCACAAAATACTCCAGCTGCTATCTTCTTGCACACTCACTTAACCTTTCTATAACCTTTCACAGGCTCTCTGCATTCTCCTCACAGCTTACTTTCGCACCTAGCCTTGTACCATCAGCAAACTTGGGTACATTTCACTCGGTCCCTCCATCTAAGTCATTCATAAAGATTGTAAATAGCTGACTCCCAGCACCAATCCCTGCAGCACTCCACTGGTTACAGCCTGACAACCTGAAAATGACCTATTTATACCTACTCTCTGTTTACTGCCCTTTAACCAATCTTATCTATTTTTTCTTTATTTTTTCATTCATGGGATGCAGGCATCGCTGGCTAGACTATGCTAACTTAAAACTCCAACCCCATGGGCCCTTATCTACTGGAACAACCTTTTGCCTGGCACTTTATTGAAAGCCTTTTGAAATTTTGAACTAGTTCCTCCTTCTCCTGCTGGTTATTTCCTCCTAAAACTATAATAGGTATGTCAAACATAATTTTCCTTTCGTAGAAAACCAGAGTCAGTGTGGTTTTAAGTGTCCTGTTACCACATCCTAACTAATGGTTTCCAGCATTGTCCCAGTGACTGATGTCATGCTAACTGGCCTGTAGGTCTCTGTTTTCTCTTTATCGCTCCGCACCCCCGGATAATTAAAGATTGTTGATAATAATGCCTAGAACTTAATAGATTAAAATTTATCAATTACATTTATACAGGATAAAGTCAGCAGAAGGCCTGAAATCAAAATTGAATAGAACTGACCTTCAAATGGCTGTTTTCTTGAAAGGACTTCCCACATTATTATTGAGTAGCTTTGAAGGGAACAAAGCATATTTAGACACAAGACTTTTGAACTATCTGTAGTAACTAACAAGCACACATGTTATTCAACCTAATTATTTAGGTGACAACTCACTCTGCACGAGCTCTGCTTGAAGCAATTTAAAACATACAATGACAGTGGAATATTTTTACAAGTAAATTCTTCAAAAGCATTTTGATTCTTGGAAAATGTTTCAAAAAAATTAGCACATTTGAAATATTTAAACAAAAAACATGTACATAAATTCTAGTCCTTTGAACAGGAAGATCATCAGTTTTGAGTGATGAGGATATCTCCAGTTATAAAAGTTAAGGTTATTCAGTAGTACAGAACTTGAATATTGATGAAAAGAGAGACATGTAGCCGAAGCTTTTTGTCATGCACTCATCTTGCGCTTGTCCTGATGAGTGCAAGATGAGAACTTTGGCAACATGTCCCTCTTTCCAGCAATATTCAAAAGTTAACATGTTAAGATTTCTAGGAGCTTGAAGAGTATTGCTAGGGGATTGATGACTATTGAGCTGTTGCAGTCCTGTGGACTTGCTTAATTATCCTAGGTATTTGTTTAGGAATTAGTCCCAGATTTATTTTTCCCATCCAATTTTTTTGCCTCTGTAAGGAGGTTGTGTAGATCGTGTACATTGCTGTATCTTATCTGGATGGGTTGAGCTCTTCTCTTCCTCCTTCTCACATGATGCATGATCTTGGTTCAACAGCATCTACTTTTGCCAGCGCAGTTCCCACTAACACCACATTTATAGAACTTACAGAACAAACTGCAACTGGTAACTGCCATATTTACAGTTTAATAGAAGTTACAAGTGTCCCAATATTTACAGGGAGTTAGGGACGCCTGTTTGCAGTCAGGAAATGCAGAAATGTGAGAAACGTAGAGGCCCTGCCAAATTTGACTGCAGGACATTGTTAGCATTTTCATACCCTATTTCCTGATCCACCGCCGGGTGGGAAAGCCGGTGACAGAAGGCGGCAGCCGGGGACTTTTGAGGACGGTTCCTGGAATCTGGCAAACATGGTGGGGTGAGGGGATACTTGGAGCACAGCAACACAGAAGGAAAGAGAGATCGAGGGAAGGGAAGCTTGGGGGCGTTTGTCAATCTGAAGGAAGAAAGTGGCGGGAGGGAAAAGAAATTGCAGGTGGTGGGGGGAAATGTCAGCTGATCGTGGGAAGGGACAGGTTGCAGAAGATTTGCTTGACTGGCCAGCTGTGAGCGAAGCATGCCTGTGCTCTTCTTGGCCTGCGAACATTGTTGGAAAAGCACTTACCCACTGGATCTGGCAGGCTCCGCCTCCCTTCAGCTACTGGGTTTCCCCCAAGTATTGTGTAACCTAGCCTGAAACCATTAATTTTAAATGGCTTCTAAAATCTGAGGAACAAAGTCTCATTATAATATGATAATTACAGAGGTGTTTCTTCAGGGTTACTCAGACCTCTCCTAACTTGCTGTGGTTGAATATTGGGTAGGTTTGGCCCATACTTACTAAATTAACCCCACAACAATCCCTCATATCTTAGTTGGGATAAAATTCCCCTCAAGATGTCTGGATGATGTTTTTAAAGTTGATAGAAGTCATCGTTACACTATCATAGAGCGAGCCTTTGGCTAGTGATAACATCCTATCGCTGAGTCAGAAGGTACATAGTTTAAACACTGGTCCAACCATTCCCAGTGAAGGGAGACCCAAGACCTGGCTCTCAATTCTAGGCTAATATCCTCTGGGATACTCCTGACCAATGGGTGTGAGTGGCCTCTTTTCATCATATGGGTCATGCAAGCCTGTAAAACTGTCCTGTACAGGACTAATCACTCTTTGGCTGGCATAAAGATTGTTATGACTACTGTCAGACTGCCACTTAATTGGCAAATACATTCCTCTAAAAACAAACACACAAACACACGCATGCACGCACAGTCCTAGTTTAGAGGTTCATGGAGACACATTTTCACCTTCATTGTGAGCACATCAACAACTACAACAGATCAGAAAGTCCGGGTACATCAACACATCTAAAATGATAAACTTAAAATACATTTCTGAAAAGCATAACTTTAGATATAAATGTCTCAGCTTGTCAAAGGAAACAAACTATCATACAGAACTCTTTCAAAAAGCGCGGTACTGTAAACACTTATGAGGAAACTAAGATCATGAACCTCATGGCACAAAACTGTGCCAATTCCACTGAATATCCGTAACTCCATTGCACTGTACTGTGGAGCTCGTTAACCTGACGTGACTCACAAACTCAAACTCCAGCATTTTGCACTTTTTTTGCTTCTCCCAGGAGGTTGCGTTGCTGTGTGGGAGTGGGTGAGAGGATGGGGATGATGGAATTCAGTACACTATTTTTGCCAAAATACAGTCTCGAAGGCCTGGTTGGTCTTTTCCTGTCCTTGTTTGTGTGTTCATGTGCAGGTCTGATTAAGATGATTTGGGTAGGGATGCATTGCCTGAGAGAGTGTATAGAAGGGGAGGTTTAATCATGGCTTTTAAAATGGATAATAATTGGATAAGCACTGAAGAAAAATATTTCAGTGTTATGGGTAAAAGGGGTTGAGTAGGATGAGCTCTCTCTCTAGCAGAGAGTCGACACAGACACAGAATCACAGAATTATTACAGCACAGAAAGAGGCCATTCGGCCCCTTGTGTCTGCACCGGTTCTCCAAACAAGCAATACACCTAGTGTCATTTCCCGATGACAGGCTAAATGGCCTCCTCTATGCTGTAATCATTCTATATACTGAAATGTTACTCCTCTTCCATCTGTTACCATACCAGATATCCAAGTCGATTCTTCCTTCAACACACAAACACAATGTCAAGTGTGACACTGACCTCACTTTTACCAGAGGTGCGGTGGAAATGGTGCAGATGAATCCAGCAGCGGGCAGAACACCCGAAGAGGCCAGAGATGAGGCGACCTTGATAATCTTAATGGCAGGTCCTCATCTAAATAAAACTTCCTGGGGTTCCACATTACACTTGTCCACTTCACCACTTGGCCAGGTTCACCAGCTGACCAGTGGGCATGCGTGGGAATTTATCTGCAGCACACTGCAGCCTTTGGAATGGTTGCCGGCAGTCAGTGGAAGGAGGGGTTCCAGGGTGAGTTTGGCTGTTGATATAGGATGACTGAATTTCTTTGTAGTCTCTGTAGATATGGCTGGCAATTTTGTCACGATCAGGGTGGGAGGAGGCTAAGCACTCAATGAAGGGTCTAAGACCTATTTCATTGCAATATTTAAACCATATGGATTTTGATAAACATGTCCACACAGCAGCAAAGTCCTGGTGGCAGCAACAGCCTGGAGTAACAGGTTGTTCACATCAGAACAGAGTGGATACCGTGCAAGTATATTACTTTAACATGCCAATGACTCAAGCACCTTTGACTGTACAACCACAAGTTGATGAATGTCACCTGCCAGTCCACTGGTAGTCTTTGCTTTCAAGATCCACAGAGAAAAAGGCATTTTGAAGACTTATTTGACCTCTTTCCACCATGGTCCTGTTGCTAAGCAGTGAACAGCACGCACCTCCTCTTGGCTTGACATTAATATTATGTTGTGGTGCTGTTGAATTCAATGTGTCACAATTTCTGCATAAGTATGCTCTGGCCTAGCTTAAGTGGGAGCCTGAATCACGTACGTGGCAGGCTGGAGTCAGGATTCAATTTTCAAGAATTTAACCTCCTTTGCTTGCATGTCGGGGATGGGGCGCTGGGGTGAGTTAAAGTTGCAACTATTAGCTCTTAGGCAATTCCCTACATCATAAACATAAGGATCGGAATAGCAGATAAATTTGCCTTCTAAAAGCACAGCATGTGCCAGCAGATTCTTTACAAAAATATAAATGTTTCCAAACTCAGAATATGGGGATTTTAAACCAATTATTAGACACTACATTGCAAAACTAGGCTAATATTAGGTGGCGGGTAAAATCTTTTTTTTGAACTGGAAACAGCAATACATCAAATTTCATGGTGTGCCAGTCTCATGCAATAAATAATAATGAGAAACCATTCAAAATAATTATTTTATTCAATTCTTAAAGTGTAAAGAAACCATCTAACTTTACCTGTACATGTCATGTTTTACATCTGCACGCTTTGCTTTGTTAGGCTCATACTGCTCTGGAGCCATGTAGATAACTGTCCCTCCGGCAGTGGGAGATTTAAGGCCTGATGATTTACTCATTGTCAAACGGCGCCATTTTGACAGCCCAAAGTCTGCAATCTAAACAAACAATAAAAATCCACTATTGAACTTAGCTAATCAAATACCCTGATACTTTATTACAAAATAAATCAGTCTTTTGTTTAAACAGAAGAAAAATCACATCATTGTGACATGCTTTAGAAGGAATGCCTGAATATCCTTAACGGAATATGAAGAGAATAAAACAGCCATTTTGTTGAATAAATATTGTTTAAAAATCCATTCATTCATGGGATGTCAGTGTTGCTGGTGAGGCCAGCATTCAATACCCATTCCTAATTACATTTGAGAAGGTGGTGGTAAGCCGCTTTCTTGAACAGCTGCAATCCGTGTGGTAAAGGTACTTCAATAACGCTGGAACTGAGGTAGTTCTAGTATTTTTCCCCAACAGCAGTGAAGAACAGTGATAGATTTCCAAGTAAAAGGCGGTGTGTGACTTGGAGTTAGTGGAGTTCCCATGTAGCTGCATTTGTCCTTCTAGATTTTGGAGTCCCTGGGTTTGGAATGTGCTTTCGAAGATTCTTTGGCAAATTGCTACACTCCATCTCATAGATTGTACACCCTGCAACCAAGTTGCATCAGTAGTGGATGGAGTCAATGTTTTGAGTTAGTAGATGGGATGCCAATCAAGCAGGCTACTTTGTGCTGGATGCTGTTGAGCTTCTGGACTGTTTTTGGAGCTGCACTCATCAAGGCAAGTGGAGTATTCCATCACACTCCTGACTTGTGCCTTGTAGACAGTGGACAGGCTTTGGCGAGGTGAGTTACTCTCTGCAGAATTCCCAACCTCTGACCTGTTCTTGTCGTCACAATATTTATGTGAGATGGTCCAGTTAAGTTTCTGGTGAACCGCGATTTCACTAGGAAGTTGTTAGTTAGGATTTTGATTATGGCAATGCCATTGAATATTGTGCATGGTATGATTCCGGCCAATGGCATGATTCCAGCCAATTTCCCCCCTGATTTTCGATGACTGCAATTTTACCAGGGCTCTTTAATACCACTCTTGGACAAGGACGGTCATCTCATTTTCCCTCCAGAATCCAGTTCTTTCGTCCATGTTTGGACCAAGACAGTAATAAGTTCTGGAGTCAAGTAGTCCTCATGGAACCCAAACTGAGCAGCGGTGAGCAGGTTATTGGTATGCAAGTGTCAGAGTTATACAGCACAGAAACAGGCCCATCGGCCCATAGTGTCTGTGCCAGCCATCAAGCACCTATCTATTCTAATCCCATTTTCCAGGCACTCGGCCCATAGCCCTGTATGGTTTGGCATTTCAAGTGCTCATCTAAATGCTTCTTAAATGTTGTGAGGTTCCTGCCTCTACCAGCCCCTCAGGCAGTGTGTTCCAGTTTCCAAACACCCTCTGGGTGAAAACATTTTCCTCAAATCTCCTCTGAACCTCCTGCCCCTTACCTTAAATCTATGCCCCCTGATATTGACACCTCCGCTAAGGGGTAAAGTTTCTTCCTATCTACCCTATCTATGCCCCTCATAATTTTGTGTACCTCTATCAGGCACCCCCCTCAGCCTTCCCTGCTCTAAGGAAAACAACCCTAGCCTATCCAGTCTCTCTTCACAGCTGAAACACTCCAGCCCAGACAACATCCTGGTGATTCTCTTCTGCACCATCTCCAGTGCAATCACATCCTTCCTACAGAGTGGCGACCTGAACCGCACACAGTCTTCCAGCTGTGGCCTAACTAGCGTTTTATACAGCTCCAACATAACCTCCCTGCTCTTATATTCTATGCCTCAGCTAAAAAAGGCAAGTATCTCATGTGCCTTCTTAACCACCTTATCTACCTGTGCTGCTACCTTCAGGGATCTATGGACATGTACACCAAGGTCCCTCTGGCCTTCTGTACTTCCTAGGGTCCTACCATTGCTTCTTGATAGCACCATCGATGGCTCCTTCTATCACTTTGCTGATGACTGCGAGTAGACTGATGAGGTGGTAAATGGCTGGACTGGATTTATCCTGCTTGTTATGGACAGGACTATGGACAGTGAATCATCTGGGCAACTTTACTCTTTTGTCGAGTACGTGCCAGCGTTGTAGCTGGACCGAAACAGCCTGACTAGAGGCATGGCTAGTGCTGAGGTACAAATTTTCATCACTGCAGTAGATGTTATGGAAGCCCACAGCTTTTGCAGTATCCAGTGTTCAGCTGTTTCTGAGGTCTGGCATCTATGTTGGTGTGAACCGTAGGAGGAGGCCGTGATGGATCATCCTGCCATGCTCCTGTTATTTAGAGTTG
This sequence comes from Cetorhinus maximus, assembly GCF_964194155.1. Taxonomy (NCBI): domain Eukaryota; kingdom Metazoa; phylum Chordata; class Chondrichthyes; order Lamniformes; family Cetorhinidae; genus Cetorhinus; species Cetorhinus maximus. Next base: position 121,067,651 of record NC_135882.1, on the reverse strand, counting down.
ACACTGGCAGCATACTCGAGGTTGAGCTGCAATAATTTTCCTTCAGCAGTTATAGAAGCCATTTCTCTCACCACAAGTAAGCTTTGAGATGTAAAGACTGCTTTATAGAATTGACTGCTAAGGCCAACAATGGAAGAATGGCAGGAGGCTCATGTAAAGCATAATTGCTGGCTTAGATCTGAGACAAATGGTTTGTTTCTGTGCTCTACACTCACTGAACTTTGAGATGTAATTCAACATTGATGAAAATGCATTTCCACTCTGAAGAGAATCGATGAGCCATATGAAATGACATTGAAATGCTTACTACTTATTCAAGCTATTGCAAAATATTTCAGTGTGTGTCTTTTGTAATAAGTAAAGTAATATGCTGTTCAGTGGCCTACAAATAAATCTATTTAAAATCAAGTTACTCTACCTGGTCATTTTTTATGAAATAACTCTGACAACAAGCACAGAATTTAGATTTTGCATTTGGGTTTCAGTTTAGGTTTCAGCTTGACCTGAACTACACCACAGAGTGAATGTTAAAGTTCCAACTCACTTGCAGTGGCGGGGCAGCAGCAGGGAGTTCCAACAGTGAGCTTGTCTGTGGCTTTGTGAGTCAGCCATGGCATTTGCAATTGACGGCCAGGTTTCTCAACCAATTAGAGCAGGCGTGATGATGACTTGCTGCAGTCCCTTTCAGTTCCACTATTTAAAGGGGTGTTGCAAGGGTCAGAATGGAAACATTCCAGGGGTATCAGAACTGAACCAGCAGCTGGACAAACCGAGAGACAACGTCCAAAGGCTCCACCACCATTATCAGATGTATCCTAAATCATCAGTCTGGAGGCTGTAAGGGTCCTCAGACTTTTCTCTACCTCGTGGATGGGAAGAAATAGAGAGCCTCAGGGAAAAAGCAGCCATGGCTAAAAATTGCAGAGGCAATCAGCAGCTAGAGTACAGTGTCTCGCTCTTGGATACAGTGCTGCAAAAGGTTTAACACCCAATCAGGGCAGAAACGCTGAACAGAATTCCACATTTAAGTGCAAACTCCCTGACTCTGCCTTCCAAGGCTCCTCCTGTATCTCACTGCTCAGGCCAACACAACTTGCTGGTGAATCCATTCCTCTCTCGAGGCACTTTGTCATATCCATACCTGCCCATATGAACAAGGAGCAGGAGTAGGCTATTCAGCCCCTCAAGCCTGCTCCACTATTTAATAAAATCATGGCTGATCTGATAATAACCGGAAACCTGCATCCTGCCTACCCCCGATAACCTACCACCTCCTTGCTTACCAAGGAATCTATCCACCTCTGCCTTAAAAATATTCAAAAGCTCTACTTCCACTGCCTATCCAGGAAGAGAGTTCCAAAGGCTCACGACCCTCTACTTAGTGCACTACTAACACTCACCCTCATCTTATTGCAATGTCACATACATCCCTCACTGCAACCCTCCACAAGCGCAGTTCTCCCATCCTCTCAAAACATTCCACAGGTCACACTCTTAGGTTCCTTATTTCTCTCCTTGCACTAGAGAGAACAGAACAATAGGGAGAGGCAGAACCGTGCTGGGTGGTCCTCCAGATATCTCCACTTTGGCAGCTGCAGAGGGGGAGGCGCTGTAGATAAACCAAGTATCAACATGCCTGGCCATGGCTATGTAGGTTTCCCAGCTATCTTGGTGACAGAATTAAATATAACATAACCAAACGTCATGCAACATGCACTAATATAGACGGCACTGAAATATTATCTGCGCAATGATGACTTAGAGTCATCTCGCTTTGTCAGCTTCAATTCACATCTTCTGGCATGTCACAGGAGCTGGTGAGGAGTTCTTCACAGAGGAGGTCACTCACTCTGAGGAAACATCATAACACTACTTCTGCGCAAAAAAGCACACCTCGCCAAAAGCAGTAGTTGGGATGTCACATTGTGCAGAGCAAACTACAAGTGAGCAGAAGCAGGCGATGGAGGCATGGGCAGCAGTGAAGGTTGAGTACTCCTAGTTCTGCTTAAATGGGCGCAGATGCTGAGCCTTGAAGAGGGGGGTGGAGGTCATCATCAAACAGAACTATTATGGAGAAGCAGCAGAAAATGTTAGAGGTTCTGTCAGCCTTTTCAGAGACACTCTGCACAATTCCAGAGAGATCCCTGTACTCCTTATCTAAAATGAGTACCGTGATGTCTCAGGCTTTTGAGCTGATGTCTGCTCCCATTGTAAGCATGGCCACTGCATGGAGAATCAGACATGGCAGACCACCAAGTGCATGCTGACTCTCATTAATAGCCTGTACACTCACCTGACAGCTTAGGTAGGGTGGAGGAAAGCCTCACATTGACCATTCGACACTCTTGGTTAGCAGGGAAGGGCAGGTGGCCCATGAGACAACACGAAGAAAGGTCAGATGGAAGTGGGGAGTCTGCTCAAAGTGCTTCCACTCCACACCACTTGCTCTTCCCTCAGTCAGAGCCCCACATACTGACTTACTTCCCATCAGCCAATTCTGCCCCTGCATTGGTGTAGGTGGGGCAGTCTTTGTTGGGGCCCCTACGGACTCCGAAATCCAGAGGACATTGACAAAGAGCATCTGAACAGTCAGAGCAGGAGAATAAACAACCTGCCTCTAGCTCTGGCAAAACCACCCAGGAATTGCACTCTGAAGGAGTACAGTAATAGGAAAAGAAAGCAAAAGGATTTGTCGTTGTATAAGGATATTCAGTTTGTTGCTTAAGGCTGTAATTGTCACATTTTGGATCCACGTTTACCAATGAACGTTGGACTTTACAAGACTACACAGGCAAATCTATGGCTCCCTGTCCTGTACCTGCAGCAACCCAGCGAGTGCAGCAAATCCAAGGTCCCCCTCATTCCGACTGGCCTCATCAGTAGCAAAAGTGCACTTAAGTGACAGCCCTGCCAAATGTGGCTTTGGTGACATGCGTGACGCACTTGTGTTATGTTGACATCCAGAATGAAACAAATTATCCAAAAGAGCTACACAGGAGAGGGTAAATTTCTGCCAGTATTGGCAAAAGTAAACCACTGAAAACTGTCAAATATTCTAATTTTTAAAGGGTATTAAAATGTTCTAATTATTCAACATGAAGTATTCAATTATTGTTATTGCATAACACTGAACTCTGACCGAACATGACATTTCTTACCTTTACATGAAATTCACCATCCAGCAGAATATTTTGTGCCTTCAGATCATGATGCAGTAATGGTGGGTTCATGTTGTGAAGGAAATTCACTCCCAGTGCAATTTCATATAGTATGCGAAGTCGCAATGACCAAGGAAGTGTTGGATAAGTATCTTTCTAAGTATCAGAAAAACACAGGTCTGCTTTTAGAAGAGAACTCATCTGGAAAGATAAATCATTATGCACCTGACTCCTTTACAGAACTTAATATTTCAAGAAGTTTAAACGTAGATGTGGTTTAGCCTGTTAACGGTTAGTGCCCAGCCACACAGCATCTCATGATTAAAATGTTTAATTGTAAATGTACAGACGAAGGATCCAGTTTTCAGATATCGACTAACAGATGAATGTATTCCACCTCCACAAACCTCCTCTCTTATGGGTACACAGGACTCTGAGTACGTCTCACCCTACATCTGTCAGTGAGGGTTAGTGTGCAATTTGCTCCCACACTCCAATCAATGCCCAACTCAAAGCAGCCACAGCAAAAGGTACTGGAGAGGCAGGAGTATGGAAGTATCTAGCACACACTTGAACATTCATCATAATGTTACTACACTGGTGGCAGGGAGTTGGAAATGGGTATAGTACAATCCTATACCCAGTAACTCCATTGCATAAATTTGTAAATGTAATTCTATACCTTAAAGCATATGAACTATGGAAACAAATGCTACATCAAGACATAATTTTGACACCATTTGAAATAATTTGTTGGTAGTGAAAGGTCCAACAGCATAGCTAGCCTAGTGTAACACAGTTTTAGAGCCAAAGGATCAACCTCAAGGGGAAGATTCTATCAATAGCTTAAAATCCACACCAATGTCAAAAAATGATAACAACAGATAGTCTGGGGAGGAAAATTATTATTCAGTGGAACATCAAAATAATTTGGCCATTCATTTCAGGTAACTAGACACGTGATAATCCAGTAACCAGATTAACCAGTTTAAATCTAAATTTCCATTAGTCAAGGTAAAAATCCATCTCCGATTATGCAGTGTAGTTTAAGTCCAAGCTTTCTCAGAGATTAGCATATTACATTGCACACACTTGATAGGTTTTCGCACTTCCTATATTACACATGACTACATTTTGAAAGCGTTTAACTTGTTTTTAAGTGCTGTGGGACTTCCTGAAGTCATGAAAGGCACGGTTTACGTCCAAACCTTCCTTTCTTTTTTTTAATTGTTATTTCTTTCCATGGTTTGCTATAAGGAGCTACATGTTAACAATGTGCATAGAATAACTACGATAAAGAACATCTTCACTTAAACACAATACCTGATAAAGGAGTTGGTCCAAAGACCCATTGCTCATGTATTCCGTCACAATGCCCATAAATTCAGGTTCATTGCAAATACCATAAATTTGGATTATATGGGAAAATCTGGCTCTGTGCAAGACCTCTGCTTCCTTCAACAGACTGTTTCTTTCCCTTTAGAAAAAAAAAAACAAAATATTGAAACCATTCAAAAAAGCATTTTATTTGGCACCTAAAGAGAGGGTGTGAGGGAAGGGGAAGAGACCATAAGACATAGGAGCAGAAATTAGACCATTCGGCCCATCGAGTCTGCTCCGCCATTCAATCATGGCTGATAAGTTTCTCAACCCCATTCTCCCGCCTTCTCCCCGTAACCTTCGATCCCCTTACCAATCAAGAACCTATCTATCTCGGTCTTAAATACACTCAATGACTTGGCCTCCACAGTCTTCTCTGGCAATGAATTCCATAGATTCACCACTCTCTGGCTAAAGAAGTTTCTCCTCATCTCTGTGCTAAAAGGTCTTCCCTTTGCTATGAGGCTGTGCCCTCAGGTCCTAGTCTCTCCTACTAATGGAAACATCATCCCCACGTCCACTCTATCCAGGCCTTTCAGTATTCTGTAAGTTTCAATCAGATCCCCCCTCATCCTTCTAAACTCCATCGAGTATAGACCCAGAGTCCTCAAACATTCCTCATATGTTAAGCCTTTCATTCCTGGGATCGTTCTTGTGAACCTCCTCTGGACCCTCTCCAGGGCCAGAACATCCTTCCTGAGATACGGGGCCCAAAATTTCTCACAATATTCTAAATGTGGTCTGACCAGAGCCTTATAAAGCCTCAGCAGCACATCCCTGCTTTTATATTCTAGTCCTCTCAAAATAAATGCCAACATTGCATTTGCCTTCCTAACTACTGACTCAACCCGCAAGTTAACCTTAAGAGAATCCTGGACTAGGCCTCCACCAAGAAGCTCGTGCATTGAGACCGCCCTTGAGCATGAAGGTATGGTTGTAATGCAGGGAAATGTTTCATTGACAATTATGGGGCTACACTGAAAAATAACATATTCAAAGACTTACTGATTTCAATGTTCCTTAAGCACACAGTACCCTGCCAATGTCAAAGTTGAGGTGACCTTTTTTTTTTAAAAAGAGAAAAGGTGGAATTCAACAAATTTGAAATAATGATTACAGAAAATATAATTTGCATTACCACTATATGATTAGAATACGTGTTGTGAATCAAGAGGAGGTGCAACTAGCAGCACCAAAAGGCACCACTACACAAAGATCGACATTATTCAGAATAATTTAACTCAGTGGCCTGACTTCCAAAAAGTGTGCAAGTATTCCAATACCTCAATCTGGAATACAAATAGTTCTACAGTACGTGCCATCAACAAGTAGAATTAGAACAAAGAACAGTACAGGCCCTCCAAGCCTGCGCCGATAATATTGCCTGTCAAACTAAAACATTTTGCACTTCCGGGGTCCCTATCCCTCTATTCCCATCCCATTCATGTATTTGTCAAGCTGCCTCTTAAACACCACTATCGTACCTGCTTCCACCACCTCCTCTGGCAGCGAATTCCAGACACTCACTACCCTCTGCGTAAAAAACTTGTCCCGCACATCTCTTCCAAAGTTTTCTCCTGTCACCTTAAATCTATGTCTCCTAGTAATTGACTCTTCCACCCTGGGAAAAAGCTTCTGACTATCTACTCTGTCCATACCACTCATAATTTTGTAAACTTCATCAAGTCGCGCCTCAATCTCCGTCGCTCTAGTGAGAACAATCCGAGTTTCTCCAACCTCTCCTCATAGCTAATAACCTCCAGGCCAGGCAGCATCCTGGTAAACCTCCTCTACACCCTCTCCAACTCCTCCATATCCTTCTGGTAATGTGGTGACCAGAATTGCTCGCAATATTCCAAGTGTGGCCTAACCAAGGTTCTATACAGCTGCAACATGACTTCCCAGCTTTTATGCTCAATACCCCTGCTGACGAAGGCAAGCATGCCATATGCCTTCCTGACTACCTTATCCACCTGCATTGCCACTTTCAGTGACCTGTGGACCTGTACCACCCAGATCCCTCTGCCCATCGATGCGCTTAAGGGTTCTGCCATTTACGGTATAATTCCTACTTGTATTAGACCTTCCAAAAGGCATTACCTCGCATTTGTCCAGATTAAACTCCATCTGCCATTTCTCCACCCACGTCTCCAACCGATCTATATCCCGTCGTATCCTTTGACAATCCTCTTTACTATCTGCAACTCCTCCAACCTTAGTATCGTCTGCAAACTTACTAATTAGCCCAGTTACATTTTCCTCCAAATCATTTATGTACACTACAAACAGCAAAGGTCCCAGAACTGATCCCTGCGGAACACCACTAGTCACAGCTCTCCATTCAGAAAAGCACCCTTCCACTGCTACCCTCTGTCTTCTAAAACCAAGCCAATTCTGTATCCAACTTGTCAGCTCACCTCTGATCCCGTGCGACTTTACCTTCTGTACCAGTCGGCCATGAGGGACCTTGTCAAAGACCTTAATGAAATCCTTGTAGATAACATCCACTGCCCTTCCATTGTCGATCATCTTTGTCACTTCCTCGAAAAACTCGATCAAGTTAGTGAGACACGACCTCCCCTTCACAAAACCATGCTGCCTCTCACTAATACGCCTATTTGCTTCCAAATGGTAGTAAATCCTGTCACGAAGAATCTTCTCCAATAATTTCCCTACCACAGACCTGTAATTTCCTGGATTATCCCTGCTACCCTCCTTAAACAATGGAACAACATTGGCCATTCTCCAGTCCTCTGGGACCTCACCCGTAGCCAGTGAGGATACAAAGATTTCTGTCAAGGTCCCAGCAATCTCCTTCCTTGCCTCCCTCAGTACTCTGGGGTAGATCCCATCTGGCCCTGGGTATTTATCCACCTTAATATTCTTCAAGACGCCTAATACCTCCTCTTTTTTGATCTCAACATGATCCAGGCTATCTACACTCCCTGTTCCCTAGACAAATTGATCGCTAAGTCCTTCTCTTTGGTGAATACTGATGAGAAGTACTCATTTAGTATCTCTCCCATTTCTTCTGGCTCCACACACAGATTCCCATCTCTGTCCCTGAGTGGGCCTACCCTTTCCCTGGCTACCCTCTTGCTTTTTACATGTGTATAAAAGGCCTTGGGATTTTCCTTAATCCTGGTTGCCAATGACTTTTCATGACCCCTTTTAGCCCTCCTGACTCCTTACTTAAGCTTCTTCCTACTTTCTTTATATTGTCCACGGGCTTCATCTGTTCCCAGCCTTCTAGCCTTTACGAATGCTTCCCTTTTCTTTTTGACTAATCTCACAATATCCTTCGTTATCCATGGTTCCTGAAACTTGCCATGCTTATCCTTCATCCTAGCAGGAACATGCCGGTCCTGAATTCTTATCAACTGACGTTTGAAAGTCCCCCACGTCAGTTGTTGATTTGCCCTCAAACATCCGCCTCCAGTCTCGATTCCTCAGTTCCTGCCTAATATTGTTATAATTAGCCTTCTCCCAATTAAGCACCTTAACCCGAGGACTCCTGTTATCCTTATCCACCAGTACCTTGAAACTTACTGAATTATGGTCACTTTTCCCGAAATGCTCCCCTACTGAAACTTCGACCACCTGGCTGGGTCCATTCCCTAATACCAGGTCCAGTATTGATATTTGATATTCCTCACAAAGGCTGGTGCCAAACTCTCATTTGATTAATGCTATTTGCTAACTGATAAATTTTATTTAGTGCATGGAACCATCCTCCTCGAAATCAGAAAGATACTGGTTCAAGGCACACTCTGGGACCTGAGCAGGTAATCAAGCCTCAAATAATCTACAAAGCAGGAAGGTCTGTACTGTTTTAGCAGCCAACTTTCAGTTAAGACTGAAACCAGCACCCTTATCATCCGAACACTTAGCCTATTCAGGTGGATATTAAAGACTTTAAAGAGAAGCAGATCTCCTTCTGGTCACCCAGCCAAAATTCTTCTCTTAAACCTAAAACATGTCAGCAGTGTATATAACAGATAAACATCACAAACTTCCATTTTCACAGGATCTGTAACGTTATGAGCATATTTTTAAGGAGCAGAGACAGATGCTTAGGGGCTGAATTTTGCCAGTCTTCTGGGGACAGACTGATGGCTCTGGGGCCCATCAGCAGGCAGTGGTTGGAGTGCCCTTCATCTTCCTGCCATCATGCAATCTTGGCAGTGGTGGGGAATATGGCAGATCCTGTGGTGCTCTGGAGCACGGCAGGGTGGAGTGAGCGGAATCCCTCCTTTTTGAGCACGCTTTGATCTACAAAGGGGCTCTCTAGTGGCAATAGCTGCCCACACAGCCAACACCAAAATACCATCCAGGACAAAGCAGCCTGCTTGATTGGCACCACATCCACAAAATTCACACCCTCTACCACTGACATACAGTGGCAGCAGTGTGTACCATCTACAAGATGCATTACAGGAATTCAGCAAGGCTCCTTAGGCAACACCTTCCAAACCCACGACCACTACCATCTAGAAGGGCAGCAGATAGGTGGGAACACCACCACCTGGAAGTTCCCTTCCAAGACACTCACCATCCTGGCTTGGAAATATATCGCCGCTCCTTCACTGTCGCTGGGTCAAAATCTCGGAACTCCATTCCTAACAGCATCGTGGGTATAGCTACACCACATGGGCTGTAGCGGTTCAAGAAAGCAGCTCATCACTACCTTCTCAAGGGCAACTAGGAATGGGCAATAAATTCTGGCCCAGCCAGCGAATGAATGTAAAAATAACCTTCCCCCGCTCCCCATTCACCAGGACTGCCTGACTGGCTCCACTGCCCCCAGATTCCACTTACCTGGTTGTGAGGTTGTATATTCATTAATGCTACCCATGGCAATGCTGAGGCAGCTAAGCTGTCAGTCACCTGATTGGCTGGCAGCTCTTGGGTGCGAGCAGCCGTCCTTAATAGGGACAACTGCCCTGGCGGATTAATTGGTTTCCGCTGACAAGATACCAAAGTGGGGTTGCCTCACCATCCCTCTTTCGGGCCACCCGCCACCGCTACTAAATTTAGCCATAGGACTCATATTGCTAAAATTTCTACCACCTTATGATGGTGTAGTAATTTTAGTTTTATTTAGTGTAATGTGCCTTTAAGAATGATACTTGTTAGGCAAGATCGCATGATCTGTAGTAGCCAATAGGAGAGTAGCGCGGGCTACCTCCATTGTCAGTGTAGAGATAAAGTTGGAGTTGAAAGCACAGGTGTAATTGCTGCTGAGTACATTGTAAATAAACTTAATGTTTCCACCCAAGAAGTGTCTGCAGATCAACTCTATCATTAAGAGTACAACTCGGCCACCCTACAACATACGGGGATGAACATGGAGGAGCGTAAAATGAATGAGACTGGAACCAGATGAATGGGGAGTTCAAGCGGGACATAGTGCTAAAAGTTTTTTTTGCAGAAATAGGGTGCAACCTAACTATGGAGGAATTTAAAGATGAAGAGAAGGATTTTAAATTAGAGATATTAGGGGACAGGCAAATTTGGGTAAGCGAGGATAGGAATCATTTTGCACAACTGGCCATTTGCAATATCTGTACCAATTTTTGACAGGGTGTAAATTAATTGTAATCACTTGGACACTATTTGTAGGATGTTACTCTATACAAAATAGCAGCCACATTTGCCTATATAACAAAAGTAACTACACTTCACGAATAATTAACTGCTAGTAAAGTGCTTTGGGACATTTGGAAGGTGTGAAAAGTACAATTCAATTGTAGGATGAATCAAGGCCAAATATACTACTGTATTTTTCAGCAAGGGTTATGGTTTATATATAGGTTAGGAGTGGAAATTATTGCTTTTTGTTTCCCACCTTAGCTTGGGAACACCATGACTGATTATAATCTCCAACAGTGCTGCCACTAAGAAGCTGCATCAGCTCAGATCAGGGTTTGATCCTGAGATCTTTCTGAACTGCATTGCTCAGAACCCACCCACGTGATATATTTATCTATTGAGCGATCAGGTGAACATTTCTACATCTAACAAGTTAATTTTTTTCCAGTGAACACAGGAGTTTCCCTATAACTCACCCTTGGCTGGAATCATCACCATGAAATAGGAAAAGGGAAAATAAAGGGGATTTTTTTCAGCGTGTTTGTGGCTCCTGTAAAATTTGTCCAGAACTAAAAACATTAAGAGCTTGTCAAAACTGTGGAAAAAATATAGATGCATATATATTTTTGTATTGTGAAAATTAAATAAAGAGCAAAGAAACAAATTAGGATCAATCTTTTTAAACAATGAAAATTGGGATATTTTTCAAATGAGTTAACACCAGTGAAGCAACTCTGTCCATGAGGAAAAGTGCTAGAATCAGTTTACGCCTCTACAGCATCACACAATGGTTACAGCACAGAAGGAGGCCATTCGATCCCTCATGACTGTGCTGGCTGGCTCTCTGAAGAGGAAGTTTATCTAGTGCCACTTCCTGGTCTTCTTCCTGTAATCCTGTATGTTTTTCCTTTTCAGATAATGATCCAATCCCCTCTTAAATGCCTCATTTGAACCTACCTCCACCACACTCTCAGGAAGTGCATTAAGAACCCAGCCACTCGCTGCATGAAAGTGTTTTTCCTCATGTCTCCATTACTTTTGTTGCCAATAACCTTAACTCTGTGCTCTCTTGTTCTCGATCCTTCCACGAATGGGACACGTTTTTCCCCTACCTACTCTGTCCAGTTCTGTAATGATTTTGAATACCTTTATCAAATCTTTTCTCAACCTTCTCTTCGCCATGGAAAATAGATTGGAGAGGTTGGGACTGTCTGCGTAATTGGAGTTCCTCATCCCTGGAACCATTCTCATGAATCCTGTGCTCCAGAACTACTGCACCCTAGCCAAGCTGATCCAGTGCAGCTTTAAGAATGATATCTACCCAACAATGTGCAAATTGCCCAGGTATATTCTGTCCACTAAAATCAATGCAATCCAGCCAATTACCATGCCATCAGTCTACTCTTAAATCATCAAAGTGATGGAAGGTGTCATCAACATTGCATTCAAGTGGCACTTATGAAGCAATAACCTGCTCAATGAGGGTCAGTTTGGGTTCTGCCAACGCCACTCAGCTCCTGACCTCAATTACAGCCTTGGTCCAAAAGAGCTGAATTCAAGAGGTGAGTGTGACTGCCCTGGACATTAAGACAGCATTTGGCCAAGTGTGGCATACAGGAGCTGTGGCAAAGTCAATGGGAATCAGGGAGAAATCTCTCGACTGGTTAGAGTCACAGTTACCACAAAGGAAGATGGTTGTGCTTGTTGGAGGCCAGTTATCTCAGCCCCAGGACATCACTGCAGGAGTTCCTCAGGGTAGTGTCCCTAGTTCAACCATCCTCACCTGCTTCACCATGACATTCCCCATCAGAAGGTCAGAAAAGGGGATGCTTGCTAATGATTGCATAGTGTTCAGTACCATCTGTAACTCCTCAGATACTGAAGCAGTCCATGTCCATATGCAGCAAGACCAGGCCAACATTCAGGCTTGGGCTGATAAGTGGAAAGCAAGGTTCATGCCACACAAATGCTAGCATTGAGCAACTCCAACAAGTGGAGAATCTGACCATCTCCCTTTGACATTCAATGGCATTACTATCGCTGAATTCCCCACCATCAACATCCCGTGGGGGCTACCATTATACAGAAGCTTTACTGGACAAGTCATATAAATACTGTGACTACAAGAGCAGATCAGAGGCTGGGAAGTCTCTGGTGATTAACTTATCACATGACTCCCCAAAGCCTGTCCACCATCTACAAGATACAAGCCAGGAGTAGGATGAAATATTTCCCACTTGCCTGGATGAGTGAAGCTCCAATAATTCTCAACAAATTTGACACCATCCAGGGCAAAAGAAGCCTGATTAACTGGCACCCTATCCACCACCTTAAACATTCATTCTCTCCGCCATGGATGTACAGTGGCAGCAGTGTGCATCACATACAAGATGACTTGCTGCAGGTCATCAAGCCTCCTTTGACAGCAACTTTGAAACCCACCACCTCTACCACCTAAAAGAACAAGGGCAGCAGACGCATGGGGACACCAGACATGCAAGTTCTCCTCCAAGCCACCAGCCATCCTGATTTGGAATGATATTGCCATTACTTCACTGTTACTGGTTTGAAATCCCAGAACCCCCTCCGTAACAGCACTGTGGGAGCACCTACATTAGGTAGACTGCAGCGGTCAAGAAAGCAGCTCATGATGGCCTTCCCAAGGGCAGTTAAGCATGGGGAATAAATACAGGCCTTGCCAGTGATACTCACATCCCATGAAAAAAAATTTTTAAATGTGGCTTGGTGGCAAATTTTTGCTTATATGCTGCTCCTATGAAGTGCCCTAGGATATTTTGTTTTGCTAAGGGTGCGGTGTCAATGCAAACTGTTGTTGTTGTTTCAGGTGAAAGGACACATCTTATAACATCCACCTGAGCAGGCAGATAGGGTTTCAGATTTATGACCACAGTACTCCTGACAATTAAGCACTTCCTCAGGACTGTACTGAAGTGTCAGTTTCGTTGGTGTGTCTGTGCTGAACCAAGTTGACACTTGTCACTGCAAAATCACAATCAACCCCCTTAAACTTTAAAGCTTTCCCAAAAGCTTTAGAAAATTAGCAAGCATGCAGCTGAGCCACAGAGCACAAGTCAGTACCTGAAGGAAAGTATTAATGAAAAGGAGAACACTAGTTGGAAAAGACTTTAAAATGAAACCTTGACTAGCATAAATTTAATCAGTTTTTAAAAATTATTGCTTACAGGTCTAGGCAGCATCATCTTCAAACTAAAACAATAGAAGTAATTCAGCAATTTATGGGAAGCCTCTGGTGAGTAACTTATGTCCATTATGTCCCTCATAATCTTGTACACCTCGATCAGGTCGCCCCTCAGTCTTCTCTGCTCCAACGAAAACAACCCTAGTCTATCCAACCTCTCTTCATAACTTAAATGTTTCATCCCAGGAAACATCTTGGTGAATCTCCTCTATACCCCGTCCAGTGCAATCACATCCTTCCTATAATATGGCAACCAGAACTGCACACAGTACTCCAGCTGTGGCCTCACCAAGGTTCTATACAACTCCAACATAACCTCCCTACTTCTGTAATCTATGCCTCGATTGATAAAGGCAAGTGTCCCATATGCCTTTTTCACCACCCTACTAACATGCCCCTCCGCCTTCAGAGATCTATGAACACACACGCCAAAGTCACTTTGTTCCTCAGAACTTCCTAGTGTCATGCCGTTCATTGAATACTTCCTTGTCAAATTACTCCTTCCAAAGTGTATCAGCTCACACTTTTCAGGGTTAAATTCCATCTGCCACTTAGCTGCCCATTTGACCATCCCGTCTATATCTTCCTGTAGCCCAAGACACTCAACCTCACTGTTAACCACCCAGCCAATCTTTGTGTAATCCACAAATTTACTAATCCTACCCCCACATAGTCATCTATGTCGTTTATATAAATGACGAATAATAGGGGACCCAGTACAGATCCCTGTGGTACGCCACTGGACACGGGCTTCCAGTCACTAAAGCATCCTTCTGTCATCACCCTCTGTCTCCTACAACTAAGCCAATTTTGAATCCACCTTATCAAATTACCCTGTATCTCATGTGCATTTGTCTTCTTTATAAGTCTCCCATGTGGGACCTTGTCAAAGGCTTTGCTGAAATCCATATGAACTACATCAACTGCACTACCCTCATCTACACACCTGGTCACCTCCTCAAAAAATTCAATCTAATTTGTTAGGCATGACCTCCCTCTGACAAAGCCATGCTGACTATCCCTGATCAAACCTTGCCTCTCCAAGTGCAGATAGAGGATACGGGGTTGAAAGAACAGCTTGCAGTTAAAAGGGATACCAAGATTGTTGAAACAGAAGCAAAGGGAGGAGGTGGAGGTGAGGGAAGGACAAAAAATATTACACTTCTTCCTATTGTTTTGCCTTGGTCTTCCAAATGCCTGGCGGGGACAGCATGTTGGGAAAGGTTAAATTATTTGAATCCAGGAATATTTCAGCCAGCCAATATGTTAGCTTCACTGATTTTGAAGTCGATTAAGGCTGGTGAGGCCTTATTTAAATCTAACGGTTGCGGCCCCATTGGTGCACAATGGAATCCTGACTTTGGAATTCGAGAGCCCCACATAAAGTAAAGTAAATCCCGACAGTGAAACCACAGCGTGGTTCACAGAGTGACCAGAAAAGATCTAGGTACGTTTTTTAAAAAATGACTTTTCTGTGGAATGCATGTGGACCAGAAGAAGATGTGTTCCTCGGGGGGGGGGGGGTGGAAACAAGGTGTCCCAGAGCCACCCCAGCACTGCCCTGTCATTCCCCCCACCACCTGCATACCCAACAGTTTATGCACTGACAGTCGGCTACCCTGGAGTCATCCTCAAACATCAAATTTGCAGATACAGAGAATTCAGAGAAATAAAGGTAATTATAAAGTTCTAGTCACAAACTACGAGTGATTATTGTCATTTTTACTTACTGTTTTGTTAGATATGTCTAGATACCCCACACTCAAAGTGGAGATTTTAAGTACAAATTTTAGTGCTGTTCTTTCCAATTAATTATATAATCACCAACTCCCCAAATACTGAAGCAATCTATGTGCAAATGCAGCAAGACCTGGACAATATTCAGGCTAGGCTGGCAAGTGTCAAGTAACATTTATGCCACACAAGTGCCAGGCATTGACCATCTCCAACAACACAGAATCTGACCACCTCCCCATGACATTCAATGGCATTACCTTCTAAGAATTCCCTATTATCAACATTCTGGGGGTCACCCTTGACCAGAAACTGAACTGGACTGGCCATATAAATACTGTGGCTACAAAAGCAGGTCAAATGCTCGGAATTCTGCGGTGAGTAGCTCACCTCCTGACTCCCCAAAGTCTGCACACAATCTACAAGGCACAAATCAGGAGTGTGGTGGAATACTCTCCACTTGCCTGGATGAGTGCAGCTCCCACAATACTCAAGAAGCTTGACACCATCCAGGACAATGCAGTCCACTTGACTGGCACCACATCCACAAACATTCAATCCCTCCACCACCGACAAACAGTGGCAGCAGTGTGTACCGTCTATAAGATGCATGCAGGAACTCACCAAGCCTCCTTAAACAGCACCTTCCAAACCCACGACCACTACCATCTAGAAGGACAAGGGCAGCACATAGGTGGGAACACCACTACCTGGAAGTTCCCCTCCAAGTCACTCACCATCCTGACTTGGAAATATATCACCATTTCTTCAGTGGCGCTTGGTCAAATTCCTGGAACTCCCTCTCTAACAGCACCATGGGTGTACATACACTAAATGGACTGCAGCTTTCAAGAAGGCAGCTCAGCACTACCACCTCAAGGATGATTAGGGATGGGCAATAAATGCTGGCCTAGTCAGCGAAGGCACATCCCTTGAATGAATGAAAAAAACCTTCAAGTTGAGGATTCGAAGACATCTTTCCAAGGCTTTCGAGATTTCATTTGGAGAAACTAAAGGTCCTTCAGGGGCGAAAACAAAAAGGACATTCCCACTGGATTGATTTAACACCTTCAGATATCAGTCTGTATCTGTTCTCATAATAAGCTCAGTATCTTTGGAAAAATAAAACTCCATCCTTAGCTACTGCCGTTTCAATCAGTTCTGTAGGTGTAAACTGAATTATTGGGCTGTACAAGTTCGTTGAGCAACCCTGACATGTTACAAATCAACATTACACATGACCCAACATAATTTAACAGTTGTACATATTCCTGCTGTGGATTGAGTTAATTTGCACTAATGGAAGCAAAGTTTACCCATACTGCTTAGCATGAATGAAAATGCTCTATAGTTGTTAGATTGCAGTCTCATTTGGAGTATGGACGCCTTCTCTTCCATTGACACGGAATTGATGCTTGCCTTGTGCTATTAATGGCACTTAAACATGGCATAGTTTGAATAATTTGACAAATGACATTTATGTGTAACACTAAATGGGAAGAATGGTCTTGTACTTGGTCCAAAATGGTCTTAAAAATAAACATTATAGAGTCTGACAACTATCCAAGATTTAGAGAGATGTCTTTTAACCCTTGGTGTACTCCAGTATCTTATACAAGAAAATAATATAACCATCAGAGCTTGTTCTATTTCTGTCTAAACACCATTCTCCCCACCTCAAGCTGGCCCTCTAAAATATTCCAGTGAAGTACCTCCTATAACCAGGAGAAGCTCTGTAGTAAACACAAGCAGGTTGCTAATCCAGACTGGCCAAAGAGCCATGAAAACTGAGAAATCATGCTAACAGCTGAAATGTACAAAGGCATATTTTTCTCTTTAAAAGGGAAGTTTGGAAAATGGCCAGTTAACTCTGATTTGTTAATCTGATAATCTGTTCATCCTGTCCATCTTTAAACAAAGAAAATTCTGAGCCCAAAATACTTATCATTGTTGCCACTGGTCTGGGCCTTGGATATATCCAAATTGACTTGAAAGTGTGGAATTGCGATCCATGTTCAAATTTTAAGAAGTGTATGTTCAGCTGCCTGAATTTCAAGATGGCGTCGCCATTCACTTAGAGGCAGAGGGATTTCCCGCAATTGCTGGTTTTGTTGGGCTCCGCAAGATGGTGATGGCACACTTCCTGAAGTACACGTTTTTTAAACAATGGCTGCCTGCCGATTTCTTTTGTTCAGCTGTTTACTTTGCCAAGGAACAATGTGGTAGAATTCTAGCTTACATTTGCCTTTTTCTTTTTCGAGCTAGGTAGTTGTGACATTGCAGAAGTATTTAATGCATTTTTCTCTTTTTTTTTCTCTGACGAGGTCAAAGGCCAATTGTTAAAACTCTGGCTTGGGGATCAGGTTTTAACAACAGGTTTCTTTCAAACGGCACTTCTCACATTGAATTATTTAAAGCTATCTCCGGGCTTGCTGCAGCCTGGAATTTTAAAAGAGTTAGCTCACGCTTGCAGGTTCCGACAACTCTGCACTCTGAAGCTGGACTTCCAAAGGAGATTCAATGGAGTCTACTGCTGCATGAAAAATCTCTGTCTTCAGCTTCCACAACATCCTCTGGAGTGTTTTTTTTTGTGGCAATTTTTCTCTCTGTTTCTTTTGGGAACTTCTTTCAGGTCAGAAAGCTTTGTTGAAGTTTTACTTAGTCTTTCAGCATTTTGGTTTGTCTCAACATTTTAGCAAGGTTCTAGGTTTTGATCCGATCGCTGCCACCATGTTGGGCAGGTGTTGATTACAGATCAGTATGTCTTAAAGAAGTCTTCATAGTCTTCTGTATGTTAACTAAGTTTTTATTAACCACTATAATTATTTACACACGTACAGTAAAGGAGGCAGGCTCGGAGCTATCTCCATGTTTAGGTCTATACATATCTCTGCTCAACACCACACTGCCCCTGCATCTTGGTCATGACTGTGTGGGTGGTACTGTGCTCAGTCCCACATTAACCCAGTATGTGCCAGATCCTTAACTACAATCATAATAACCTTAGACCCATCTCTAAATCAGTCAACTATACAAATTCTAACTGACGTTAGACGCTAAGAGCCCATGGGATCCAGGGCAATTTAGCAAACTGGATCCAAAATTGGCTTAGCGGCAGGAGGGAGAGGGTGATGTTCAAAGGTTGTTTTTGTAATTCAAATGTTGTACCGCAGGGGTCAATGCTGGGGCTCTTGCTGTTTGTACTGTACATTAATGATTTAGACATGAATATAGGAGCTATGATCAAAAAGTTTGCAGATGACACGAAAATTGGTGGTCTCGTAAATAGTGAGGAAAGGCTTAGATTACAGGACGATATAGATGGGCTGGTAAGAGCAGTGACAAAGGGAATTTAATCCTGAGAAGTATGAGGTGATGTATTTTGGGAGGACTAACATGGTAAGGGGATACACAATGAATAGTAGGACCCTAGAAAGCACAGAGGGTCAGAGGGACCTTGGTGTATATTTTTTTTTTAATTCATTCACGGGATGTGGGCTTCACTGACTGGGCCAGCATTTATTGCCCATCTCTAGCTGCCCTTGAAAAGGTGGTGGTGAGCTACCTGCTTGAACCGCTGCAGTCCGTGTAGTGTAGGTACACCCACAGTGCTGTTAGGAAGGGAGTTCCAGGATTCTGACCCTGTGCCAGTGAAGGAACGGCGATATACTTCCAAGTCAGGATGGTGAGTGACCAAGAGGGAAACTTCGAGGTGGTGATGTTCCCATCCATCTGCTGCCCTTGTCCTTCTAGGTGGTAGTGGTCGTGGATTTGGAAGATGCTGTCTAGGGAGCCTTGGTGAATTCCTGCAGTACTATCTACAAGATCATGACCACTACCACCTAGAAGGACAAGGGCAACAGATAGATGGTGTCTAGGACATTGTCTGTAAGATATGATTCCGTGAGGATGACTATGTCAGGCTGTTGCTTGACTAGTCTGTGAGACAGCTCTCTCAATTTTGGCACTGATATGGGCTTGGCACAGATGTCAGTAAGGAGGACTTTGCAGGGTCGACTGGACTGTGATTGCTGTTGTTGTTTCCGGTGCCTAGGTCGAAGCTGGATGGTTCATCCGGTTTCATTCCTTTTTTGTGTCTTTGTAGCGGTTTGTTACAACTGAGTGTCTCGCTGGGCTATTTCAGAGGGCATTTAAGAGTCAACCACATTGCTGTGGGTCAGAAGTCACATGTAGGCCAGGCCAGGTAAGGACAACAGATTTCCTTCCCTAAAGGACTTTCGTGAACCAGATGGGTTTTTACAACAATCGACAATGGTTCCATGGTCATCATTGGACTTTTCATTCCATATTTTTATTGAATTCAAATTCCACCATTCGAACCCGGGTCCCCAGAGCATTATCCTGGGTCTCTGGTTTACTAGCCAAGTGACAATACCACTACGCCATTGCCACCCCCTATGTCCATTAATGCCTGAAGGCAGCAGCACAGGTAGATAAGGTAGTTAAGAAGGCATATGGGATACTTGCCTTTATTAGCTGAGGCATACAATATAAGAGCAGGGAGGCTATGTTGGAGCTGTATAAAATGCTAGTTAGGCCACAGCTGGAGTACTGTGCGCAGTTCTGGTCGCCGTACTATAGGAAGGATGTGATTGCACTGGAGAGGGTGCAGAGGAGATTGCCTGGGCTGGAGCACTTCAGCTATGAAGAGAGACTGGATAAGCTAGGGTTGTTTTCCTTAGAGCAGAAAAGGCTGAGGGTGGACCTGATTGAGATATACAAAATGTTGAGGGGCATAGATCATTTTCCCCTTAGCAGAGGTGTCAATAATCAGGGGGCATATATTTGAGGTAAGGGGCAGGAGGTTCATAGGACATTTGAGGAAAAGTTTTTTCGCCCAGAGTGGTTAGAATCTGGAGAACACTGCCTTAGGGGGTGGTAGAGGCAGGAACCCTCACAACATTTAAGAAGTATTTAGATGAGCACTTGAAACGCCATAGCATACAGGGCTACAGGCCAAATGATGGGAAATGGGATTAGAATAGATAGGTGCTTGATGGTCGGCACAGACTCAATGGGCCGGAGGGCCTGTTTCTGTGCTGTGTAACTCTATGACCAATGCTATAGATGTTGCAAACTATTTTATCAAGAAAGATATGTCCTGGCGAATCGAATAGCTAGTGCTGTAGAGAGGCTTTAAACTAAATAGATGGGGGTAGGGTTCTGGAGAGGGGAGAAGTAGGCTTACAAAACAAAAGGATATGGCGGCATTGCAGGGCAGTTACTTAGGTAATGATACCCAGAGTGTGACAGGAAGGGACAGAGTATACAAACATTTAAAAAAAAAGTGGCAAATAGGGTCAAAGGAGGATAAAATGGTAAAAAGGCACAATTAATGGCTCTTTACGTAAATGCATGTAGTATTCAAAACAAAATAAATGAATTAACAGCACAAATACAGATTAATGATATGATCTTATAGCTATTACAGAGACATGGCTACAAGGAGATCAAAGCTGGGAACTAAATACTCAGGGGTATGAGACTTTTCGAAAGGACCGGCTGCACAGATAGGGTGGTGGGGTAGCTTTGTTAGTATGAGAAGGAGTAAGTACGATAGCAAGAAATGACCTTGGATTGGAAGATGTGGAATCCATATGGGAGGAGGTAAGGAATAACAAGGGGAAGACGACACTGGTGGGTATAATCTATAGGCCCCCTAATAGTAGCTATGCTGTCGGACAGAGAATAAATCAGGAAATAATGAGGGTATGTAAAAAAAGGCAGTATATTAATCATGGGTGAATTTAATCTCCATGTAGATTGGGAAAATCAAATTGGCAGAGGTAGCCACGAGCAAGAATTCAGAGTGTATTCGGGACAGTTTCCTAGAACAATATGTTGTGGATCTAACCAGGGATCAGGCTATTTTGGATCTGGTAATGTGAAATGAGGCAAGTTTAATAAATGATCTCAGAGTAAAAGATATCCTAGGAAACAGTGACCATAACATGGTGGAATTTAGCATTCAGTTTGAGAGTGAGAAACTTAGTTCGAAAATATCTGTGCTAAGCTTAAATAAAGGTAATGAGAAAGGAATGAGGGCAGACTTGGCTGGAGTGGACTGGGAAAGGAGTTTAGCAGTAAAGGCTATTGATGAACAACGGCAGATGTTTAAGAAAATAGTTCAATACTCACAACAAAGATATATCCCAGTGAGGGAGAAGGATTGTAGGAAGGGGGTAAACCAATCATGGTTAACCAAGGAAGTTAAGGATTGTATCAAAGTGAAAGAAAAAACATACAATGTGGCAAAGGTTAGTGGTAAGCCAGAGGATTGGGAAAATGTTAAAAGCCAACAAAAGATGACAAAAAAAAAGGGGAGAAAATAAACTTTCAGGGTAAACTAGCAAGTAATATAAAAACGGACAGTGAGAGCTTCTTTAAATATATAAAAAGGAAGAGGGAGGCCAAAGTCAATATAGGCCCCTTTGAGAATGAGGCTGGGGAAATAATAATGGGGAACCTGGAAATGGCAGACGAGTTGAATAAATACTTTGCAGTCTTCACAGAGGAAGACACTAATAGCATACCAAAAATACTAAATAATCATGGGGCAAAAGGGTGGGGTGGGGTGGGGTGGGGGGGGGGGGGGGGGGGGTGCGGATGGGAGGAAATAAATACAATAACAACCACTGGAGAAAAAGCACTAGGGAAATTAATGGGGCTAAAGGCTGATAAGTCAGCTGGACCTGATGGATTGCATCCTACGATATTAAAGGAAATAGCTGCAGAGATAGTGGATGCACTGGTAGTAATCTTCCAAGAGTACTTAAATTCTGAAAACGTCCCAGAGGATTGGAAAACTGCCAACGTAACACCCCTATTCAAAAAGAGAGGGAGACAAAAAACAGGTAACTATATGCCAGTTAGCTTAACATCTGTCATTGGGAAAATGTTGGCACCTATTATAAAGGGTGTAATAACAGAGCACTTAATCTAATCAAGCAGAGTCAGCATGGGTTCACGAAGGGGAAGTCATGCCTGACAAATTTATTAGAATTATTTGAGAAGGTAATAAGCAAGGTAGATAAAGGGAGACCAGTGGATGTAATATATTTGGATTTCCAAAAGGCGTTCGATAAGGTATCACACATAATACTTAATAAGAGCCCATGGTGTTGGGAGTAGTATATTAGCATGGACAGAGGACTGGCTAACTAATAGAAGACAGAAAGTTGGGATACGAGGGGTCATTTTCAGGAAGGCGACCTGTAACTAGTGGAGTGCCACAGGGATCAGTGCTGGGGCCTCAATTATTTACATTACATATTAATGACTTGGATGAGGGAAATAAATGTATTATCGCCAAGTTTGCAGATGACACAAAAATAGATGGAAAGGCAAGTGGTGAGGATGACACAGAGTCTACAGAGGGATATAAACAGGTTAAGTGAGTGGGCAAAAACGTGGCGGATTGAATATAATGTGGAAAAGTTGAGGTTGTGCACTTTGGCTGGAAGAATACAGGAGCTGAATGTTACTTAAATGGAGAAAGACTGCAGAAAGCTGCAGCACAGAGGGATTTGGGGGTCCTCGTGCATGAATCCCAAAATGCTAGCATACAAGTTCAGCAGGCAATAGGGAAGGCAAATGGAATGTTGGCCTTCATTTCAAAGGGAATGGAATATAAAAATAGGGATGTCTTGCTAAAACTATACAAGGCACTAGTTAGACTACACCTAGAATACTGTGAACAGTTTTGGTCCCCTTATCTAAGGAAAGATATATTGGCATTAGAGGCAGTCCAGATAAGATTCACTAGGTTGATCCTGGGGATTGAGGGATTTTCTTATGAGGAGAGGTTGAGTAGGTTGGGCCTGTACTCATTGGAGTTTAGAAGAATGAGAGGTGACCTTATTGAAACTTATAAGATTCTTAGGGAGCTTGACAGGGCAGATGGTGAGAGGTTGCTTCCTCTTGTGGGAGAGTTTAGGAACAGAGGGCATAATCTCAGACTAAAGGGGCGTCCAATTAAAATAGAGAGGAGGAGGAATTTCTTCTCTCAGAGCATAGTCAATCTGTGGAATTCTTTACCACAGAGAGCTATAGAGGCTGGGTTGTTAAGTTTGTTCAAGGCTGAAATAGACAGATTTTTAATCAGTAAGGGAATCGAAGTTTATGAGGAAAAGGCAGGAAAGTAGAGTTGAGGATTCCACCTATCACCACCTTCAACACCTCTTTGATCCTTTTGTCTGTGACATCTTTTGATTACTGCTCCTATCACTGCTTGCTTATCCCCACAATCACCCCACCCTCAACTTCTCTCTCCCCCCGCCCCCCACCTTAGACCAGCTTATATTTCACCTCTCTCCTAACTATACTCAGTTCTGCCAAAGGGTCGTGAGGACTCGAAACGTTAACTGATTTCTTCTCCACCGATGCTGCCAGACCTGCTGAGTTTTTCCAGGTAATTCTGTTTTTGTTTTGGATTTCCAGCATCCGCAGTAGCTTTTAGCTTTTTGTTTTTATCTCTGTGTTTAATTGACTGCCACCTCTCTTCAAGAAATGCCCTCTCTGAAGAAGTACGGTTCTGTTCTCCGACAGGATTTCCGCCTGTCTCTTCTGCCCTGCTCACCTTCATTGCTTTCCATTTCTCTCCTGGTGTTTGACAAGGTGTTTACTAAAACCCGCTTTCACAGCCATATCTCCTTTCTCAGTGACTGTCTCTGTCTCCGACTCACCTCACGTGGATTTCAACTGAAATTCCATCCCTCTTGTTTCGAACCCACCCAGGATTACAGGTATCTCCGGGACATAAAACGTTTCTCGGACTGCTGTTCCCGTCACATTCTGAGATCCACACTCAGTGCCATGCGCCGCCATATGAACACACTCGACCTCTCCCTCCAGCAGCACCGCCGCACCCTTTTTCAAAGCTGCGCGTGCCCCAGTTTCATTTTATTCTTCGCCTCATCCGTCGCCTCAACAAGAAACTTTTTCTCTTTCTCTCAAGTGCTAAGGAACGCAAGCTCCAACAACTCATCGACACCAACACCCATCTGGGACCCTCCACCCCTGCTTGTCCCTCCGTCCCCACCCCATCTTCCAATCCCAGCCCCAGCCGCGTATTCACTATACCCCCTGACCTTCCCCTCTCCGATGCTGAACGTTCAGTGCTCAGCAATGGACTTAGTTTCATACCCTTACGCCCTCATCTCAATGAATTTCGGGCTGGGCATGATGCTGAACTCTTCTTCCGCCGTCTTCGTCTTCGTGCTCACTTCTTTGGGCAGGAGTCCTCTCCCCGTTCAACGGATCCTTTTACCCACCTCCAATATTCTCCCTCCACCTGGACCCCTCCCTCTGGATTCTTACCTTCTCTTGATCTTTTCATTGAGAACTGTCGGCGTGACATTAGCCGTCTCAATTTCTCTGCTCCTCTCACCCATTCTAATCTGTCTCTCTCTGAACTTACTGCACTCCGTTCTCTCAGGTCCAACCCCAACATTGTCATCAAACCCGCTGACAAGGGTGGTACTGTTGTTGTCTGGCGCATTGACCTCTACCTCGTGGAGGCTGAGCGTCAACTCGCAGACACTTCCTCCTACCTCTCCCTGGACCATGACCCCACCACAGAACATCAAGCCATTGTTTCCAGGACTGTCACTGTCCTCATCTCCTCTGGAGATCTTCCTCCCACAGCTTCCAACTTGATAGTCGCCCAACCTCGGACGGCCCGCTTCTACCTCCTACCCAAAATCCAAACAGAACTGTCCTGGCAGACCGATCGTGTCAGCCTGTTCCTGCCCCACGGAACTCATTTCTCGTTATCTTGACTCCCTTCTCTCTCCCCTTGTCCAGTCCCTTCCCACCTACATCCGTGATTCCTCTGACACCTTACGTCACATCAACAATTTCCAGTTCCCTGGCTCCAACCGCTTCCTCTTCACCATGGATGTCCAATCCCTCTACACCTCCATCCCCCACCAGGATGGTCTGAGGGCCCTTAGCTTCTTCCTTGAACAGAGGCCCGAACAATCCCCATCCACCACTACCCTCCTCTGTCTGGCTGAACTTGTTCTCACACTGAACAATTTCTCCTTTAACTCGTCTCACTTCCTCCAAATAAAAGGTGTGGCTATGGGTACCCACATGAGCCCCAGCTATGCCTGTCTCTTTATGGGGTATGTGGAACATTCCTTGTTCCAGTCCTACTCCGGCCCCCTCCCACAACTCTTTCTCCGGTACATTGATGATTACTTCAGTGCTGCTTCATGCTCTCGTAGGGACCTGGAAAAATTTATTAATTTTGCTTCCAATCTCCACCCCTCCATTATTTTCACATGGTCCATCTCTGACACTTCTCTTCCCTTCCTTGACCTCTCTGTCTCAATTTCTGATGATAGACTGTCCACCAATATCCATTACAAGCCTACCGACTCCCACAGCTACCTCGACTACAGCTCCTCACACCCCGCTTCCTGTAAGGACTCCATCCCATTCTCTCAGTTCCTTCGCCTCCGTCGCATCTGTTCTGATGACGCTACCTTCAAAAACAGCTCCTCTGACATGTCCTCCTTCTTCCTTAACCGAGGTTTTCCATCCACGGTCGTTGACAGGGCCCTCAACCGTGTCCGGCCCATATCCCGCGCATCCGCCCTCACGCCTTCTCCTCCTTCCCAGAAACATGATAGGGTCCCCCTTGTCCTCACTTATCACCCCACCAGCCTCCGCATTCAAAGGATCATCCTCCGCCATTTCCGCCAACTCCAGCAGGATGCCACCACCAAACACATCTTCCCTTCATCCCCCCTGGCGGCATTGCATAGGGATCGTTCCCTCCGGGACACCCTGGCCCACTCCTCCATCACCCCCTACTCCTCAACCCCCACCTATGGCACCTCCCCATGCCCACGCAGAAGATGCAACACCTGCCCCTTCGCTTCCTCTCTCCTCACCGTCCTAAGGCCCAAACACTCCTTTCAAGTGAAGCAGCATTTCACTTGCATTTCCCCTAACTTAGTCTACTGCATTCGTTGCTCCCAATACGGTCTCCTCTACATTGGAGAGACCAAACGCAAACTGGGCGACCGCTTTGCAGAACACCTGCGGTCTGTCCGCAAGAAAGACCCAAACCTCCCTGTCGCTTGCCATTTTAACACTCCACCCTGTTCTCTTGCCCACATGTCTGTCCTTGGCTTGCTGCATTGTTCCAGTGAAGCCCAACGCAAACTGGAGGAACAGCACCTCATCTTCCGACTAAGCACTTTACAGCCTTCCGGGCTGAATATTGAATTCAACGACTTTAGATCTTAAACTCCCCCTCCCCCCATCCCCACCCCGTTTCTCCCCCCTCCCCCTTTTTTTTCCAATAATTTATATAGATTCTTCTTTTCCCACCTATTTCCATTATTTTTAAATCTAAAACCAAAACTTTGTTAGCCTTTCCATCCCACCCCCACTAGAGCTGTACCTTGAGTATCCTGCCTTCCATTCTTAATTAGCACTTTTCTTAGATAATATCACCACCTTCAACACCTCTTTGATCCTTTTGTCTGTGACATCTTTTGATTATCTTCTCCTATCACTGCTTGCTTATCCCCACAATCACCCCACCCTCAACTTCTCTCTCCCCCCGCCCCCAACCTTAGACCAGCTTATATTTCACCTTTCTCCTAACTATACTCAGTTCTGCCGAAGGGTCGTCAGGACTCGAAACGTTAACTGATTTCTTCTCCACCAATGCTGCCAGACCTGCTGAGTTTTTCCAGGTAATTCTGTTTTTGTTGAGGATTATCAGATCAACTATGATCTCACTGAATGGCAAGCAAACTCGATGGGCCGAATGGCCTACTTCTGCTCCTACGTCTTATGGTCTAACAGTTGACTAGGAATGACTGGAAATTAGTAATCAAATTCAAAATTTCAGATGCAATAATTGCAGTGGTGATTTCACATGAATGAGGTGTGGCGACTTAGACAAATCACGACATTGAAATTACTCAAGTGTTATTTTTCAGCGGCGCATGCATAACAACACGCACACCAAAGGATTAAGTGTGTGCGCAAATTCACATCCTATTTCATATAGAATCATTACCGGGTTGCAGATTCACAGATTATATAAAGTCCTTCAGAAATCTCAATTATTTGAATAGCACCACCTCCTCTCCTCTCCCAATGCATCAATACCATACCCTTCACCCATTGGAGAGTCGAACTGTAGACATTTGACTGCCACTGTCATCCTCCAGTCGCTGTGTTGCGCTCTGAACACTACGCCATAGCCTCCTTTGCTGATATAATGCAGATCCACCAACTTCTGATAGGGAACCACATCCAGGATGGATGATATACTCGAGAAATTGCTCCCCCTCGAACACTCCATAACTGTCGATACGCACTCAGACTCTCCTCCTCCTCTGTCACTGCAACCTGTGCCTCCAGCGTTTGCTCATTGCTTAAGGACCGGTCCAGCTCTAAGGTTAACTGTACATTTTCACAAGTTAACGCTCCTCCTACATAACTCAACGGACGAGTTCCCACTGGGCTAAAATCCTCAACCCACTTTCGCCTTGGGATTCGGCCGAATGTTATCAAAGGTGTTAATGATTCGGCAGCGAAGGAGCTGCTCTCTGATCACTTCCTCCGAGGAATTCCCCAAACTCAGGGCTCTTCCGCTCTTCGGGATCAGTCACTGCGCAACCTGAAACCGACCGAAACCACGCCTTTTACTGGAATCCGAAAATCTGGTGCGCGCAGCTCTCACTCATATTTCTGGGAGAACCACTTTAAGAAAATTAGATATTATGTAGCTTTTATGCTCGCTATTTATTCGAATGTACTTGGCGTTCCCACAGTCATGGGAAACTTATTCTTTAGCTAGAAATGACTAAATGTCGCTTTCAATTTGAATCACAATAGTAAAAAAAAAGTTTAGGCTAACGAATAAGTGATGAATGCCATATCTGAATAATTCGTGCTATTTCACTTAAAATGATTGTCAGACTCTTCTCAATTGTTACTAAATTGGACAAGTGGTCTCTGAAATGTGTAATTGATAGGTCAGATACAACTATATGCATAAAAAGCAAAATGCCTGTTTGTTTGTTGACAAACTCTTCCGAAGTCCTTTGGTCAACCTCAACCAAATTTGGTGGCATGATACATTGGACCAAGTGGCATGTTGTAGGGGAGTTTGGGGAGCTTTGATCTCCTAGCAGAGAATCCTGCGGCCCAGCCTACACTGTGCCCCCACTGACACCATAACTAAGACATGCTTTAACCAATCTTAATCATACATTCCAAGAAAGAAAACAATGAATTTATGTCATAAATCCCCAACTTTCTTTCATATTTGCTTTTTTCTTATTTTATTTGTCTCATGTAAGTTATGTTCTGTGACACTACAGAATCGTAGTTCTGTTCTGTTAGTTATGTTCTGTCACTACACATTATTAGTTGGTAAGGGAAAGCAACAGGCAGCACACAGAGCCAGGGAAGATGAAGACTCTAGAGCAAAAAGGCAGGAATTAGAGAAAGGGAAGATGAAGAGGAGAGAGTAAGAAGACAAGATGTTGATAGAGAGCAACAGAATGCAAGAAGAACCAGTGCTGCAAGTAGCAGACCAAGATTCTTAAGGAGGCTTTAATCTATGATCCTCATCACAATTATGAATCAGACCCAGAAAATGATATTGGCAGTAGATCAGAGGTTTGTGAACGTTAAAGTGGAAAAAGGAACCACCTTCAATGTGTTGCATAAATGGTAAAGTATGATTGCCACCCTTAAGTGAGCCACACAACCCACTGTATGTTCTTATGGGAACAACAGAAAAATCAAAACACTCCTTGAGAATCATCAGGAAATATAACAGCTGAGTAGGATCACCAAGGAATCTCTTTATTTTGGCTCAAGACGGGAGGCATTCTAACGTGGTCTATCATGAAATATGAAGTAGCAGTGGGTGACCATTTTGAAGAAAGTGACCATAATATAGTTAAATTTAATATAATTATGGAAAAGAATAAAGATAGAATAGGATTAAAAGTTCTAAATTGGGGAAGGAAACATTTTACAAAACTGAGAGGTGATCTGACTGGTTACAGCTACTTGAAGGGAAATCAGTGACACCAGTGGGAAGCATTCAAAAGCAAGATTCTACAGGCACAGTGTATCCACAAAGAAAAAGGGCAGTACTGCCAAATCTAGAGCCCCCTAGTTATCTGGAAGTATACAATGTAAAATAAAGCAGAAAAAGTAAGCTTATGACAGTCGCAAAAAACGTAATACCGTAGAAAGCCGAGAAGACTATAGAAAATACAGAGGTGAAATAAAAAAGGTAATTAGGAAAGCAAAGAGAGGATATGGACAGATTTTTAATCAGCAAGGGAATCAAGGGTTATGGGGAAAAGGCAGGAAAGTGGAGTTGAGGATTATCAGATCAGCCATGATTTCATTGAATGGCAGAGCAGACTTGATGGGCCGAATGGCCTACTTCTGCTCCTACTTCTTATGGTCTTTTATGAAAAATATTGGCAGGTAAAATCAAAGAAAACTCTAAGATGTTTTACTAGTACATTAAGAGCAAGAGAATAACTAAGGAAAGGGTAGGGCAAATCAGAGATGTACATGGTAACTTGTGCTCTGATGCTGAAGATGTGGACAGGGTTGTCAATCAGTATTTTGTCTCTGTTTTCATTAAGGAGAGGAATGAAGCAGATATTCTAGTTAAAGAGAAAGAGTGCAATATATTAGATACAATTAGCAAAGTGAGAGAAGGACTGGCATCGTTGAAGGTGTATAAGTCACCAGGGCCGGATGGATTATATCCCAGGCTGTTAAAGGAAGCCAGTGAGGAAATAGCAGATGCCCTGGGGATCATTTTTCAATCCTCACTAGATACAAATGAACCACTAGAGGATTGCAGGTCTGAGAATGTTGTACCATTATTTAAAAAGGGTGTGAGGGACAGATCAAATAATTATAGGCTGGTGAGTCTGACTTCTGTGGTGGGCAAATTATTAGAATCAATTCTGAGAGACAGGATAAACTGTCACTTAGAAAGGAATGGATTAATCAGGGATAGTCAGCATGGTTTTGTTAGGGGAAGATTCTGTCTTACTACCTTAATCAAATTTTTTGAGGAAGCAGCAAGGAGGATTGATGAGGGTAGTGCAGTCGATGTGGTCTACATGGATTTTAGTAAGGCATTTGACAAGATCCCACATGACAGAATGGTCAGAAAAGTAAAAGCCCATGGGATACAGGGGCATGTGGCGAGTTGGATTCAAAATGGGCTCAGTGACATGAAACAAAGGGTACTGGTTGATGCATGTTTTTGCGAATGGAAAACAGTTTCCAGTGGCGTTCTACAGGGCTTAGTGTTGGGTCTCTTGCTGTTTGTTGTATATATTAATGATTTGGACTTAATGTGGCTGGCATGATTGGGAAAATTGTGGATGATGCAAAAAATGGCCGTGTTGTTAATAGTGAAAAGGATAGCTGTTGTCTCCGGAATGATGGTTTGGTTGAGTGGGCATGTTAGAATGTGGCAGGTGATGCCAAATCCACAAGGGAAATGTTGCCACGCTATCACAATGGTTTTGCAATTTGTATTTATTATGAGAATATTTGTGCGCTGAATTCAGAAGTAATGAGTCTAATACACCTTTAGAGATTTTAAGAACAAAATTAAAACATTTATTAACAAAAGGAAAGATTTCGAGCACATATGTAAGATTAAAGTGACTAAAACAATAACAAATCCCTAATTAACCTGACTCCCAACTACACACCTCCTTTAAGACAACAGTCCAAAATAAATTTTAAATTTAAATAGCAAGCCAGCTAGTTTACCACAGCACCCACTCAACAGTGGAATTCCAAAAGCTTTCCTCCACCTTTGGTTACTGGACACAGCAGGCTTCTTCAAAAGCGGTTGGAGGCTTCCCCAAGGCTGTTTTACATGATTGTCTTAGATTTTACGTGCCCCCTCCAAACATCACCTTCCTTCCTTCTTTATATATGTTTCTTTCTCTTTAATCTGTAAATTCCATTCTCCCATATGTCTTTGGAAATGTACTTCTCATCTTGTCAATAAATGAAAAATAACCACACTGCTTGGCCTTGTTTACGTTGTTAGTTGCAAGCACCCTATCCCTTTGAAACCTAAACAACTCCATCACTTATCTAAAAATGGCAAATTTCCTTCACACCCTACATTGTAAAACATCATGTATGTGTACTCATTAGCATTTAAAATGCCTTTTACACCTAACTTCTTTTGATAATTGTAAGCTTGCAGTCTATCTGACTCCAATTCAATTAAATCACAGACAGAACTATACACACTCACACTCATAAACCTACTTTACAATAAACCACAATAACATTATGAAAAATATTATAACTTTGTGACAGGCAGAAAAGTTTCAGATAGAACTCAATCCAGAGAAGTACGATGTAATGCATTTGGGGAGGGCAAACCAAGCTGGGGAATACACAATAAATGGGAGGATATTGAGAGGGGTAGAAGAAGGGAGAGACCTTGGTGTGCATGTCCAGAGGTCTCTGAAGGTGGCAGGACAGGTGGATAAGGTGGTAATGAAAGCAAATGGAATGCTTTCCTTTATAGGACAAGATATTAAATACAAAAGCAGGGATGTAATGATGTAACTGTATAAAATGCTGGTTAGGCCACAGCTGGAATTTTGCGTACAGTTCTGACCACCACATTACAGGAAGGACATAATTGGTCTGAAGAGATCACAGAGGAGGTTTACTAGAATGTTGCCCGTGCTTGAAAATTGCAGCTATGAGGAAAGATTGGATAGACTGGAGTTGTTTTGCTTGGAACTGAGGAGGCTGAGGGTGACATGATTGAGGTGTACAAGATGATGAGGGTCTTGATAGAATAGACAGGGATGCCTTAACAGAGTGGTCAATTACCAGGGGTATAGGTTTAAGGTGATTTGTAAAATGATTAGAGGGAGCATGAGGAAAAACATCTTCACTAGAGGGTGGTGGGTAATTGGAATTCACTGCCTGGTTTGGTGGTGAAGGCAGAAACCCTCAATTCATTTAAAAGGCACCTGGATCTACACCTAAAGTGCTGTAACCTGCAAGGCTATGGACCAGGTATTGCAAGGTAGGATTAAAATGGGCAGCTAGTTTTTAAATTTTTTTTTTCTTTTCCAGCTGGCACAGACATGATGGGCTGAAAGGTCTCTTTCTGTGCTGTAACATTTATATGGCTCTATAAAGCAAATTTTAAAAATATTCTGAAAAGAAATATTTTTTGTCAAATAATGTTTTGTTAATATAATAATTTTATGTGAATTTGGATATTTGTGTTTCATATTTGTGGATTAAAACTGTTAATTAAAATAATTGTGTGAAAGAATTTAAGTAAGTGAATTGTTGAATGAAATCTGTTGGGTACAAGAAATGCTTCAAATAAACTGCTTCATAGAAACATATTTGTGGTCTGATTTTCAGCTTTAAGACTTACCTCATTCAGCCCACATTGCCCGTAGGGAAAATATCTCCGCTTATTCTTTCATAAAAACATTTCCTTTATCTTACTTTTAAATCTTATTTTTAACTTTTATCCCTTTATTTCCCAACATTAGGATGGGTTCCCAGCTTGTGGTAAAAAATTTTGAGGATCAAAGAAAGCTTTAAAGAGGCACTGATACGATAGAAGAATTGTGTCAGTAAGCATGAGATGGTACACTTTGATTTTTAAAAAAAGTAGAGATGTAATGGTGAATCGATATAAAATCTTGATAAGAACTCTGTTGGTGTGCTGTGCAGTTTTGGGTTCCAGAATTATGGAAGGATATAGCATAGATTCACTCTTTTGCACAAGTATTTGAGAAGCTGTGGAATGCATGACTGGAGTTAATAAATGATTCAAGTAGACACCATGTCAACAGTTCAGAGTTGGCGAGATAAGTGGTCGAAGGAGAAAAAAGGAATATAGGAACAAGGCAGGCTTTTGTCTTCAAGATTATTGCTCATGTAGTGACTAAACAATAACATAACCAACATACTGAGGAAAGGACTGAAATACCCTACCATCCATTTGGCATTTGCTACTTGATGTATCGAGAGTTCTCGGCATTCTGGCATGGGGTCAATGGCATTAATAACTCCACTGACTCATTTTCTAATTTTATTTTTGATTTCTAGCATCAGTGATATTTTGTTTTTCAGCCTGTAATTCTATGAAAGGAGTGGAGGGACGAGGACTTTGACCCGATTTAAATATGGCAGAGTGCATTTCTGATTAGCCTTGAACAAAACTATCAGTTTATGGGAGGAGAATGTAGCTGCATGTTTTATATTGTGGCAGGTTTGAGGCAGTAGCCTTTAAAAACATATTTTTCTCTGTTTATCTGTCCAAACCCATATCAAAATGGGTGGCAATTTGGAGAAGAATCCATGCTATTAATTCACCCGAAGAACATCTGTCAACATAGAATCTACTTTAGAACATATAAGCAGCATTTGAAAAGTAATAGAACAAACGAAAGAGGAAAGGGATAAAAATCACAGATGAGGGCGAAACAATAAAATTACCTATAAAGTGCCTAAATAGAAGAGAGAGATAGTTAAATGACTGCAGTAATATTAATAAGACAAGAAGAAGCATAATTAGAGAAATTACAGATCATACCTTTCAGCCAATGCTCCATCTATGAAATGCAGAGAACCTGTGAATAGATGTATTGGTTGGAAATGAGGCTGGTACAAATGAAAGCAAAAACATTGGCCCTGTGGAAGAAAATGCATGGTCATTCCAAGGATCCGATTAAGTACCAAAACCTATCTCTAACCGCTCCCAAAATGTTAACAGATGAACTGCCAGAATTTCACACTGAAGACGAAGGGTGAGCTACGTTCAAGTCTGAAGTTATTAAAGAACCAGACCTAGAAATTTGATTGCACCAAATAGCAAGTGGAACAGTAGCATAGTGGTTATTCCACTGGAGGAGTAACCCAAAGACCTGGACTAATCATCTGGAGAAATTAGTTCAAATCACAACAGCTGATTAATTTAATTTCAGTTAATTAAATAAAAGCTAGTACCAGTTATGGCATATAACCACAGGATTGTTGGAAAAACCAACTGGTCTCTATTGTCGTTCAGGGATAGAAAATCTGCTGCCCTTATCCTTCTGGCCTTTATGTGACTCTGGGCCTACAGGGGTGTGATTAACTATTAACTTCCCTCTGAAATCACCTAGCAAGCCATTCTGTTCTATCAAACTGCTACAACAGAGAATGCTAAGAACAAACTGTACAGACCACCCGACATTGACTTAGGCATCAGATTCAGAAAAAAAACTGACACTTTCAGGTTGACCCTGCAGGTCTTCCTCTCTAACATTTTTTTTATTCATTCACAGGATGTGGGCTTTGCTGGCTGGGCCAGCATTTATTGACCATCCCTTGAGAAGATGATAGAGAGCTGCCTTCTTGAACCACTGCAACCCATGTGGTGTAGGTACACCCACAGTGCTGTTAGGGAGAGAGTTCCAGGATTTTGACCCAGCAACAGTGAAGGAACGTCGATATATTTCCAAGTCAGGATGGTGAGTGACTTAGAGGAGAACTTCCAGATGCTGGTGTTCCTATCTATCTGCTGCCCTTATCCTTCCAGATGGTAGCAGTCGTGGGTTTGGAAGGTGCTGTCAAAGGAGCCTTGGTGAATTCCTGTTACTACTGTGTGTCAGTGGTGGACGGAGTGAATGTTTTTGGATGTGGTGCCAATCAAGAGTGCTGCTTTGACCTGGATGGTATCAAACTTCTTGAGTGTTGTGGGAGCTGCACTCATCCAGGCAAGTGGGGAGTATTCCATTACACTCCTGACTTGTGCCTCGTAGATGGTGGACAGGCTTTGGGGAGACAGGAGGTAGGCTACACATCGCAGGATTGCTATCCTCTGACCTGCTCTTGTAGCCACAGTTTTTATGGCTATTCCAGTTCAGTTTCTGGTCAATGATATCCCCCAGGATGTTGATAGTGGGGGATTCAGTGATGGTAATGCCATTGAATGTCAAGAAGCGTTGGCTAGATTCTCTCTTGTTGGAGTGGTCCTTGACTGGCACTTGTGTAGCACTAATGTTACTTGCCACTTGTCAGCCCAAGCCTGGGTATTGTCCAGGTCTTGCTGCATTTGAACATGGACTATTTCAGTATCTGAGGAGTCACGAATGGTGCTGAACATTGTGCAATCATCAGCAAATATTCCAACTTCTGACCTTATGATGGAAGCAAAGTCATTGATAAAGCAGCTGAAGATGGTTGGGCCAAGGACACTACCCTGAGGAACTCCTCCAGTGATGTCCTGGAGCTGAGATGACTAACCTCCAACAACCACAACCATCTTCCTTTGTGCTAGGTTTGTCTCCAAAGAGTGGAGAGTTTTCCCCCTGATTTCCACTGACTCCAGTTTTGCTAGGGCTCCTTGATGCCAGACTTGGTCAAATGCGGCCTTGGTGTGAAGAGCAGTCACTCTCACCAAACCTCGGGAGTTCAGCTCTTTTGTCCATGTTTGAACCAAGGCTGTAATGAGGTCAGGAGATAAGTGGCCCTGGCGGAACCCAAACTGGGCTTCAGTGAGCAGGTTATTGCTAAGCAAGTGCCACTTGATAGCACTGTTGATGACACCTTCCATTACTTTACTGATGATGGAGAGTAGACTGATGGAGCGGTAATTGGCCGGGTTGAATTTGTCCTGCTTTTTGTGTACAGGACATACATGGACAATTTTTCACATAGCCGGGTAGATGCCGGTGTTGTAACTGTACTGAAACAGCTTGGCTAGGGGCGTGGAAAGTTCTGGAGCACAATCTTCATTCAGTACTATTTCCAGAATATTATCAAGATCCATAGCTTTTGCAGTATCCTGTGCCTTCAGCCGTTTCTTCATATCATGTGGAGCAAATTGAATTGGCTGAAGACTGGCATCTGTGGAGGAGGCCGAGATGGATCATCCACTCGGCACTTCTGGCTGAAGATGGTTGCAAATACTTCAGCCTTAACTTTTGCACTGATGTACTGGGCTCCCCCATCATTGAGAGAGGGGATATTTGTGATGCCTCCTCCCCCAGTGAGTTGTTTAATTGTCCACCACCATTCACAACTGGAAGTGGCAGGACTGCAGAGCTTAGATCTGATCTGGTGGTTGTTGCATTGCTTAGCCCTGTCTATCACTTGCTGCTTATGCTGTTTGGCACACAAGTAGTCCTGTGTTATAGCTTCACCAGGTTGACATGTCATTTTTAGGTATGCCTGGTGCTGCTCCTGGCATACCCTCTTGCACTCTTCATTGAACCAGGGTTGATCCCCTGACTTGATGGTAATGGTAGAGTGGGGGTATGCTGGGCCATGAGGTTACAGATTGTGTTTGAGTATAATTCTGCTGCTACTGATAGCCTACAGTGCCTCATGGATGCCCATGGATGAGTTGCTAGATCTGTTCAAAATCTATCCCATTTAGCACACAACACGATGGAGGGTATCCTCAATGTGAAGGCGGGACTTTGTCTCCACAATGACTGTGTGGTGGTCACTCCCACCGATGCTGTGATGGACAGATGCATCTACAGCAGACAAGTTGGTGAGGATGAGGTAAAGTATGTTTTTCACTCTTGCTGGTTCCCTCACCACCTGCCGCAGACCCAGTCTAGCAGCTATGTCCTTTATGACTCGGACAGCTCAGTAGTGGGGCTACTGAGCCACTCTTGGTAATGAACATTGAAGTCCCCACCCAGAGCACATTCTGTGCCCTTGCCATCCTCAGTGCTTCCTCCAAGTGATGTTCAACATGGAGGAACACTGATTCATCAGCTGGGAGGGTGGTACATGGTAATCAGCAGGAGGCTTCCTTGCCCATGCTTGACCTGATGCCATGAGACTTCATGGGGTCCAGAGCCGATGTTGAGGACTCCCAGGGAAACTCCCTCCCGACTGTATACCATGGCATTGCCACCTCTGCTGGATCTGTCCTGCCAGTGGGACAGGACATACCCAGGGATGGTGGTGGTGGTGGTGTCTGTAAGATATGATTCCGTGAATGTGACAATGTCAGGCTGTTGCTTGACTAGTGTGTGAGACAACTCCCAATTTTGGCTCTAGCCCCCAGATGTTAGTAAAGAGGACTTTGCAGGGTCAACAGGGCTGAGTATGCCGTTGTTGTTTCTGGTGCCTAAGTCGACGTTGGGTGGTCCGTCTGTTTTCATTCCTTTTTTGAGACTTCATAGCAGTTTGTTACAACAGAGTGGCTTGTTAGGCCATTTCAGGGGGCCTTTAAGAATCAACCACATTGGTTTAAGAGTCAACCACATCTGGGGACATGTGCCAAAACTAGGAGAGCCACTGACTGGTCAAGCATCAGCCTGACACAATCATACTCACCAAGGTGTACCTTTCAGCAAATGTTACAATCTCCTCCATCACTATACCTGTGTATGTCCTGTCCCACCAACAGCAGAGACACACAGTCAGGAGGGAATGGTCTGGGAGTCTTCAACATTGACTCTGATACTTACCCAGTGTTCAGTCCTATTCACACCACATGAATATCAGGCAATTGTCATGCCAAGAAATCATGAAGGAAAACACCATCTCCAAGAATTTTGTTTCTCTTCCATATTGTCTTGTTTAAATTCTTTTTTAAAATATATCGACAGTTGCTGGACTGATAAAATGGCCGCAGCTAGTCACATGCTTGTAGTTATGTAAAATTCTGAGCAGTTCCAATAGACAAAAGTGAACTCATCAACCTCCTGGAATGTGACTTGTGTTGTCTGAACATTCTAGCCAAGCCAACACAAAGGGCAAGACTTCTGCTCAGCCAGCACTGGACAAAGGCAGAGCTATTTGTGACTCCTTGTCCCCAACATTGTGCTAATGGTTCCACAGTTACCTGCTCAAAATGCAATGGGTTTTAACAAGGGGGCTTCATTTGCTGAATGGCTCAACTCAAAATCATCCTGTCACATGACCCAGATTTCAGTTGCTTTTTAACTTCAGAAGAGATAACAACACTCCAGGCTATAGCAGCCTGCCTCTGACCTCCGTTTCTATCAAATCCTGGTCTCCAGAAAGAATCTTGCATTTCGCCTGCAAAGTGAACTAAATCCCAGAATACAAGAATACTTTGCTGCATCTTCACCTACCTCAGCCTTCAACCAAGCTCCTGAGAAAAAGACCAGGAATTCTGTCAGACAAAGCCAACTGAAAGAATCTTCCTTGGACAGTGACTTACTGGACCCTGGACTCAAGTGAAACAATATTTTTTTTTCTCTCTATGGTCTTTGCCCTGTACGTCTTTCTTTCCCTTATCCCTCCTTTATGGTGTGAATGTATCGGGGTTACGTAGCAACACCCACTCACCACATTTTGAGTGTGTGTAAAATAAACTGTCCCTCTGATTTTACCATATCTTGGGTTTGCTGTGGGGCTATTAATAGAGGATGGGTCACTCCAAAATTGAGGGATTGGGGAAAATATGCCACCTCTTATAAAGGGGGAAATCAAAAAATCTATAAACACCTTTCTGTATATGGACAAATGGTGAGAGGAGAAATCGAGGCTGTTTAACTTAAAGCCCCCTCCTGTCCATAACACGGTGAACATCTCCAACAACCGCCTGTCCTTGACATTCAGTGGCATAACCATTGCTGAAACCCTCCACCATCAGCATCCTCGGGGATACCATTGACAAATCAGAATGAGCCACAGAAATACTGTGTCTATAAGAACAGGTCACTTCCTGAGTCCCCCAAAATGCTGTCCACTATCTACAAGACACAAGCCAGGAGTT
This sequence comes from Cetorhinus maximus, assembly GCF_964194155.1. Taxonomy (NCBI): domain Eukaryota; kingdom Metazoa; phylum Chordata; class Chondrichthyes; order Lamniformes; family Cetorhinidae; genus Cetorhinus; species Cetorhinus maximus. Next base: position 121,028,764 of record NC_135882.1, on the reverse strand, counting down.
TGATAAAGAACTCTCCACTTGTCTTGATGAGTGTAGCTCCAACGACAGCCAAGAATCTCACTTGCATACAGGACATAATAGTCCACTTGATTGCCGTGCTATCAAGTACCTTAAAGACTCACCCCCTCAGCAACCATGGCTGCAGTATATAACATATACAAGACAGCTCACTACCATCTTCTCAAGGGAAGTTGGGCATAGGCAACAAAGCCTGGCCTTGCCAGTTATGCTCACATTCCATGAATGAATAAGAACGAATGTTAGGCTAGGGTAAACAACAAGTGTAGGGTCTTTATTTAAATATTGTACTGTGGCATTTTAATACCCCCAGCATGTGCTCTGGATGCCTATTGAGGAACCCAATCCAATAACTTAGGTGATGCACTTTCAGCAAGGAATGAACTTTTGTACATCACCTGCCATTTTGGGTCCTTAGACGTCCATTTCTCTTCCATTTTCTTTGATGCAGTACCTGCTGGCAATGTGGGATTGAGTGTATTAGTATTTCTCAGAGGGAAAACATTGGTCTTGCATCCTTGGTTTCAACATGAATTTTTCTTCTCTGGCTGTTGGATTCAGTTGCACTTTCAGACCTGGCTTATCCTCAACAACACAGCTGTTTATACATTCCCGATGTCTTACATTTCTTTTGTTATGCTTTTCCCTATTGTCTCTCGGGCCAACATTTTCCCCCAGTCAGGGGGGAATGTGTATGAGCGGGCGCAGGTGGGCGGGTTCCCGATCGGTGCCCCCCAGTTGGGGGCGCGCCACCATTTTACGTGGGCAAGCCAACTAAGGCCCGCCCAGCATGACGTCCGCCAGGAAGCCTGCCCTCCTTGTATGGGTGGGGAGGGATTCCCTGAGCCGGGAGTGCGCTCTTTCAGCTCAGATTTGAAACTTCAAATAAAGGTGTGAGAAAGATTTCGCTGCCATGTCCCCTCGTGTGACACTGTCACATGAGTTGGGACGCGTCCATAGCTTTTAATCTGAAATATTCTGAGATTTTTTAATCACTCATGAAGGGGTGGGATGAGGTTTCATGCTTTTTCAGAAGCCCGCCAGGGCTCCCGGCCTGCCCGGCAACCTTAAGGTTGGATGGGCAGGTCCATTAGTGGCTTCAATTAGTTTTCTAATGGCCTTAATAGGCCGTTGACAGGTCGGCGGGCGTGCAGCCGAGTAAATCTAAACGACACGGGGTGACGTCACCCCGCGTCATTTTACACGTCGGTGAGCGGGCCCCGCCCCCGCTCGGCAAACAGAAGATTCTGGCTTGATATGCTTATCTCAGACATCTAAACTTCCCTGTTTTACTTTTTATCACTTTGCAGGTCATTCTACTTCATCTGTTGTGCTTGTGTGTTCGCTTCTCCCTTCTCTTCTTTCCTCTTTAAATCTTGCTCACCTTGTAAATTTTTCCAGTTCTATTGAAAGGTTATACCTGAAATATTAACTTGCCTGTTTTCTCCACAGATGTTACCTCACCTACTCAGTGCTTCCAATATTTCTTGCTTATGTTCCAAAATGTTAATAGTTTCTTAGCAGTAGGGTAGTGTAGCCTCTTCTGAACGAACCATTTTTCATCATCTTCAGACAGGAGCTGACATCTGAAGTATTGGCATTTGGAGAAGCATGAAATACATGTCACTTCAAGAGGGATGGTTAAACTTGTGATGCTGACATTTTCCACAGCCGCTGATTGTAATGGATGCATTACACTTTATGCATGTAGAAGACTGAGGTTCAATACGGCTGATTTCACCAACAAATATATTGAATGCAGGGAAGGGTTATGGGTCACTTCTTTATCTTTGCTGTTCTGATGAGGTCATTAAATTTCATTTGGTACTGGATAAGAATCCTGGAAGTGACCAACGTAAGATTATTAGGCGACTAACAAGAACACTAATTGTTAAAATTAACTTTCTTCTTAGAAATTAACATCTCACTTCATTAAGAACTTGTCTTGGTAGTATAGTAGACTGGGAAAACTTAGAACCAGTACAGAAAAGATGCCAAGCTAGAGGGATTCTGGGGTTTTACTTCAAGTTTTAAACAGCTTACTACAGCAAAAGCTGAGACCTTGAAGGCTGTCTGTGAGAACTGTTTGTGCATGTGAAAACACAAGATTGGAATGTCTAGGCTCCTCTAAGAGATAAGATCCTAGAGCCTTGACATAAGAGACATTTGGACAAAGATGGATGTTAAGAACATTCTGTAATTGGTATGTGAGGCGCGCATGAGATTGGTCAAGAAAAGCATGTTTAGGACATGATTACCAAAGGACTAAAGATGATTGGGGAGAGGGAGGGGTTAAATAGATACAGGCCAGGATGAAAGAGACCTTTCATCTGTCTTCTGTGCAGCACAGAAATCTGGAAATAAGAAAATGAGATAAGAGACAAAGCAAAAGGGGAGAGAGCGAGAGAGACAAACTTGAAGAGCAAAAGCTGGAAGAAGAGAAAACATCATGCTCTCCCTGTCCAGTCATAATATGGGAAGTATATAGCCCATATTACACTGTAAATCATGGCCTGAGTTTATTGCTACAGTTTAACTGAAAACTTAATAAACCGCTCTGACTTTATCTCATTAAAATTATCTCATGACTGAACTTTGAGGCCAGTCTGTTTCCCTAACAATTAGGGGATCAAAACTGTTAAAGCCAATGAGTCAGTGGGTGATGTTGAAATTTCCATCCACTCAGCTTTGGATTCCTGCCATTGAGTTCTTATGTCCCAACCCCAAATTGCCAAGCTGACATTCAGTCTCTCACAGCAAAAGATTAACTTTAGAGTCCCTGAAGTTGAAAGTTGTAATGCTGTGGCTGTTGCTCCCAATTGGTTAATTCTTTAAATAGCAGCAGGTTTAATAGACCCTTGATGCGCCAGGACTCTGAAATCCCCAAACTGATTTGCCATTCCACCCACCCTTCCAACTAGTGTGCCAACTACTCAGGATAGATTTCTTGATTAACTTATTTCTCCCCACACACTTTCAATCTTCCTCAAAGTTTCAGCTGAAGCTACACAGCCTGTGTACTATTGAATATTAATATTATCCAAAACGATATAGATGGGTTGGTGGAGTGGGCAGTAAAGTGGCAGATGGATTTTAACATAGAGAAGTGTGAGGTCATACATTTAGGGGGGTCAAACAGTTACAGGGATTACACAATAAATAGGAATATACTAAGAGGGGTAGATGAAGTGAGAGATCTTGGCATACAAATACACAGGTCCCTGAAGGCAGCAGTTCAAGTAGACAAGGTTGTAAAGAAGGCATATGGGATGCTGTCCTTCATTGGCAGAGGTATAGAATATAAAAGTAAGGATAAAATGTTGGAATTGTATAAAACACTGGTGAGGCCACAACTGGAGTATTGTGTGCAGTTCTGGTCACCACATTACAGGAAGGACATAATAACTCTGGAGAGAGTGCAGAGGAGGTTTACAAGAATGTTGCCAGCATTAGAAAAGTGTAGCTACAAGGAGAGATTGGATAGGTTGGGGTTATTTTCCTTAGAACAAAGAAGGCTGAGAGGTGACTTGATTGAGGTGTACAAAATTATGAGGGGAATAGATAGAGTGGACAGGATAACATTGTTTCCCTTGGTGGAGAATTCTAGAACCAGGGGACGTAGATTCAAGATAAGTGGCAGAAGGTGTAGGGGGGACATGAGGAAGAACTTTTTTATGCAGAGGGTAGCGGGTGTCTGGAACTCGCTGCCCAAGTTGGTGGTAGAGGCAGAAACTCTGAACTCTTTTAAAAAGTACCTGGATGTGCACCTTAAGTGCTGTAAGCTGCAGGGCTATAGGCCGGGTGCAGGAAGGTGGGATTAGAAAGGGCACCTGGGTGTCCTTGGGCTGGCGTGGACAAGATGGGCTGAATGGACTCCTTCTGTGCTGTAACTTTTCTATGGTTCTATGGTTCTAAGCTGAGATAATCCTGTAATTTCCAGCAAGGTTTAAGGTTTTACCAAGTGATAGGTGGAAGTCCAGCCCCATAGTACCGTTGCAGGTTCAACTGTTCCCCGGGGAATTTAAGGCTGTTGTCTAGCCTGATATCAAAGATGCTAGCTCTGAAAATGCGATGAACGCCAAACTTGACAGTTATGTCAGGCTCATACAAGCCAGGGGCCATTGTCATTCATCCAACCAAGGTTCATGAGGTTATCGGGAGGTCCCTTCATGAATTACAAGGCAAGTGCCTGTGCCATAAAAAGTGCATTTTTGGCACTTACTGAAGAGGCCAAAAAATTGGTGCCCACCCTGGAAAAAATAATCAAAAGTGTCCTCTGCTTCCCACTTTATATAGAGGTCACGTTTAACATCATTTTTCTTCATGACTCCAGCCTAGGACCGCAACCCCACATAGTCATCACATATATAACTGAAGGAACACCTCTAATTTTGCATAATATCTGTCAAGGATTTGCTGGTCCTTTGAGAGGGAGAACACACAAGAACTCGCAGACCTGAAGGGTTCTCCCTGATTCTTCCCATTGAATTTGGTCTGATCTCCAAGTCCCAACACACATAGGCCTGAGAAACCTGCAGTTTCCCTGTATTTCTGTTCCCTTACTGCTAAGCCCTGCTCAGAAGCAGGGCTGCATATTGCTGCTGGGCATTTAGTTGGTCCAGGACAGCAAATCCAAGGCTGATAAGAGCAGCAGATTTTGGGTACCGATCCTACACAATGCCAGCTATGATTTTCTTTTAACTGCTGTAGGCTGACCTGCTGTGTACTTCCAGCATTTTCTGGTTTTTATTAAAGAAACTGATTTTATCAACAGTGTAATCTCACTTTTCTTGAGTAGGTTAAATTTGTAGAAGGTCAAAGTTCGGAATATTAAGTTGATTAACTATAAATTAGATCACTAGCATTAAAAGCATCATTTTTTTGTTCCAGTTTTATATTGCAAATACTGTTTTCATAAGTTCTTCTTCTTGGTCTAATCTAAGTTTATCAGTGGTCAACTTCAGAATATTTTTAATTTGCTTCCATTTCCTGAGTAACAATGAAATAAATCACATGGTAGCGATAAGTAGCGGGGATGTGGGTCACTTCTTTACTTGCTATGTTAGATTTGTCTAAGACTCAGAATAAATGAGACAGTTCATGAATTAAAAATAAAGCATTAATGTAACAAGTGCAAGCCGCTTGCATGGAGCAGGCAAGTGCAATAGACCCAGCAGCATTAATAGACTTTCAAAATCAGTTGAGCCTTCATTTTTAGTGTCAAAAATTGACTGAACAGTTAAGAAAAATGTAGATTAATCATATCCATTGAAATAAAACAAAGCTGTTAATTTATTGAGAATCAATTATTGCTCACTAGAAGAAAACATGGTTTCATTCAATATCAGAACTGCTGCTCAGAAATCATGACAAGTCAGAGAACTTAAAAATCAATTCAAAGCTTTATTAAAAATGCAAACATCATACCCTTAATCTGTTGACAATAATGAACAATGGCATATTAATATATTAATTTGTCTAAATCTTGAAGCTTGTGTGAAAACAATTCCTTTGGTGCACTGTAACCAACAATACTTTAATTTCCTAATGACTTACTTGGGACTGAGATATGTTAATTGTTTCTGTTGGGGATGTTATAAAAGGCTTGTAGAAATATACATAGGAGTTGAACAGGGAAACTCATATTTCAGGAAACCCGCAGGTTCAACTTGATTTTTTTGTGATATCTCCTTCTGTCACTTGTTTTACTAGAACAGAAAGAAGAGAACTTCCATGAATATAGCACCTTTCACAACCTCAGGACATCCAAAAGTGCTTTCCAGCCAACTATTTATTTAGATGTAATGATTGTTGTCGGAAATGTGACATCCAGTTTGCATACAGCAAGGCCTCACAAACAGCCATGACAGAACTTGTTTTAGTGATAAATACAGAAAATGCTGGAAATATCCTGCAGGTTTGGCAGCATGTGTAGAGCGAGACACAGAATTAATGTATTGGCTCTTTCATCAAAGAAACTCTGGGTGAAATCGTCCCTGATTTGCACTAAGTGCGGTAGCGGGCGGAGAAAAAGGATGTTTTACTTGCTGGCCACAATGGCAGCTTTTCGCGCCGTATCTTCCCAATCCCACCTCATTAATTATGCATTCCCAGGAAATACGCCGTTTCGATGGCGGGTGGGCTGTCATTCGCTCGGCACACAACCACCTCGCTGCTTCATCAATCCGGGCGCCATATTTAAAGTGCAGCGACACACACACTCACAGTGCTTCCAGCACAGGACTGCTGTATGGAAGACATGGATCCAAAATGCAATAAAATTGCAGCCTCTTGGTTTAATTATGCATCCCTCGAGCGCCTTTTGAACACAGTGGAGAACTGCCATGATGTCCTCTAGCCCGCTCTGGGTATAGACCAGCAAGCAAGGTCACTAATCCGGCATGGGAGCTGATTGCAGTGGTGCTCAGCGCCAATGCCCTGCAAAAGAGGACAGCCACCCAGTGCTGCAACAGGATAAATGGTATTATGTATTCTGCCAGGGTAACTCACTCTTCTCATCACACTCACAAATCCATCACACATCCACAGAGATCTTACATCTCAAGGGACAACATCACTAACTCTCACACCCACCCTCACATCTCCATCAGGCTTATATCCCCTGGAGCTCACGCCCTGCTCCTGCCCTTGACTCCGTTCACCACACAAACATTCCACGCAGTGCCATGTGTCCTGCTCACACTCCATATGCTTTCACGTGGGAGAAGTTGGCTCACAACAGAAGTCCCAGACCGAGGGTGGAGCGGCCCCACATTAGGCCCCTCACTTACTTTGAGGAGCGTGCCATTGCACTGCAGGCACGGTCCACATCATCAGGGGATGTGGACCGTGCCTGCAATGACGGTGATGTTGGTGGTGAACACCCTAGTGAGGATCCAGCACCACATCATCCTCTCTCAACGCAAATATGGGTGCGCTCTCTCCTGCCTTTGACTCTGCTGCCATGCACTACTTATCTCTACTTTTGTTCACAGGGAGCTCTGCCAAGCAGCCGACACCCTCAGCCAGCCAGTCCCTCAGCTCCATCCACATCCTCACCTCCAGCCAAGAGGACACTTTCTCCATTGAAGTGCTGGAAATAAGCAGCCTGGAAGACGTGTCACAGCCCCTACCCACACCCTCCACCAGCGCAGAGACACACACCTCGGTGGGACTTAGATCTAGAGCAGGCTTGGGTTCACAATCTGGTGGTCACTACACGGACACGTGTGTGCAACAGGAGGAAGCAGGTTCAGCCGAGCTCCCTGGCACTCAGAGGACTGCTGGGGATCAGGCATCTGTGAGGTTGAGTCAGATGATAAGCCTCTGGATTCGGCCTTCCAAATCATCGTGGAGAGTCAGCAGAAGGTTGGGAACATCACGCAGAGCTGCTGAAGCCTTCACCAGAGTGGCACGCAAGTTGGAGGATTGTTTCTGCCTGCTCTCTGATGAAGTGGTGCCCACATGTGCACATATGGAGGTCTCCATGGGGAGGATGGCTGGCGCCATCCTAGTCCAGCAGAACGTGGAGATGTGTACAGACCTGCACTTCATCGCAGTCGCCATGGGTGAGTTCCTGTATTGGCAACACGAGAGGGAAACAGGGCACCTCGACATCCCTCAGGTGCTTCTTCCCCTCAAGCAGTCAGGCCGGGGCCCTTGGGCACCCGAAGGGAGGAGGAGCGGCAGCTGGACAGTCCTGGGTCATCCATTCAGGAATCTCATAGGCTGCCCTCTCCCTGCAAGTTCCCTTTGCCTATGACTCCCTCAACCTCATCCTCTGTGACGTTTGAGGGAGCAGCTGGCCTACAGGAGGACAGCCAAAGCAAGCTGGGGCCCCCAAAACTTCAGGCCTTTAGAAGACCCACGCCAAAGTCATCAGAGGCAGAAGGGCCATCCATTGTACAGGCTGTCTCCACCCCTGCTGTGGATGTCAGGGCTGCACCTAGGAGTCCAAGGCGTTCAAAAGTTACAACATTCTGATCACGGTTGTATGGGTGAACACATTTTGTCACTTACAATATGAAAATAGATCCCCTTTACTGAATAATGTGTAATGGTATTTTTCAGCTTCATTGACAGGCTTTGAGAGTCCTCCCACTGCATTCCCCCACTAGCAGTTCAGCTGCACACAGCTGGCCCATGAGTGATTCTGGGCAGAGAAGTGTGTGTATGTGTGTATGTGTGGGGCAGGGCTTTTCGGAGCCTCCTTCAAGCACTCTTCCACGCACATGGATCCTTCCCACATCACACACATCTCAATGTCCTGAGCATTTTCAAAGCTGGTTGTTGGGGTTCTCTTTCAGTTGTCTATCTGAGCTCACCTGCATCTCCGCCCACCCACTGATCACATTCCCATGCAGAACCTCTTCTCGCCAACCATGGCTCTCATTTCATTTACGAGTTAACAAGCATGGTGCATCTAACATTTTACTTCAGCTCCCCCATCCTCTCCCCTCCCCCAGTCACCCATTTCCTTTCCCCCATCACTGTCGACTCCACTGGCATCACATTCCACCCCCCTAGCATGACCGACCAGCCACAACCCTTTTCTTTTGGGGATGTCCAGGTGAACATGCACGTTCCCTTCCTGCCTGAAAATCCCACCCCCAACCACATTCACCTCCCTGACCTCCTCCTTTCCACTTCCAGGGTCTGTGTCTGCCTCCGAGTCCCCACCACCAGCCCTCGCCGTCCCTTCTATCGATACTGTTGCCCCCTCATCCTCCCACTTGACCGCCTCACTCTGTCCTCAGTCATTCTCACCATACCCTTGTCCAACATCCGCCCCCAGTTCACTCCCCAGGAGGCAGTCATGGACTCAACAGAGTCCTCCTTTGCACATTCACCTGGACACCCCCCCCTCCGGACTCCTTCCCCCGTTGGAGCTCCTTCCCCTTCTGGAATTCCTTCACTTCTTGGAACTCCTTCCCCCACCACCTCCCCTCCCCCTGTCACCCCCCCTGCCGGACTCCCCCCTCTTCCAGACTCCTCGCCCCTCTCCCTTAGTCCTTCCCCCTTCCTGACTCCTTCCTCCACCCTTATGTCTTTCTCCAGCCTTACTCCTTCCCGCTTCCCAACTTCCTCCTCACCCTTACTCCTTCCCCTCTCCGGACTCCTTCCTCCCCCCACCCCTGGACTTCTTCCTCTCCGTGGACTCCTTCTCCTCTCTGGACTCCTTTCTCCCTGTGAACTCCTTCCCTTATACCTTCCTCCCTCCTTACAGCTACCTTCCTAGTTGCCTCCTCCTCCCTCCCAACTTCACCCCCCAACACCTCAATAGTGTAATTTTGCCAGAAACCCCTTTATGTGCATGAAAAGGGTTTAGAATCAGCGAATCAGGGTACTTTCAGCACAGAAGGAGACCATTCAGCCCTTTGTGTCTGTGCTGGACCTTTGAGGGATTAGTTATGCTTCGCCTAACATCTCCACTTTTCTCATACCCTGTGGATTCCACATCCTCAAGTAACTTCCTAGCTCCATTTAAAAATTGTTTATGGAGTCAACTTCCACGATTTTTTCGGTTGAGCGCTCCAGATCCTGACAACTCGTGGAAACAATTTGCCTCATCGCCCTTCCACCTATTGGTAGTGATTTTGAATCAATGAATTTTAGTTGATGATTTCTTTATCAGAAGAATTTTTTTTTCCCCTATCCACTCTACCATCATTTTGAAACAAATTTGAGGTCACCTCTCAATCTTTTCTGTTCCAAGGAGAAGAGACCTAACTTCTCCAGCCTGTCCTCATATTGGAAATCCCTCATCCTCAAGCCCCAACCCCAGGTGAAGTTGTATCATAGAGTGGGGAC